>NC_092413.1:9465991-10089741 GCF_040894005.1 Engystomops pustulosus
CCCGTTATGTGGCGCCCCTTATGAAATAATGGAGGGGTACAGGGAGCAACGGGACATAACAGTTGCTACAATTATTCATTTTACCGAAATTAATTCACAACAGCTTGGGCGTGAATTGTGAATGTGTTGCGTATAAGGAGGTAGAATATACCAGGGGACCAACTAAACTTTTGTCACTCTGGAGGTGTCGCAGGTCTCTTAGTAGTATGTAGTGTCCATCCTAACTTCTCTTTTGGAACAGACTCTTTATTGAGTCCTACCATTAGAAGCAGCAGAATTCACCGGGAAAATGCTGTCCTAGCAAAACACAGGAACATCTAAACCAGAGATACTGGGGCCGTGTCCTTCTTGTCCCAATATTAGTTTCCTAATATCTTCCTCTTGAAAACGGAGAAATGATACGGCAGGACATGCACATTGGAACAGCTCGTAAGAGTTGTACAGCGTAATCTGTACATTGTGCACGGCCAGCGCTTTTGTACCATATCTTCGTTTTAGTAGGGAAATTATAGCCAAGTGTTGCTCTTATTCACCTTAGCGATGCCCATTGTGACGAATATTGCTGCTTTTGGCTGGACCAAATCGACCAGCCAATAGCGACAAACATGGACAGAGGGGGGCAACAAAACCCCTCTGGACCGCAAAGCAAAATTGGTGGCTGTCAGGAACAGCCGCCACCCTGCCCCGATCACCGTGTCTACAGACATGGTGACCGGTATTACAGACGTCATAAGTAAATTCGCTGCTATTGGCTTGTCTGAATTGATGAGCCAATAGCAGCGATAATAAACTGGGGGTGTGTGGGGGGGACGTAACCCTTCTGGTCCATGGGGCAGGATGGATGGCTGTCAGGAACAGCCGCCATCTTACCCCGATCAGTGAACAGCCGCCGTCTTACCCTGACCGGTGTTGGAAAGTCACTACCCGCCGCACCGTTCTATAACAACGCTCGTTGGGAATAGGCTATACAATCTTTATTTATTTTTTTAAGCAATTTAGACAAATAAGGGCTTATTTTTTGCGAGACGAGATGCACTGTAAAAAAACTTAATTTTAGTGGGTTTTTAGCTTATTGAAGCAATTTTATTAACTTTTTACGTGTGGAGGAAAATAAAATCATCAATTCTTGTTTTGGATTTTTAGCATTTTTTTGGGGGGGGTGTTCACTGTAGCATAACAATAATATATTATCTTTATTCTACGGATCACTATGATTACGGTGATACCTCATTTATATAGTTTTATTTTTATTTGTCCAATTTTATTGAAGGAAAACTAGAATAGAAAAAATTGCATTTGTTTTAGTATTGCCATTTTTATAGCGGCATAATTATAGTATTTTTTAGTTGACAGAGCTGGTTGTAAGCTTATTTTTTGCGTGACAAGTTGCTCTTTTTATTGGTATCATTTTGGTGCTTGTAACTTTTTCGGATCACTTTTTAGAACATTTTTTGTAAAGCAATTTGATAAAAAGTTTTAATTTTTGGCAAGTTTTTGGGGTTTTTTTTTTACCATGTTCACCGAGCGGGTCCAATTATGATTAGGATTTATTGTACAGATTGTTACGGACGCAGCGATACCAAATAAGTGGGGGGTTTTCGTGATTTAGTGGTTTTTATACTTTATTACTTGTGTAAAGGGAAATGTGGTGTTTGGGGGGACTTTCACTTTCTTTTATTATTTATTTTTATTGTAAAAAACGTTTATTTATTTATTTTTACTTTTTTTACAGGTAATGACATCTAAGCTTGAACAAGTGATCTTCTGATCACTTGTTCAAGCTTTTATACAGGTTACACAGTGCAATACAGATGTATTGCACTGTGTAATGTAAGACACTGAGCATGCTGCGCATGCCCAGTGTCTTACAGCCGGGTCCTGCCAGGAGGCAGGGACCCGGCTTCCGGACGAAGATCTCGCAGCCCCGGGCACCGGCAGTCCCGGGGCTGCGATCGGAGCAGCGGACCCCCCCGGTAAGCGCCGCGGGGGGGTCCGATTCAACTTCTATTAGATTTAAATGCCTCTGACACGCCGCGGTCAGCGCGACCGCGGCGTGTTAGGGGTTAACACCCGCGATCGGAGAAATCTCCGATCGCGGGTGTTAGAAGCGGGTGTCGGCTATAATATATAGCTGACACCCGCAGCTTCTGGCCCCGGCTCCGTTCAGGAGCCGGGGCCAGAAGCTTGACGTAATAATACTGCATTTTGCGGGAACGCACCTCCCGCCATGCAGTACTATTACGTCAAATGTCGGGAAGGGGTTAATGACTGAGGCATCACCCGGACCTCCACCTGTGTCCTAACTGCCTCCCGCCTCATCTCTTGGTTTGGGTGGATCAACAGTCCCACTAGTAGTGTCTTGGTGATGGAGATGGGACCTGGGTCGAAAAACTTGAGGAAATTTCCATATTTAGGTGAAATAATTAAAAATATCATGATTTTCGTTAGACTCACAGTCGGTCTCTTCCACTTGATGCTCAGCAGTTTGTCCTGGGACAGCAGACGTTCTCCGATGGAGTAGAGGTTGGCCGGGAACATGTCATCCTCAAACAGCTGCTTCCTGCTGATGCACAGGTCCCGGATGCTGTTGAAATCTTGTCCTTTGAACTTTTTGGGGTTCTCGACAGTCCCGATTTTCCTCTGGGACTGCTGCCCCTCTGCCACCTTCTGATACACCCCGGGGATGGGCATTATGGCTGGAGGCTACGGAGGGAGAGAGAAGAGATACATTGGGCCACATTTATCACTTTTGTGCGCCTAAGTGTAGTAGTTGCGCCTAAATTCAGGCTCACTGTTTTGCCAGAATTATCACAAGCTACAACCATCTGTGATAAGTATATTTTCTGCCTCTTATTAATCACTTTACTTTAACACAGTTTAGGCGCAGTTTAGGCACAATGTTAGATTCGGGCAGTTACATGTGATCCTGCTACAAGCTCCTCTCTGCTTCTCCCACAGCCCAGAATGAAGATAACACTCACAGCAGCACCCAGGTGTGTGACACCCAGCACCCAGTGACCTCCTCAGCAGCACCCAGGTGTGTGACACCCAGCACCCAGTGACCTCCTCAGCTGGGGCTTCTCCTGGAGGGAGTGCTGGTCTCCTGCTGCACCCCTGTAATTCTGCACAATATCCCCCTCAGACACCGTGCAGAATTACATGGGGGACACTTGTTTGTAGTATCTGCAAAATTCTGCAAACTTGTGCAAACTTCTCTCCTCTCTTGCTGTGAGCTCAGGTTTTGCAGAATATTTTGTAAATAGAAGGTGATGAACTGTAAATAGAGTCTGCTGCTCCTGTCTGTAATGTATCTAATGTATCTATTATATGTTGCAGTGTCTGTAATGTATCTAATGTATCTATTATCTGTTCCAGTGTCTGGCTGAGCTTTGCTGCTAGAAATGAGCTGTTCTGCAAAGGGGCTCAGTGCTTTCTTCTCAGATAACGCCACCTTCGGGCTGGAGTGTTTTTGCGCCCGTTTTTGCGCCTAAATGCAAAAGTCGCACGTGATGAATATCATTAGGCGCAGCAAAACATCTGGAATTGAACGATAGATGAAGGAAAGGTGGTTATTTTAGCTCCGCGGCTAATTTGACGTTTAATCGCAAAAATAGCGCAAAAGCGGTGCGCCTAAACGAAAAGGCGCAAAAACAACAGAAAAAACAAGTGATAAATGTGGCCCATTGTATACAGTTACATATTTATAAACATTCCATAATATAACAATGTATCACCGCGCCCTCCATGGGACCCACCTACACAAGATTTTACTGCAGCAGCGCAGATTTACTATGCAAATAGCCCAGCGCAGCGTATGGGAGCCACATCCCGCCAACTGGGATTTGGGAAAATTTGTTTAAAAATAAATTTGCTTCTAATTTGCTTAAAATTTTAAAAAAGAGACAACAGTAAAATGAGGAGTAATGGTGCTCCAAGGTGATCTCTACAGGACAATCAGGTTACAGGCAGCAGGGAAGATTGTAGATAACTGGGAATAGACCTGGTACCAGGTGCAGAGGGGACAGGCTGCTTGCTGATGGTTTCCTTGTTGGGTTATAATTACCCTTCAGTGCTACATTCGGGGGGCAGAATTTGCTTAAAATGGACTTTGCAGGATTGTTACCTTCTTGTAATGGGCGACTAATCTCTTGCCATTGGAAAACCAAATTTTGGGAGAATATCAGGGTTTTTTTTCAACTTGAATAAAACTGAATAGATGATTTGTAGTAGAAGAAGGCGATGCTGACAGTCTGTGACCAGCAATGATGGGCACCAGGTTACTTCTACTCTCCAGTGGTCGTCCTCCTTTCTTCTTTGTTGTACATCATTCTACTTCCAATCCTCTCTCATCACTGGATAGTTAAAGGACATCTACGACCAGGATGAAAGACTGTATGCAAATGAGCCAGAAGGGCTCCAGGCTCCGTTAACACCTATTTACATCCTCATGGTAAATGCCTTTTAAAGGGATATTCCAGAAATAAGCATAATTCATATTCAAGGGGGTCATTAAAATATAAGCTAATAGGTCATAAGTGGTTATTTAAAATGTTTCTACCAGAGGCTGAGTGGCAGGAGCTGTTACTGAGAACTGAGAGATCATGGGAGATGTAGTTACTCGCCTACTTTAGAAATTCAAATAAAATATTGCGAAGCATAAAAGCAAATTATTTATGCTCCTTTTTGTAATTAATGACATTGGGGCACATTTACTTACCCAGTCCTGCGCAATCCCCTATCCGGAATGTCCGCCAGAATGCAGATCTGCCGCGGTTCAAGAAGATCGTGCACCTGATATCCTGCATGTGTCGCTTCCCCGATCAGGTCCGCCGGAGTTCACCTTCTTCTTCCTGGTGTATGTAAGTGCGTGGCTTGGGACACAAATTTAAATATTAAATCCCGCGCTTAGTCCGAATCTGTGTGGTCGTCTGACGGCACTCCCCCTCACATAAAAAGCCAGCGCCAATGCGCCAAAAACCGATTGCGTGCGACACAATCCCCGGTGCGATCCCCGAAAAGTCGGGAAACCCGACAAAAATGCGGCCGAGGGACCCTGCAGGAAGGTGCCTGAGCCATGTATATTATTATTCTCATTATTGCTTGTTCAAGCCAAAGGTCCGGACAAGGAGCAGTTCTCCATGGTACAAGCTGAAGGTCAGGACAAGGAGCAGTTCTTCATGGTACAAGCTGAAGGTCAGGACAAGGAGCAGTTCTCCATGGTACAAGCTGAAGGTCCGGACAGGTAGCAGTTCTCCATGGTACAAGCTGAAGGTCAGGACAGGTAGCAGTTCTCCATGGTACAAGCTGAAGGTCAAGACAGGTAGCAGTTCTCCATGGTACAAGCTGAAGGTCAGGACAGGTAGCAGTTCTCCATGGTACAAGCTGAAGGTCAGGACAAGGAGCAGTTCTCCATGGTACAAGCTGAAGGTCAGGACAAGGAGCAGTTCTCCATGGTACAAGCTGAAGGTCCGGACAGGTAGCAGTTCTCCATGGTACAAGCTGAAGGTCAGGACAGGTAGCAGTTCTCCATGGTACAAGCTGAAGGTCAGGACAGGTAGCAGTTCTCCATGGTACAAGCTGAAGGTCAGGACAGGTAGCAGTTCTCCATGGTACAAGCTGAAGGTCCGGACAAGTAGCAGTTCTCCATGGTACAAGCTGAAGGTCAGGACAAGGAGCAGTTCTCCATGGTACAAGCTGAAGGTCAGGACAGGTAACAGTTCTCCATGGTACAAGCTGAAGGTCAGGACAGGTACCAGTTCTCCATGGTACAAGCTGAAGGTCAGGACAGGTAGCAGTTCTCCATGGTACAAGCTGAAGGTCAGGACAGGTAGCAGTTCTCCATGGTACAAGCTGAAGGTCAGGACAAGGAGCAGTTCTCCATGGTACAAGCTGAAGGTCCGGACAAGTAGCAGTTCTCCATGGTACAAGCAGAAGGTCAGGACAGGTAGCAGTTCTCCATGGTACAAGCTGAAGGTCAGGACAGGTACCAGTTCTCCATGGTACAAGCTGAAGGTCAGGACAGGTAGCAGTTCTCCATGGTACAAGCTGAAGGTCAGGACAGGTACCAGTTCTCCATGGTACAAGCTGAAGGTCCGGACAGGTACCAGTTCTCCATGGTACAATTAGAATCAGGTCAACAGAGGGCAGGATCATAGGGTACAATCAGAACACACATCTTTGCACTGGATCTGGGGACTTTAATGCTCAGGCACCTCCTAGTGGGATGGGGGGTACATCAAAGGGTCTGGGGGACACGTTACATGAGGTTTCACAGGCCCTTTAAATCTTTGAACTCATTAAAGGACCCAGAAGGACCAGAGGGTCTTGTGACCAGATGCTGCAGGATGCAAGTGGTAAGAGGCACCAGAAAGCCACCCGAAGCTGCACCGACTATGTTCAGCTCTGGGTCATGTCACCCGCGACGCGGGAGCCATCCCTAATCTAAATTTAGGGCAAGGACAATCGTAAATACAAAAAACAAGTAAAAAAACTTTATAGAATGTTCTAAAATTGGCCCCTTGTCACAAAGTTCTATAAAGTTATGAATGGACCGGAGATGTGATGGTGCTTGTTACGACCCGCGCTGATATATGGCGCCCGGCGAATGCAAACTACCAGATTTCCTGAATACCGCAGGAGCCAAGTTTAGCGTCTGTTCCGCTGCTTCTGACCTTCCATTCACTCACTTTTATCTCTGCTTCTGTCTATCATCTCCTGACTTGGCTTTATACAAGGGTCATAATTAAAGCAAATAAAGAAAATTAGCAAACGAAAATCACAGGCGAGGTCAAGCGGAGCCGCACAAGTAAAACCGTCATGCGCCGTGTTAAGTAATATCCCAATGGGCCACATTTATTAAAGTGTTTGCACCAGTTTTGTGTCTGACTTTGCAATAGAAAGAACGTGCAAACTGCTTGTACATGTATTTATTAAGTGTCTGCGCCAGTTTTGTGCCGCGGCTGCTCTGTGTCCGACAAGACAAAAAAATGTCACCTATAAGGGCTGTTACTGATTAGCGCAAATTTGTGCCACATTTATCACTGACGTGCGCCACAATTCTACAACAAAAAAAAAGCTGGTGCCACTTCCGGAGCAACACAGGGGGCGCCAGATTCATGAAGACTGGCGCCAGTTATGATTAACCTAGCGCCCCCTACACATTACACATGACACTGCACATAGTACACACTGCATATAGTACACACTACACATAGTATACCCTGCACATAGTACACACTGCACTGGTACTGATAAATGTGGCCCAATGGATCATCCTTGCCGTTCTTAGATCAACTGAAAAGAGACTTTTTTATTATAAGATTAGATACTTGCAGGTAGATCCTGGTAGATACTAGTGTCACATCTCTGACCATGGACATACATAGAGAGTAGGGGTCACACCTTGGTTCAGGAACCTTAGATTGCAAAAGGTCCTCTAATCACACATCAAGACACCATTCATATATCTCTGAGGGGGCAGATATAGGGGGGCAGAACTAGTGATCACACACTTGGGGAGGGAAGCAGGTCCTTCTGGGTCTATGGAATGGCTGTAATATAATGGAGCGCGGGCGGGGGGGGGGGGGGGGGCTGTGATGCAAATTTTGGATCCGGAACTAGATTAAAGAATATGTACAAAATTCCATCAAATTGACCAACTGCATCGAAAAAGATACAAAGTGCCAAGAAAACACAATAATCTTCAGCTCCATAAAACAGCAGATTTTTCTGGTTTCTTTGAAGTCATTTCCACAGGTAAAGGAGTCATAAAACAGATGAAAGGTGAACGAATGACTATGGAGGCTGCAGAGGTCCAGCCCGGGGGGTGAATACATGAAGCCCCCCCACCCCCCTTACATGAGATGAAATAAATCCTGTCTATGTCCATGGGCTGAATCTGCAGGATCAGGTCATAGGGCACAGTAGATCCAGTATATACACTGTAATGGTGGATACTATAGCGCCCCATGCAGGTGTCATGTCGTATTACAAGGCAGATAGATGCACATCCTCATAGGATATTGGCTGAGTGGAGTTACATTGTATTATAACCCTTCCCAGCAATGTAGCAATAATTTCACGGTAATTTATAGAGTCCCTGGAGCCCGAGGGTGGAGGAAGTGATCCTTGTGTGGATGCAGCTCATGTGAGTGACACTTAGGACCCATGTTATGTGTCATTTACAGCTCGGCACTGCTGTCTGTGTACAGGGGGGTCACTTACCTGGTAGTTACAGCATTCCTGGGTGATTACAGGCCGCCAATACTCAGAACTACAAGCAATTCTCAGAGTTGGAGGAGTCTATAGAGTCTCTTTACCTGCAGCAGGTGCCCTGAGGCCCATAGCGCCCCCAGGAGGTTTATAATAGGCTTCCTCCCTCTCTCAGGCGCTGTTCACACTCTACGCCGGCCTCTAGTAGATGACTCAGAGGGGGTCATTTACTAAGGGCCCGATTCGCGTTTTCCCGACGTGTTACCCGAATATTTTTCGATTTGCGATGATTTCCCCGGGATTTTGGCGCACGCGATCGGATTTTGGCACAACGGCGCTGGCATGCGCGCGACGGAAATCGGGGGGCGTGGCCGAGCGAAATCCCGACGGATTCGGAAAAAACGCTGCATTTAAAGCAAAAAAAGTGTTGCTTGGGACGCGCTTACCTTCACTTGGTTTGGCCCGGTGAATTCCAGTGCAGAACGATCGCGAACGGACCGGGTAAGTAAATCTGCCCCAGAGATGACCAACAGGGATCTTATCAATAAATCATTCACTCCCCTAGACCACCAGGGATGTAATCATGAAACGTTTTATATCCCCAGCCAAACAGGGATGTTATCCTTACATTCTGAACTCCTGCAGGTTACAGGGGATGGTACAATTACCCTTCACTGTCTCGGACCACCAGGGATATTGCCATTAAAGTCTTTACTTCCCTGTCCTACAAGAGATGGGACAATTAACTTCCAGTCCAAAAATCATAAACTATCCCCTAGATTACTGGGGATTTTGATACTTCACTTCCCAGGTCTCCGGTAATATTTTGTTAAACTTTTTACTTTCACCCACTAAATCCTTGGCAACACAAGACCACCAGGGATTTTTTTACGTCTAAACCTTCAGCTTCCCCAGACAAGCAATTAATCCCTTAGGTATCAATCACTTTGGTGTGTATTGTCATGATTTACAGTATAAATATCAGATAGATAACTGATAGATGATCTATATGCAATAGACAAGCATGAACAGATAGATAGAAAGATAGATAGATATGAGATAGATAAGAGATAGATAGATAGATAGATAGATAGATAGATAGGAGATAGATAGATAGATAGATAGATAGATAGATAGATAGATAGATAGAAAGATAGATATGAGATAGATAGATAGATAGATAGATAGATAGATAGATAGATAGATATGAGATAGATAGATAGATAGATAGATAGATAGATAGATAGATAGATAGATATGAGATAGATAGATAGATAGATAGATAGATAGATAGATAGATATGAGATAGATAGATATGAGATAGATAGATAGATAGATAGATATGAGATAGATATGAGATAGATAGATAGATAGATAGATAGATAGATAGATATGAGATAGATAGATAGATAGATATGAGATAGGAGATAGATAGATAGGAGATAGATAGATAGATAGATAGATAGATAGATAGATAGGAGATAGATAGATAGGAGATAGATAGATAGATAGATAATAGATAGATAGATAGATAGATAGATAGATAGATAGATAGATAGATAGATAGATAGATATGAGATAGATAGATAGATAGATAGATATGAGATAGATATGAGATAGATAGATAGATAGATATGAGATAGATAGATAGATAGATAGATATGAGATAGGAGATAGATAGATAGGAGATAGATAGATAGATAGAATAGATAGATAGATAGGAGATAGATAGATAGATAGATAGATATGAGATAGATAGATAGATAGATAGATAGATAGGAGATAGATAGATAGGAGATAGATAGCTAGATAGGAGATAGATAGATAGATAGATAGATAGATAGATAGATAGATAGATAGATAGATAGATGATAGATAGATATGAGATAGATAGATAGATGATAGATAGATATGAGATAGATAGATAGGAGATAGATAGATAGATAGATAGATAGATAGATAGATAGATAGGAGATAGATAGGAGATAGATAGATAGATAGATAGATAGATAGATATGAGATAGATATGAGATAGATAGATAGATATGAGATAGATAGATAGATAGATAGATAGATATGAGATAGGAGATAGATAGATAGATAGGAAATAGATAGATAGATAGATAGATAGATAGATAGATAGATAGATAGATAGATAGATATGAGATAGGAGATAGATAGATAGATAGATAGGAGATAGATCGATAGATAGATAGATAGATAGATAGATAGATAGGAGATAGATAGATAGATAGATAGGAGATAGATAGATAGATAGATAGATAGATAGGAGATAGATAGATAGATAGATAGATAGATAGATAGATAGATAGGAGATAGATGATAGATAGATAGGAGATAGATAGATAGATAGATAGATAGGAGATAGATAGATAGATAGATAGATAGATAGGAGATAGATAGATAGATAGATAGATAGATAGATAGATAGATAGGAGATAGATAGATAGATAGATAGATAGGAGATAGATAGATAGGAGATAGATAGATAGATAGATAGATAGATAGATAGATATGAGATAGATAGATAGGAGATAGATAGATAGATAGATAGATAGATATGAGATAGATAGATAGGAGATAGATAGATAGATAGATGATAGATAGATAGATAGATATGAGATAGATAGATAGATAGATAGATAGATAGATAGATAGATAGATAGATAGGAGATAGATAGATAGATAGATAGGAGATAGATAGATAGATAGGAGATAGATAGATAGATAGATAGATAGATAGATAGATAGGAGATAGATAGATAGATAGATAGATAGGAGATAGATAGATAGATAGATAGATAGATAGATAGATAGATAGATATGAGATAGATAGATAGGAGATAGATAGATAGGAGATAGATAGATAGATAGGAGATAGATAGATAGGAGATAGATAGATAGATAGATAGATAGATAGATAGATAGATAGGAGATAGATAGATAGATAGATAGATAGATAGATAGATAGATAGATATGAGATAGATAGATAGGAGATAGATAGATAGATATGAGATAGATAGATAGGAGATAGATAGATAGATAGATAGATAGATATGAGATAGATATGAGATAGATAGATAGATAGATAGATAGATAGGAGATAGGTAGATAGATAGGAGATAGATAGATATGAGATAGATAGATAGATAGATAGATAGATAGATAGATAGGAGATAGATAGATAGATAGATAGATAGATAGATAGATAGATACATAGATAGATAGATAGATAGATAGATAGATAGATATGAGATAGATATGAGATAGATAGATAGATAGATAGATAGATAGATAGATAGGAGATAGATAGATAGATAGATAGGAGATAGATAGATAGATAGATAGATAGATAGATAGATAGATAGATAGATAGATAGATAGGAGATAGATAGATAGGAGATAGATAGATAGATATTGAGCAGTTCCGGATGCTGGCAGCTTATATCTGAGTTATATTTGGGTTATATTTGGGTTATATTTGGGTTATATTTGGGTTATATGTGGGTTATGGAGCCTGTGATGGTTCAGGTGTTGTCAGGTTCGTTCCCTTCCGCGTCGTCTTCTTTCTATTCATAAATCTCAGTGTTTTTCACTCTTCCCCCAAAGAAATTATTTCTAATCAAATTAAAGCAGATTAAAGCTAACGGAGCCTGCAGAGGCGTCTGACAAGGCAGCGGCTCCTGGAGGTGTAATTGTATTATATAGTGCATTAAAATCAATCTACTTAGTCCTCCGCAGCAGAAATCAATGGCTAAAAAGTTGTTTGGCTTCTGCTGCGGATCATTAGGTAAAGATTTAGGACCTGGGCCGCTCAATAAGATTAAGAGCTCCAAGATGGAGGAAATATCGCTCTCAGGACAGAAATGTTTAGTCGGGATCTTTGGTCATTAATGGTTTCCGTGTTTTGTAGATGAAGCGGTTTTAGAAATTCTATACAATTGATTGATCTCTTCTCGGGATAAAGATCTGAAACTGCTGAATGAGAAACTTCACAAAGTTAGGGAAAGTAGATGAGACGCGGAGTGAATGGGCATTTACCAAAGAAATCAGAAAATTGAGCCTGTGACTAACCCAGACCCAGCTTTAGATTTAATAAAGCAGGTGACACCTTAGTGGCTGGACCTTGGGCTGTGGTCTCGGGGCTCTCCTGATTTTTACCCTTTCAATCTCCACCCTTACAGATCTGGACTGTACCACCAAGTCATTACCTTTTATTTATGGGTTTGGTGATAGGTCAAGAGATATCAAGTAGAAGAATAGTCTAGGAACAGGCCAAGCTCAGGGCAAGTGATAGTGTAGACTAGGAACAGGCCAAGCTCAGGTCAAGTAGAAGAATAGTCTAGGAACAGGCCAAGCTCAGGTCAAGTGATAGTGAAGACTAGGAACAGGCCAAGCTCAGGTCAAGTAGAAAAATAGTCTAAGAACAGGCCAAGCTCAGGGCAAGTGATAGTGTAGACTAGGAACAGGCCAAGCTCAGGGCAAGTGATAGTGTAGACTAGGAACAGGCCAAGCTCAGGGGAAGTGATAGTGTAGACTAGGAACAGGCCAAGCTCAGGGGAAGTGATAGTGTAGACTAGGAACAGGCCAAGCTCAGGTCAAGTAGAAGAATAGTCTAAGAACAGGCCAAGCTCAGGTCAAGTGATAGTGTAGACTAGGAACAGGGCAAGTGATAGTGTAGACTAGGAACAGGGCAAGTGATAGTGTAGACTAGGAACAGGGCAAGTGATAGTGTAGACTAGGAACAGGCCAAGCTCAGGACAAGTGATAGTGTAGACTAGGAACAGGCCAAGCTCAGGTCACGTGATAGTGTAGACTAAGAACAGGCCAAGCTCAGGTCACGTGAGTGTGTAGACTAGGAACAGGCCAAGCTCAGGTCACGTGATAGTGTAGACTAGGAACAGGCCAAGCTCAGGGCAAGTGATAGTGTAGACTAGGAACAGGCCAAGCTCAGGTCAAGTAGAAGAATAGTCTAAGAACAGGCCAAGCTCAGGTCAAGTGATAGTGTAGACTAGGAACAGGGCAAGTGAAAGTGTAGACTAGGAACAGGGCAAGTGATAGTGTAGACTAGGAACAGGGCAAGTGATAGTGTAGACTAGGAACAGGCCAATCTCAGGTCAAGTAGAAGAATAGTCTAAGAACAGGCCAAGCTCAGGTCAAGTGATAGTGTAGACTAGGAACAGGGCAAGTGAAAGTGTAGACTAGGAACAGGCCAAGCTCAGGTCAAGTAGAAGAATAGTCTAAGAACAAACCAAGCTCAGGTCAAGTGATAGTGTAGACTAGGAACAAGCCAAGCTCAGGGCAAGTGATAGTTTAGACTAGGAAAGTCAAGCTTAGATCAAGTGTAAAAGTAGCTCAGGAACTTGGACATCTCTGGGCAAATGGAAGTGTAGATTTGGAATAGACCAGGCTCAGGGCAAGTGGAAATGTATTCTAGGAACAGACTAAGCTCAAGACAAGTGGAATAGTAGTTGAAGTGGAAGTGCAGTCTAGTTATAGGTCAAGCTCAGTGTCGGTGGAAGTGTAGTCTAGGTATAGGCCAAGCTCAGGGTAAGTGGAAGTGCAGTCTAGTTATAGGTCAAGCTCAGTGCCGGTGGAAGTGTAGTCTAGATACAGTCTAAGCTCAAGACAAGTGGAAGTGTAGTCTAGGAATAGGACAAGATCAGGCCAATGGGAGGGTGGGTAGTCTAGGGACAGACTAAGTGCAGGGTTAAAGTGAAATGTAGCATGGGAACAAGCCAATCTCTGGTCAAGGGGCATTGTAGTCTAGCCACAGGTCAAGCCAATCTCCAGGCAAGTGGAAGTGTAGTTTAGGGACAGGACAAGCTTAGGGCAAGTTGTAATGTAGTCTAAGAACAGAACCAATTTCCAGGCAAGTGGGAGTGTAAACTAGGAACAGGCCAAATGGAAGTGTAGTGTAGCCACGGGTCCAGCCATTCGCCAGGCAAGTAGAATTGTAGTCTAGGAAAAGACAAAGCATAGGTAAAGTGGAAGTGAAGTCTAGAAATAAGGCAATCTCATGGTAAGTGGAAGAGTAGTCTAGAAACAAGGAAATATCATGGTACGTGGAAGAGTAGTCTAGAAACAAGGCAATCTCATGGTAAGTGGAAGAGTAGTCTAGAAACAAGGCAATCTCATGGTAAGTGGAAGAGTAGTCTAGAAACAAGGCAATCTCATGGTAAGTGGAAGAGTAGTCTAGAAACAAGGCAATCTCATGGTAAGTGGAAGAGTAGTCTAGAAACAAGGCAATCTCATGGTAAGTGGAAGTGTAGTCTAGAAACAAGGCAATCTCATGGTAAGTGGAAGAGTAGTCTAGAAACAAGGCAATCTCATGGTAAATGGAAGTGTAGTCTAGAAATAAGGAAATATCATGGTAAGTGGAAGAGTAGTCTAGAAACAAGGAAATCTCACGGTAAGTGGAAGAGTAGTCTAGAAACAAGGCAATCTCATGGTAAGTGGAAGAGTAGTCTAGAAACAAGGCAATCTCATGGTAAGTGGAAGAGTAGTCTAGAAACAAGGCAATCTCATGGTAAATGGAAGTGTAGTCTAGAAATAAGGAAATATCATGGTAAGTGGAAGCGTAGTCTAGAAACAAGGAAATATCATGGTACGTGGAAGAGTAGTCTAGAAACAAGGCAATCTCATGGTAAGTGGAAGAGTAGTCTAGAAACAAGGCAATCTCATGGTAAATGGAAGTGTAGTCTAGAAATAAGGAAATATCATGGTAAGTGGAAGAGTAGTCTAGAAACAAGGAAATATCATGGTACGTGGAAGAGTAGTCTAGAAACAAGGCAATCTCATGGTAAGTGGAAGAGTAGTCTAGAAACAAGGCAATCTCATGGTAAATTGAAGTGTAGTCTAGAAATAAGGAAATCTCACGGTAAGTGGAAGAGTAGTCTAGAAACAAGGCAATCTCATGGTAAGTAGAAGAGTAGTCTAGAAACAAGGAAATCTCACGGTAAGTGGAAGAGTAGTCTAGAAACAAGGCAATCTCACGGTAAGTGGAAGAGTAGTCTAGAAACAAGGCAATCTCATGGTAAGTGGAAGAGTAGTCTAGAAACAAGGCAATCTCATGGTAAGTGGAAGTGTACTCTAGAAATAAGGAAATATCATGGTAAGTGGAAGAGTAGTCTAGAAACAAGGAAATCTCACGGTAAGTGGAAGAGTAGTCTAGAAACAAGGCAATATCATGGTAAGTGGAAGAGTAGTCTAGAAACAAGGCAATCTCATGGTAAGTGGAAGTGTAGTCTAGAAATAAGGAAATATCATGGTAAGTGGAAGAGTAGTCTAGAAACAAGGCAATCTCATGGTAAGTGGAAGAGTAGTCTAGAAACAAGG
Organism: Engystomops pustulosus; assembly: GCF_040894005.1. Taxonomy (NCBI): domain Eukaryota; kingdom Metazoa; phylum Chordata; class Amphibia; order Anura; family Leptodactylidae; genus Engystomops; species Engystomops pustulosus. The sequence continues at coordinate 9,481,563 of NC_092413.1, forward strand.
CAATCTCATGGTAAGTGGAAGTGTAGTCTAGAAATAAGGAAATATCATGGTACGTGGAAGAGTAGTCTAGAAACAAGGCAATCTCACGGTAAGTGGAAGAGTAGTCTAGAAACAAGGCAATCTCATGGTAAGTGGAAGAGTAGTCTAGAAACAAGGCAATCTCATGGTAAGTAGAAGAGTAGTCTAGAAACAAGGCAATCTCATGGTAAGTAGAAGAGTAGTCTAGAAATAAGGCAATCTCCTGGTAAGTGGAAGAGTAGTCTAGAAAAAAGGCAATCTTATGGTAAGTAGAAGTGTAGTCTAGATAAAAGGCAATCTCCTGGTAAGTGGAAGAGTAGTCTAGAAACAAGGCAATCTCATGGTAAGTGGAAGAGTAGTCTAGAAACAAGGAAATATCATGATAGGTGGAAGAGTAGTCTAGAAAAAAGGCAATCTCATGGTAAGTGGAAGAGTAGTCTAGAAACAAGGAAATATCATGATAGGTGGAAGAGTAGTCTAGAAAAAAGGCAATCTCATGGTAAGTAGAAGTGTAGTGTAGAAACAGGTCAACCTCAGAATCAGTGGAAGTGTAGTCTAGGAACTGGCCGACCTCAGGGCAGATGAAGTTCATGCACAGTCAGACAATAGTTCAGAACAGGCCTCACCGGTTAAAGTCAGGTAAAGGAGGTCAGAAAGCAAATACTTCTAACCTTGAAAGTGAAATTGCTCAGACGTCTTCCTGTGAGAACCGTTTGTTATCTGGGGTCCCTGGGGATTGGCTTTTACTCCATGGTCCTGTGTTTGGAGAACAGCTTATCAATTTGGGTGCCTGCTGATCACTGATCAATTCTGGTCAACCCCTTTATTGCAACCAGCACAGCACAACAATGTTACACGGCCAAAGCATTTATATTACATCGCCTTATACCGTAGACTTCATCTAAACCCCAGGTATGTGACCTGTAAGTGCTCACAGCGCTATTATCACGGATGCCTAGCGCTTCCTTGTATCTGACCTCAGCTCCTCGGACTACTCCTCTGACAACCATCTGGTCCTTATCCTCGGCTTTCCTGTTCTGTTTGTCTGTATCCGTCACCTGTGGAAGAGTAGTCTAGAAACAAGCCAAACTGTAGACAAGTAGAAGTGTAGCGTAGAAACAGGTCAACCTCAGAGTCAGAGTCCTCTGTAGCGCACCTGACCCCAATCAGTGGCTCCTTCTGAGCTTCTGACCTTGTGTAATAGAAGGGCCCGGAGTAAACAAATATTAGAGCTGATACTTTGTTTCTTTGTTTGTTTTTTTCCTCCTTTTCATTTCATCTCTTGGTTTTTCCATCACAGTTAATAATAGAATCACATTGTGGTGTCTTTGTATCTATCTACAGTAGGAATCCTTCTGGCTTTGTCTTTTTGAACAATAGTTTGGTGATTGGTTTCATCAGAGTCAATAAAACATCAATCAGATGTGATACCGGACAGATGAAGCATCTAATGTGCCCCAGAGAGGCCACTGTGACACTTTTAGGGGATGCACTAGACTGGAAATATTTTGTCTCCCTTCTTTTACTCTTGGGCAGTACCAAAATTTTAAGTATAGTTTCATATTTTTGAAGAAAATTTTCTAGTATCTACACAGGAATATTAGCACACAAATTTTTTTGTCTTGTTCAACCATAAAAAATATTTACTATATCCGGAGTCCGAGGTGTCACATTCCCTCCGTCTCTACACAGAAATACCAAAAATTAGCAGTTTTCCAGGATTCATTCTCTAAATTCTTCTGTTTACAATGAAATTAATTCATCCGTTACTTATTTTCAATTGTTACAATGTTCCCTGTAATATTCTGAGCTCAGGGTGAAGTTTCCTACATGTTGTATATAAATCATTCTCATTCTCATTTTCTCTGTTTCGCTAATTTGAGTTGAGCCTTTACATTCCTGAATATTGAGCCTGAGGATAGAAAGCTGCTGCGTTGTGTGTGACGGCCTCCATGTGTATGATGTATGTAACTAGAAAGCAGCAAATACCGGCTGTGCTACATATACATATATACCGGCTGTGCTCCATATACATATATACAGGCTGTGCTACATATACATATATACAGGCTGTGCTACATATACATATATACAGACTGTGCTCCATATACATATATACAGGCTATGCTACCTATACATATATACAGGCTATGCTACCTATACATATATACCGGCTATGCTACCTATACATATATACCGGCTGTGCTACATATACATATATACAGGCTATGCTACCTATACATATATACCGGCTGTGCTACATATACATATATACAGGATGTGCTCCATATACATATATACAGGTTGTGCTCCATATACATATATACAGGCTATGCTACCTATACATATATACCGGCTGTGCTACATATACATATATACAGGCTGTGCTCCATATACATATATACAGGCTGTGCTACCTATACATATATACCGGCTGTGCTACATATACATATATACCGGCTGTGCTACATATACATATATACAGGCTATGCTACCTATACATATATACCGGCTGTGCTACCTATACATATATACCGGCTATGCTACCTATACATATATACCGGCTGTGCTACATATACATATATACAGGCTGTGCTACCTATACATATATACCGGCTGTGCTGCATATACATATATACAGGCTATGCTACCTATACATATATACCGGCTGTGCTACATATACATATATACAGGCTGTGCTACCTATACATATATACCGGCTGTGCTGCATATACATATATACAGGCTATGCTACCTATACATATATACCGGCTGTGCTACATATACATATATACAGGCTATGCTACCTATACATATATACAGGCTGTGCTACCTATACATATATACCGGCTGTGCTACATATACATATATACAGGATGTGCTCCATATACATATATACAGGCTGTGCTACATATACATATATACAGGCTATGCTACCTATACATATATACCGGCTGTGCTACATATACATATATACAGGCTATGCTACCTATACATATATACCGGCTGTGCTACATATACATATATACAGGCTGTGCTACCTATACATATATACCGGCTGTGCTACATATACATATATACAGGATGTGCTCCATATACATATATACAGGTTGTGCTCCATATACATATATACAGGCTATGCTACCTATACATATATACCGGCTGTGCTACATATACATATATACAGGCTATGCTACCTATACATATATACCGGCTGTGCTACATATACATATATACAGGCTGTGCTACCTATACATATATACCGGCTGTGCTACATATACATATATACAGGCTATGCTACCTATACATATATACCGGCTGTGCTACATATACATATATACAGGCTGTGCTACCTATACATATATACAGGCTGTGCTACATATACATATATACAGGCTATGCTACCTATACATATATACCGGCTGTGCTACTTATACATATATACCGGCTGTGCTCCATATACATATATACAGGCCGTGCTACATATACATATATACAGGCTGTGCTACATATACATATATACAGACTGTGCTCCATATACATATATACAGGCTGTGCTACATATACATATATACAGGCTATGCTACCTATACATATATACAGGCTGTGCTACTTATACATATATGCCGGCTGTGCTACCTATACATATATACAGACTGTGCTCCATATACATATATACAGGCTGTGCTACATATACATATATACAGGCTGTGCTACCTATACATATATACAGGCTGTGCTACTTATACATATATACAGGCTGTGCTACATATACATATATACAGGCTGTGCTACATATACATATATACAGGATGTGCTCCATATACATATATACCGGCTGTGCTCCATATACATATATACAGGCTGTGCTACATATACATATATACAGGCCGTGCTCCATATACATATATACAGGCTGTGCTACATATACATATATACAGGCCGTGCTCCATATACATATATACCGGCTGTGCTCCATATACATATATACCGGCTGTGCTCCATATACATATATACCGGCTGTGCTCCATATACATATATACAGGCTGTGCTACCTATACATATATACCGGCTGTGCTACATATACATATATACCGGCTGTGCTCCATATACATATATACCGGCTGTGCTCCATATACATATATACAGGCTGTGCTCCATATACATATATACCGGCTGTGCTACATATACATATATACAGGCTGTGCTACATATACATATATACAGGCTGTGCTCCATATACATATATACAGGCTGTGCTCCATATACATATATACCGGCTGTGCTACATATACATATATACAGGCTGTGCTACATATACATATATACAGGCTGTGCTACATATACATATATACAGGCTGTGCTACATATACACTCACAGATGGGGATTTTATCATGTTTCCGAGATTCTTAGGATGTGTTCAGACGAGCTGCTCAGATTTCCCTCTATCCTTTGGAAATCTGCAAATCAGGCAGACTATAAATCTGCGACATCTGCACTGAAAATCCCTTAACCTGATCATCCCCTTTAAGTGTTGATCAGTCACAAATTCTCTTCCTTAGGACCCCCATTTAGCATCCATGCCCCACATGTTTCCTCCCATGCCCTGGTCACTGGTGAGGAGCTTAGTATTTGCCCCTGGCACTGACTTTCATCATCCTTGTGCCAAATGATAAATAATTGCCATAGGTGCCCTATATAGTGCCATCTTCTTGTGCTTTTATCATCCAGTAGTGGCCAAACATTTCTAAATTAGTGTTTGCCCTATGGCACCACCTAATAGAATATCTGATTTGTGCCCAATTGTATGTGCCTTCTCCAGGTAACACCTTTTAGTATGTTTGATGCCACCTATTCCCATATATACACTTTCTGTGCCCTTGCTGCAGTCACCCATGCTAGTGTTGGCCAGAGGGAGCACCTTTCAGCACCCAAGCCCCCAGGTACTACCCACTGCTACTCCCTACTTTCTTAGGTATTCCCTTTAAATATTTTTGCTTTGCATTGTCCACTCCCATGGCATCACCTTCCAGCATCCGTGCTCCAAGTACCCAACTAATTTCCATGCCCATATTAGTGCCCAGTCTGGGCTCCATTTAAAGTACCTACCCCAGATTCCCTCTTCAATGTATAGTACAAGCACCGGCACCAACTAATGCCATGTACAGCATGTAACTATACTACTTAGAATATTTCATTTATTACATTTATTAACTAACTTTTGTATTGGTCAAAACAAAACATAAAAATAATAAGAATAAACATACACACACATCACCCAAAAACTGATCTTATATGTACAGAGCACACAAATATGTTTTTAAAGACGCATAGATATAGGACTAATATGCATAAAATAAAGCAACAAAATAAACATATGACACAATGGGGGTCATTTATTAAGGGCCCGAAACGCGTTTTACCGGCGGGTTATGCAAATTTATATGTTTTGCGCCGATTTTCCCTGAATTGCCCCGGGATTTTGGCGCACGTGATCGGATTGTGGTGATCGGCGCTGGCATGCACGCGACGGAAATCGGGGGGCGTGGCCAAACGAAAACCCGACGGATTCGGAAAAACTGCCGCATTAAAAAAAAAAGTGTTGCGGGACACGCGCTTACCTTCACCAGGAATAGGCTCGTGCATTCCGGCGGGCCTCGGCGGACTTCAGCGCAGCAGCGACACCTGGTGGACGTCGGAGGAACTGCCTTAGTGAATCGCCGGAAGACCCGAATCCACCGCACAGAACGTGCCACTGGATCGCGAATGGACCGGGTAAGTAAATCTGCCCCAATATGATGGTACATACTGATGACTACCAACAAGCATTCTGTATCCATTATGATATGTGTCATATAGCAAACAATGGGGACATTTGTCATACATTTTTGGGTCCTTTTTGCCGTTTTTCAGAGCAGTTAATAGATTTGTCTCCAATTTGCGACTCTTTTGGGTGGAGGCTAAAATTTTTCTCCTAGTGGTTTTGAGTCTCTGGGGCACATTTACTAAGGGTTTGTCGGACGCATGTTTGTCGGGTTTCCCAACTTTTTAACCTTTTTGCCCTGAATTGCCCTGGGTTTTTTGGCGCACGCGATTGGATTTTGTCGCATCAGCGCCAGCCTGGATGTGACACAAATCGGGGGGGTGTAGACGTCGGACAACCCGGCTGATTCGGACAAACCTGCGGAATTTAAAAATGAAATTGTGTCGCAAGATCAGCACTTACATGCACCGGGAAGAAGAAGGTGAACTCTGACGGACCTCAGCGGGGAAGCAACACATGCAGAAAATTGGACGCACGATCTTAGTGAATCGTGCAGCTGTGACTCCTCGTCGGACAACGCACAGCGAGGATCGTGACGGGACGGGTAAGTAAATGTGCCCCAATGTGTCTTATCTCACATAGTGATTGGCTGTTGTACAGATGTTTGTGCAGCATCTATCATTATTTAGCACCTAAAAAGTTGCAAAAGAAGGTAAAAACTCCCCTACTCCGAGCAGCTGCACTGGAAAAAAAAACCTTCCTTTTCATTACTGGAAACAAAGGTTTTCGCTTCCCAAATGAAAAAGTTACTGTATGCACCATGGAAAGCCCTTAAGCGCAGTTTTAAAATGGCCTCAAGTAACGACTTCATCATGTTCTATATCAGTGATGGCGAACCTTTTAGCGGCCGAGTGCCCAAACTGCAACCCAAATCCCCAATATTTATCGCGAGGTGCCAACCAAAAATTAAAGCAGTAACTTATTGCTCCCTGTTCTTCAACAACCTTCAATCATATTGGCCTCCTGAGGACAGCAACACAGTAGAAAGGAGGGGAAATTTGCATAATTTTAGCTTCTTTCCAGTGTCCCTCTGTACACAGAGAATGGTGGGGCCAGCAGGAGGTCCTCCAAAGATAATTCGGCCCCGTCTACTTATTCTCCCTCTTCCTACAGTCCCAAGTAGCGAAGTCAGTATCAAAATATGACTGAAAGCAGCATTTTAAGTGGCTTGCAACTGCAGGAAGATTCTTTGAGCTCTGTCTGGTGTGCTGGGGTGATGGCCCAGGTGCCCACAGAAAGGGCTCTGAGTGCCGCCTCTGGCACCCGTGCCATAGGTTCGCCACTACTGTTCTACAGGATCATCCCTCTGAGTGATTATCGTCTTAATATCGTCTTGAATGAAGCCCTGAACGTTCTGTCGCCTTTTCTCAATCTCGTTTCATTATTGGTCACAAATGAGATTTACTTTGTAGGGGAATAATTTGCGACAAATTAGGCGCAAATGAATCGGACAGGCAACAATTCAAAACGCATTAACTATGGAAAAACACCAACAAGCATAACTTACTAGACAAGAAAAGGAACAAATCAGGAACTAAAATAGACGAAGCTGTGACTATGACTAATGTCCCCCGATATGTCCTAACACCTTTCCCATGTGTTTGTTTGTCAGGACACTGATCCGAGTGCTCAGTTTAGTGCTTGTCCCTTTAATATCCATGTTCTCCATTTCAATATTATAGCTGAAGGTTCCCTGGGCATTGCCCTCCTGCGTCCCTGTGCCAGTGGGCATAGTAATTGTGCCACATTTATTTCCATCCTTTGGTGCTTCCTTTAGATTTCCTTTCAAAATTTTTGACCTAATAGTTTGACCCAATAGTTTGACCCAATAGTTTGCTAGTTTTGACCCAGGTTTGCTTTATAACACCAACTTTCTGCATCCCACATGTCCAATCCAGAGCCTGGTGTTTGGACCTCCTCACCCCATGCAGGTTGGTGTTTGCCCTCAGCATCCGGACAGGTACCAGGTTACAGCTTTATTGTAGTGCCCGGAATCACACAGGTAACAAGTGCTACAATGTTTCTTATCTGACCAGTGACCACAGACTAAAGTATCTACCAGAGACAATGGAAACTCTGCTATTGTCTCACCAGTAAGCCCCATACACTCCTACAGGATGGAAGATTATGCTGGGACTGTTAGTCCCCAACTACAATGTAACAAGGAATCCCTCCGCACTGGTCTCATCCATTTACCTTCAGATACTTCCAGGAACCATCCAGTCCCAATGTGATTGTGTTCTCTCCCCCGGCTCCGCAGTCTTATATTATATCTCTGGATTGTTCCTCCTTCTTCTTCCTCCAGGTAGCAATGTCCGTGCCTTAGTTAAACATTGGACTATTGTATCTATATTTCTGGATGTTTGCCAATCATTAATTGCCTTGTTTCCCGGTTTCCCTTGCACTCAGGTGAGTGTGGCTCATATGTGTACCTGAGCCCTGTGGCTGGGAGCTCTGCCTGTATTTACATGCTATTATTAGGCAAATAAGCCCCCCCCCCTCCCCCGGCCAGGTACAGGGGGACGTCACAAGGCCAGAAGTGACACCTGAACATGAGCCGGATCACACAGGACTCTGGGCTTTATACACCGGTACTGCCCAGTCTTCCTGATGTGTTTTCCCTGGTCTGGTTCTGATTACAGACCATTTAACAGACCTGGGTTAGGGGGTGGTGGATCTAGCGGAGCCACCCAAAATGTTGGAGTCTAAATTTGATAGTTTGGCTTCAGGCAAAGACCTTTCTATAGCTGCTGTATCCTCGGCGTGTGTGATAAATGGTTAATAGCAACATTCCTAGTCGTGTCAGGCAGTTGAAGGGTTAATATCACTATGACTGGGGGCAAGGTAAGGGAAGTAGAGTGAGGTAAGTGAAGGTCTACTTACCTGGGATTGTGGAAGGTCTGAGCTTATAACAATGTAATGTTACCTTCTAAATGGGAAAAGCTGAATAGATACAACACTTGACCTTCGACCTCAGACCCCGAAACTTATTATTAATTAGAAAATGAACTCAGGTCCCAAAATGGATCAGCTCCGAACTAGGTCCCTAAGATGTATAATCAGATCCTTATACCAGAACCTTTAAAAAGAATCAGACCCAAACCCATAAACCAGACCCCAAAACAATTCACACTCCTAGAATTGTTTACACCCCAGACATGACCCAAAATTAATTAGACTATTGGACCATAGTGAAAAAAATAATCAAAAATGTCCCCCACAGTCGGGCAAATATGACTCTTCTCATCCCATCTTCACATGAGATGAGTTAAGTTTAGTGTTTGCAGGAGGAGTGTCACTATCTTCTGTTCTCTAGCACCTAAAAACATGCTGCTGGTGTCATATTAAAGATAAGAATCCCATCTGTCAGATAATATCAAGATTATGGTTCTGACCCAGAAATAAAAAGAAGAAAGATATAAAATACATGTACAATGAGCCACAAATGTATTGAAGAGTTTAATAACAAAAATCCCTGGTGGTCTGGGGGAGTGATGGGGTTCATATAAGCTTCCCTGGTGAGGAGTAGAGGAGACTGGTTATGGGATAAATCACGATGTATATTGGAAGAAGCTTCCAAGTTACTGAGACACAAAGTGAGGGATGAGGGAGACCACTTCATCCTGTGCCACAAGCAATGACTTTTCAGTCCTTTCCTTCTTGTCCGTCCTGTTTTTCCAGGCTGGTGGTTGGATCAATGTGGATCTCTATCTCCTGATAGATCAGTGTCCGGCTCCTTTCATGTTTTACGATTGGGAGGACTTAGTAGTTAGACAAAGTCTGGAGGGAGGAGGACAGAGGAGACTGGAGGGAGGAGGACAGAGGAGTCTGGAGGGAGGAGGAGGACAGAGGAGTCTGGAGGGAGGAGGACAGAGGAGTCTGGAGGAGGAGGAGGACAGAGGAGTCTGGAGGGAGGAGGACAGAGGAGACTGGAGGGAGGAGGACAGAGGAGTCTGGAGGAGGAGGACAGAGGAGTCTGGAGGAGGAGGACAGAGGAGTCTGAAGAAGGAGGAGGAGGACAGAGGAGTCTGGAGGAGGAGGAGGACAGAGGAGTCTGGAGGAGGAGGACAGAGAAGAGAGGAGTCTGGAGGAGGAGGACAGAGGAGTCTGGAGGAGGAGGAGGACAGAGGAGTCTGGAGGAGGAGGACAGAGGAGTCTGGAGGAGGAGGAGGACAGAGGAGTCTGGAGGGAGGAGGACAGAGGAGTCTGGAGGAGGAGGAGGACAGAGGAGTCTGGAGGGAGGAGGAGGACAGAGGAGTCTGGAGGAGGAGGAGGACAGAGGAGTCTGGAGGAGGAGGAGGACAGAGGAGTCTGGAGGGAGGAGGACAGAGGAGACTGGAGGGAGGAGGACAGAGGAGTCTGGAGGGAGGAGGAGGACAGAGGAGTCTGGAGGAGGAGGAGGACAGAGGAGTCTGGAGGAGGAGGAGGACAGAGGAGACTGAAGGAGGAGGACAGAGGAGTCTGGAGGAGGAGGAGGAGGACAGAGGGGTCTGGAGGAGGAGGAGGACAGAGGGGTCTGGAGGAGGAGGACAGAGGAGTCTGGAGGAGGAGGAGGACAGAGGAGTCTGGAGGAGGAGGTGGAGGACAGAGGAGTCTGGAGGAGGAGGACAGAGGAGTCTTGAGGAGGAGGTGGAGGACCGAGGAGTCTGGAGGGAGGAGGAGGAGGACAGAGGAGTCTGGAGGAGGAGGAGGACAGAGGAGTCTGGAGGAGGAGGACAGAGGAGTCTGGAGGAGGAGGAGGACAGAGGAGTCTGGAGGAGGAGGAGGAAAGTCTGGAGGGAAACAGATGTCTATACGGCGTCTATATTGTGCTGTTGTTTGCCGAGTCTGGTGGCTTTCTATATACTATATACTTTTCTATATGCCGGTGCCCCCCAGGTCAGTGTCCTCCTTACTATGGGGTCTGGTCCTGGATGTGTTGCCCTCATGTATTATACACAGTTGGTGCCTCGCTACCTGTTTACATGGCCCCGGGGGACACAACACATCACACAGGAGTTATATGGACCTCGGCCACAAAGAGCTGGAAGAACCAGACTGACCCGTTTCTGCCTCCTTTGTATCCAGGATCATTTTTCAGTACAATAAGCCTCTGCCATGTATAATTCATCTGAGGTCCTGGAGGTGGGACCGGTACAGGGCAGTGATACATGGAGACTGGTGGTACTGGTCCGATGTGGTGTGTGGTCGTGATGGACAACCCTGGGGTGGAAACGCTGGGGGCGTCCTATGGATGGGCAGTGGTGGCTCCTGTGTTACTGCTCCATCTCTTCCATACTAGGAGGAGATGATGGATCTCCAGTTACTCTACACTTTCTACGACCTTCCGGGCCTATTTTTATACCTGAGCCTTGGGGTGATGGGGTTCATCATCCATCACCCGTCACCCGTCACGCCGGGGGCCATAGGCACCTGTCACCGGAGCGCGTCTTGTGCTGTTGTCTGGGAGGATTAAAGGATTTGTTCTCGATGTTTTTCTGGATACAAACAATAGAAATGACTTATTACCGCCCCATTGTTCTCCGAGTGTTACATCATCCGACGCATCAACTAATCCCGACTCCGATTGGTGTAAACACAACGGGGGGGGGGGGGATTAGTAGAAAAACAAATTGTACAAATTATCCCTGAATCCACCATGAAGTTATTATTGTAAATGTTGTAAAATCATTTTACTAGAAAACTACATTTTTTACGTTTTTTGTCTATGACATCTTCCTATATCTCCCGCATCTTATAAGTTTTCCTAATATATTCTTCCTACTTCCCAGGGATCTGTCATTTCTAAAAAAAATTTCAAATGATCTTCCTGGTGCACTGGGACAGATCTGGGACTGCCTTATCTGGTGGTGCGCTGGGGGCGAGGCCTAATCTGGTGGTGCGCTGGGGGCGAGGCCTAATCTGGTGGTGCGCTTGGCGCAGGGTCAAATCTGCTGGTGCACTGGGAACGGTGCCTTATCTGGTGGTGCACTGGGGGCGGGTCTAATCTGCTGGTGCACTGGGGGCAGGGCTAATCTGCTGGTGCACTGGGGGCAGGGCTAATCTGCTGGTGCACTGGGGGCAGGGCTAATCTGCTGGTGCACTGGGGGCAGGGCTAATCTGCTGGTGCACTGGGGGCAGGGCTAATCTGCTGGTGCACTGGGAATGGGGCCTTATCTGGTGGTACGCTGGGGGCGAGGCCTAATCTGCTGGTGCACTGGGAATGGGGCCTTATCTGGTGGTACCCTGGGGGCGGGGCCTAATCTGCTGGTGCACTGGGGGTGGGGCTTAATCTGCTAGTGCACTGGGCAGAGGGTCTAATCTGCTGGTGCACTGGGGGTGGGTCTAATCTGCTGGTGCACTGGGAACGGGGCCTTATCTGGTGGTGCACTGGGGGTGGGTCTAATCTGCTGGTGCACTGGGGGCAGGGCTAATCTGCTGGTGCACTGGGAACGGGGGCCTTATCTGGTGGTGCGCTGGGGGCGGGGCCTAATCTGCTGGTGCACTGGGAACGAGGGCCTTATCTGGTGGTGCGTTGGGGGCGGGGCCTAATCTGCTGGTGCACCTGTTTTTTTTCTTTGCAATTAATTACAATAGGACAAAAAGAACATGTAGAGGTAAGTGCACCTGCAGGCGTGGACCTGCCCCTAGAAGCTCATTTGCATAAAAATTCTAAGAGAATTTTCTTTAAAATGACAGCTCCCTGGGAGACAGGAAATGTTTGTCTGGAAAAATGATTAACCCTTTCAGGACCTGGCCCTTTTTTGTTTTTTCACTCCCCATGATCAAAAATCCATAACTTTTTTTTAATTTTTCCATGTACAGAGCTGTGTGACAACTTGTTTTCTGCGTAAAAAATTGCACTTCATAGAGATGGTATTTATTATTCCATGCCGTGTACTGGGAAGCGGGAAAAAAATTCCAAATGTAGTGAAATTGGTAAAAAAAAACGCATTTGTGCCGTTTTCTTGTGGGCTTGGATCTTACGGATTTCACTGAGCGCCCCAAATGACAGGTCTACTTTATTCTTTGGGTCGGTGCGGTTACGGGGATAACAAATTTATAAAGGTTTTATAATGTTTTCATACATTTAAAAAAATTAAAACCTCCTGTACAAAAGATTTTTGGAGGGATTTTGCCATCTTCTAGCGCTAATAACTTTTTTATACTTTGGTGTACGCATCTGTGGGTGGTGTCGTTTTTTGCGGATTTTGATGACGTTTACAATGTTATCAATTTTAGGACTGTACGACCTTGTGATCACTTTTTATAGAATTTTTTAAATTTTTTAAATGACAAAAAAAGTGCCATTTTCGACTTTGGGCGCGATTTTCCGTTACGGGATTAAACGCAGTGAAAAACCGTTATTATATTTTGATAGATCGGGCATTTTCGGACGCGGCGATACCTGATGTGTTTATGATTTTTACTGTTTATTTATATTTATATCAGTTCTAGGGAAAGGGGGGTGATTTGAGTTTTTAGGGTTTTTTATTATAATTTTTTTTTTTTACTTTTTTTTACTTTTACTATTTTTCAGACTCCCTAGGGTACTTTAACCCTAGGTTGTCTGTACGATCCTATCATATACTGCCATACTACAGTATGGCAGTATATGGGGATTTTACTACTCATACATTACAATGTGCTGATAGCACATTGTAATGCATGGGTTAACCCGGAGTAGCTTCGGGTCTTCGTGAGACCCGAGGCTACCATGGCCACGGATCTCCGCTCCCCGATGACGTCACGGGGAGCGGCGATCCTGGAAAAGATGGCGGCGCCCATGCGCTGCCATCCTTTTGAAGCCGCCTTTTGAGCCCTCTCCATGCACCCACGGCCGACCGGTTTGAGAGCGAATAAGAACTTTTAAAGGGGTTGTCCGACTTGGTAAGTAGTTTCCTTTGATAATGAAGTGTCTTTCTGCTGGATCAATCTGTGGTCAAACCTGGATGTAAGTGTTCCATTTCCCTACAGCGCCACCACTGGGGAGCCCAGGTATTGCCCTGTGTCCATTGTCTGTGTAATGCAGGACACGACCTCCAGAGGATGAAAAGCTCTTTGTAATTGATGGATGAGGGTCCTGAGGAGAGGACCCCCCTCTCATTACACAGGGGTGTATATAGTAATGGGACCTCACCCCTTTATACAGATTTTAGACGAGATGGGTTACAACATGTGCACAGTAATATAAGGACCCGCCATTAAAGGGATAGTCCTCCAGCCGCGCTGTAACCCTGCCCTGACCTTCCTATGAACTGTATGTATATTGTATATGAATTCCTCTTATATTATTCCTTCTTTTCACATTCCTCCCTGCAGGTGACGGGGAAGGGGACCGGATTAGCATCGCCTGCGGGAATCCTGCAATAAGACACCAATCCGTCATATGATTCAGATCTGATGTCTAGAAGATAAATTGAACACATATTATATTATGCAAAGTATTCGCCCCCAGAAAAGATCCCGTGACTATTATATATGGCATGTATATGATAAGATGGGTCGTCGTGCCCCCTTTCTATAGGACGGTAGAGTGTAACCTTTACTCACGAGAGGCAACAAGCTTGGTGGTTACATAAGAAAGTTACAAAGGCAACAGGGGCTCGAACTTGCAACATTTTACTGACACCTGTTACACATTGCTGTGTCTGCTCTACAGCGCCTCCTCTGTCCAGTGCAGTCTCATCAGCTCAGTCTCTACGATTGCTGGTCACAGTCTATGTCTGGTCGCCTCCATTTGGCACTCATTTCTGTGTGGTTGCAGGTCATTGTACGTCTCCCTCGTGTTGTCTAGTCATCTCTTTCCTCCACAGACATTGGGGCTCATTTACTTACCCGGTCCAGTCGCGATTCAGCGACGCGTTCTTCGACGAGGATTTGGGTTCTGCTGGGATACACTAAGGTCGTGCGCCCGTTCTCCAGCAGGTGTCGCTACTGCGCCGAGGTCCGCCGGAGTTCACCTGCTTCTTCCCGGTGCATGTAAGTGCTGATCTTGCAACACAAATTATTTTTTAAATTCCACGGTTTTTCCGAATCCGTCGGGTTGTCAGACGGCCACGCCCCCCATTTCTGTCGTGTGAAAGCCGGCGCCGATGCTCCACAATCCGATCGCATGCGCCAAAAACCCCGGGGGTAATTCAGGGCAAATCGTCGGGAAACCTGACGAAAGTGCGCGATTCGGACCCTTAGTAAATGAGCCCCATTATCTTGCAGACACTTCCCTACAATGCCCTCTACTCTTGAGACACTGCCAGTGTCACCCCTTCCTCTTCATTGAAAATGATGTTAAATACCTTTCTGTGTATAAAGGGTTAAAGTTCTGTTGATATTGAAAGTATCTTCCTGCGATCTTCCAGGTGTTCTGATTGGCTGGCAACACCAGTGTCTGGACAGAGCAAGTCTATAAATATTGGCTCTGTCTAGAGAAATCTTAGCTTTAGTGAGATTGCTGTGCCTCTGTGTGCTGCTGATGCAGCAGAGCCCACCTGGCTCCACTGAAGATTCCTTGAAGCGAAGCTGACCACTGCTCCGCACTGACGTTCCTGCAAGCATTAGGCGCCATTATCGCCACGGCCAATCTACATCCCTGCTAGGCTCAGCAACAGGAGATATCACCAGTCTGCTGTATTTCTACTATTACAAGCCTGCCAATCAAAGCTCCTTCCTTCATTGTGTGTGCCCCTGTCTGCTGCTATCCACAACTACTTTGGGAGTGCACTGGGGGGATACCTTCTATAGACACCCCCTCTTCTTGCCGATGAGACCTACATGAGAAGCCTGGCCTTCTCCGCAGCTAGCCACTCGGGCTTCTTGTTCCGGCTGCCCCCACATGCATCGGCCCTGGTGGGGATGTTCCATATGTCTAATTTTGTTTGTAAAGATACCCTATGATCAGAGCGCCACTGCAGAATATAATGGATCTATGTAAATAAAGATTTATTTATTTATTATGAGCTGGTCGCCTCCCTCCTGCCAGACTACGACTACAAGTAACGTTGCAGCTTCATCACTCCTGTTTAGTCTTGTGTGGGCCTGGCTGTAGCGATTGCTATTGACCCCCACTTTCTTAATATTTGAGGCACAATATTAAGGGTTTCTCCTCTGACAAGCCCCTCCTGTTACTGTCTGTGTCTCTTACCTTTACTGAAGAGAACATCTTGGGGGTCATTTTCTAAGGACCCGATTCGCGTTTTCCCGACGTGTTACCCGAATATTTCCGATTTGCACCAATTTCCCCTGAATTGCCCCGGGATTTTGGCGCACGCGATCGGATTGTGGCGCATCGGCGCTGGCATGCACGCGACGGAAATCGGGGGGGCGTGGCCGAACGAAAACGGATTCGGAAAAACCTCCACATTTTTAAAAAAAAAATGTGTCGCGGAGCTTGCACTTACCTTCACCAGGAATAGGCCGGTGAACTTGAGTGCGTTTCGATGCTCTTCAGCGCAGTAGCGCCACCTGGTGGATGTCAGAGGAACTGCCTTAATGAATCCCGGCCGGACCCGAATCCACCGCAGAGAACGCGCCGCTGGATCGCGAATGGACCGGGTAAGTAAATCTGCCCCAATGTGTCTATTCTCAGATTTTCTATGTGGTGTGTAGAGGCTCTCACGATTGACCCTACACTAACCCATGACCCATGCATGTCCCCCTCAGTGCTCCAAACCTAACGCAGATAGTTTGCTTGTAGGACCCCAGTGCAATCACATAGTAATCTGCTGGTTACCCATCACAAATACAGACATGCAGCAATTACCCAGAGTGGGACCCATCTCTAGTAGATGTCTGGGATCTGCAGATGCATTTTCAGCCCCATATAATCTCTTATAGATTACCCTATTCAGGTACTAACCAGATCATTGGGAAGGCAAATGCGGCAGCTGCCTAAGGGCCTCCGACACCCAGGGGCTCCCACCTCTGACCTGATGCCCAGCAGAAAGAAATAAGAGAAAGATACACAAAACTAAAGGTGAACATCCAGAGGAGGAGAGTGTTAAGCTTACGTATATATATGTATATGTGTCATCTACGAGGATATGTGTATGCACTGTATATATGTCATCTATATATGTGTATACACTGTATCGGTGTCATCTATATATCTGTAGGTGTGACCATGGGACTGGGATTTTATGGCACTAGCTACGTTTCCATACTGTACAGTCATATAGGATGATTGGTGATTGTTCCTTGTAATTTCCAACACTTCAAAGACGACCGGAATTATTATCATCATATCATGAACTTGTCAATTATTACAGCTATAAGCAGAGCACAAAGTGAATGAATAACCAAAAGGTGACACAACTAAACCAGGTGCTCAAGTGTGTTAGGGTTCTGCAGCAGCTGAGGTGTGTATTATGAGGTTCTGCAGCAGCTGAGGTGTGTATTATGAGGTTCTGCAGCAGCTGAGGTGTGTATTATGAGGTTCTGCTGCAGCTGAGGTGTGTAGTAAGAGGTCCTGCAGCAGCTGAGGTGTGTATTATGAGGTTCTGCAGCAGCTGAGGTGTGTATTATGAGGTTCTGCAGCAGCTGAGGTGTGTATTATACGGTTCTGCAGCAGCTGAGAGGTGTATATGATGAGGTTCTGCAGCAGCTGAGGTGTGTATTATGAGGTTCTGCAGCAGCTGAGGTGTATATGATGATGTTCTGCAGCAGCTGAGGTGTGTATTATGAGGTTCTGCAGCAGCTGAGGTGTGTATCAGGAGAAGTTTCTTACTGCCGTCAGCAGCTCCATAGTCCTAAATGGCTGATAACAGAGAGCAGCAGTTTGTATTCAGCCTTCCTACACTTCACTCCTGCGCGATGTACAACCAATGTGTCAGCGACAATATATTACAACAACCAGGGAGATCTGGATGAACCAGATTAACCACTTCCTTGCCATTATGTTTTGGGTTTCTAGGATCCTTTCACACTTTTATTTTCTGATTTTCTTCAAGCGAAATGTAACAATTTTAACCAAAATGTTAAACAATGTATGCAATAGTTTAGCTCCACCTCCTGCCAGTCATGTGACCCACCCACTTTGCATAACTGTGGCCTGAGCACCCACAATGCACTGCTCCCAGAGCTCAGGAGCCAGAAAAATAAAATATCCTGTAATTAGAAACAGAAGACGATAAGAAAGAGAACGGGTTACAGAGCGACCCCATTGTTTATGGAGAATTATTCCCTGAAAAATTGCAAAATGTTACATAAAAATTGATATTCCCTATAAAATTGGTAACCCCGCCTCCTAAAGGAACCCTCACTAAAAAAAATTTTTTTTAGAAGATTATATTTGTCTTTTATTATTATTGCCTGATACATTCTACACAACCAACACTTGTGAGTATTGATGACAACAAGAGATTTTATGTACAGACACAGTACCTAACACTGGCTGCACAGAGCACAGCAGTGTGAGGATACGCCTCAATGCATTTTTGAGACGCTACAGTGTGAGGTCACACCCTCAGTGCACTTGGAGAAGCTACAATCCTGGAATATAAATCCATATTTCACAGTCCTGCAGCTACTAACAACATACACAAAGGTCTGATTACACATCTCTCCAGGACAATATCTAACACTGGCTGCAGAGAGCACAGAGCACAGCAGTGTGAGGACACGCCCCAGTACAATCCTGGAATATAAATCCATATATCACAGTCCTGCAGCTACTAACAACATACACATAGGACTGATTGCACATCTCTCCAGGGACAATATCTAACACTGGCCAAGAGAGGTAAAGAAATCCTGAATGAGAGTAATTGGTTGCAAATAAAAAATCAGGTGTGTTACGTCTAATGGTATGAACACTAGGAGGGGAGGAAAGTACAAGGTTCTGTGGGTTCTGGAGGTTCTGCAGGTCCGTATAGTGGTTGGAAATTGCTGCATTCTATAGTATTATATCATTCAGACCAGTGATGTGTAAGGGCAACCAAAACAACATGGCAACCAGTAGGACCCAGAGGAGGGGGTCCAGAGAAAGGGGGGGGGGGTGCAATAATTCTACAGCTCCCTCTAGTGGTGGAAAATGTTGTTATATTTTGTTATTTATTGACACCATGTAAACATGAAGATGTGTAAAAGCAATCATGAGTCCCGAGGTCCAAGGGGGTCTAGGAGGAAGGGGGTGAGGACAATCCAAGTGAGTGTAAAATTCTACTCCTCCCTCTAGTGGTGGAAAATGTAATTGTTAAATTATAAAATTGACACCATGTAATTGTGCATGGATATGCACAGAAGAACCCAACAAGCGCTAAGACCCAGGGTGGTCCAGGAGGAAGGTGGGAGGGTAATACAAGGTGCAATAAGTCTAGAAAAATGTATTGCAGCATACTTAAAATTGACACCAAGTGGATACATAAAAGGAACCATAAGTCCTGGGATGTGGGAGGATCTAGGAGGAAGGAGGAGGGGCACAATACAAGAGTTTGTAATATTCTACTGCTCCCTCTAGTGGTGGAGGCTGTAACAGTTGTATACATAGTGATACATAGGGGCACATTTACTAAGGGTCCCCGGACCGCATTTTCGCTGGGTTTCCCGACTTTTTCCGATTTGTGCCGCATTTAGCTGGGGTTTTTGGCGCAGGCGATCGGATCTCACCGCACAAATTGGGAGGCGTGGCCGTCGGACAACCCAACTGATTCGGATTAAGCACGGGATTTAACAATCTTAGTGACTCCCCGCACAGCACATTATACACAGACAATGCACTTACATGCACCAGGAAGAAGGTGAACTCCGGGGACCTGAGCGGGGAAGCGACACATGCAGGATATCGGGCGCACCATCTTAGTGACTCCCCGCACAGCGCATTATACACAGACAATGCACTTACATGCACCAGGAAGAAGAAGGTGAACTCCGGGGACCTGAGCGGGGAAGCGACACATGCAGGATATCGGGTGCAGGATCTTAGTGACTCCCCGCACAGCGCATTATACACGGACAATGCACTTACATGCACCAGGAAGAAGAAGGTGAACTCCGGGGACCTGAGCGGGGAAGCGACACATGCAGGATATTGGGAGCACGATCTTAGTGACTCCCCGCACAGCGCATTATACACGGACAATGCACTTACATGCACCAGGAAGAAGAAGGTGAACTCCGGGGACCTGAGCGGGGAAGCGACACATGCAGGATATCGGGTGCACGATCTTAGTGACTCCCCACACAGCGCATTATACACGGACAATGCACTTACATGCACCAGGAAGAAGAAGGTGAACTCCAGGGACCTGAGTGGGGAAGCGACACATGCAGGATATCGGGTGCAGGATCTTAGTGACTCCCCGCACAGTGCATTATACACAGACAATGCACTTATATGCACCAGGAAGAAGAAGGTGAACTCCAGGGACCTGAGTGGGGAAGCGACACATGCAGGATATCGGGTGCACGATCTTAGTGACTCCCCGCACAGCGCATTATACACAGACAATGCACTTACATGCACCAGGAAGAAGAAGGTGAACTCCGGGGACCTGAGCGGGGAAGCGATACATGCAGGATATCGGGCGCAGGATCTTAGTGACTCCCCGCACAGCGCATTATACACGGACAATGCACTTACATGCACCAGGAAGAAGAAGGTGAACTCCAGGGACCTGAGTGGGGAAGCGACACATGCAGGATATCGGGTGCAGGATCTTAGTGACTCCCCGCACAGAGCATTATACACAGACAATGCACTTATATGCACCAGGAAGAAGAAGGTGAACTCCGGGGACCTGAGCGGGGAAGTGACACATGCACGACCTTAGTAAATCGCTGTAGCTCCGAATCTTCGTCGGACAATGAACCTCAGGAATCGCGATAGGACGGGTAAGTAAATCTGCCATATAGTGATACATAGTGATAAATAGTGATACATAGTGATGCCTAAAAGTAACCATTAGTACCAGGACCCAGGGTGGTCCGGAAGGATTAACCCCTCGTAATGTGATGATATGGGCCAAGTGCTGCTTATGTATAAGAGGAACCATTGATCTCAGACAAATAAACCTCGTGCCATGATGAATCCTAATCAGGCGATTCCTCCGTCCGCAGACGTCTAATGGGGATGTCGCCAGGATCGCCCTTGTACTAAGGATTAGTATTCCGCTCCGCGCCGAGCAGTCAATGTTTCCAAACTTAATGAGAATTGTGCAAACAGCAGGGTGTAGTTTTAGGCATTTTACAATTATCATCAAGTTGTGAAAGTTAATGTCCCCTTGGATTCTGTAAAATTGCATTTGCATGATTAGAATGAGAATGCGATTCATTGCGGCGGCGGCGTTTCCGTGATTTACACGTCTGATCCGGAACAAAGCGCATCCGATGACTCCACGTTCTGACGCCGGAGATAACGCGGCTCTGATGTTGTGTTGTTGCTTGTTTTGTGTTTTTCATTGTTATTATTTCTTTATTTGCTTTCGCTGCTGGAGCCTAATAGACGCGACTGAGGCTCCTGCTGCTCCGGAACAAATGGAGACATTTGGGAAAATATATATTTACAATGTATCAGTGCAATGACAGTAACCAAACTGATTAGGGTGCAAGACCCCCTAAATCACATGGCCATGGGTGACGCTCCACCACCAACCACAAGAACAGGGACATGATGATCCCCTTGATACATTGAGCAGAGGGTCGAGCGATCCCATAGACACTAATTTACAGGCATCACCTAACTTTAAATTAAGATGGGGCTACGGGACCCCCATGGTCATGGTTGTGAGGGTCTCAGGATCCTCACAACCATCAAGACCCTCAGGACCACAGTCATAGAAGATCGAAGTCACTTATCACATAACGACCATTGAGGCCAATGATTCACATGGTGTTTGTGTACAAGTAACCCATGAGGCCAGTGATGACCTGAGTCACCTGACCAAATGTATTCCGGAGCTTCTTCTATGACCTACCCTATTTTTGTTAGACGGCCCCTTCAAGGTCTAATATTGACACAGGAAAACGGATTTTGTCCATTTTTTCCCATGATTTTTCTCCAGATTCTGATCCGCGGTTCTCCCCAGTTTCATCTGGATTCAGGCTCCATCCATTCTTATGGTGTTTACTCGATATTGGGCGGTTTATCATGGCAGCGACTCAAAGAAAACACCGTCCATTGTAATAAACAGATTAGAGGTTGAGTCCATTTCAAGCAGAGATTAGTGACTGTTAGCGGAGGCGGGGGTGTAGGAGAAGTCATACAACCTTTCTCACCAGAACAAGTCGTGTGACCTGACATCAGAGGTTCATGGCTATTGCAGGTCTCATGGAACCTCTAAGGCTCCGAACATCATGACACATTAAAAGTTTCCTTAAAATAGAAGAGTTTCTTTACTATGAGAAGCTCAGCATATTACTAAATACTTTACATACAGCCACCACTAGGAGGAGCTCAGGAGATTACTAAATACTTTACATACAGTCACCACTAGGGGGAGCTCAGGAGATTACTACATACTGTATATACAGCCACCACTAGGAGGAGCTCAGGAGATTACTAAATACTTTACATACAGTCACCACTAGGGGGAGCTCAGGAGATTACTACATACTGTATATACAGCCACCACTAGGGGGAGCTCAGGAGATTACTAAATAGTGTACATACAGTCACCACTAGGGGGAGCTCAGGAGATTACTACATACTGTATATACAGCCACCACTAGGAGGAGCTCAGGAGATTACTACATACTGTATATACAGCCACCACTAGGGGGAGCTCAGGAGATTACTACATACTGTATATACAGCCACCACTAGGAGGAGCTCAGGAGATTACTAAATACTTTACATACAGCCACCACTAGGAGGAGCTCAGGAGATTACTAAATACTTTACATACAGTCACCACTAGGGGGAGCTCAGGAGATTACTAAATAGTGTACATACAGCCACCACTAGGGGGAGCTCAGGAGATTACTACATACTGTATATACAGCCACACCTAGGGGGAGCTCAGGAGATTACTAAATAGTGTACATACAGTCACCACTAGGGGGAGCTCAGGAGATTACTACATACTGTATATACAGCCACCACTAGGGGGAGCTCAGGAGATTACTACATACTGTATATACAACCACCACTAGGGGGAGCTCAGGAGATTACTACATACTGTATATACAGCCACCACTAGGAGGACCTCAGGAGATTACTACATACTGTATATACAGCCACCACTAGGGGGAGCTCAGGAGATTACTACATACTGTATATACACCACCACTAGGAGGAGATCAGGAGATTACTATATACTGTATATACAGCCACCACTAGGAGGAGCTCAGGAGATTACTACATACTGTATATACAGCCACCACTAGGGGGAGCTCAGGAGATTACTACATACTGTATATACAGCCACCACTAGGGGGAGCTCAGGAGATTACTAAATACTGTATATAGAGTCACCACTAGGGGGAGCTCAGGAGATTACTACATACTGTATATACAGACACCACTAGGGGGAGCTCAGGAGATTACTACATACTGTATATACAGCCACCACTAGGAGGAGCTCAGGAGATTACTACATACTGTATATACAGCCACCACTAGGAGGAGCTCAGGAAATTACTAAATACTGTATATACAGCCACCACTAGGGGGAGCTCAGGAGATTACTACATACTGTATATACAGCCACCACTAGGAGGAGCTCAGGAGATTACTAAATACTTTACATACAGCCACCACTAGGAGGAGCTCAGGAGATTACTAAATACTTTACATACAGTCACCACTAGGGGGAGCTCAGGAGATTACTAAATAGTGTACATACAGCCACCACTAGGGGGAGCTCAGGAGATTACTACATACTGTATATACAGCCACACCTAGGGGGAGCTCAGGAGATTACTAAATAGTGTACATACAGTCACCACTAGGGGGAGCTCAGGAGATTACTACATACTGTATATACAGCCACCACTAGGGGGAGCTCAGGAGATTACTACATACTGTATATACAACCACCACTAGGGGGAGCTCAGGAGATTACTACATACTGTATATACAGCCACCACTAGGAGGACCTCAGGAGATTACTACATACTGTATATACAGCCACCACTAGGGGGAGCTCAGGAGATTACTACATACTGTATATACACCACCACTAGGAGGAGATCAGGAGATTACTATATACTGTATATACAGCCACCACTAGGAGGAGCTCAGGAGATTACTACATACTGTATATACAGCCACCACTAGGGGGAGCTCAGGAGATTACTACATACTGTATATACAGCCACCACTAGGGGGAGCTCAGGAGATTACTAAATACTGTATATAGAGTCACCACTAGGGGGAGCTCAGGAGATTACTACATACTGTATATACAGACACCACTAGGGGGAGCTCAGGAGATTACTACATACTGTATATACAGCCACCACTAGGAGGAGCTCAGGAGATTACTACATACTGTATATACAGCCACCACTAGGAGGAGCTCAGGAAATTACTAAATACTGTACATACAGTCACCACTAGGGGGAGCTCAGGAGATTACTAAATAGTGTACATACAGTCACCACTAGGGGGAGCTCAGGAGATTGCTACATACTGTATATACAGCCACCACTAGGGGGAGCTCAGGAGATTACTACATACTGTATATACAGACACCACTAGGAGGAGCTCAGGAGATTACTACATACTGTATATACAGCCACCACTAGGAGGAGCTCAAGAGATTACTACATACTGTATATACAGCCACCACTAGGGGGAGCTCAGGAGATTACTACATACGATATATATAGCCACCACTAGGGGGGGCTCTGGAGATTACTACATACTGTATATACGGACACCACTAGGAGGAGCTCCGGAGATTACTACATACTGTATATACACCACCACTAGGGGAGCTCAGGAGATTACTACATACAAGATATACAGCCATCACTAGGGGGGGGGGGGGCTAAGGAGAATACTACATACTGTACATACAGCCACCACTAGGGGGAGCTCAGGAGATTAGTACATACTGTACATACAGCCACCACTAGGAGGAGCTCAAGAGATTACTACATACTGTATATACAGCCACCACTAGGAGGAGCTCAGGAGATTACGACATACTGTATATACAGCCACCACTAGGGGGAGCTCAGGAGATTACTACATACGGTATATACAGCCACCACTAGGGGGGGCTCAGGAGATTACTAAATACTGTATATACAGTCACCACTAGGGGGAGCTCAGGAGATTACTACATACTGTATATACAGCCACCACTAGGGGGAGCTCAGGAGATTACTACATACTGTATATACACCACCACTAGGGGGAGCTCAGGAGATTACTACATACTGTATATACACCAGCACTAGGGGGAGCTCAGGAGATTACTACATACTGTATATACAGCCACCACTAGGGGGGCTCAGGAGATCACTACATACTGTATATACAGCCACCACTAGGGGGAGCTCAGGAGATTACTATATACTGTATATACAGCCACCACTAGGAGGAGCTCAGGAGATTACTACTTCCTGTATATACAGCCACCACTAGGGGGAGCTCAGGAGATTACTACATACTGTATATACAGCCACCACTAGGAGGAGCTCAGGAGATTACTAAATACTGTATATACGGACACCACTAGGATGAACTCAGGAGATCACTATATACTGTATATACAGCCACCACTAGGGGGAGCTCAGGAGTTTACTACATACTGTATATACAGCCACCACTAGGAGGAGCTCAGGACATTACTACATACTGTATATACAGCCACCACTAGGGGGAGATCAGGAGATTACTACATACTGTATATACAGACACCACTAGGAGGAGCTCAGGAGATTACTACATACTGTATATATACGGACACCACTAGGGGGAGCTCAGGAGATTACTACATACTGTATATACAGCCACCACTAGGGGGAGCTCAGGAGATTACTAAATACTGTACATACAGTCACCACTAGGGGGAGCTAAGGAGATTACTACATACTGTATATACAGCCACCACTAGGGGGAGCTCAGGAGATTACTACATACTGTATATACAGCCACCACTAGGGGGAGCTCAGGAGATTACTACATACTGTATATACAACCACCACTAGGAGGAGCTCAGGAGATTACTATATACTGTATATACAGCCACCACTAGGAGGAGCTCAGGAGATTACTACATACTGTATATACAGCCACCACTAGGGGGACCACAGGAGATTACTACATACTGTATGTACACCACCACTAAGGGGAGCTCAGGAGATTACTACATACTGTATATACAACCACCACTAGGGGGAGCTCAGGAGATTACAACATACTATATATACAGTCACCACTAAGGGGAGCTCAGGAGATTACTATTTATGGTGTATACACCAGCACTAGGGGGGCTCAGGAGATTACTACATACTGTATATACAGCCACCACTAGGAGGAGCTCAGGAGATTACTACATACTGTATATACAGCCACCACTAGGAGGAGCTCAGGAGATTACTACATACTGTATATACAGCCACCACTAGGAGGAGCTCAGGAGATTACTACATACTGTATATACAGCCACCACTAGGAGGAGCTCCGGAGATTACTACATACTGTATATACACCACCACTAGGGGAGCTCAGGAGATTACTACATACAAGATATACAGCCATCACTAGGGGGGGGGGGGCTAAGGAGAATACTACATACTGTACATACAGCCACCACTAGGGGGAGCTCAGGAGATTAGTACATACTGTATATACAGCCACCACTAGGAGGAGCTCAGTAAATTACTACATACTGTATATACAGCCATCACTAGGAGGAGCTCAGGAGATTACGACATACTGTATATACAGCCACCACTAGGGGGAGCTCAGGAGATTACTACATACGGTATATACAGCCACCACTAGCGGGGGCTCAGGAGATTACTAAATACTGTATATACAGTCACAACTAGGGGGAGCTCAGGAGATTACTACATACTGTATATACAGCCACCACTAGGGGGAGCTCAGGAGATTACTACATACTGTATATACACCACCAGTAGGGGGAGCACAGGAGATTACTACACACTGTATATACACCACCACTAGGGGGAGCTCAGGAGATTACTACATACTGTATATACAGCCACCACTAGGGGGGCTAAGGAGATTACTACATACTGTATATACAGCCACCACTAGGGGGAGCTCAGGAGATTACTATATACTGTATGTACAGCCACCACTAGGAGGAGCTCAGGAGATTACTACTTCCTGTATATACAGCCACCACTAGGGGGAGCTCAGGAGATTACTACATACTGTATATACAGCCACCACTAGGAGGAGCTCAGGAGATTACTAAATACTGTATATACGGACACCACTAGGATGAACTCAGGAGATCACTATATACTGTATATACAGCCACCACTAGGGGGAGCTCAGGAGATTACTACATACTGTATATACAGCCACCACTAGGAGGAGCTCAGGAGATTACTACATACTGTATATACAGCCACCACTAGGGGGAGATCAGGAGATTACTACATACTGTATATACAGCCACCACTAGGAGGAGCTCAGGAGAATACTACATACTGTATATATACGGACACCACTAGGGGGAGTTTAGGAGATTACTACATACTGTATATACAGCCACCACAAGGGGGAGCTCAGGAGATTACTAAATACTGTACATACAGTCACCACTAGGGGGAGCTAAGGAGATTACTATATACTGTATATACAACCACCACTAGGGGGAGATCAGGAGATTACTACATACTGTATATACAGCCACCACTAGGGGGAGCTCAGGAGATTACTACATACTGTATATACAGCCACCACTAGGGGGAGCTCAGGAGATTACTACATACTGTATATACAACCACCACTAGGAGGAGCTCAGGAGATTACTATATACTGTATATACAGCCACCACTAGGAGGAGCTCAGGAGATTACTACATACTGTATATACAGCCACCACTAGGGGGACCACAGGAGATTACTACATACTGTATGTACACCACCACTAAGGGGAGCTCAGGAGATTACTACATACTGTATATACAACCACCACTAGGGGGAGCTCAGGAGATTACAACATACTATATATACAGTCACCACTAAGGGGAGCTCAGGAGATTACTATTTATGGTGTATACACCAGCACTAGGGGGGCTCAGGAGATTACTACATACTGTATATACAGCCACCACTAGGAGGAGCTCAGGAGATTACTACATACTGTATATACAGCCACCACTAGGAGGAGCTCAGGAGATTACTACATACTGTATATACAGCCACCACTAGGGGGAGCTCAGGAGATTACTACATACTGTATATACACCATCACTAGGAGGAACTCAGGAGATTACTACAAACTGTGTATCCAGCCACCACTAGGGGGAGCTCAGGAGATTACTACAAACTGTATATGCACCACCAGCAGAGGGAGCTCAAAAGATTACTATATACTGTATATACAGCCACAACTAGGGGGAGCTCAGGAGATTACTACATACTGTATATACAGCCACCACTAGGAAGAGCTCAGGTGATTACTATATACTGTTTATACAGCCACCACTAGGGGGGGCTCATGAGATTACCACATACTGTATATATAGCCACCACTAGGGGGATCTTAGGAGATTACTATATACTGTATATACAGCCACCACTATGGGGAGCTCAGGAGATTACTACATACTGTATATGCACCACCACTAGAGGTAGCTCAGAAGATTACTACATACTGTATATACACCACCACTAGGGGGAGCTCAGGAGATTACTACATACTGTATATACAACCACCACTAGGGGGAGCTCAGGAGATTACTACATACTGTATATACAGCACCACTAGGGGGAGCTCAGGAGATTACTACATACTGTATATACAGCCACCACTAGGAGGAGCTAAGGAGATTACTACATACTGTATATACACCACCACTAGGGGGAGCACAGGATATTACTACGTACCGTATATACTCCACCACTAGGGGGAGCTCAGGATATTACTAAATACTGTACATACAGCCACCACTAGGGGGAGCTCAGGAGATTACTATATACTGTATATACGGCCACCACTAAGGGGAGCTCAGGATATTACTAAATACTGTACATACAGTCACCACTAGGGGGAGCTCAGGAGATTACTACATACTGTATATACAGCCACCACTAGGGGAAGCTCAGGACATTACTACATACTGTATATACAGCCACCACTAGGGGGATCACAGGAGATTACTACATACTGTATATACAGCCACAACTGGGGGAGCTCAGGAGATTACTACATACTGTATATACAGCCACCACTAGGGGGAGCACAGGAGATTACTACATACTGTATATACAGCCACCACTAGGGGGACCACAGGAGATTACTACATACTGTATATACAGCCACCACTATGGGGAGCTCTGGAGATTACTACATACTGTATATACAGCCACCACTAGGGGGATCACAGCAGATTACTACATACTGTATATACAGCCACCACTAGGAGGAGCTCAGGAGATTACTACATACTGTATATACAGCCACCACTAGGAGGAGCTCAGGAGATTATTACATACTGTATATACAGCCACCACTAGGGGGAGCTCAGGAGATTACTACATAATGTATATACTCCACCACTAGGGGGAGCTCAGGAGATTACTACATACTGTATATACAGACACCACTAGGGGGAGCTCAGGAGATTCCTACATACTGTATATACAGCCACCACTAGGGGGAGCTCAGGAGATTACTACATACTGTATATACAGTCACCACTATGGGGAGCTCAGGAGATTACTACATACTGTATATACAGACACCACTAGGGGGAGCTCAGGAGATTACTACATACTGTATATACAGCCACCACTAGGGGGAGCTCAGGAGATTACTACATACTGTATATACAGTCACCACTATGAGGAGCTCAGGGGATTACTACATACTGTACATACAGCCACCACTAGGGGAAGCTCGGGACATTACTACATACTGTATATACACCACCACAAAGGGGAGCTCTGGAGATTACTACATACTGTATATACAGCCACCACTAGGAGGAGCTCAGGAGATTACTACATACTGTATATACACAACGACTAGGGGGAGCTCAGGAGATTACTACATACTGTATATACACAACGACTAGGGGGAGATCAGGAGATTACTACATACTGTATATATAGCCACCACTAGGGGGAGCTCAGGAGATTACTACATACTGTATATACAGCCACCACTAAGGGGAGCTCTGGAGATTACTGTGATGTAACAGTGTGAGACTCTACAAAGAGTAAAACCCCCAAGCACAGCGCCCTCTACAGAGGAATCAACTCTTTACATTGTAACAATGGGGCTCATTTACTAAGGGTCCGATGGACGAATTTCCGCCGGCTTTCCCGACAATTTCCGTTTTGCGCCGAATTGATTTTGGCGCATGCGATCGGATTGTGTCGCATTGGCGTCGGCTTGCACGTGACAGAAATCGGGGGGGCGTGGCCATCGGACAACCCGACGGATTCGGACAAACCGCAGAATTTAAATAAGGAAATGTGTCGCAAGATCAAGCAGTCACATGCACCAGGGAGAAGAAGGTGAATTCCTGCGGACCTCAGCGCAGAAGCGACACGTGCAGGAACTCGGGCGCACGATCTGAGTGAATCGCGCCGGACCCGAATCCTCGTTGGAGAACGCACCGCGGGATCGCGACAGGACCGGGTAATTAAATGTGCCCCATTATGTTTTATGGGAACAGGATTCATTACTGTAAGAGCAGAGATGATGGAACTCGCTGTCACTGGAGGTTGTGACTATGTATTACATGGTGAACGCTCTGGAGGCTATAAGACTGCAAGGGTCCCCACAGCGCAGTCTAGAGGGGTCCCTGTTATTATACTACCCAGGTCCCCCTTTCCATCCTGAATCCTGCCAGTGCTGCTCTATAACAAACTACTCATGCGGGGGCCAAAGCAATCGATTGTATTCACATCTTCAGGCTGCAGATACAATTATCTAGCGGAGCCGCAGGTGCATTTATCTTATATTTATGGGAACAAAATCGGTAAATAAAATAAAAAAAACCCTGCAGAATATAAAAGTTACAGAACTCGGAAAGCGGCAATAATCGCACGCAAAAAGAAACAAAAAGTTTTTAATTGCATAAAATTACGAAATCTACATCCATTTGTTGCATTAATTGCAGTTTTTTCCATTTCCCTGAGGAATGTGTATTATGTATGGAATGTGTAATATTCCGCATTTGATTGGCTGATGTATATGTTTATGACTATTTATGTGCGATCCTATTATATCCACTTTATGTGCTGTCATACATGTTCCATCCCAGCCCCATGTGCCCCCATAAAAGCTCCATCTTCCTCCTTACTTGCACTTGTGACCATGAGAATATATCTGTATACAGTATAGCTCCCTCTAGTGGCCACTCCAGCCATTTGTTTTCTGTATAACGTTATGTCTGGGTCTTATAGGAGATGCAAGTAGTAAACATCTTATTTTATACACCTGTAGGTGTCTCCTGCCAAAATCATCAGGGTCCATTTACTCAAACGATTGCACCGCCAGGACGCCCCCGGATTCTTACTTCGTACAGTCCTCACTCTTTTGGAAAACCTGAAAGTAGAATGAGGTTTCGTGCTTCCTCTGTGTGGTGTAGGGAATGGCGGCGTAGGTCCCCGCTGTCAGTCTCAGGGACTCGGTGATTTGGTGCTTCTGGTAACATTTCATGTTGGACATAATCTCTGGAGTCAGCGATAGTTGGTTCTTAGAGCCTGAGAGCTGGGAAATAAAAGGGAATGAGGGTCAGGATCAACAGGAATGTGACTTATCCAAGTAAACTGGGGGGGGGGTCCTCACACTGCTGTGCTCTGTGCTCCCTGCAGCCTGTGTTCTGTATTGTCCCTGGAGAGATGTGTAATCAGACCTCACACTGCTGTGCTCTCTGCGGCCAGTGTTATGTATTGTCTCTGGAGAGATGTGTAATCAGACCTCACACTGCTGTGCTCTGTGCTCTCTGCAGCCAGTGTTATCTATTGTCCCTGGAGAGATGTGTAATCAGACCTCACACTGCTGTGCTCTGTGCTCTCTGCAGCCAGTGTTATGTATTGTCCCTGGAGAGATGTGTAATCAGACCTCACACTGCTGTGCTCTGTGCTCCCTGCAGCCTGTGTTCTGTATTGTCCCTGGAGAGATGTGTAATCAGACCTCACACTGCTGTGCTCTGTGCTCTCTGCAGCCAGTGTTATGTATTGTCCCTGGAGAGATGTGTAATCAGACCTCACACTGCTGTGCTCTGTGCTCTCTGCAGCCAGTGTTATGTATTGTCCCTGGAGAGATGTGTAATCAGACCTCACACTGCTGTGCTCTGTGCTCTCTGCAGTCAGTGTTATGGATTGTCCCTGGAGAGATGTGTAATCAGACCTTTGTGTGTGTTGTTAGTAGCAGCAGGACTGTGATATATGGATTTATATTCCAGGATTGTAACTCATTGTTGTGCTCTTAGCTGTCAGTAATGGGGGGTACCCCTGACCGTTTAGGGAAGGTGCCCAGGACTAGAGGCAGCGGTTTTAGGGGAAGTCCATATTAAATGTTTCTGGGCGACTGGCACTTTAATAAAAGGTTGGGTTTTCTGGGTTACTTACCCCTTCTCCTGTCTATCTCATATTTCCGATTTGCGCCGATTTCCCCTGAATTGCCCCAGGATTTTGGCGCACGCGATCGGATTGTGGCGCATCGGCGCTGGCATGCACGCGACGGAAATCGGGGGGGCGTGGCCGAACGAAAACCTGACGGATTTGGAAAAACCGCCGCATTTAAAAAAAAACATCTGTTGCGGAGCTTGCACTTACCTTCACTCAGCCCGGCTCGGTGAACTCCAGAGCGTTCCGATGCTTTTCAGCTCACCAGCGCCACCTAGTGGACGGCGGAGGAACTGCCTTAATAAATCCTGGCCGGACCCGAATCCAGTGCAGAGAACACGCCGCTGGATCGCGAATGGACCGGGTAAGTAAATATGCCCCAATGACTGCAGTCTACAAAATATCTTAGATGATTTCATATAATATCCCAGTTGTTTCAGTTAGCAAACCTGTTATCCCGACAACGGAAAACAACAACTCCCATCGGAGCGTCGGGCTATAAATGTAAGGGCTGCGAGCAATGAGCGCAATCAATATAATCATTGGAACATTTAGCTAAACACGAGGATACATTGTATTGTGCGGCTGATTGTATATTGTATAACGAGGGTTCTCCCCTCCCCCGCCCTCCTCCTCTACATCCATTATCGCAATCACATGATGTCACTTACCTTAATCAGCACAAAGCCAATCGGGAGCCAATCACCAAACCTCTGCTGGTTGCGGCTATTCTGCATGAGAGATACGACCACGTTTACTCCGATCTGGACCTGATCCGATCCGGTCACCTTTATGGTGCATACAGAATTTTTCATCAGGAAATCTAAAGGGAAGAGAATTGTATCCAAAGTACAAAAAGTATAAAACCTTCCAGCAGAGATGTTGTGTCTGGAGTTACACCTGTAGTAGCGGACGTGTCACTGTGACCACTGTTGCGTTTACATTGCATTTTCATTGTGTTAACACTTTGTTTACATTATGTTTACACTGTGTTGACATTATATTTACAATGCAAAGTCAATGCAATGTAAACACAACATTTACTAAATGTAAATGCAATGTAAGTGTGTGAATTGCAGATTATGATATGAGTGTCCAAGCCTGAATCTCCCAGGGGCACCACGGCCGCCCAAGTGACCCATAACCCAAGTGACCCGAAACTATGATACTGCCCTGCAGAGATAATAAGATATGGGGGCTCATTTACTAAAGGGCCGAATCGCCGGGTTTCCCGAATATTACCGATTTGTGCCGTTTGTCCCTGAATTCCCCCGGGCTTTTGGCGCACGTGATTGGATTGTGTCGCATCAGCACCGGCTTGCATGCAATGGAAATCAGGGGGCATGGCCATCGGAAAACCCAATGGATTCGGAAAAAACGCGATATTTTTTTTAAAAAATTGTGTCGCAAGATCGGCACTTACATGCACCGAGGAGAAGCAGGTGAACTCCGGCGGACCTCGGCGCAGCAGCGACACCAGCAGGATATCGGGTGCACGACCTTAGTGAATCCCGGCAGGACCCGAATCCACGTCGGAGAACGCGCCGCTGGATCGCAACTGGACCGGGTAAGTAAAAGAGTCTCCGGCTTTATACTCATACATTAGTGCTGAATCCTCACACTAAATTGCATACAAGAAAACCTTCCAGGACCTTCAAAGGACCTAACCAGTTGGAGATGCAGGACCCGTGCTTCTTATTTTATGTGACCCCCAAGCAGCAGCGCCCACAATATATCACGTAAAATTACCTTTATCTATATTATTCCAGGAGAATTTATCTTTCGTCCATCGGTCCCTGAAGGTTTTTTTGCTCCATTTCTTGTGTTTATCTCCAAAATCGTTGAATTCGGGAACTTGGCTGCAGATTATAATGTGGCTAAATTCTTTGGTAAAGTCCTCCCAGCACATCCTGGAAAGATACAAAGTACAGACCTTATAAGGGTCCTGCGAGCGGAGGTCTGGAGTTATATTATCGTACTTGGCGCAGTGTCATTTATAATGAGTTTGTGCCAGAAACTATCCCGACTCCTGTTTCCGACTATCCCGACTCCTCTGTCTTTTTTGGCCTAACTTTCCCACATCAACCGTCACATTTATGTGTATTTTGTCGGCATTTTTTTGGCACAAATTTTGGCGCACAATAGACCAGGAAAAAATTGGTCTGAGAGCAAAATTAAGGCGCAGTCCATGTAAGATTTTGGCGCACATCTCATTGATGTCGGCATTTTTATGGCACACGGCTGTAAGTAAATAATGGGTAGATGGTAATAATCAGTCGTGCGCCATAAAAATGCCGACATCAATGAGATGTGTGCCAAAATCTTACATGGACTGCGCCTTAATTTTGCTCTCTGACCAAATTTTTTTCCTGGTCTATTGTGCAGCTTTAATACATGGGGCTGTGCTTTCCGGAGACTGATCTCCGATGCCGACAGTCGCGCTTGAGATGTTATTAATCAGTTATTTGCAGACAGTAGATGGTAGACAATCCAAAAACAGTGAAGAACAAAAAGACCCAGAACTGTAGTGAATATTCTGGACAGTTTATGGGTGGTCCGGACAGTTATTTACCTGTCCACCAGGGGGTATTGCATCTCAGTCTCATTCAGGATAAAGCTGAACTGTAATAATACACATAACCTATGGGCAGAGTGTGGCGCTGTTTCTAAATTCCTCTATCACTGGAGGCATCTGCAATCATAGACAATAGACATGATGCTCCGTACCAGAACTGTCCATCGTCCTCGATCTCCTGAAGCTTCAGTCTATCTTCCAGTCTCAGTTCATTCCATAAGGGGCATCTAAGGGAAACAAATGAAACAATGAAGCTTTTCTTCCTTTTGAAGTTTTCTGCTAAAAATTCTTATCTCACATCCTTTATATCTTCACTGCACACAAGATGCACACAAGGGGCTCATTTACTAAGGGTCCGAATCACGCACATTCGTCGGGTTTCCCGACGATTTCCGTTTTTGACGGCTTTCACGCGACAGAAATCGGGGGCATGGCTGTTGGACAACCTGACCAATTCGGAAAAAACGCAGAATTTAAAAAAGAATTCGTGTCGCAAGATCAGCACTTACATGCACCGGGAAGAAGAAGGTGAACTCCGGCGGACCTGAGCGATGCAGCGACACCTGCTGGTTATCGAGCGCACAGACCTTAGTGAATCCCGGCAGACCCGAATTCTCGTCGGACAACGCGCCGCTGGATCGCGATAGGACCAGGTAAGTAAATGTGCCCCAATGTCACAGAGGGAAAATCTATCAAAGTTCTATCACAACCTGCCCCAATAGTTACATATTGGGGGTCATTTACTAAGGGCCCGAATCACGTTTTTACGGCGATTTACCCAAATTTTTCCGTTTTGCACCAATTTTCCCGGAATTGCCCCGGGTTTTTGGCGCACGCAATCGGATTGTGGCGCATCGGCGCCGGCATGTACGCAACGGAAATCGGGGAGCGTGGCGGTACGAAAACCCGACGCTGCATTTAAAAAAAAAAGTGTTGCTGGACACGCGCTTACCTGCACCCGGCCCGGTTTGGTGAAGTTCAGTGCATTCCGACGAACTTCAGGGCAGCAGCGACACCTGGTGAACATCGGAGGAACTGCCTTAGTGAATCACCGGAAGACCCGAATCCTCCGCAGAGAACGTGCAGCTGGATCACGAATGGACCGGGTAAGTAAATCTGCCCCAATGTATCTGTGCATAACTTTATAACACTCCCTCATGTATATCCCAATGTCACACCCCCAGCACTTACCTGTCGCTCCACCTTCCATTCCATTCTCCGTACCCCCATGGATTCCATATCCGAACGAGTCTCACAAATCCGTTTTGAAACGGAACCTAATATAATAAGTAGCAATAACTTTGTTATTTTCCTGCAGTTACACATGGAATTATTTCTAATTCTACAAAATGATACAATTATAATGAATACAATACTAGAATACAGGATCAGATACTACAGGTGTTTGGTACGAGGAGTGTGGCACCACCATAGTCCATAGTCACGTATGTGCGCCATTCTATGCTCCTGGGTGCAGGGCGTCTAGTGACAGCGCGCTCCGCAGCTTCATGGCATTTAGCATTTACCTTGTAATGAGGTTTCTGAGCGCCAAATAGTGAAACGCTTTAATTGCTCTTATTGTGCTGAGATCGTCAGAAGAAGAGGATCTCGCAAAAGTGAAAAGGTTGCTTTTTTTATTTTTAGCTGAATTTCTCGAGTTACAATCAACCACAACTGCAGCTTATTCTACGTTTCGCTATAAAGCACAAGAGACTGCAGTGAGGCCTTTGTGGGGTCAGTAACAGTAGTAGGGATATATATGGGTCAATGAAGCCCCTGAGGGGTCATTAAGACCTTCATGATGTCAGTAGAGATCCTGTGGGGTTTTCTTGAGTTATTTCAGCCATTGTAGGGTCATTTTGTCCCCAAATTGTGTCAGTAGAGCTCCTGTGGTGTCAGAAGAGGATTTGTGGGATCTGTAATACCCTTATTGGGTCAATGAAGCCCCTATGGTGCTAGTAAGGTGTCTGGTGTCAGAAGAGATCTTGTGAGGTCAGTAGAGCCTTTGTAGACTTAGTTGGCCTTGTAGGGTCAGTAAGGCCTTCAAAGTATCAGTAAAGCTCTAGTAGGGTCTTTGGAGCCTACGTAGGATTAGTATATCCCAGAATCCTGTCAATGGAGCTCCTATGGGGTCAGTAAAACCCCTGTAGGGATAGAAAGGTCTTTATGTGTAAGTAGAGCCTTTGAGGGATGAGTAAAGGCCTTGAAGGGTTAGTAAGGTCTTCATGGCATCAGTAGAACTCATGTGGGGTCACTAGAGCCTTTGTTGGGTCAGTAGAGCCCTTGTTGGGTCTAGTAAGGCTTTGTGGGATCAGTAGGGTGTCCATATTGTCTGTAGAGCTGCTGTAAGGTCAGTAAAGCACTTTCAAGGGTTAGGGCCGTCTTAGTGACATCAGTTGAGCTCCTGTAGGGTGAGTAAAGCCCATGTGGGATTAGGAAGGTTTTTATGGCATCAGTTGAGCTCCGGTGTTGTCAGAGCCTTTGTGGGGTCAGTAGAGTGTTCATGGTGTCAGTAGTGCTCTTGTGGGGTCAATAAAGCACTTGCAGGGTTAGGAAGGTCTTCATGGCATCAGTAAAGCTCTTGTGGGGGTTACTGGAGTCTTTGTGGGGTCAGTAAAGCTCTGGTTTGCTCCATTAAAACTTTGTGGGGTATGTAAGGTCTTCATGGTGTCACTAAAGACCATGTTGGGTCGAATAAGCCCTCACATGGTCAGTAGAGCTCCTTTGGGGTCAATTAAGCCCTCAGGGTTTAGTAAGGGCTTTGCAGTAACCCATTCTCTGTAAGACCTTTGGTCAGTGGAGCCCTTGTAGGATCAGTGGAGCCCTTGTAGGATCAGTGGAGCCCTTGTAAGATCAGTGGAGCCCTTGTAAGATCAGTGGAGCCCTTGTAAGATCAGTGGAGCCCTTGTAAGATCAGTGGAGCCCTTGTAAGATCAGTGGAGCCCTTGTAAGATCAGTGGAGCCCTTGTAGGATCAGTGAAACCCTTGTAGGATCAATGGAGCCCATGAAGGATCAATGGAGCCCTTGTTGGATCCGTAGAGTCCTTGTTGGATCAGTGGAACCCTTGTAGGATCAGTGAAGCCCTTGTAGGATCAGTGAAGCCCTTGTAGGATCGGTGAAGCCCTTGTAGGATTGGTGAAGCCCTTGTAGGATCGGTGAAGCCCTTGTAGGATCGGTGAAGCCCTTGTGGGATCGGTGAAGCCCTTGTGGGAATAATGAAGCCTTTGTGGGAATAATAAAGCCTTTGTGGGATCAGTGGAGCCCTTGTAGGATCAGCGATATCCTTATAGGATCAGTGAAACCCTTGTGGGATCAATGGAGCCTTTGTGGGATCAGTGGAGCCCTTGTAGGATCAGTGAAGCCCTTGTAGGATCATTGAAGCCCTTGTAGGATCAGTGAAGCCCTTGTGGGATCAGTGAAGCCCTTGTGGGATCAGTGAAGCCCTTGTGGGATCAGTGAAGCCCTTGTGGGATCAGTGAAGCCCTTGTGGGATCAGTGGAGCCCTTGTAGGATCAGTGGAGCCCTTGTTGAATCAGTGAAGCCCTTGTCGGATCAGTGAAGCCCTTGTAGGATCAGTGGAGCCCTTGTTGGATCAGTGGAGCCCTTGTACGATCAGTGAAGCCCTTGTAGGATCAGTGAAGCCCTTGTAGGATCAATGGAGCCCTTGTAGGATCAATGGAGCCCTTGTAGGATCAATGGAGCCCTTGTAGGATCAGTGGAGCCCTTGTAGGATCAGTGGAGCCCTTGTAGGATCAGTGGAGCCCTTGTGGGATCGGTGAAGCCCTTGTGGGATCGGTGAAGCCCTTGTGGGATCGGTGAAGCCCTTGTGGGAGGCCATCACCGAGCTTCTGCTGAAGACCCATACAGTTCTTTTCTCCTTGTGCTCATTAGTTACCTCCGTGTAGTCGGTTACAGAGTAGGCATGGCGATCCACCAGGCCGGACCCTCGGAGAATATTTTCTGGGAGTTTCTGGTGGAAAGAGACAGAACAATTACATATTATAACCTTTGCTACAAAGTTGTGATTCTTCCAGAGCAGAACTCTCCTACTGTTCTGTGCTCTCAACTCCTTCGCTCACCTATTAGTTACCATGGTAACAGACTACAAACAGCCCCAGACCTCCGTACTCATATGTATCCATCTCTTCTTCTATTTTGCTTATGACTGCAGAATCTGACTACATTGGATGTGTTTGTAGTCTGTCACCATGGAGACCCACAGGCTCTGCGGCTGTATACACCAACGCTTTATTTAGTCCCATGAACCCCACATTTCTGCCCCAGGTCACTCACGTCATTGAGCATGCTCGTCCTCCTGCTCCCTGCATAAATCCCCTGGAAAAATAAAGTTATGGATTATTCAATTAATAATGAAAGAAAGAATCTCCCCAGCTGTACAGAGGATTTCAGGAGATGAACGTCTGGGGTCTGTCTATGCATGGGAGGATATAAGGACGGGACTGCACAGGACAATGGGGATGTGAGGAGGTCACATGATGCCAGGAGGTCACATGATGCCAGGAGGTCACATGATGCCAGGAGGTAACATGATGCGAGGAGGTCACATGATGCGAGGATGTCACATAGTGAAAGCAGCACAGAGGTTTTCAGGAGAGGATTTGACCACTATTACCATATTTTTCGGACTATAAGGTGCACCGGATTATAAGGCGCACCATCAATAAATGCCTGCTCAAACTTCTAGGTTCATATATAAGGCGCACCGGATTATTAGGCGCACCGGATTATAAGGATGTATGACCAGCAGGTGGCAGACCTGTGCACAGTTCAAGGCAGCTATTGTCTGTAAGTACGGATCATATATAAGGCGCACCGGATTATAAGGCGCACCTTTGATTTCTCAGAAAATCAAAGGATTTTTTGTGCGCCTTATAGTCCGAAAAATACGGTAACTAGTTAACCTATTGCTCACCTGTCCGTGGTCTGATACACTTGGATATCGCTGCTCAGGGGCGTTGTCGTTCCTGACATCCTATAAGGTGCACAGGTGATAAGAACAAATCAGTGGAGATTTAGAGCAAAAAGTTAGGATGTTTGTAAATGTTTTCGGTTACTTTGTGTTCCACCAGTTCAGGCAGAATTTAAAAAATTCAATCAGCTTTTTACAGTCTGGATTCAAAAAATCTCCTCCGTTTCTGTGGATTCATCGCCATGGCTACAGACTACAAACAAACTCTGTGTAGTCTGACCTCATTCTATTTATAATTATGTAACAAACTGACCCCCAGTAATGACACATTGATGATCCGCCCTAGAGACCCCTAGTGATGACACATTGATGATCCGCCCTAGAGACCCCTAGTAATGACACATTGATGATCCGTCCTAGAGACCCCTAGTGATGACACATTGATGATCCGTCCTAGAGACCCCTAGTGATGACACATTGATGATCCGCCCTAGAGACCCCTAGTGATGACACATTGATGATCCGCCCTAGAGACCCCTAGTGATGACACATTGATGATCCGCCCTAGAGACCTAAGTAATCCTGGATAGACCTGAGCGGACCCAAATGTTACGTTTGGGTTCAGGGGAGTTCCTCCCGACCCAAGCATATTGGAGAATTAGCTGGCAAGCTACCAATCCCAAAAAATAACTCTAGACACCCTGGGGCAATCATAGCCATGGCTAGTTGAAGGAAATCAACTATCAAAATCCATCCTGATAAACCAGGGACATTACTCCTAGATCCAGGCACCGGGACTGTGGTATCTTCTTATATTTCTTATCCATCGCCTCCTTCCTTCTAAAAAAAATCTACTTTTACAGTTATGCTAATGAGCGAAAAGGACTCAGATGGGGTGTTACCAGAGCCACTCCGTGCTGTAGCTTCACAGGCTGTTACAATGTGCAAGAACACTTCCCCCGTCCAATGTGTGAGATTACAGCAGACAGAGGGAGGAGGGAAGCGCTGATGGAACAGGGGAAAGGTGAGACAGTGTAACAGCTTGTGAAGCTATAGCACAGAAGGGCTCTAGTGATGCCCCCAGAGCCCTTCTGGCTCATTAGCATAATTGTAAAAGTTGATTTGCCTTGAGCAACAAATATAAGAAGATTACCATAGTCACAGCGCCTGGATCTATGACTATGGTTTATCAGGATGGATTTAGATGGTCCGTTTCCTGTATGTTTTCGGCAGGCAATCTCTTCTCTGTAGTGTAGATCTCAGTACACCCACCACAGGGGGTTCAGCCACGTGGCCCTCTGCCACATAAGAAGCCGCTAGTATGATAAGTAGCACATGGTATCCGGGGCCCCTGTTACAGATTCTGCATTGAGGCTTCTCATGGTTATATATTCGGAGGGTCCTACTTACATTATTGAGGTGGTCCCTCCTCTGGTCGCCTACATGGCTCCTCTATAGGGAATACATTTACATCATTAGTAACAATGAAATAACTTCTGATCAAACTATAGAAGAGGTCACAAAGGATCCGACACATGAAAACTACAAGGGTTTCTCTAAAATAAGCTGCTAATAATGTAAAGAGAATCAAGCATGAATGTGCAGCGCCCCTGCAGGACAAGTAGAGTATGACACGCACACAAGAGTAAAAGATACAATACAATAGATATTACCTGCTTTATATTTTGTGTTTTGTTCGGAGGATCCTATAAAAGAGAAGACAACAATAAAATCACTTTTCCACTTAAAATCAGCCGAAAACCTTCCTATGTTTCCATAAGGTTTTTAAAATCTTGCAATTTCTTTCCTTCTCTATTTTCTATGTGATTGGGCCAAAGACTGCATTGTCCATGGATCTAACAAATCCCAGGGCATTGGTTAAATCCATGAGCCGCCCCCTGGCCCCTCCCCCAAGGAACTGGAAACTGTCTTTCTGATCTGTCATGTAAATGAACCCACCCTAAATAAAGACTTCATTAAAACTATGATGAAAAAGCATTGCCCTTAACCCTAAACGGTTCCTTTCCATGGCTGAAATCTTACATCAATCAATTTGTAAACTTGGCAACTCACCTGAAGAGTCCAGCACACTAATTGAGTCACACATATTGCTTGCATTGCCCCGCCTCCTTATTCCTGATTGACAGGCTATGATTTTCTGCTGTATGGAGAGCTTTGTTATATCATTGGGCACTGAAAGTCATGTGACCAGGATGTAACACTTGCAACATCTAACTCATGTATGTATCTGATCACATGAAATCACAGCAGTCTCCATGGAAGATGGGGAAGAGTAGAAGTCCATGGAGAATGGAGAGGAGTAGAAATCCATGGAGGCTGCTGTGATTTCATGTGATCAGGTATATGCATGGCATACAGTTTGCTTATGTTAGGAGTCTAAAGGACCTGTGATGATGTCACTCGGGTCACATGCTGAGCAAAGAGATGGGAGGGGCCGGGCCGAGCAGGACAAGCCTTTTCAATTGCCAGGGAATGTAAGATAAAGTTGATTTATGTAGATGTAAGGGGAACGATTTTTAGCAAAAAGAAGTTTGTCACTCTATAGGGCTTATAGGAAGCTGTTAATAGCTGTATATGTGAAAATGTGGTGACAGGTTCTCTTTAAACCACACCCCTTTGGGGCAGGGAAAAGACTACAATGGCATGATTTTTACTGAAAATTCTGGAAACTCGAGACCCAGCTTTGGTCTTACCAACTTTACTGTTGGTTAGATAAGGATGTTTAAGTCCCACCTGGGACCAGCTATGGAGCCCAATATAACCGCTCAGTCCTGCCTCTAAACTGGTTGGGGCTGTCTCCTTTGCCTGGGCTGCTCTTCAGACTGGGATATAACCAAAAGTGCTGGAAATGTACAAAAATATGGAAATATCGAAAATCATATGGGCATTGTCCGTGACCCCTCACCTTCTTGCATCTGATACAGGCCATCAGCGTCTCTGGACTCGCCGAACGAATCATGTTCCAAGTATCGGCCATCGAGGTTCCTAGATCAAACGTCATGGTCAGCCCACCGGTCAGGTTTAAGAAGGCATCAGACGGGTCACCCCAGTGTAAATTCTGATATGAACCCAGAAATCTAAAAATAAGGTAAAAAAAGGAAAGTTTTATTTTTTAACTTTCATCATACTGCATCCACATCAATAGATATGAAGATCAAATCATTCACTGTGGGGCTTTGCAACCATAAGTCAAAATTAGGTTGTGGAT
This sequence comes from Engystomops pustulosus, assembly GCF_040894005.1. Taxonomy (NCBI): domain Eukaryota; kingdom Metazoa; phylum Chordata; class Amphibia; order Anura; family Leptodactylidae; genus Engystomops; species Engystomops pustulosus. The sequence continues at coordinate 9,524,793 of NC_092413.1, forward strand.
CTCTAGGGGGGGAAGGATCTACCACCATCTTGTCTGGTTTCTTGTACAGCTTTATGCAACTTTTGGGTCTCAGTTGGGACTTTTTAGTCTTACTTGGGACCAAAATGTCCCAACTGAGACAAGGAAATCTCGAACAACTGTCCAAAAAACCTGACAATATGGTGATAGATCTCCCCCAATATTACGACTCTTTGTAGGAAGCTAGAATGTTACTAAACATCCTCACCAGTGTCAATATACAGTAATGGGATCCTTAATAGAGTCAATGGGGGTTATTTATCTTTAGGAGGCTCCTTGGGGCAGTTCTATGTCTAATTTTTGAGCTCCGGTGCCCATCACAATTATTAAAGTGGCTTTGACTCAATGTTCTTATATTCTATTTTCTGTCTGGGTTCCATGGAGGATGTGGAAGAGTAGAAGTCCATGGAGGATGCTGTGATTTCATGTGATCAGATATATGCATGGTATACAGTTTGCTAATATTAGGAGGCTAAAGGAACTGTGATGATGGAACTCTAATTTTTGAGCTCCGGTGCCCATCACAATTCTTAAAGTGGCCTTGACCCTTAAATAAATGTTCTTTTGGTCTATTTTCTGTCTGGGGGTTGTTTTTTCAAAATGTCCCAAAAAAGTCTCAAAATGCATAAAAAGTCCCAGGACATAGACCCGCAGGAGACTGGCAGAACTATGAGACTTTTTATAAGTCGTGAATCTGGCTTTGCACTGCGTAGCACTAGCAGTAGTTCTGATGAAGAGGTGTAAATAATCCTGTGAGACTTTTTAGCGGTGCAAAGTCTCAAAAAAACTCAATGCGACTACTTTGAGACTTTTTTGCGCCAAGAAATAATCATAAAAAAAACCTAAGATCTCAATGCAGAAGAAGACAGTCCACCAAGGACCACAGTCCCCCAGGCTTGATGGGTCTCCCTACACATTGATAACTCATGATCTTCCCAAGGAGGTTCATGGGTAACGTTCAGTATCTCGATTTCCTGGGCACCAGGTTAAGTAGAAGATGGATAATTACTTGGCGTAAGCTTTCTCCAGGAGACAAGGCCAGAATTCATTGCTGCAGGACGGCCTCACGGAGAAGAACTTCCCATCCAGGAACGGCAGATAATCATCTACCACGATATCCATCAACTCGCCGAGGTGCCAGAGCTAGAGTAAAGAAAAAACAGGTGAAATCATACCACAGAAAACAAATTATTGGGTGTAAGTCAAAATCAACCATCCTCCTTGCATGAGCAGGGGAGGAGTAGAAGTCCATGGAGAATGGAGAGGAGTAGAAATCCATGGAGGCTGCTGTGATTTCATGTGATCAGATACATACATGGGGTACAGTTTGCTTATCTTAGGAGGCTAAAGGACCTGTGGTGATGTCACTCTGGTCACATGACATGCTGAAAAGAGAGATGGGAAGGGTCGGGCCGATCAGGACACGCCCCCTCTGATGCCAGGGAACCTTCCTCCTTGCATGAGCATAGCCCAAGATTTCCCCGACCACGATAGCCAATCACAGACTAAGAGCAAGGACCAAGACTCCTGGTCTGAAACCCGTCACACTTCATTTTCCGTTTTCAGTAAATGTGACTCTTAATATTTTTCCTCGTCTTGATGCTGAAGCCTCCAAAGAATATTTTGGGATAACCAATCGCTGGCCTCAGCGGTCACCCTTCTTGCACTTATGAGACCACTGAGGCCTGTGATTTGCCCCAATGACCCCAGGAGCCCGATTTCAATATGGAAGTTTTACCTTCTGGTGCTGTGTGCGGTGTCATTTTTTGTGAGATGAGCTGACGTTTTGAGGACTGTGTGACCTCATGATTACTTTTTATGACATTTTTTTATATGTTGCAAAATGGTCAAAAAGTTGGGTTTGACGGGTACAGAATAATATAGGACAGTTCCTGACAGGGTCGGCTCCAGGATGAAGTAGGCCCCTGGGTGACAGAACCTTAGTGGGCGCCTTTTCAGAAAGCTTACATCCAGACCCACTCACCCCCTGCAGTAGCCAAACTGTCTCCACATAAGCCACCCCCCCCCTCAACATAAGCCACACAGTCCTCACACCCCCAACATAAGCCACACAGTCCTCACACCCCCAACATAAGCCACACAGTCCTCACACCCCCTCCCTCCCTGTAGTCACAGTATCCTCACACCCTCCCCCCTCCCGCGGTAGCCACACTGTCCTCATAGACAAACCCCCGGTAGACAAACTGTCCCCCCATAAGCCACACTTCTTCTCCCCCTGGTAGCCACATTGTACCCCACATAAGCCACAGAGCCCCCACGTAGCCACACAATCCTCACACACACACCCCTGGTAGCCACGCTGTCCTCTAACCCCCCCCCCCCCCCCCAGTAGCCACACTGTCCTCACACACAACCCCCTGTAGCCACACTGTCCTCACACACCAGCCCTTGGTAGTCATACTGCCTCCCAGTAGCCACACTGCCCCCCCCCCCCAGTAGCCACACTGTCCTCACCCGAACCCCCCGGGATCCACACTGTCCTCACCCGAACCCCCCGAGATCGACACTGTCCTCACCCGCACCCCCCTGTAGCCACACTGTCCTCACCCGCACCCCCCGGTATCCACACTGTCCTCACCCGCACCCCCCGGTATCCACACTGTCCTCACCCGAACCCCCCGGGATCCACACTGTCCTCACCCGCACCCCCCAGTATCCACACTGTCCTCACCCGCACCCCCCTGTAGCCACACTGTCCTCACCCGCACCCCCCGATATCCACACTGTCCTCACCCGCACCCCCCTGTAGCCACACTGTCCTCACCCGCACCCCCCTGTATCCACACTGTCCTCACCCGCACCCCCCTGTAGCCACACTGTCCTCACCCGCACCCCCCGGTATCCACACTGTACTCACCCGCACCCCCCGGTATCCACACTGTCCTCACCCGCACCCCCCTGTAGCCACACTGTCCTCACCCGCACCCCCCTGTAGCCACACTGTCCTCACCCGCACCCCCCGGTATCCACACTGTCCTCACCCGCACCCCCCTGTAGCCACATTGTCCTCACCCGCACCCCCCGGTATCCACACTGTCCTCACCCGCACCCCCCGGTATCCACACTGTCCTTACCCGCACCCCCCTGTAGCCACACTGTCCTCACCCGCACCCCCCGGTATCCACACTGTCCTCACCCGCACCCCCCGGTATCCACACTGTCCTCACCCGCACCCCCCTGTATCCACACTGTCCTCACCCGCACCCCCCGGTATCCACACTGTCCTCACCCGCACCCCCCGGTATCCACACTGTCCTCACCCGCACCCCCCGGTATCCACACTGTCCTCACCCGCACCCCCCGGTATCCACACTGTCCTCACCCGCACCCCCCGGTATCCACACTGTCCTCACCCGCACCCCCCGGTATCCACACTGTCCTCACCCGCACCCCCCGGTATCCACACTGTCCTCACCCGCACCCCCCGGTATCCACACTGTCCTCGCCCGCACCCACCGGTATCCACACTGTCCTCACCCGCACCCCCCGGTATCCACACTGTCCTCACCGCACCCCCCTGTATCCACACTGTCCTCACCCGCACCCCCCGGTATCCACACTGTCCTCACCCGCACCCCCCTGTATCCACACTGTCCTCACCCGCACCCCCCTGTATCCACACTGTCCTCACCCGCACCCCCCGGTATCCACACTGTCCTCACCCGCACCCCCCGGTATCCACACTGTCCTTACCCGCACCCCCCGGTATCCACACTGTCCTCACCCGCACCCCCCTGTATCCACACTGTCCTCACCCGCACCCCCCGGTATCCACACTGTCCTCACCCGCACCCCCCGGTATCCACACTGTCCTCACCCGCACCCCCCGGTATCCACACTGTCCTCACCCGCACCCCCCGGTATCCACACTGTCCTCACCCGCACCCCCCGGTATCCACACTGTCCTCAACCGCACCCCCCGGTATCCACACTGTCCTCACCCGCCCCCCCCCCGGTATCCACACTGTCCTCACCCGCACCCCCCTGTATCCACACTGTCCTCACCCGCACCCCCCGGTATCCACACTGTCCTCACCCGCACCCCCCGGTATCCACACTGTCCTCACCCGCACCCCCCGGTATCCACACTGTCCTCACCCGCACCCCCCTGTATCCACACTGTCCTCACCCGCACCCCCCTGTAGCCACACTGTCCTCACCCGCACCCCCCTGTAGCCACACTGTCCTCACCCGCACCCCCCGGTATCCACACTGTCCTCACCCGCACCCCCCTGTAGCCACACTGTCCTCACCCGCACCCCCCGGTATCCACACTGTACTCACCCGCACCCCCCGGTATCCACACTGTCCTCACCCGCACCCCCCTGTAGCCACACTGTCCTCACCCGCACCCCCCTGTAGCCACACTGTCCTCACCCGCACCCCCCGGTATCCACACTGTCCTCACCCGCACCCCCCGGTATCCACACTGTCCTTACCCGCACCCCCCTGTAGCCACACTGTCCTCACCCGCACCCCCCGGTATCCACACTGTCCTCACCCGCACCCCCCGGTATCCACACTGTCCTCACCCGCACCCCCCTGTATCCACACTGTCCTCACCCGCACCCCCCGGTATCCACACTGTCCTCACCCGCACCCCCCGGTATCCACACTGTCCTCACCCGCACCCCCCGGTATCCACACTGTCCTCACCCGCACCCCCCGGTATCCACACTGTCCTCACCCGCACCCCCCGGTATCCACACTGTCCTCACCCGCACCCCCCGGTATCCACACTGTCCTCACCCGCACCCCCCGGTATCCACACTGTCCTCACCCGCACCCCCCGGTATCCACACTGTCCTCACCCGCACCCCCCGGTATCCACACTGTCCTCACCCGCACCCCCCGGTATCCACACTGTCCTCACCCGCACCCCCCGGTATCCACACTGTCCTCACCCGCACCCCCCGGTATCCACACTGTCCTCACCCGCACCCCCCTGTATCCACACTGTCCTCACCCGCACCCCCCGGTATCCACACTGTCCTCACCCGCACCCCCCGGTATCCACACTGTCCTCACCCGCACCCCCCGGTATCCACACTGTCCTCACCCGCACCCCCCTGTAGCCACACTGTCCTCACCCGCACCCCCCGTATCCACACTGTCCTCACCCGCACCCCCCGGTATCCACACTGTCCTCACCCGCACCCCCCTGTAGCCACACTGTCCTCACCCGCACCCCCCGGTATCCACACTGTCCTCACCCGCACCCCCCGGTATCCACACTGTCCTCACCCGCACCCCCCGGGATCCACACTGTCCTCACCCGCACCCCCCGGTATCCACACTGTCCTCACCCGCACCCCCCTGTAGCCACACTGTCCTCACCCGCACCCCCCTGTATCCACACTGTCCTCACCCGCACCCCCCGGTATCCACACTGTCCTCACCCGCACCCCCCGGTATCCACACTGTCCTCACCCGCACCCCCCGTATCCACACTGTCCTCACCCGCACCCCCCGGTATCCACACTGTCCTCACCCGCACCCCCCGTATCCACACTGTCCTCACCCGCACCCCCCGGTATCCACACTGTCCTCACCCGCACCCCCCGGTATCCACACTGTCCTCACCCGCACCCCCCGGTATCCACACTGTCCTCACCCGCACCCCCCTGTAGCCACACTGTCCTCACCCGCACCCCCCGGTATCCACACTGTCCGCACCCGCACCCCCCTGTATCCACACTGTCCTCACCCGCACCCCCCGGTATCCACACTGTCCTCACCCGCACCCCCCGGTATCCACACTGTCCTCACCCGCACCCCCCGGTATTCACACTGTCCTCACCCGCACCCCCCGGTATCCACACTGTCCTCACCCGCACCCCCCGGTATCCACACTGTCCTCACCCGCACCCCCCGGTATCCACACTGTACTCACCCGCACCCCCCGGTATCCACACTGTCCTCACCCGCACCCCCCGGTATCCACACTGTCCTCACCCGCACCCCCCGGTATCCACACTGTACTCACCCGCACCCCCCTGTATCCACACTGTCCTCACCCGCACCCCCCTGTATCCACACTGTCCTCACCCGCACCCCCCGGTATCCACACTGTCCTCACCCGCACCCCCCTGTATCCACACTGTCCTCACCCGCACCCCCCGGTATCCACACTGTCCTCACCCGCACCCCCCGGTATCCACACTGTCCTCACCCGCACCCCCCTGTAGCCACACTGTCCTCACCCGCACCCCCCTGTATCCACACTGTCCTCACCCGCACCCCCCGGTATCCACACTGTCCTCACCCGAACCCCCAGGTATCCACACTGTCCTCACCCGCACCTCCCAGTATCCACACTGTCCTCACCCGCACCCCCCGGTATCCACACTGTCTTCACCCGCACCCCCCGGTATCCACACTGTCCTCACCCGCACCCCCCGGTTTCCACACTGTCCTCACCCGCACCCCCCGGTATCCACACTGTCCTCACCCGCACCCCCCTGTATCCACACTGTCCTCACCCGCACCCCCCAGTATCCACACTGTCCTCACCCGCACCCCCCGGTATCCACACTGTCCTCACCCGCACCCCCCGGTATCCACACTGTCCTCACCCGCACCCCCCGGTATCCACACTGTCCTCACCCGCACCCCCCGGTATCCACACTGTCCTCACCCGCACCCCCCGGTATCCACACTGTTCTCACCCGCACCCCCCGGTATCCACACTGTCCTCACCCGCACCCCCCGGTATCCACACTGTCCTCACCCGCACCCCCCGGTATCCACACTGTCCTCACCCGCACCCCCCTGTATCCACACTGTCCTCACCCGCACCCCCCGGTATCCACACTGTCCTCACCCGCACCCCCCGGTATCCACACTGTCCTCACCCGCACCCCCCGGTATCCACACTGTCCTCACCCGCACCCCCCGGTATCCACACTGTCCTCACCCGCACCCCCCGGTATCCACACTGTCCTCACCCGCACCCCCCTGTAGCCACACTGTCCTCACCCGCACCCCCCGGTATCCACACTGTACTCACCCGCACCCCCCTGTATCCACACTGTCCTCACCCGCACCCCCCTGTATCCACACTGTCCTCACCCGCACCCCCCGGTATCCACACTGTCCTCACCCGCACCCCCCTGTATCCACACTGTCCTCACCCGCACCCCCCGGTATCCACACTGTCCTCACCCGAACCCCCAGGTATCCACACTGTCCTCACCCGCACCCCCCGGTATCCACACTGTCCTCACCCGCACCCCCCGGTATCCACACTGTCTTCACCCGCACCCCCCTGTATCCACACTGTCCTCACCCGCACCCCCCGGTATCCACACTGTCCTCACCCGCACCCCCCGGTATCCACACTGTCCTCACCCGCACCCCCCGGTATCCACACTGTCCTCACCCGCACCCCCCGGTATCCACACTGTCCTCACCCGCACCCCCCTGTATCCACACTGTCCTCACCCGCACCCCCCGGTATCCACACTGTCCTCACCCGCACCCCCCTGTAGCCACACTGTCCTCACCCGCACCCCCCTGTATCCACACTGTCCTCACCCGCACCCCCCTGTATCCACACTGTCCTCACCCGCACCCCCCGGTATCCACACTGTCCTCACCCGCACCCCCCGGTACCCACACTGTCCTCACCCGCACCCCCCGGTATCCACACTGTCCTCACCCGCACCCCCCGGTATCCACACTGTCCTCACCCGCACCCCCCGGTATCCACACTGTCCTCACCCGCACCCCCCGGTATCCACACTGTCCTCACCCGCACCCCCCGGTATCCACACTGTCCTCACCCGCACCCCCCGGTATCCACACTGTCCTCACCCGCACCCCCCGGTATCCACACTGTCCTCAGACCGCCCCCCCCCCCCCCCCCGACCCTTTTCCGGTAGCCACACTGTCCTCAGACCCCCCCCCCCCCCCTTTTCCGGAAGCCACACTGTCCTCACACACACTTCCCTGATAGCCACACTGTCCTCACACACACTTCCCTGATAGCCACACTGCCCTCTCTAGTAGCCACAATGTCCTCACCTATTCTGGTAGCCACACTGTCCTCATACACACCCCCTCAGCTGATCCTCCTCACTACCACTCCCGGCACTGGTCATGTGCTGCCAGGAGCCATAACTAATGTCATAAACACCTACAATCTCATCTCTTCCTATAATCCCTCAGCTTCTCTACACCAGTATAAGAGATAATCTGCTCCCCCTTCACCTCAATCCAGACTACAGGAAATGGCAGAAGAGGAGAGGAGTAATAATGTGCCCCATGTGCTGCAGCTCAGGATAGATAGATATGAGATAGATAGATAGATAGATAGATAGGAGATAGATAGATAGATAGATAGATAGATAGATAGATAGATAGATAGATAGATAGATAGATAGATAGATAGATAGATAGATAGATAGATAGGAGATAGATAGGAGATAGATAGATAGATAGATAGATAGATAGATAGATAGATAGGAGATAGATATGAGATAGATAGATAGATAGATAGATAGATAGATAGATAGGAGATAGATATGAGATAGATAGATAGATAGGAGATAGATATGAGATAGATATGAGATAGATAGATAGATAGATAGATAGATAGGAGATAGATATGAGATAGATATGAGATAGATAGATAGATAGATAGATAGATAGATAGGAGATAGATAGATACATGAGATAGATAGGAGATAGATAGATAGATAGATAGATAGATAGATAGATAGATAGGAGATAGATATGAGATAGATATGAGATAGATAGATAGATAGATAGATAGATAGATAGATAGATAGATAGAAGATAGATAGGAGATAGATAGATAGATAGATATGAGATAGATAGATAGATAGATAGATATGAGATAGATAGATAGATAGATAGATAGATAGATAGATAGATAGATAGATATGAGATAGATAGATAGATAGATAGATAGATAGATAGATAGATAGGAGATAGATAGATAGATAGATAGGAGATAGATAGATATGAGATAGATAGATATGAGATAGATAGGAGATAGATAGATAGATAGATAGATAGATAGATAGATAGATAGATAGATATGAGATAGATAGATAGATAGATAGATAGATAGATAGATAGATAGATATGAGATAGATAGATAGATATGAGATAGATAGATAGATAGATAGATAGATAGATAGATAGATAGATATGAGATAGATAGATAGATAGATAGATAGATAGATAGGAGATAGATAGATAGATACATGAGATAGATAGGAGATAGATAGATAGATAGGAGATAGATATGAGATAGATAGATAGATAGATAGATAGATAGATAGGAGATAGATAGATAGATAGATATGAGATAGATATGAGATAGATAGATAGATAGATAGATAGATAGATAGATAGGAGATAGATAGATAGATAGATAGATAGATAGATAGATATATAGATAGATAGATAGATAGATAGATAGATAGATAGATAGATAGATAGGAGATAGATAGATAGGAGATAGATATGAGATATCAGAACCAGGCTTTAGGTCCTCCAACGTAGATAATTGAAAGTAGGCAGCACTCCAAGTATAGTGAAAAAGCGGCTGTTCTTTATTCCATGTTAGGGTACAGTGAAGTACAGTAGCAGCGACGTTTCGGCTCCAAAGAGTCTTCATATTTACACACATGTAATGTTCTTTAATAATTAAGGTATCCTTGATACGAAGGGGTCATGCTATGTGCCTAATGAGTGGCCCTTTAAGTCTTGTCCCTGCCGGGATGACATGGGGAGTGTGGGTCCTTGTTCCCTGGATACACAGGGACTTGACCCGTTACCTCCCTCCTTAACTGTCAGTTTTTTGACACTAAATGTGCCGATTTGACACTGGATATGCCCTCTGCCGTGCCACTTGACCCCTTTAAATCTAGCGTGACACACGCCAATAACCTTAAGGTGCCGATCGCACCGTATTGTCTGGTTCTGGTAATATATATGCCCTCCAAAGTGCCATTTGGCTTTTCCACACTAAGCGTGATACACGCAAATTACTTTAAGGTGCCGATCGCACCGCATTGCCCGGTTCCAGTAACATAAGTGTTGGCATTCGGTTCCCTAGGTAACGTACTCACAGTATTTCCGGCCATGCGCATTATGCCTTCTATGGCTTGCGCTCCACGGATGCGTGTCACACATGTAAGTGATCGGCGCGCTTGCAGGTTAGCTACCTATCCATTTATTTTTTCGCAGCAAGTGGAAATGATGGTGAGAACCCGTAACCTCTTTTTACTATGTGTAATTGTAATTTGTTCGTCCTGCTACACTGCACTGGGCACTTTAAACTGCACAGATTTAACTATACTGCAATCTAATTGTATGAATTGTATTTTAGCACTTGCACTTTCATGATGTACATATTAATCTATTGTTTTGTAGACATTTCATGCATATTGCCTCTGAGTATGCTGACGCAATATGCTAATGAGGGGGTGGGTGCTATGTAATCATGTGACCACTATGTTTGGTATATATGTGAGCTCCACTGTTTTCACTTTGCTTGAGAAAGGCTCTTTGGAGCCGAAACGTCGCTGCTTCTGTACTTCACTGTACCCTAACATGGAATAAAGAACACACGTTTTTTTCACTATATTTGGAGTGCTGCCTACTTTCAATTATCTAGATAGATAGATAGATAGATACATAGATAGATAGATAGATAGATAGATAGATAGATAGATAGATAGGAGATAGATAGATAGATAGATAGATATGAGATAGATAGATAGATAGATAGATAGATAGATAGATAGATAGATATGAGATAGATAGGAGATAGATAGATAGATAGATAGGAGATAGATAGATAGATAGATAGATAGATAGATAGATAGATAGGAGATAGATAGATAGATATGAGATACATAGATAGATAGATAGATAGATAGATAGATAGATATGAGATAGATAGGAGATAGATAGATAGATAGATAGATAGATAGATAGATAGATAGATAGATAGGAGATAGATAGATAGGAGATAGATAGATAGATATATAGATAGATATATAGATAGATAAATAGATATGAGATAGATAGATAGATAGATATGAGATAGATAGATAGATATATAGATAGATATATAGATAGATAAATAGATATGAGATAGATAGGAGATAGATAGATAGATACATAGATAGATAGATAGATAGATAGATATGAGATAGATAGATAGATAGGAGATAGATAGATAGATATGAGATACATAGATAGATAGATAGATATATAGATAGATAGATATGAGATAGATAGGAGATAGATAGATAGATAGGAGATAGATAGATAGGAGATAGATAGATAGGAGATAGATAGAAGATAGATAGATAGATATGAGATAGATAGATAGATAGATAGATAGATAGATAGATATGAGATAGATAGATAGGAGATAGATAGATAGATATGAGATAGATAGATAGATAGATAGATAGATAGATAGATAGATAGATAGATAGGAGATAGATAGATAGATAGGAGATAGATAGAAGATAGATAGATAGATATGAGATAGATAGATAGATAGATAGATAGATAGATAGATAGATAGATAGATATGAGATAGATAGATAGATAGATAGATAGATAGATAGATATGAGATAGATAGGAGATAGATAGATAGATAGATAGATAGATAGATATGAGATAGATAGGAGATAGATAGATAGATAGATAGATATGAGATAGATAGATAGATAGATAGATAGATAGATAGATAGATAGATAGATATGAGATAGATAGATAGATACATAGATAGATAGATAGATAGATAGATAGATAGATATGAGATAGATAGGAGATAGATAGATAGATAGATAGATAGATATGAGATAGATAGATAGATAGATAGATAGATAGATAGATAGATATATTATAGATAGGAGATAGATAGATAGGAGATAGATAGGAGATAGATAGATAGATAGATAGATAGATAGGAGATAGATAGATAGATAGATAGGAGATAGACCAGACAGGTTTAGCTGACCGCTGTCTGGGCTCCTATAGGCTAAGTTATTGCAGCTCCATATCCCTCCTCCCATCTTCTTGTCTTTAGTTACTTTGTATTTAGTGACTGTAAATATTAGAATTGTATCTGGTGAGGAAGGTTCCCCAATGACAGAATCCTGGATCGTGATACATATGAAGCAGAATAACTTGGATCTTACTCTAAAGTGGAAGATTCCGGCATAGTTTCTGCTGTATCCCTGATTTCCTGGCATGATCTTCTCCAGTAATCCGGGTTTTAGGGTTATGGATGCAATAGCCGATAATACCCAACAATTTCCTGCAAAAAATATCATATTTGTCTGATTCCATCCTGTCCCCCTGGACACAGGGGCAACACAGGGGCAACACAGGGGCAACACAGGGGCATGAGAGCTGCTAATGTTCAATGTCAGGATTCAGAGGTGATCATAGGGCCAGCACTAGGAACATGTAGCTATTCTGTGTTACAAGGAGCTATTCTGCCCTGAGTGGGGGAATTAGATAAAGGGAAGGGGCACAGAACAAGTTTTGTATAACATTACTATCCTTACCGATTTTACTTTGTAAAATGTCAAATAAGGTCGTCCCATCCACAATGAAGTGCGGATCCTTACATATGTCCTGCATGAAAGAACAATCATTAGAATTGTATCCCGCTCTTATTTAGGATTATTTAGGATATCGGGGGACATTAATCATAGGGCCACATTTATCACTTGTTTTTTCTGTTGTTTTTGCGCCTTTTCGTTTAGGTGCACCGTTTTTGCGCCATTTTTGCGATTAAACGTCAAATTAGCCGCGCAGCTAAAATAAGCAGCTTTCCCTCATCTATCGTTCAATTCCAGATGTTTTGCTGCGCCTAATGATATTCATCACGTGCGACTTTTGCATTTAGGCGCAAAAACGGGCGCAAAAACACTCCAGCCTGAAGGTGGCGTTATCTGAGAAGAAAGCACTGAGCCCCTTTGCAGAAGAGCTCATTTCTAGCAGCAAAGCTTAGCCAGACACTGGAACATATAATAGATACATTACATACACTGCAGACACTGGAACATATAATAGATACATTACATACACTGCAGACACTGGAACATATAATAGATACATTAGATACACTGCAGACACTGGAACATATAATAGATACATTAGATACACTGCAGACACTAGAACATATAATAGATACATTACATACACTGCAGACACTGGAACATATAATAGATACATTAGATACACTGCAGATACTGGAACATATAATAGATACATTAGATACATTACAGACACTGGAACATATAATAGATACATTAGATACACTGCAGACACTAGAACATATAATAGATACATTAGATACACTGCAGACACTGGAACATATAATAGATACATTAGATACACTGCAGATACTGGAACATATAATAGATACATTAGATACATTACAGACACTAGAACATATAATAGATACATTAGATACACTGCAGATACTGGAACATATAATAGATACATTAGATACATTACAGACACTGGAACATATAATAGATACATTAGATACACTGCAGACACTAGAACATATAATAGATACATTAGATACACTGCAGACACTGGTACATATAATAGAGACATTAGATACATTACAGACACTAGAACATATAATAGATACATTAGATACACTGCAGACACTGGAACATATAATAGATACATTAGATACACTGCAGACACTAGAACATATAATAGATACATTAGATACACTGCAGACACTGGAACATATAATAGATACATTAGATACATTACAGACACTAGAACATATAATAGATACATTAGATACATTACAGACACTAGAACATATAATAGATACATTAGATACACTGCAGACACTGGAACATATAATAGATACATTAGATACACTGCAGACACTGGAACATATAATAGATACATTAGATACACTGCAGACACTGGAACATATAATAGATACATTAGATACATTACAGACACTAGAACATATAATAGATACATTAGATACATTACAGACACTAGAACATATAATAGATACATTAGATACACTGCAGACACTGGAACATATAATAGATACATTAGATACACTGCAGACACTGGAACATATAATAGATACATTAGATACACTACAGACACTGGAACATATAATAGATACATTAGATACACTGCAGACACTGGAACATATAATAGATACATTAGATACATTACAGACAGGAGCTGCAGACTCTATTTACAGTTCATCACCTTCTATTTACAAAACAATCTGCAAAACGCTGAGCTCACAGCAAGAGCAAGAGAAGCTTGCAGAATGTTGCAGATACGACATACAAGTGTCCCCCATGTAATTCTGCACAGTATCTGAGGGGGATATTGTGCAGAATTACAGGGGTGCAGCAGGAGACCAGCACTGGGGGATCCCCTCTAGGAGAAGCCCCTGCTGAGGAGGTCACTGGGTGCTGGGTGTCACACACCTGGGTGCTGCTGTGAGTGTTATCTTCATTCTGGGCTGTGGGAGAAGCAGAGAGGAGCTTCTAGCAGGATCACATGTAAGAGCCTGAATCTAACATTGCGCCTAAACTGTGTTAAAGTAAAGTGATTTATAGAGGCAGAAAATATACTTATCACAGATGGTTGTAGCTTGTGATAATTCTGGCAAAACAGTGCGCCCGAATTTAGGCGCAACTACTACACTTAGGCGCATCTCGTTAATTTGGTGCATTTATGCGGCATTTTCTGGCGCACGGCAAAGTCCGGCACTTAGTGGTTCTGAGTCCCTGCGCCTTATCTGACATAGTGAGCGGCTGCTATACAGATGTTTGCACGGGATCTATCAATAATTTGCGCCTAAAAAGGCACAAAATAGGCGCAGAAAATGCCCCTACTCTGAGCAGCTGCACTTCCAAAAAACTTCCCTTTTCATTACTAAAAACATAAATTTTAGGTTCCCAAATGAAGAATTCCCTCCATGCAACATGGAAAATACTTCGGAGCAGCTTTATAATGTAACATTTCTCCAGTAACGTCTTCATCATTGTCTATGGCAGTGATGGCGAACCTTTGAGAGCCAAAGTGCCCAAACTTCCACCAAAAGCCACTTATTTATTGCAAAGTGCCAGCACAGGATTTAAGCAGTAATTTATTTTTCCTTGTTCATTGACAACTTTCAATCGTTCAGCCTCCTAAGGACACCAAGGCAGTTGAAAGGAGGAGGGCAAATTCATCTATTACTGTAGGAAGATTCTGCAGGAAGATTCTTTGAGTCCTGTCTGGTGAACTTCATTCTGGGTTGATGGCCTGGGTGCCCACAGAGAGGGCTCCGAGTGCCGCCTCTGGCACCAGTGCCATAGGTTCGCCACCACTGGTCTATGGGATCATCTCTGGGAGTGATCATTGTCTATGGGATCATCTCTGGGAGTGATCATTGTCTATGGGATCATCTCTGGGAGTGATTATTGTCTATGGGATCATCTCTGGGAGTGATCATTGTCTATGGGATCATCTCTGGGAGTGATTATTGTCTATGGGATCATCTCTGGGAGTGATTATTGTCTATGGGATCATCTCTGGGAGTGATTAGTGTCTATGGGATCATCTCTGGGAGTGATTATTGTCTATGGGATCATCTCTGGGAGTGATTAGTGTCTATGGGATCATCTCTGGGAGTGATTATTGTCTATGGGATCATCTCTGGGAGTGATTATTGTCTATGGGATCATCTCTGGGAGTGATTATTGTCTATGGGATCATCTCTGGGAGTGATTATTGTCTATGGGATCATCTCTGGGAGTGATCATTGTCTATGGGATCATCTCTGGGAGTGATTATTGTCTATGGGATCATCTCTGGGAGTGATTATTGTCTATGGGATCATCTCTGGGAGTGATTATTGTCTATGGGATCATCTCTGGGAGTGATTATTGTCTATGGGGTCATCTCTGGGAGTGATTATTGTCTATGGGATCATCTCTGGGAGTGATTATTGTCTATGGGATCATCTCTGGGAGTGATTATTGTCTATGGGATCATCTCTGGGAGTGATCATTGTCTATGGGATCATCTCTGGGAGTGATTATTGTCTATGGGATCATCTCTGGGAGTGATTATTGTCTATGGGATCATCTATGGGAGTGATTATTGTCTATGGGATCATCTCTGGGAGTGATTATTGTCTATGGGATCATCTCTGGGAGTGATTATTATCTATGGGATCATCTCTGGGAGTGATTATTGTCTATGGGACCATCTCTGGGAGTGATTATTGTCTATGGGACCATCTCTGGGAGTGATTATTGTCTATGGGATCATCTCTGGGAGTGATTATTGTCTATGGGATCATCTCTGGGAGTGATTATTGTCTTATTGTACAGATCTGAGAATATTATCGTCTCCATTTCCTGTACATTATAATAAAAAAGGCAAAGACTCATTTCAGCAAGAATTTTTTTTTCCATCTCTGTCACTTTTAGTCCCTGCAGTTACATCACAATGATAGTTTTTTGTGCAGAGATGACGCCCTGAACGTTCCGTCACATTTTCTCAGTCTCCTTTCATTATTGCTCACAAATGAGATCTAACAATTGGAGACAAATTTGGCGCTAATTTAGGCGCAAATGAATCGGTCATGCGACAATTCCAAAGTGCATTTACTAAGGCAGAACCAGATCCATCATAGATCAGGAGCCAAAAATGAGAACAAACCAGGCGCAAAAATAGGCGAACCTGAGACCCCTATGATTAATGTCCCCCAATGTTGCTGTGTCTCAGCCTCCTGTGTGGAATATCCTCAGTGATTCCTAAATATTTACAGAATGTAATACGTGAATCCATTGTCCAGATCTTTCTTGGTGATTTGTATTATATTATCTTATTCCCACTAATTGATTGATCTTTCTACGTGAAACTTCCCTTCATTTGCTGTGTTGTCCATCACATTCCCACAGCTGCTGCATCACCTCTTTACACCTGACACATTACTCACCGTCGGTCTCTTCCATTCTATTTTGTGATTATTGAACTCGTGTTCCAGTCGTGACCCGATGCTGTTCATGTTTGGGGGGAAAGTCTTGTCGGTGAATAAGAGGTTCCTCTGCAGGTGCCGCTCTCTTATCATTTCGTAGTCCTGATTGGCGAATCTCTGCGGCTGATCCCCGGTGTCCGCCTTGTGACGGGCGGATGAACTGGTAGGGACATAGTTTGTCTTGACGCTCATGTTGTCTCCTGGAAAGCAAAGTTCCATTACAAAAAGTTCTATAAGGGAAAATGTACGACTGACATCAAACAATTGTTATCGCTGCTCAAGTTTTTGTGACTTTAAGTCAGAACGCATAAGTTGGGGTCACAGGTCGACCCCATTAACAGGCATATAATTCCGCTAAAGTCGCAGGGTGGCGCCAGCCTCAAACTAACAAGGAAACAAACTAACAATCAAAAACCCAAATAAACGATTCTGCCCTGAAATCACAGCAGACGACTTACTTTTTCCGTCTTCCTCCCCCACACTCTGTTCTTCGAGGAATCGTCCTGATGTCTGATGATTCGCAGTTATATACAGCAGGTGGGACAGTCACAACATGAAATACGAGATAAGGGCTGACGGGACGTGTCACAGCACATCACATGTCCCCGAGGCAGCGGCTTCCCTGGAATACGGACATTGTAATATGTGACTCGTAAAATCGTGTGAGCACAAGTCCAAACACACAGAACAGTGGGGAGTGGGATGCACATAATATATTCCCCATCTACACGGATCCAGACTATGTATAACATGAATAATACCGCCATAGCGTGACCACTAGCCACAGAGAGATACATTGTACAAATAACCAGGCAGATCAGTCCTTAATGATAGCAAATGTTTTGGGATTGTTACATTTTGGAATAAGTTTATAATTATGATGTCATCTGTTTCAGATCTCGTGTGTTACAGAATATCAAAGTCCATCCTGATAAAGCAGGGACATTACTCCTAGATCCCGGCACCGGGTCCGGGGGATCTTCTTATATTTCTTATCCATGGCCTCCTTCCTTCTAAAATGAACTCTTATAGTTATACTAATGAGCCACAAGGGATCCTAGGGGGTGTTACCAGACCCCCTCCATGCTGCAGATTCAAAAGATGTTACACTGATGGCACACTGCCCCCCTCACTCTGCCTGCTTTGCTCTGATCCTGCATAGTGTCACAGTCTGTATAGCGGCAGCTTCTAAAATCAACTTTTAGAACCAGAAAAGCTCTAGGGGGTGTAATCAAAGCCCCTCTGTATTCTGTCTTCACAGGCTGTTACACTGTCTCCAACCTTCTGATCCCTCAGCAATTGCCCCCTCCCTCTTCCTGATGTACTCTCATGGCAGCAGAGGAAGTTTTAGCACATATGGGATGTGGGTTCTCCTGCACAGTGTAACAGCCTGTGAAGCTGCAGCATTGAGCAATGCTGGTAATGTCCCCAGAGCCCATCTGGCTCATTAGCATAATTATAAAAGTTGATTCCTTAGAAGGAAGGAGGCCATGGATAACAAATATTAGAAGATACCACAGTCTCGGTGCCTGGATCTATGAGTAATGTCCCCGGGTTATCAATAAGGATTTGATGATAGATTCCCTTTGAGAGGTCCTCCAACTTGTGAACCTTTGACAATAGGCAGAATCATAAGTGTCCTCCTGCCGGAACCGCAATCAATCTTTGGGCAAACCTGGCTGTAATGGTTCAATGTGGCTACAGCGCCCCCGCAGGTGGATCTCGGTATTATTGTCTAAGAGTCACTTTATAAAGACTTCAGACATGTGGGAGTGATGGGTATTACAGAAAGGGCTCCATAGCAAGAAAATCAGTACAAGGACCCATGTCAGTGCTAGAGGACCCCTGACCCTATGACCTTTCTTGGTATAAACATGAGTGGGTGCTTCTGAGAACTACCTGTAAGATGCCTTCACATTCCCCCCCGCAGGGGACAGGATTAGTCTGTGCTGCAGAAAACCTGCTTAGAAAATCAGATGAATAATTGAGATTGAAAATACTTTATAAATGTCAAGTATTTGCCCCCAGGAGAAGACATCCTGCGATTATCACATCCACATTATAAGATCAGTCACCACTGCCTCCTGCTGTGCCCAACCCAACCCAACCCTGCGCCCGCACACAGCTAGACCGCTTCTTATATCCTGGTCATGTGACGTCACACAGGTACACTGCTCCTTATACCCTGGTCATGTGACGTCACACAGGTGCACTGCTCCTTATACCCTGGTCATGTGACGTCACACAGGTGCACTGCTCCTTATACCCTGGTCATGTGACGTCACACAGGTGCACGGCTCGTTATATCCCTGGTCATGTGATGTCACACAGGTGCACGGCTCCTTATACCCTGGTCATGTGATGTCACACAGGTGCACGGTGCATTATATACCTGGTCATGTGATGTCACACAGGTGCACGGCTCGTTATATCCCTGATCATGTGATGTCACACAGGTGCATGGCTCGTTATAACCCTGGTCATGTGATGTCACACAGGTGCATGGCTCGTTATATCCCTGGTCATGTGATGTCACACAGGTGCACGGCTCGTTATATCCCTGGTCATGTGATGTCACACAGGTGCACGGCTCGTTATATCCCTGATCATGTGATGTCACACAGGTGCACGGCTCATTATATCCCTGGTCATGTGATGTCACACAGGTGCACGGCTCGTTATATTCCCTGATCATGTGATGTCACACAGGTGCATGGCTCGTTATATCCCTGGTCATGTGATGTCACACAGGTGCACGGCTCGTTATATCCCTGGTCATGTGATGTCACACAGGTGCACGGCTCGTTATATCCCTGATCATGTGATGTCACACAGGTGCACGGCTCGTTATATCCCTGATCATGTGATGTCACACAGGTGCACGGCTTGTTATATCCCTGATCATGTGATGTCACACAGGTGCACGGCTCGTTATATCCCTGATCATGTGATGTCACACAGGTGCACGGCTCGTTATATCCCTGATCATGTGATGTCACACAGGTGCACGGCTTGTTATATCCCTGATCATGTGATGTCACACAGGTGCACGGCTCGTTATATCCCTGATCATGTGATGTCACACAGGTGCACGGCTCGTTATATCCCTGATCATGTGATGTCACACAGGTGCACGGCTTGTTATATCCCTGATCATGTGATGTCACACAGGTGCACGGCTTGTTATATCCCTGATCATGTGATGTCACACAGGTGCACGGCTCGTTATATCCCTGATCATGTGATGTTACACAGGTGCACGGCTCGTTATATCCCTGATCATGTGATGTCACACAGTTGTCAGACAGTTTGGTCAGGGGGTTTACACCTGTGACGTCCCCTGTATCTGCCTCTTGTGTTTTTTAAATGATGCGCCGTCACTTTTACAGCTGGGAAATGTTTTTATTAAGTTTAATAAAAATCAATCTGAAAATAATAATCCACACAATAAAATCACAGACATAACACAGATAATTCCCCCTCCTTCAAAACTCATGAAATATTTATTAAAACAATTCTTCAAAAAACTGGCAAATCCAAAAACTATGCAAATAAAACATGGGCTATTGCAGTACCAGCACCAGCCTCTGGACAGGAGTGGCGCTGTTACTCCCAGGGAATTACACTTCATTAGCTTTACATTGCAGATCCTATAATGGTCTTGTGGTCTGTCATGACATTGGCAGAGGCAGCTGTATGGCTGAAGGACCCGTCCATCATGATGTCACTGCAGGTCCTTCAGACTCTGCACTGATAATGTATGAGGTCCCTACTGATAAGGATCATGTAATACCCTCCCTGAGTTACACATTGGTCCTGAGTTACAGCAAAAATCAAACCGGCTCCTCATCCTTGGGCAATCCCTCTCCTCAATGGAAGCTCCAGACTTGGTGGCTTCGGGTCCTCCTTGACCTTCTGATACTTCCGTTGCTGTAGACAGGTCAGAGGTCCTCTAGTCTCAGGCCAATAGTATCCATTACTTTTCCTTTTTATGACCCAAGATCCAGGAACGGACGTCGTGTCTTCACTTTTTGATAGTTAAGGAACATTAAGGAGAGAAGTCAAGTTTATGGAGTCTTAAGGCTTCAACAAGAACCATCCGGTATCGGTGGCCCAAAGACGGGTCCTTCATCAGGCTTCATCATCTTGTATCTATGACCAGATTCTGAAGGTTCTGTAATTCTCATGAATCTGATCAGATCATTACACGTGAGAAAGGGAATGAAATCAAGTTCTGGAATAACAAGAAGTAAAGGGAATAACAGGAAGTGATGGGAATAACAGGAAATGATGGGAATAACAGGAAATGATGGGAATAACAGGAAATGATGGGAATAACAGGAAATGATGGGAATAACAGGAATTGAGGGAATAACAGGAAATGTTGGACATAACGGGAAGTGACGGAAATAACAGGAAGCGACAGGAATAACAGGAAGTGATGGGAATAACAGGAAGTGATGGAAATAACAGGAAATGATGGGAATAACAGGAAGTGATGGGAATAACAGGAAGTGATGGAAATAACAGGAAATGATGGGAATAACAGGGAGTGATGGGAATAACAGGAAGTGATGGAAATAACAGGAAATGATGGGAATAACAGGAAGTGATGGGAATAACAGGAAGTGATGGAAATAACAGGAAATGATGGGAATAACAGGAAGTGATGGGAATAACAGGAAGTGATGGGAATAACAGGAAATGATGGGAATAACAGGAAGTGATGGAAATAACAGGAAGTGATGGGAATAACAGGAATTTATGGGAATAACAGGAAGTGACGGGAATAACAGGAAGTGCTGTAGGATTCTTCTACTTCTGTCTGATGGTCAAATTCCGCTGCTCTCCTATATATTTTCCAATGGACCAGACTCATCAATTCTTTATAGATGCCGGTGATCTATTAGTTTCTGTGGCTTCATCCTACACAATTAATTGCATCAACTGTAAAAATAAAAAAATTATTTATAATTATTAATTGTTTATAGTTATGCTGTATATTAAGTTCACACAATGTTTGTATCAGCAATTATCTTTCTCTAGATGATAAAACAACTGGCGGCAGCAGCACAGTAAGGTTCCTGTGGCTTTAAATGGGTGGAGTTTATTAAGAAATGGGCGTTCCTGCCTTGTTTAAGTGTGGTCGAAGGTTGGGTCTTAAGTTCCATCCCCTGAATCCCAGTTTATGGACACTCACCATCTCTAGCGAATCACAGGCTCCTTTACCATCAGCTGACAGCATGGAATAAGTTTCTGCAATTGAAGAAAATAAAAAGTTAAGCTGAGGGTTTGTTACAATTGTATCCAGTCTAGATAATCATTTAAGCTAAACAATTTAATCTTTCACCCTTGTCACTTGTATCTTGTAGGAAATGGGCTCGTGTGTTGGTTAAAAGGGGTTTCTCAATTTCAGACTGTGAGCACTCCCCTTAGATCAGATGGTCTCAGCAGCAGGAATGGAACAGGAAGCAGACAGCGCCATTCACTGTGTAGTGGTCAGACCAGGTAACTGCAGATCAGCAGTGATATATTTCAGCCACTATACCGAAAATGGCGCTGCCTGCTTTGTGTGTTGGTTTGTGTGTTGAGATGTTGGACCTCCACCACTGATAAAGATCTCTTTCCTTAGAATATATCTATATTATCAGCCCGGAATGTATTTTTTCCTCTATTTACATCGCTGGGTGAGGGCTTGTTTTTTGCAGAATGTGCTGTATTTTCTATTACCACCATTTTAAATTCTATCCAAATGTTTGATCATTTTGTTTATTGACCAAAAAGAACAATTCTGTTATTCTGGAATGTATTTCTCTCTCTCTCTCTATTAACATAGCTGTGTGAGGGCTTGTTTTTTGCAGGAGGTGCAGTACTTTCTGCAGTACCATCTTTTGGAATGATTTTGCAAATTTTGTATTGATTTAAAAATAACAATTCCACTGTAGTATATAACAGGGGGGTCGAACAACATATGCAATGAGGCTTCCCAACCCCAGCATATGTAACATTATCAGGGGTCTCACACCCCACCAGTCCAGCACTTACGCATAGCCCCCTCCAGCCGCACCGTACAGATCAAGTAGTCCACAAAGCTCAGTCTTCCTTCGGCATCTGCATACTTGGCGTAAAAATAACGGACAAGATTGCTGTGTACACTGAGCCCTAGATAATAGAATAGTGAGATGAGTACTTGACACTTCGCACCATGCGGTAGTCATACTGATGGGGTCACTGCAGGGCCAATTTTAGACAAAGTGGGGCCCCAAAATAAAATTATTTTCTGAACAGTGACAGTCAGTAAGAGGCTCCTTTAGCCCAGCACAATAATAACACTTTGCAGTTCCACCCAGTAGTAGGTAAGTACTGTAATATGGGAACGTAGGAGAGACACATCATATGGAGATGAATTATAGAAGATATATAAGATGAATTACATTTATAGATAGATGATAGGAGATATATATGACACAAATATATACAGTAGAAGAGAGATAAAAGATTGATTGGTAGATGGATAGATAATAGATAGAAGATAGTTAGGGAATAGACAGATGGATAGATGATAGTTATATAGACAGGAGATAGATGATAAGCAGCTTCACACAGACCAAGGGGTGTTAAAAGAGCAATAGATCCTCTATCCACAAAAGTCCACATGCAGGGGGCCCCCTTAAGACAGGGGGCCCTCAGCAAGTGGCCAGTTTTCCGCCCCTTAATGCCGTCCCTGCGTCGATGTTACAGCTAAGGCTGAGACTGAGCTAAGACTCGGTTACAGATAGCAGTACATTACTATTCGGCAACATTGTAGCAAAATCCTTGACAAGCTGCAAGTAGATACATTTATATAGCATCCGTCTCATGACCGTGCATCCAGAAATAGTGGATTATCTGCTCATTGCACAAATCTAAGGGATAAGAGCTGAGAGTAAAGGGGAGGTGATATTTAGATACTACATAGCACTATACAGTGTATCACATCTGGATATGTAGCTACATGGGGTGATAGGGTCCCCCCTATAATAGGACAGGTGGTGGGCGCCCCTCCATACAGCGCACAGTCAGGTAGTACAGAATATTGTATACACATACGTTACCTGCTTTCTGGATTGTATCATGGAATTCTGTCAGGTTGATGTATCCACAGCGGTTTGTATCAATTTGAGAAAATAGTTCCTTAAAGGCAATGACAGTATAGTTAGTACCAGCAACAGTAAGTGAGAGATGTGAAGAGGAATTATGGGTAATGTGCCCTTTGGACACAAGTAGGGAATTAGAATTTGAGCCAAAAAAAATGATGATTTCATAATTCAGTTTTCTTTTATTTCAATCCCTTTAACATTTTCAAGATCTCTGCTTGCTGTCATCCAAAGGGAATCTTTAAAATTGTTTTCTTATAGTGGAAGCAAAGTATGAAGATCCTACCTGCAAGAAGAACTCGTACAAAGCTGTATAATATAATGTGTCTGCCCTCTGCCACCACCAGGGGGAGCTAGGGAACAGACTGCAGACTGATATATGATTGACCCTTTACATTCAGCCAATCAGCAGTGTCACCATCTCATTCCAAAATTACCTTCAATTTGCTGATGATATTCCACAATTTAAGGAAAGTTGTGGGATCAAGCTTTGCTTTTTTGGAAATCTGCATGCGCAGTTAAGAAAGAAATCAATGTCTGTGTCATTGCCAACCATCCAGCAACCCCAGATCCTGACAGTAGTTATTAGTAGCAGCAGGGCTGTGAAATATGGATTTATATTCCAGTATTGTACTGGGGGGAGTGTCCTCACACTGCTGTACCCTGTGCTCTCTGCAGGCAGAGTTATGTAGTGTCCTTAGAGAGATGTGTATGTTGTTAGTAGCAGCAGGACTGTGATATGTGGATTTATATTGCAGGGTAGTAGCTTTTCTAAGTGCACTGTCCTCTCACTGCTGTGCTCTGTGCATTGAGCTGCTTGCACTATGCTCTTAGTTACTGATGTAGTTTTTAACCAGAAGCCTCCCAGTGCCAGAGCTTTTGCTCAGAGCATAGGAGAGTGGTTATAGGGCAGCTCATTACAATGAGCTAGGAGCACAGCAGTGTGAGGACACACCCACTGTGCACCTGGAGAAGCTACATCTCCCCCATGGCCAATACCTAACAGTGTCTGCAGCAGTTCTTGGTCAGAACTACTAACCGGAAAGGAGTTGTATGCAAATGTAGGATAGATTTAGCTCCGCCCATGAGGGGCCTGAGAATTTCTAAAGTAAGTTCTGCTTTGGTCTATAAATTGTGTCCTTTCTCAGACTTAGGGCCACAAGTGGTCAGGCAGGGGTCAGAGGACATGAGGGTCAGGGCAGGGTCATGTGAAGGATACATCCACTGATGCCAGAATTTCCCGACTTCCATCAATGGTAAATTTTGCTCCATGGGGAAATGGATAATCTGGAAAGGAAATGTATAATTATAGAATAAATACGGGATCTGCAGAATATTCACCACATGTAACTTACTATTATACAAAATGAAATCTGAAATGTAACCTCCTGATCGCTCCCCATGATAAATGTGCCCCCTGGTGTTCATATAGAAGATAGATACAAGGAGGCAGATTTATCATCTACATATCACTGAGTGCCCGAGTATGATGAGGCCCCCGGCCGCCGCAGGATCCTCCTGATACATCTGGACGGGCAGCGGCGTCTGGTCTGACCTGGTGTAGATTGTGCCTGAACAGGAGCCGGGCAGGAACGCCCACTGCACAGCCCGGACCCGCCCCTTCACACCCCTCCACGCCCACTTGTCATGGAAGTGGCATAAGGTGGGAAATAGGAACAAATCCTGTCCCTATTCCGGGAATTGAACCTGTATCAGGGCTTGTACCCCAGAACCCGGATACATGTGCCCCAATATCTGTTATGATTGTTAGTTTAGTTGAATCTATTCCTTATATATCTATCTATCTATCTATCTATCTCCTATCTATCTATCTATCTATCTATCTATCTATCTATCTATCTATCTCCTATCTATCTATCTATCTATCTATCTCATATCTATCTATCTATCTCCTATCTATCTATCTCATATCTATCTATCTATCTATCTATCTATCTATCTCATATCTATCTATCTATCTCCTATCTATCTATCTATCTATCTATCTCATATCTATCTATCTCCTATCTATATCTATCTATCTATCTCATATCTATCTATCTCCTATCTATATCTATCTATCTATCTCCTATCTATCTCATATCTATCTATCTATCTCATATCTATCTATCTATCTATCTATCTATCTATCTATCTATCTATCTATCTCATATCTATCATCTATCTATCTATCTATCTCATATCTATCTATCTCCTATCTATCTATCTATCTATCTATCTATCTATCTATCTATCTATCTATCTATCTCCTATCTATCTATCTATCTCATATCTATCTATCTATCTATCTATCTATCTATCTATCTCATATCTATCTATCTATCTATCTATATTCTATCTATCTATCTATCTATCTATCTATCTATCTATCTATCTATCTCATATCTATCTCCTATCTATCTATCTATCTATCTATCTATCTATCTATCTATCTATCTATCTATCTATCTATCTATCTCCTATCTATCTCATATCTATCTATCTATCTATCTCATATCTATCTATCTATCTATCTATCTATCTTCTATCTATCTATCTATCTATCTATCTCATATCTATCTCCTATCTATCTATCTATCTATCTATCTATCTATCTATCTATCTATCTATCTCATATCTATCTATCTATCTATCTATCTATCTATCTATCTATCTATCTATCTCATATCTATCTATCTATCTATCTTCTATCTATCTCATATCTATCTCCTATCTATCTATCTATCTATCTATCTATCTCATATCTATCTATCTCCTATCTATCTATCTATCTATCTATCTATCTATCTATCTCCTATCTATCTATCTATCTATCTATCTATCTATCTATCTCATATCTATCTATCTCCTATCCATCCATCTATCTATCTATCTCATATCTATCTATCTATCTATCTATCTATCTATCTCATATCTATCTATCTATCTATCTATCTATCTATCTATCTATCTCATATCTATCTATCTATCTATCTATCTTTTTTATATCTATCTTCTATCTATCTATCTCATATCTATCTATCTATCTATCTATCTATCTATCTATCTATCTATCTCATATCTATCTATCTATCTATCTATCTATCTATCTATCTCATATCTATCTATCTATCTATCTCCTATCTATCTCATATATATCTATCTCCTATCCATCCATCTATCTATCTCATATCTATCTATCTATCTATCTATCTATCTATCTATCTCCTATCTATCTATCTATCTATCTATCTATCTATCTATCTATCTATTTCCTATCTATCTATCTATCTATCTATCTATCTATCTCCTATCTATCTATCTCCTATCTATCTATCTCATATCTATCTATCTCCTATCCATCCATCTATCTATCTCATATCTATCTATCTATCTCCTATCCATCCATCTATCTATCTATCTCCTATCTATCTATCTATCTCATATCTATCTATCTATCTCATATCTATCTATATAGGGCGGCACGGTGGCTGAGCGGGTAGCACTTCTGCCTTGCAGCGCTGGGGTCCTGAGTTCAAATCCCACCCAGGTCAACATCTGCAAAGAGTTTGTATGTTCTCTCCGTGTTTGCATGGGTTTCCTCCGGGTACTCTGGTTTCCTCCCACACTTCAAAAACATACTGTTAGGTTGTTTAGATTGTGAGCCCCATAGGGACAGGGACCAATTTGACATGCTTGTGCAGCACTGCGTAATCTGTGTGCGCTATATAAATAAAGAATTATTATTATTATCTATATCATATCTATCTATCTATCTATCTCCTATCTATCTATCTATCTATCTCCTATCCATCCATCTATCTATCTCCTATCTATCTATCTCATATCTATCTATCTCCTATCTATCTCATATCCATCTATCTATCTATCTCCTATCTATATATCTCATATCTATCTATCTCATATCCATCTATCTCATATCCATCTATCTCATATCTATCTATCTATCTATCTATCTATCTATCTATCTATCTATCTATCTCATATCTATCTATCTATCTCATATCTATCTATCTATCTCATATCTATCTATCTATCTATCTATCTATCTCCTATGTATCTATCTATCTCCTATCTATCTATCTATCTATCTATCTATCTAGCTGTTTGGTTGCTGAACATGGAATAAACAACTTACACTTTTTTTATCACCAATTTGGAGTGCTGCCCAGTTTCTTGTATATATCTATCTATCTATCTATATCATATCTTTCCCATATCTATCTATCATCTATCTATCTATCTATCTATCTATCTATCTTTTTATCGTTACCTTTTCTCACCACATCATTCAGGAGCCTCTTCAAATCCCAGGCGTTGATTTTTGATCCCTGTTACAGAATAAATCAAGAAATGAGAAATATCTGTACATTTATCACACCACAATATATGGAGAACAAGAATCCTCATCATCCGGGGGTTAGAACACCTGATATCTCTGGACTGTGATTGGCTGCTGCGCTTACAGTGTTACCACCTGATGAATTCTATGTAAAGTAATGTATGAGATACAGAGCCGGGGCCGGGGGGACGTTACCTTGGTGGCATAGAGTCTGAAGAGATTGTCCTGTTCTGGAATATTGGATCCCTAAAATCAAGAAATGAACCAATGTTAAAAATTCTAAATAGAAATAACGATAACCCAAACCTTATAATCACATCTTCAATGTTCCCCTCATCTCCATATAATATACATATCCTGCAATCTATCTCATGTCTATTTATATATTTTATTATATACACTCACCGGCCACTTTATTAGGTCCACCATGCTAGTAACGGGTTGGACCTTCAGAACTGCCTCAATTCTTCGTGGCATAGATACAACAAGGTGCTGGAAGCTCCTCAGAGATTTTGCTCCATATTGACATGATGGCATCACACAGTTGCCGCAGATTTGTCGGCTGCACATCCATGATGCGAATCTCCCGTTCCACCACATCCCAAAGATGCTCTATTGGATTGAGATCTGGTGACTGTGGAGCCATTTGTGTCCAGTGACCTCATTGTCATGTTCAAGAAACCAGTCTGTGGTAATTCCAGCTTTATGACATGGCGCATTATCCTGCTGAAAGTAACCACCAGATGTTACAGGGTACATTGTGCTCATAAAGGGATGGACATGGGCAGCAACAATACTCAGGTAGGCTGTGGCGTTATACCAAGGGGCCCAAAGACACCATGACACCACCACCACCAGCCTGAGCCGCTGATACAAGGCAGGATGGATCCATGACACCACCACCAGCCTGACCCGCTGATACAAGGCAGGATGGATCCATGACACCACCACCACCAGCCTGAGCCGCTGATACAAGGCAGGATGGATCCATGACACCACCACCACCAGCCTGACCCGCTGATACAAGGCAGGATGGATCCATGACACCACCACCAGCCTGAGCCGCTGATACAAGGCAGGATGGATCCATGACACCACCACCACCAGCCTGAGCCGCTGATACAAGGCAGGATGGATCCATGACACCACCACCAGCCTGACCCGCTGATACAAGGCAGGATGGATCCATGACACCACCACCACCAGTCTGACCCGCTGATACAAGGCAGGATGGATCCATGACACCACCACCACCAGCCTGAGCCGCTGATACAAGGCAGGATGGATCCATGACACCACCACCACCAGCCTGACCCGCTGATACAAGGCAGGATGGATCCATGACACCACCACCACCAGCCTGACCCGCTGATACAAGGCAGGATGGATCCATGACACCACCACCACCAGCCTGACCCGCTGATACAAGGCAGGATGGATCCATGACACCACCACCACCAGCCTGAGCCGCTGATACAAGGCAGGATGGATCCATGACACCACCACCACCAGCCTGAGCCGCTGATACAAGGCAGGATGGATCCATGACACCAGCACCACCAGCCTGAGCCGCTGATACAAGGCAGGATGGATCCATGACACCACCACCACCAGCCTGAGCCGCTGATACAAGGCAGGATGGATCCATGACACCACCACCACCAGCCTGACCCGCTGATACAAGGCAGGATGGATCCATGACACCAGCACCACCAGCCTGAGCCGCTGATACAAGGCAGGATGGATCCATGACACCACCAGCACCAGCCTGAGCCGCTGATACAAGGCAGGATGGATCCATGACACCACCACCACCAGCCTGAGCCGCTGATACAAGGCAGGATGGATCCATGACACCACCACCACCAGCCTGAGCCGCTGATACAAGGCAGGATGGATCCATGACACCACCACCACCAGCCTGAGCCGCTGATACAAGGCAGGATGGATCCATGACACCACCACCACCAGCCTGAGCCGCTGATACAAGGCAGGATGGATCCATGACACCACCACCACCAGCCTGAGCCGCTGATACAAGGCAGGATGGATCCATGACACCATCGGCACCAGCCTGACCCGCTGATACAAGGCAGGATGGATCCATGACACCAGCACCACCAGCCTGACCCGCTGATACAAGGCAGGATGGATCCATGACACCACCAGCACCAGCCTGACCCGCTGATACAAGGCAGGATGGATCCATGACACCACCACCACCAGCCTGAGCCGCTGATACAAGGCAGGATGGATCCATGACACCAGCACCACCAGCCTGAGCCGCTGATACAAGGCAGGATGGATCCATGACACCACCACCACCAGCCTGACCCGCTGATACAAGGCAGGATGGATCCATGACACCACCACCACCACCAGCCTGACCCGCTGATACAAGGCAGGATGGATCCATGACACCACCACCACCAGCCTGAGCCGCTGATACAAGGCAGGATGGATCCATGACACCAGCACCACCAGCCTGAGCCGCTGATACAAGGCAGGATGGATCCATGACACCACCACCACCAGCCTGAGCCGCTGATACAAGGCAGGATGGATCCATGACACCACCACCACCAGCCTGACCCGCTGATACAAGGCAGGATGGATCTATGACACCAGCACCACCAGCCTGAGCCGCTGATACAAGGCAGGATGGATCCATGACACCACCAGCACCAGCCTGAGCCGCTGATACAAGGCAGGATGGATCCATGACACCACCACCACCAGCCTGAGCCGCTGATACAAGGCAGGATGGATCCATGACACCACCACCACCAGCCTGAGCCGCTGATACAAGGCAGGATGGATCCATGACACCACCACCACCAGCCTGAGCCGCTGATACAAGGCAGGATGGATCCATGACACCACCACCACCAGCCTGAGCCGCTGATACAAGGCAGGATGGATCCATGACACCACCACCACCAGCCTGAGCCGCTGATACAAGGCAGGATGGATCCATGACACCATCGGCACCAGCCTGACCCGCTGATACAAGGCAGGATGGATCCATGACACCAGCACCACCAGCCTGACCCGCTGATACAAGGCAGGATGGATCCATGACACCACCAGCACCAGCCTGACCCGCTGATACAAGGCAGGATGGATCCATGACACCACCACCACCAGCCTGAGCCGCTGATACAAGGCAGGATGGATCCATGACACCAGCACCACCAGCCTGACCCGCTGATACAAGGCAGGATGGATCCATGACACCACCACCACCAGCCTGACCCGCTGATACAAGGCAGGATGGATCCATGACACCACCACCACCACCAGCCTGACCCGCTGATACAAGGCAGGATGGATCCATGACACCACCACCACCAGCCTGAGCCGCTGATACAAGGCAGGATGGATCCATGACACCACCACCACCAGCCTGAGCCGCTGATACAAGGCAGGATGGATCCATGACACCACCACCACCAGCCTGACCCGCTGATACAAGGCAGGATGGATCCATGACACCACCACCACCAGCCTGAGCCGCTGATACAAGGCAGGATGGATCCATGACACCACCACCACCAGCCTGACCCGCTGATACAAGGCAGGATGGATCCATGACACCACCACCACCAGCCTGACCCGCTGATACAAGGCAGGATGGATCCATGACACCAGCACCACCAGCCTGAGCCGCTGATACAAGGCAGGATGGATCCATGACACCCCCACCAGCCTGACCCGCTGATACAAGGCAGGATGGATCCATGACACCACCACCACCAGCCTGAGCCGCTGATACAAGGCAGGATGGATCCATGACACCACCACCACCAGCCTGAGCCGC
The DNA here is from genome assembly GCF_040894005.1 of Engystomops pustulosus. NCBI lineage: Eukaryota > Metazoa > Chordata > Amphibia > Anura > Leptodactylidae > Engystomops > Engystomops pustulosus. The sequence continues at coordinate 9,557,188 of NC_092413.1, forward strand.
TGATACAAGGCAGGATGGATCCATGACACCACCACCACCAGCCTGAGCCGCTGATACAAGGCAGGATGGATCCATGACACCACCACCACCAGCCTGACCCGCTGATACAAGGCAGGATGGATCCATGACACCACCACCACCAGCCTGAGCCGCTGATACAAGGCAGGATGGATCCATGCTTTCATGTTGTTGTACCAAATTCTGACCCTACCATCCGAATGTCGCTGCAGAAATCGAGACTCATCAGACCAGGCAACGTTTTTCCAATCTTCTACTGTCCAATTTCCATGAGCTTGTGCAAATTGTAGCCTCAGTTTCCTGTTCTTAGCTGAAAGGAGTGGCACCCGGTGTGGTCTTCTGCTGCTGTAGCCCATCTGCCTCACAGTTGGACGTACGTTCAGAGATGCTCTTCTGCCTACCTTGGTTGTAACGGGTGGCGATTTGAGTCACTGTTGCCTTTCTATCAGCTCGAACCAGTCTGCCCATTCTCCTCTGACCTCTGGCATCAACAAGGCATTTCCGCCCACAGAACTGCCGCTCACTGGATGTTTTTTCTTTTTCGGACCATTCTCTGTAAACCCTAGAGATGGTTGTGCGTGAAAATCCCAGTAGATCATCAGTTTCTGAAATACTCAGACCAGCCCTTCTGGCACCAACAACCATGCCACGTTCAAAGGCCACAAATCACCTTTCTTCCCCATACTGATGCTCGGGAGAACTGCAGGAGATTGTCTTGACCATGTCTACATGCCTAAATGCACTGAGTTGCCGCCATGTGATTGGCTGATTAGAAATTAAGTGTTAACGAGCAGTTGGACAGGTGGACCTAATAAAGTGGCCGGTGAGTGTATAGTATATCCATCTTTCTATCTCATCTCTTGTCTTATCATTACTGTACATTTTGTTATATACAACTCAACACACTGTGATGAAGACTATTGAGCTCCCCCTAGTGGTGTATACAAGAAGGCAACATTGTATCATTTTGATTATGCAGGAGATTTTTTCGCTCTGTATCCGAAAAATTATACTTTCACTACTTCAAAGGTAAATTAAGAAACTAATCAGCGCAGATTGTACAAGGCGTTTACATTACAGAACAATGTGAGCTTCCATGGTTACTCCTTCTTTATCTCTACTTTACACATAAGTCCCCCCAGCACATAGTAATCCCCGCGCTGTACTTACCTTCTGGTTGTGTTGGGAGCCCATATCACTAAAATCAGGACAATGGAAACATAGATGAGTGAGCAAAACAGAACAAATGTAGAAAAATTAGAAGATATTTAGACTCATCTGTCACCGATATATTTACATATACCATATATACTCGATACTGTGCTGAAATCCCAAACTCGGCTTATACTCGAGTAAAAAAAATATATCAAAACTCACCTTTCCGGCTTCCCCTGCTGCTGGCTATATACTGGGGCAGGGGGCTGACTATATACTGGGGCAGGGGGCAGGCTATATACTGGGGGATATGGGCTGGCTGGCTATATACTGGGGGGCAGATGCTGGTTATATACAACGGGACAGGGTCAGGCAGGGTATATAATGGGGCGACTGTGACCAATGCATTTCCCACCATCGGCTTATACTAGAGTCAATGGGTTTTCCCAGGTTTTTGTGTTAAAATTAGGAGCCTCTGCTTATACTTGGGGCGGCTTATACTCAAGTATATATACGGTATGTATATTACATAATGACTTAAAGGGTTGCTCCATTTTTAATAAAGAGAAGGGGAATGTTTTGATCTCTGAATAATCTCTCCATAATTACTAGGTTATACTGGCTGTGATATAGGTTAAATCCACAAGGATTGCGGTGACCACTAGGGGGAGCTATTTGTCTACCATATAGCTGGATTGAGCTCAATTAACCCCCTTGCTTGTAGGGGACCGAGGTAATGTGTTCATACTTGGAGACTCTATATAGTGTGTCCTATCATAAAAAATCATGCAGTTTCACACAGTCCTGTGGCTCTCTATAGGCTCCATTTGCTCCCATACAGATGATACGTGCTGCCATACAGACAGTATGTGCTTCTGTACAGGCTCTGTACACTGCTAGGGGTCATATACCACCATATAGTGCTATTCCTTCTACAATCCTCCTATGTATACATTTGTATACAGAATAGCTCCCCCTAGTGACGGTTTTCATGAATAATACTTTTTAATAAAGCAGAGGACACAGAGCTCTGCATGAGAACATACAGAATCAGTAAATCTCCTGTTATACGTAGGATGAGATCCAGGGCCGGTCAGGATGTTACTTACTCCGTACAGTCCTCACTCTTCAGGAAAACCTGGAAGAGGAAGGAAGATTCGCGCTCCTTCTGTGTGGTGTACGGGATGGCCACGTATCTCCCCGCCGGCAGGTTAAACGACTCACTGACGCTGTGCTTCTGGTAGGAGGTTATATTGGAAATATTCTTTGCAATGACATCTGAACTCAAGGGTTGGTCCTCAGAGTCTGGGAGCTGGAAGTCACAAAGAACATGGAGTCAGTGTCCGTCATCAGGTGTGACCCTACAGACTGTAGCCGGGGTTACGTATTGTCACCGTGAGATGTGTAACCATTATTGTGTGTGTTGTGTTCTCTATGGTCTCTGAACCAAATGTAAGTATTGTCCCTGGAGAGATGTGTAGTCAGACCTCACACTGCTGTGCTCTGTGCTCTCTGCAGCCAGTGTTATGTATTGTCTCTGGAGAGATGTGTAATCAGACCTCACACTGCTGTGCTCTGTGCTCTCTGCAGCCAGTGTTATGTATTGTCCCTGGAGAGATGTGTAATCAGACCTCACACTGCTGTGCTCTGTGCTCTCTGCAGCCAGTGTTATGAATTGTCCCTGGAGAGATGTGTAATCAGACCTCACACTGCTGTGCTCTGTGCTCTCTGCAGCCAGTGTTATGTATTGTCCCTGGAGAGATGTGTAATCAGACCTCACACTGCTGTGCTCTGTGCTATCTGTAGCCAGTGTAATGTATTGTCCCTGGAGAGATGTGTAATCAGACCTCATACTGCTGTGCTCTGTGCTCTCTGCAGCCAGTGTTATGTACTGTCCCTGGAGAGATGTGTGATCAGACCTCACACTGCTGTGCTCTATGCAGCCAGTGTTATGTATTGTCCCTGGAGAGATGTGTAATCAGACATTTGTGTATGTTGTTAGTAGCAGCAGGACTAGTAAATATGAATTCATATTCCAGGAGTGTACTGAAGATGTGTCCTCACACTGCTGTGCCCTTTTCACTCTGCAGTCATTGTTAAGTATTGTCCCTTGAGAGACGTGTAATCTTACCTTTGTGTATGTTGTTAGTAGCAGCAGGGCTGTGAAATATTGATTTATATCCCAGGATTGTCCACACACTGCTGTGCTCTGTGCTTTCTGCAGTCAGTGTTAAGTATTGTCCCTGGAGAGATGTGTAATCAGACCTCACACTGCTGTGCTCTGTGCTCTCTGCAGCCAGTGTTATGTATTGTCCCTGGAGAGATGTGTAATCAGACCTCACACTGCTGTGCTCTGTGCTCTCTGCAGCCAGTGTTATGTATTGTCCCTGGAGAGATGTGTAATCAGACCTTTGTGTATGTTGTTAGTAGCAGCAGGATTGTGAAATATGGATTTATATTCCGGAGCTGTAGCTTCACCAAGCTCATTATGGGGGAAGGAGAGGTCCCACAATATCCCACAAAAGAGCCATTCTATTACTATTACATTTACTAAAAGTAACCTCTCAGATTCCATGGACTCATTTGACCAAAGCATCTGAGGGGTTCATGATCTATGATCAGTGGTCCATGAGTTGTCTGCTGGTTCAGCTTCATGTACTGGGGATCTAAGAGGGGGGGTTAAATATCTCTTCGGGGGCCAATACCTAACACTGTGTGGTCAGACCTACTTACAGGTTCCGATCAATCCTCAGCTACAGAAAATATTGATTATTTCATGTATAAAATCCTGGTTTGCAAACACATTACAAGGAGAAAAACGGAAAACAACTCCCATCGGAGCGTCGGGCTATAAATGAAAGGGCTGCGAGCGATGAGCGCAATCAATATAATCATTGGAACATTTAGCTAAACACGAGGATACATTGTATTGTGCGGCTGATTGTATATTGTATAATGAGGGTTCTCCCCTCCCCCGCCCTCCTCCTCTACATCCATTATCTCAATCACATGATGTCACTTACCTTAATCAGCACAAAGCCGATCGGGAGCCAATCACCAAATTTCTGCCGATTGCGGCTATTCTGCATGAGAGATAAGACCACGTTTACTCCGCTCTGGACCTGATCCGATCCGGTCACCTTTATATTATAGACAGGATTTTTAAGCAGGAAATCTAAAATAAAGGTAAAATAAAATTACAAAAAGTTGCAGCAGAGATAATAAAGCGATTATATGTGCCGGCTGTTTGCCAGGGAGACAATCACTCCTGGTATCCTAATAGCAGTGCCCCCTGATATACCCAACACAGAGGTTCTGACCCAATTACCTTTGTCTATGCTAGTCCAGGAAATGCTATCAATCGTCCATCGGTTCTGAAACATCTTCCGGTACCAGGTCTTGTGCTGATCTCCCCAGTCGTAAAAATCTGGAACTTGGCTGCAGATGATGATCCTGCTAAAGTGAGTGATGAAATCCTGCCAGCACATCCTGCAAAATACAAGGGATCAAAAACTTAGAGGATTCTGACAACTTTCCAGTTCAAAGGACATAGGACAGTGGTGGCGAACCTATGGCACTGGTGCCAGAGGTGGCACTCAGAGCCCTTTCTGTGGGCACTCAGGCCATCACCAGAGAGGACTCCAGGTATCTTCCTGCAGTCCCAGACCTGCCAAGAGTGGCTGTACACAGAACTATTTTAAAGTGACAGTGCTACCTGGGACTACTGGAGGAGTGACAAGGTGTGGACAGATTTGGATTATCATTGTAGCTCCTGCTCCGGCCCTGACAATTCTTCCTGTTTATGGAACCCTGGAGCGAAGCTACAATCATCATCCAAATTTCTTAGAAGAGAAGGGAATATAAATCACAAATGAAATGTCTGTGTGGGCACTTTGCGATAAATAAGCGGGTCCTGGTTGTAGTTTGGGCACTCGGCCTCTAAAAGGTTTGCCATCACTGACATAGAACCTTCTTTATTTGGTGTTATAATTGATCCCAGAGAGTGGGGTAACAGGACCTCCTTAGGGTGGTTCCGACACGTGGCGTTTTTGGACTGTTTTAAAGCATGCATTTTTGAATGATTACCATGTGTTTGGCTGGTTTCAATCTGTTTCACAGCTGCCTACTCTTCTAGAAATGAAGATAAACAGGTTCCAAGCAGCCAAATGCATGGATAACATTGAAAAACGCATGAAATATCTCACCTCAGCATGAGGAACAAACAATTTTACAATCCAAAATAAGAACTGTGTTAAGATTTTCTCAGACCTAACCTAAATCCCTTTTCCATTTGCATTTGATTCAATTTGTAGCATTGGATCCAGGTGGCTTGTAGCATTGATCCAGGTGGCGTGTAGCATTGGATCCAGGTGACTTGTTGCATGTGATCCAGGTGGCTTGTAGCATTGATCCAGGTGCCTTGTAGCATTGGATCCAGGTGGCTTGTGGCATGTGATCCAGGTGGCTTGTAGCATTGATCCAGGTGGCTTGTGGCATGTGATCCAGGTGGCTTGTAGCATTGATCCAGGTGGCTTGTAGCATTGATCCAGGTGCCTTGTAGCATTGGATCCAGGTGCCTTATGGCATTGGATCCAGGTGACTTGTAGCATTGGATCCAGGTGACTTGTTGCATGTGATCCAGGTGGCTTGTAGCATGTGATCCAGGTGGCTTGTAGCATTGGATCCAGGTGGCTTGTAGCATTGGATCCAGGTGGCTTGTAGCATTGGATCCAGGTGGCTTGTAGCATTGGATCCAGGTGACTTGTTGCATGTGATCCAGGTGGCTTGTAGCATTGATCCAGGTGGCGTGTAGCATTGATCCAGGTGACTTGTTGCATTGATCCAGGTGGCTTGTTGCATTGGATCCAGGTGACTTGTTGCATGTGATCCAGATGGCTTGTAGTATTTGATCCAGGTGGCGTGTAGCATTGATCCAGGTGGCTTGTAGAATGTGATCCGGGTGGCTTGTATCATGTGATCCAGGTGGCTTGCAGCATTGAGCCAGGTGGCATGTAGCATTTGATCCAGGTGGCTTGTAGCATGTGATCCGGGTGGCTTGCAGCATTGAGCCAGGTGGCTTGTAGCATTGATCCAGGTGGCTTGTAGCATTGATCCAGGTGGCTTGTAGCATTGATCCAGGTGGCTTGTAGCATTTGATCCAGGTGGCTTGTAGCATTTGATCCAGGTGGCTTGTAGCATTGATCCAGGTGGCTTGTGGCATGTGATCCAAGTGGCTTGTAGCATGTGATCCAGGTGGCTTGTAGCATTTGATTCAGGTGGCTTGTAGCATTGATCCAGGTGGCTTGTGGCATGTGATCCAGGTGGCTTGTAGCATTGATCCAGGTGGCGTGTAGCATTGATCCAGGTGACTTGTTGCATTGATCCAGGTGGCTTGTTGCATTGATCCAGGTGACTTGTTGCATGTGATCCAGGTGGCTTGTAGTATTTGATCCAGGTGGCTTGTAGCATTTGATCCAGGTGGCTTGTAGCATTGATCCAGGTGGCTTGTGGCATGTGATCCAGGTGGCTTGTGGCATGTGATCCAGGTGGCTTGTAGCATTTGATCCAAGTGGCTTGTAGCATGTGATCCAGGTGGCTTGTAGCTTTGATCCAGGTGGCGTGTAGCATTAATCCGGATGGCTTGTAGCATTTGATCCAGGTGGCTTGTGGCATGTGATCCAGGTGGCTTGTGGCATGTGATCCAGGTGGCTTGTAGCATTGGATCCAGGTGGCTTGTAGCATTTGATCCAGGTGGCTTGTGGCATGTGATCCAGGTGGCTTGTGGCATGTGATCCAGGTGGCGTGTAGCATTGATCCAGGTGGCTTGTAGCATGTGATCCAGGTGGCTTGTAGCATTGATCCAGGTGGCTTGTAGCATGTGATCCGGGTGGCTTGTATCATGTGATCCAGGTGGCTTGCTGCATTGAGCCAGGTGGCATGTAGCATTTGATCCAGGTGGCTTGTAGCATGTGATCCAGGTGGCTTGTAGCATGTGATCCAGGTGGCTTGTGGCATGTGATCCAGGTGGCTTGCAGCATTGAGCCAGGTGGCTTGTAGCATTGGATCCAGGTGGCTTGTAGCATTGATCCAGGTGGCTTGTAGCATTTGATCCAGGTGGCTTGTAGCATTTGATCCAGGTGGCTTGTAGCATTTGATCCAAGTGGCTTGTAGCATGTGATCCAGGTGACTTGTAGCATTGATCCAGGTGGCTTGTAGCATTTGATCCAGGTGGCTTGTAGCATTTGATCCAGGTGGCTTGTAGCATTGATCCAGGTGGCTTGTAGCATTGGATCCAGGTGGCTTGTAGCATTGATCCAGGTGGCGTGTAGCATTGATCCAGGTGCCTTGTAGCATTGATCCAGGTGGCTTGTAGCATGTGATCCAGGTGGCTTGTAGCATTTGATCCAGGTGGCGTGTAGCATTGATCCAGGTGCCTTGTAGCATTGATCCAGGTGGCTTGTAGCATGTGATCCAGGTGGCTTGTAGCATTTGATCCAGGTGGCTTGTAACATTTGAATCAGGGGGTTTGTTGCATTGGATTTTTTATTTTTTTCGAGCTATACTTAATTGGAAAGCGTACCCTTGGTAATCCCAACCTATATGAGATATTGTGAACTCATTATATTCTGATCAAATACAAAACTCCAAAGTTGTGCTTGTCTAGTTCTCTACCCTTGTATAGAAGACAAGATTCTACACACCAGAACTCTCCATCGTCACTGATCCGCTGCAGCCTCAGTCTGTCCTCCTCCCTCAGTTCCTTCCATTGGGGGCATCTAAGAGCCGTGAAAACATCAACAATGAATATTTGTGTTTATTGAAGGATTTTGAACCTTACCCCTCCTTAGTGACCATCTCATCTCACACCCCCATGTCTTCCCCAAATTATACCCCCAATGTACATCACCTGTCATTCCATCTCCCTCTCCATTCTCCAAACCCCCATGGATTCCAAATGCGAATGAGTTGCACGGTTCCATTCCTAAAAGGAATCTAAGAAAAGACGTAAAGGCGACTGTAACATTGGTAACATTGTAACATTGTATCATTATATTGTTTCCTTATATGTGACCTTCTCCAAAAGTCCCAAACCGGAAGCTTTATGCATGATAAAATCTTTTCCTGGATTTGGCTGCCACTAGGGGGAGCTATAACAGTAACTGTCCTGTATACGGCAGTGTTATAGATCGGTCTTAGCACTGAGCTGTCAGACCTCAATGTGTTGTGCTGAGATCATCGGAAGGAAATGATCTCACAAAGGTGAAAGGTGAAAGGTTTTTTTTTAAAATTTTGAGCTGAAATTTTCAATTTACTTTTAATTATTCCACATTATTCTTTTTTGCTCTATAAAGCCCCTTTGTGTGCAGAAAGACATTTTAGGGATCGTTGGAGGTCAGTAATCCAAGGTGGGGTCAGTTAAGTCCTAATAATGTAGGATCAATAGCGCCCTCGTAAGAGCATTTAGTCCGGTCTGTGCTCATCAAAGTGATCAGTATAGTCCATATGAGGTCACTAAAGCCTGTGTGAGGTCACTTGTTGGGCTCATAAATCATGTATGAAATTGGGAAACCCGCTGGGCAGAGCCTAATGCCCTTTCTAGGTCACTAGATCCTATATATATGGACGATAAATCTGTTAAGTTATTGTGAGGTCAGGCAGTCCTTTGTGGGTGCAGTCAGGTCCTTGTGGGGTGCGTCCTGCTCATATGGGACATATAAAGCTCTTGCCATTTCTCAGCTTGTGTAGTGTCGGCTAATGTTTGGGTGGTTATTAATGCCCTTCTATAGGGTCAGTAAAGTTTTTGGGGGCTCTATTTGGGCTCTACCTGACCTATAATTGTCCTTTACCTCCGCGTGGTCGGTGATGGAGTAGGCATGACGCTCCACGATGCCGCACTTGTTTAAAACATTTTCCGGAAGTTTCTGGCGGGAAAAGACAGAACAATTACACATTGGGGGTCACTGCCGGGAGCAGAGCAGGTCATCCTTTACCCCCACTTTCTAATTCCTCGAAATTGTTACATTCCGAAACCTTGTACAGTTCTATAGCTCGCAGCCCCTGTGCACACCTCTGTGTTTCCATAGTAACAGACTACAAACAGCCGCTGAGCCTCTATACTTGGACATGTGACCGCGACTACATTGGACGTGTTTGTAGTCTGTGACCGTGGAGACTGACAGATATGGGGCTGGGGCTGTGTACATCATATACTAAGACAAAATACAAAATGGATTTGTCGAAAAAACGCTCAGTACAAAAAGTGTCAGACTGAACATGGACACTCCCCTTTGACCAGAGGAATGGAGACAACCTCTTGTCAACATCCAAGGAGGAAAAGGAGAGGAACCAATGTTGGTACTCGGAGAACGGCGCTGTCCGGTATCGGGGTCTCTTTGAAGTTGATCCCCCTCGCACATCTCTACCCAATGTCACTTACGTCGCTCAGCACGCTTGTCCTCCTGTTGCCTGAATAAATGTCCTGAAAGATAAAGTGATAGAAGAGTCACATGTGGAATACAGACAACTCGAGCAGCAGCACAGAGTATTTCAGGAGAGGAGAGGCCTGAGCCTAAGGGGGCAATGTCTTCCTTACTCGTGATCAGGGCCGGATTAAAGGAGGGGCTCCTGGGGCTTGAGCCCTGGGGTCCCCACCACTTTCACTTTTTAAGAGGCCCCCACTTGTTTCCGACAGTCAGCGACTCAGCTCAACTACAGGGGTCTGGCAGGCTATGAACTACAGGGGTCTGGAAGGCTATATACCTCTGAAAACATTGTTGGAAGGGCCCCCATCAGTTTGTGCCCAAGGGCCCTCACCACCCTCAATCCGGCCCTGCTCATGATATTGTTGGTGTGGATCGAGTGGTATGTGACAAGGGCAGTGTCATAAGGAGGTTAATGAGACAAGTGGGATTTCCAGCAGCGCAGAGTATTTCAGGAGAGGATTGACCTCACACAGAGCACGGCACCATCATCATCTACATGACTGACCTGTCCGTTCTCTGTGATATTAAACGTATACATATGCTCGGGGGCGTAGTCGTGCTCCAACTCTTCTGGGTAAACCTGGAATGTAGACAGAACATAACATATCAAGGGCAATCCGTAAGAAAAAGGTTAAGGGGTGTGTAAACTTTTGCAACCGCCTTGTATTTCATCAATGGTGGCTAAATAAAAATATTCAGTAGTATCATTCTCAGTATGAAAAGGTATTCATTGCCATGGCTACAGACTACAAACAAAGCCTGCGTAGTCTGACACGCCTACAATCTATAATCACCCCCAATGTATTCCTATGTAGATCACAGTAGATGACCAGTCCTAAGGAGGGACCTACAAGGAAGATTTTTTGGAAAAGTATTCCAGAAGTTGATCCCTGAACAACCGTTGTATTTTAGGGTCTCCCTGACCTGACAAGCCCCTCCCAGTGGACCGGGTCACTCACATTGTCCATCATGCCTCTCCTCCTGTTGCTGATGAAAAGATCCTGAAAAATAAAGTTGTAGAAGAATTGAATAATTAACGCCCCCCCTTTTTTTTTTTTTACTCTCCACGTTCAAAAATCCATAACCTTCTTATTTTTCTGTGTACAGAGCGATACGAGGGCTTGTTTTCAGTTTTAAGTGTCCTTCCTGGTGACGGTATTACATTCCAAATGGGATGAAATTGATGAAAAAACACATATGCGCCATTTTCTTCTGGTCTCTGTATTTACTGCTTTCGCCTTGCGCTCCTGACAACTCTCCTTTATCCTGGTGGTTGCTACAGTCACATAGACCCCAAATGTATATAGGACTATTATGTTTTAATACAGGCGGTCCCCTACTTAAGGACACCCGACTTACAGACGACCCCTAGTTACAGACGGACCCCTCTGACCTCTGGTGACCTCTCTGGATGTTACTATAGTCCCAGACTGCACTGATCAGCTGTAAGGTGTCTGTAATGAAGCTTTATTTCTAATTCTTGGTCCCATTACAGCAAAAAATTTGAAACTCCAATTGTCACTGGGGCAAAAAATGTTTTGGATCTACAATTATAAAATATACAGTTTCGACTTACATACAAACTCAACTTAAGAACAAACCTATAGAACCTATCTTGTACGTAACCCGGGGACTGTCTGTATATTTAAATACCGTATATACTCGAGTATAAGCCGACCCAAGTATAAGCCGAGGCCCCTAATTCTACCACAAAAACCTGGTAAAACCTATATATTTTTTACTCGGGTATAAGCCGAGTTTGGGTTTTCAGCACATTTTTTTTGTGCTGAAAAACTAGGCTTATACTCGAGTATATATGGTAATTTTAACTATTTTCTGTACCTTTTTATATGTTGGTTTACGGATCTGGGTCAGGTGTCACTGATACCACGAAGCGTTTTATGCAAATTTTTATGTGTTTTATGTGAAATCAGGAAAAAGGTTTGGATATTTGGATACTATTTCCCATATCCAGGGTTCATTGCTGTGAATAATCGTTTTTCGATAGACATGCGGATGTGACACTTAAGTTCCCTTTGGGATAATAAAGTTCTAATTAATATTATTTTATTTTTAGTATTTTTCAATTTTAGGGTAAGGGGGGGGAATGATTAGAATTTTTAGGGTTATTTTATATATCAGGAGGTATAAAATAACCATGGGATGTTAGCCTATGCTCACATGTTGTATTTACATATTGTTAACATTGCACTGATATAAAGAGTGTAAACACAGTGGGGGTCATTTACTAAGGGCCCGATTAGGGTTTTCCCGACGTGTTACCCGAATATTTCCGATTTGCACCGATTTTCCCTGTATTGCCCCGGGATTTTGCCGCACGAGATCGGATTGTGGTGCATCGGCGCTGGCATGCACATGACGGAAATCGGGGGGCGTGGCCGAACGAAAACCCGACGAATTCGGAAAAAACGCCGCATTTTTTTAAAAAAAAAACTGTCCCGGAGCTTGCACTTACCTTCACTCAGCCCGGCTCGGTGAACTCCAGCGCAGCAGCGCCACCTGGTGGACGGCGGAGGAACTGCCTTAATAAATCCCGGCTGGACCCGAATCCACCGCAGAGAACGCGCCGCTGGATCGCGAATGGACCGGGTAAGTAAATCTGCCCCAATGTGAACAACATGTTTACACCACCATGTCCGTAAACGGTTGTATCCAATGACAACTATCTTGTTTCTAAGGGACAAAATGGTGATGACCTTAAAAACTAGCTATGGCTATGAGTGGCCACACCCCCCGGCTTATCATAGTCATGGCTAGTAGTTAGGGGCATCCATTGGCCGGCAATATGTTCGGGTCAGGCGGCCGAACCCTAACTTGAACTTTGGCTCCACTCATCAATAGACATGGGTTAGTAAGGGGTTAATATATACCAAGTATTGGATATACAAGGGATCTAAGGGCAGGAATGTGGTGATGTTGTGGGAGGCAGAGGCTATACAATCATGTGATGTGGGATGAGTAGGGTATTTCAGCAGTACAGAGTATTTCAGGAAAAGGAACACATAGGGGCTCATTTACTAAGGGTCCGAACGCCGCACTTTCGTCGGGTTTCCCAAATATTTCCGTTTTGCGCCGGGATTTTGGCGCACACGCGTTCGGATTTTGGCGCATGCGACAGAAATGGGGGGGGGGGCGGGCCGTCGGACAACCCATCGGATTAGGATAAACTGCGGAATTTAAAAAATAATTTGTGTCGCAAGAACACGCACTCACATGCACCGGGACGAAGAAGGTGAACTCCGGCGGACCTCGGCGCAGCAGCGACACCTGCAGGAACTCGGGCGCACGATGTTAGTGAATCGGACCTGAGTCCTCACCTGACAACGCACCGCGGGATCGCAACGGGACCGGGTAAGTAAATCTGCACCATTATGGTATTAGATCGAGGCTGTGTGTGACCGGGGACAAGTGGAAAGTCACTGGATCTGAGTTACGTAGTGGAAGCAGCACAGAGTATTTCAGGAGAGGTTTGTGATACTATCACCTATATCTATGGCATCAATCCCTCATACACTGACATCTGTCCATCTACGTTACCTACCTGTCCATTCTGGATGTCCTCTGATTCGTTGCCGTTGTCTAACTCTTCTAGGTGACCCTGGAACACACATATACAACAAAATATCAAAGACAAGGTCCAAAGAGAAAAGTTACACAATCCCTGCAAAAATAAAAAAAAAACTATCAGAATAAATTAAGCAACATTGTTTCTCTTATTTGTCACCATAGTTACAGACTACAAACTAACCCGGTGTAGTCTGACCCTCCTATGATTTATAATTACCCTCCTGTCCAGTTGTTTATATATTACTAACATCCTAACGACCCCATTGATGACTTGTCCCTAAGACGGACCGATCATAAGAATTCCTGGAATGTAACAAATTTGATCAATATTCTGTAGTGTGAGGGGCCAAAGGAAAACCTAGCCCTTGAGTGTCGTCAGGACTAAATGCCATCAAAAAATGATAAATAGGAGGAGGGGCCCCTGCTACATTTTGCATTGTGGTTGCGGAAGCTTTAAACTATGATCATGCCCATTATAACATAGGGGGGCGATAGCCTGGGGGCCAAGTCTTCTAGGGGGCCCATGGCCACCCAAACCATCTACAAAATGTTATACTGAGAAGGACCTTCACCCATGAAATCCTCGTACATCAGTTCCTGCTCTCAATAGGCAAGAGCCATTTCAGGACCTTTGAAGGTCCTACAAAGGTCCTGAAAACGCAAATAGAAAGCAGCAAAAGGGACTCGTCCTCCGTTCCCCAAAAAGCTTCTGGTACCAGATGTAGGAAGTGATTCCAGACTTGTAGGGGCCATAATATTCCTACAGCCCAGGGTCCATGGGGGTCTTAATAAGCCCCTCATGTTGTATAGGTAGGCTATCTACGTACATTATTGAGGTCACCGCTCCTCTGGTTGCCTGCGTGGGTCCTCTGTAAGGTACATAGTTACATCATTAGTACATGACAAGAGTCCTCCGCTTCAGACAGTCTCTGTTAGTATGAGGACCTCTTTAATTACAGGCGGTCCCCTACTTAAGAACACTCGACTTATATGCGACCCCTAGTTACAAACGGACCTCTGGATATTGGTAATTTACTGTACTTTAGCCTTAGGCTACAATGATCAGCTGTAACAGTTATCACAGGTGTCTGTAATGAAGCTTTAGGGGCAGATTTACTTACCCGGTCCATTCGCGATCCAGCGGCGCGTTCTCTGCGTTGGATTCGGGTCTTCCGGCGATTCACTAAGGCAGTTCCTCCGACGTCCACCAGGTGTCGCTGCTGCGCTGAAGTCCGCCGGACTTCACGATCCGTTGCTGGGTGCAGGTAAGTGCGTGTCCAGTGACACTTTTTTTTTTTTAAATGCGGCGGTTTCTCTGAATCCGTCGGTTTTCGTTAGGCCACGCCCCCGATTTCTGTTGCGTGCATGCCGGCGCCGATGCGCCACAATCCGATCACGTGCGGCAAAATCCCGGGGCAATACAGGGAAAATCGGCGCAAAACGGAAAAATTGGCGTAACCCACCGGTAAAACGCGATTCGGGCCCTTAGTAAATGACCCCCTTAGTGTTACTCCTGGTTCTTATGACAATCCAACATTTTTAAAATCCAATTGTCACAGAGACCAAAAAAGTTCTGGCTGGGGTTACAATGATAAAATATACAGTTCCGACTTACATACAAATTCAACTTAAGAACAAACCTACAGACCCTATCTTGTATGTAACTGCCTGTACATCTCAGATCTAGATGGATTAGCTTAATTCTAAGAACGGATTTGGTATGAGGTGTCCAACTCTCCTGCAGCGCCTCCACAGGGGAAAGCAAGTATTACATCCTGTATAATAACACCCGATGGATCTTACCGTTCTTGTACTTTGATTCGTCCGGGTGGGGTCCTTTAATAGAGAAGAAAACAAGAAAAGTTGGAGCTAAAGAAATATTAATTGATAGAGATTAGAGCTTCAAAATCGAACTTATTTTTATTTTTCGATACAGGAAATGTTGCATGATAAAATTCTGGGTGCCAAAAGTGACCACTAGGGGGAGCTTAATGATTCAAAACTTCTAAAACTCTTTAGCTAAGTTGTGAAAACTTGGGACCCAACACTAGAGTTGGGCTTCGTATACATTAGGTCCCCCCCACAATAGAGGTCATGGGTCACTATAGGGGCAGCGCCCGGATATTTGCCCTTATGCCCCTTACCTGCTTGCCACTGATACAGGCCATCAATGTCTCCGGACCCGCCAGATTTATCATGTTCCAATAAGTATGGGCCTCAGGGCTCTGCAGATCGAAGGTCATGGTCAGCCCACCGGTCAGATTTATGAAAGCTTCCGAAGGATCTCCCCAGTGTAAGTTTTGATACGAACCCAGAAACCTAATTTTAAAAAAATATATAATTAGATTTTTGAACTTTTTGAATATTTGGTGGATCTATGATAGATGCCAAAGACCAAAAATATCCAGAAGTTCATCACATCTAACTTTTCCATGAGAAGAACCCTCAAGGAGCCACCAGATGGAAGCAGTCCAGGATTTTTTGGATCTCTCTTTGCTTTGCGTTGTAGATACCCAACAAGAATCCATTTCAGATTCCCAAAGATCATGGATCAAGAAAACGTAATGAGCATTGAATAATAACATTATTGGGGTCAAGATCAGATTAAGATAGTCCTCCATGGACCCACCGATCTGCAAGACTTGATGGGTCTCCCTAAATATCCAATTGATTTTGATTGGAAGGTTCATGGGAAACTTTGAGTTTCAAGCTAAACAAGTTAAGGAGAAGATGATTGATAGGGCGGCACGGTGGCTCAGTGGTTAGCATTACACCCTTGCAGCGCTGGGACCTGGGTTCAAGTCCCAGGGTCAACATCTGCAAAGAGTTTGTATGTTCTCTCCGTGTTTGCGTGGGTTTCCTCCCACACGCCAAAAACATACTGGTAGGCTGATTAGATTGTGAGCCCCACTGGGGACAAGGACCGGTTTAGCAAACTCTGTGCAGCGCTGCGTAATCTGTGTGCCCTATATACATAAAGGAATTATTATTATTAATTGTGATTACTTGGCATAAGCTTTCTCCAGAAGACAAGGCCAAAATTCATTGTTGCAGGACGGCCTCACAGAGAAGTATTTCCCATCCAGGAACGGCAGCTTGTCATCTATCACAATATCCAACCACTCGCCGAGGTGCCAGAGCTGAAAACCAAAAAAAATGTCTAAGAGATGTCTCCTAAGAGGAGAGGCAGAAGACAACAGAGGTGAGGCCATGAACGGGAGGCATAAAGAGGAGCAGAGGAGAGACATATAGAGGAGCAGAGGAGAGACAGAAAGAGGAGCAGAGGAGAGACATAAAGAGGAGCAGAGGAGAGACATAAAGAGGAGCAGAGGAGAGACATAAAGAGGAGCAGAGGAGAGACATAAAGAGGAGCAGAGGAGAGACAGAAAGAGGAGCAGAGGAGAGACAGAAAGAGGAGCAGAGGAGAGACAGAAAGAGGAGCAGAGGAGAGACATATAGAGGAGCAGAGGAGAGACATATAGAGGAGCAGAGGAGAGGCATATAGAGGAGCAGAGGAGAGACATATAGAGGAGCAGAGGAGAGACATATAGAGGAGCAGAGGAGAGGCATATAGAGGAGCAGAGGAGAGGCATATAGAGGAGCAGAGGAGAGACATATAGAGGAGCAGAGGAGAGACATATAGAGGAGCAGAGGAGAGACATATAGAGGAGCAGAGGAGAGACATAAAGAGGAGCAGAGGAGAGACAGAAAGAGGAGCAGAGGAGAGACAGAAAGAGGAGCAGAGGAGAGACATATAGAGGAGCAGAGGAGAGACAGAAAGAGGAGCAGAGGAGAGACAGAAAGAGGAGCAGAGGAGAGACATATAGAGGAGCAGAGGAGAGACATATAGAGGAGCAGAGGAGAGGCATATAGAGGAGCAGAGGAGAGACATATAGAGGAGCAGAGGAGAGGCATATAGAGGAGCAGAGGAGAGGCATATAGAGGAGCAGAGGAGAGACATATAGAGGAGCAGAGGAGAGACATATAGAGGAGCAGAGGAGAGACATATAGAGGAGAAGAGGAGAGACATATAGAGGAGCAGAGGAGAGACATATAGAGGAGCAGAGGAGAGACATAAAGAGGAGCAGAGGAGAGACATATAGAGGAGCAGAGGAGAGACATAAAGAGGAGCAGAGGAGAGACATATAGAGGAGCAGAGGAGGGACATTAAGAGGAGTAGAAGAGAGTCTTAAAGAGGAGCAGAGGAGAGACATATAGAAAAGCAGAGGAGAGACATAAAGAGGAGCAGAGGAGAGACATATAGAGGAGCAGCGGAGAGACATAAAGAGGAGCAGAGGAGAGACATATAGAGGAGCAGAGGAGAGACATATAGAGGAGCAGAGGAGAGACATATAAAGGAGCAGAGGAGAGACATAAAGAGGAATAGAAGAGAGTCTTAAAGAGGAGCAGAGGAGAGACATATAGAGGAGCAGAGGACAGTCATAAACAGGAGCAGAGGAGACATAGAGAGGAGCAGAGGAGAGACATAAAGAGGAGCAGAGGAGAGACATATAGAGGAGCAGAGGAGAGACATAAAGAGGAGCAGAGGAGAGACATAAAGAGGAGCAGAGGAAAGACATATAGAGGAGCAGAGGAGAGACATAAAGAGGAGCAGAGGAGAGACATATAGAGGAGCAGAGGAGAGACGTAAAGAGGAGCAGAGGAGAGACATATAGAGGAGCAGAGGAGAGACATAAAGAGGAGCAGAGGAGAGACATATAGAGGAGCAGAGGAGAGACAGAAAGAGGAGCAGAGGAGAGACATATAGAGGAGCAGAGGAGAGACATATAGAGGAGCAGCGGAGAGACATATAGAGGAGCAGAGGAGAGACATAAAGAGGAGCAGAGGAGAGACATATAGAGGAGCAGAGGAGAGGCATACAGAGGAGCAGAGGAGAGACATATAGGGGAGCAGAGGAGAGACAGAAAGAGGAGCAGAGGAGAGACGTAAAGAGGAGCAGAGGAGAGACATAAAGAGAAGCAGAGGAGAGACATATAGAGGAGCAGAGGAGAGACATAAAGAGGAGCAGAGGAGAGACAGAAAGAGGAGCAGAGGAGAGACATAAAGAGGAGCAGAGGAGAGACAGAAAGAGGAGCAGAGGAGAAACATATAGAGGAGCAGAGGAGAGACATAAAGAGGAGCAGAGGAGAGACATATAGAGGAGCAGAGGAGAGACATATAGAGGAGCAGAGGAGAGACATATAGAGGAGCAGAGGAGAGACATAAAGAGTAGTAGAGGAGAGACATATAGAGGAGCAGAGGAGAGACAGAAAGCGGAGCAGAGGAGAGACATATAGAGGAGCAGAGGAGAGACATATAGAGGAGCAGAGGAGAGACATAAAGAGGAGCAGAGGAGAGACATATAGAGGAGCAGAGGAGAGACAGAAAAAGGAGCAGAGGAGAGACATATAGAGGAGCAGAGGAGAGGCATATAAAGGAGCAGAGGAGAGACAGAAAGAGGAGCAGAGGAGAGACATATAGAGGAGCAGAGGAGAGACATAAAGAGGAGCAGAGGAGAGACATATAGAGGAGCAGAGGAGAGACAGAAAGAGGAGCAGAGGAGAGACATATAGAGGAGCAGAGGAGAGACATATAGAGGAGCAGAGTAGAGGCATATAGATGAGCAGAGGAGAGACAGAAAGAGGAGCAGAGGAGAGACATATAGAGGAGCAGAGGAGAGACAGAAAGAGGAGCAGAGGAGAGACATATAGAGGAGCAGAGGAAAGACATAAAGAGGAGCAGAGGAGAGACAGAAAGAGGAGCAGGGGAGAGGCATATAGAGGAGCAGAGGAGAGACATAAAGAGGAGCAGAGGAGAGACATATAGAGGAGCAGAGGAGAGACATAAAGAGGAGCAGAGGAGAGACATATAGAGGAGCAGAGGAGAGACAGAAAGAGGAGAGACAGAAAGAGGAGCAGAGGAGAGACATAAAGAGGAGCAGAGGAGAGACAGAAAGAGGAGCAGAGGAGAAACATATAGAGGAGCAGAGGAGAGATATAAAGAGGAGCAGAGGAGAGACATATAGAGGAGCAGAGGAGAGACATATAGAGGAGCAGAGGAGAGACATATAGAGGAGCAGAGGAAAGACATAAAGAGGAGTAGAGGGGAGACATATAGAGGAGCAGAGGAGAGACAGAAAGAGGAGCAGAGGAGAGACATATAGAGGAGCAGAGGAAAGACGTAAAGAGGAGCAGAGGAGAGACAGAAAGAGGAGCAGAGGAGAGACAGAAAGAGGAGCAGAGGAGAGACATATAGAGGAGCAGAGGAAAGACGTAAAGAGGAGCAGAGGAGAGACAGAAAGAGGAGCAGAGGAGAGGCATATAGAGGAGCAGAGGAGAGACATAAAGAGGAGCAGAGGAGAGACATATAGAGGAGCAGAGGAGAGACATAAAGAGGAGCAGAGGAGAGACATATAGAGGAGCAGAGGAGAGACAGAAAGAGGAGAGACAGAAAGAGGAGCAGAGGAGAGACAGAAAGAGGAGCAGAGGAGAAACATATAGAGGAGCAGAGGAGAGACATAAAGAGGAGCAGAGGAGAGACATATAGAGGAGCAGAGGAGAGACATATAGAGGAGCAGAGGAGAGACATATAGAGGAGCAGAGGAGAGACATATAGAGGAGCAGAGGAGAGACAGAAAGAGGAGCAGAGGAGAGACATATAGAGGAGCAGAGGAAAGACGTAAAGAGGAGCAGAGGAGAGACAGAAAGAGGAGCAGAGGAGAGACATATAGAGGAGCAGAGGAGAGACATAAAGAGGAGCAGAGGAGAGACAGAAAGAGGAGCAGAGGAGAGACATATAGAGGAGCAGAGGAGAGACATAAAGAGGAGCAGAGGAGAGACATATAGAGGAGCAGAGGAGAGACATAAAGAGGAGCAGAGGAGAGACAGAAAGAGGAGCAGAGGAGAGGCATATAGAGGAGCAGAGGAGAGACATAAAGAGGAGCAGAGGAGAGACAGAAAGAGGAGCAGAGGAGAGACATAAAGAGGAGCAGAGGAGAGACATATAGAGGAACAGAGGAGAGACATATAGAGGAGCAGAGGAGAGACATAAAGAGGAGCAGAGGAGAGACAGAAAGAGGAGCAGAGGAGAGACATATAGAGGAGCAGAGGAGAGACGTATAGAGGAGCAGAGGAGAGACGTAAAGAGGAGCAGAGGAGAGACAGAAAGAGGAGCAGAGGAGAGACATATAGAGGAGCAGAGGAGAGACAGAAAGAGGAGCAGAGAAGAGACAGAAAGAGGAGCAGAGGAGAGGCAAATAGAGGAGCAGAGGAGAGACATAAAGAGGAGCAGAGGAGAGGCATATAGAGGAGCAGAGGAGAGACATAAAGAGGAGCAGAGGAGAGACAGAAAGAGGAGCAGAGGAGAGACATATAGAGGAGCAGAGGAGAGACATAAAGAGGAGCAGAGGAGAGACATATAGAGGAGCAGAGGAGAGACATAAAGAGGAGCAGAGGAGAGACAGAAAGAGGAGCAGAGGAGAGACATAAAGAGGAGCAGAGGAGAGACATAAAGAGGAGCAGAGGAGAGACATAAAGAGGAGCAGAGGAGAGACAGAAAGAGGAGCAGAGGAGAGACATATAGAGGAGCAGAGGAGAGACATATAGAGGAGCAGAGGAGAGACAGAAAGAGGAGCAGAGGAGAGACATATAGAGGAGCAGAGGAGAGACATAAAGAGGAGCAGAGGAGAGACATAAAGAGGAGCAGAGGAGAGACATAAAGAGGAGTAGAAGAGAGTCTTAAAGAGGAGCAAAGGAGAGACATATAGAGGAGCAGAGGAGAGACATAAAGAGGAGCAGAGGAGAGACATATAGAGGAGCAGAGGAGAGACATAAAGAGGAGCAGAGGAGAGACATATAGAGGAGCAGAGGAGAGGCATATAGAGGAGCAGAGGAGAGACATAAAGAGGAGTAGAAGAGAGTCTTAAAGAGGAGCAAAGGAGAGACATATAGAGGAGCAGAGGAGAGACATAAAGAGGAGCAGAGGAGAGACATATAGAGGAGCAGAGGAGAGACATAAAGAGGAGTAGAAGAGAGTCTTAAAGAGGAGCAAAGGAGAGACATATAGAGGAGCAGAGGAGAGACATAAAGAGCAGCAGAGGAGAGACATATAGAGAAGCAGAGGAGAGACATAAAGAGGAGCAGAGGAGAGACATATAGAGGAGCAGAGGAGAGACATAAAGAGGAGTAGAAGAGAGTCTTAAAGAGGAGCAGAGGAGAGAAATATAGAGGAGCAGAGGAGAGACATATAGAGGAGCAGAGGAGAGACATATAGAAGAGCAGAGGAGAGACATAAAGAGGAGCAGAGGAGAGACATATAGAGGAGCAGAGGAGAGACATAAAGAGGAGCAGAGGAGAGACATAAAGAGGAGCAGAGGACAGTCATAAACAGGAGCAGAGGAGACATAGAGAGGAGCAGAGGAGAGACATAAAGAGGGGGAGAGACATATAGAGGAGCAAAGCAGAGGCTTATAGAAGAGCAGAGGAGAGACATAAAGAGGAGCAGAAAAGAGGCATATAGAGACAAGCATATAGAGGAGCGGAGGAAAGACAAAGAGGAGCAGAGGAGAGACAGAAAGAGGAGCAGAGGAGAGACATAAGGAGGAGCAGAGGAGAGACATATAGAGGAGCAGAGGAGAGACATAAAGAGGAGCAGAGGAGAGACATATAGAGGAGCAGAGGAGAGGCAAAAGATATTTTGGACCTTACTCTAAAGTGGAAGATTCCGGCGTAGTATCTGCTGTATCCCTGGTTTACGGGCATGATCTTCTCCAGTAATCCAGGTTTTAGGGTTAAAGATGCAATAGCCGATAATAACCAGCAGTCACCTGCAGAATACATGATTACAGATGAGGTTGTCCATCCTGTCCACACAAGGCTGTGCACGAGGTCCTCTAATATCCATCTACAGATTAATATATCTCTGTCCTAGGGGCCACCACTAAGAACACACAGGATTATATCATATCAATAGTAGTCCTACTTTCTGTAAAAATAATAATGGACCCCAAAGATTCAAAAAAGATTCAAATCCTCCTCACCTAGTTTACTCTGTAAGATGTCAAACAAGCTGACTCCATCCACAATGAAATGTGGGTCCTCGCATATTTCCTGCAAGAAAGAAAAACGATTAGAACTATATGTGACAGATGTACAAACAATATAAAAACAAGTGAAATCCATAAAATGCTTGTGGCACCACTAGGGGGAGCTCATGAGCAAACCACATACTGAATATACACAGATCTCTCTGATTGTACAGTATACAGCAGCATCTGAGCTATCCCATATAATTCTGACTAATTATAGAATAATGTACATAGATACATTGTTACAATGTATTGTTATATTGTTATATTGTAGTCTTGTTACTCTCTATGATTTCCCTCTATGATACTAACCCGCGGTCTCTTCCATTCTATGTGGTGAGTGTTGAACTCTTTCTTCAGTCGGGATCCGATGCTGTTCATGTTCGCTGGGAAAGTTTCATCTGTGAATAAGACTTTCTTCTTCACGTGCCATTCCCTTAACATCTCATAGTCCTGATTGGCAAATTTTCGGGGTTGCTCCACGGTGCCCATCTTGGGGCGCACGTAAGATCCCTTACACATATCACTTTTTACGAGGCTCATGATCGCGCTGAAAACAGAGGGAAGACATAATCAAAGCGATGCTACAATGTATCTGGCATTACTATGGTGGTCATTGGTGTAGGGGGGAGGGGCTACTTGTGCTGCAAGCTCAGAGCACAGCAGTGTGAGGACACGTATTGAGGAAGCCAAGAAGCTACAACCATGGAATGTTAATCAATTTTAATTTTGTAACGAAATCTTTTTTTTCCCCCAATTAGAATGAATAAATAAAAGCTAAAAATTCCAAAAATACTTTCCAAAATATATAATATAATATTATATCCATCATCCAATGGCATAAAACAAAGGTCTAAAGTCCTGAAAACATATTAATATATCGATCGTATTAGAAATTATTTGCAGGTAATCTCACCCATGTTTCAAAAAATGAGAAATTGCCCTTATGAGAAATTGGGGTAAAACTTTCTGGTTATGAAATAGTTAAGTCTTGGGGTACAGGGAACATTTTGGGACAAAATAAGTCATTAGGCTTGTCCCCAGACAAGCAGACTTTATACAGGCGGTCCCCTACTTAAGGACACCCAACTTACAGACACCCCCTAGTTACAGACGGACCCCTCTGCCCACTGTGACCTCTGGTGACCTCTCTGGATGTTACTATAGTCCTAGGTTGCAATGATCAGCTGTAAGGTGTCTGTAATGAAGATTCATTGATAATCCTTGGTCCCATTACAGAAAAAATTTTGAAAATCCAATTGTCACCGGGGCAAAAAAAAAATTTTTGTTTGGATCTACAATGATAAAATATACAGTTTCAACTTACATACAAATTCAACTTAAGAACAAACCTCCGGACCCTATCTTGTACGTAACCTGGGGACTGCCTGTATAGCTAAAAATATCAGCGAACTTGAGCCCCGATGCGATCACATAGGGGCACATTTACTTACCCGGTCCAGTCGCGATCCAGCGGCGCGTTCTCTGCTCTGCATTCGGGTCCGGCCGGGATTTATGAATGTAGTTCTTCCGCCGTCCACCAGGTGGCGTTGCTGCGCTGAAAGTCATCTCATCGCGCCGGAATTCACTACCTCGGACCAAGTGAAGGTAAGTGCTCCCCAAGCGACACTTTTTCGGTTTTTAAATGCGGCCGTTTTTCCGAATACGTCGGGTTTTCGTTCGGCCACGCCCCCCGATTTCCGTCGCGCGCATGCCGGCGCCGATGCGCCACAATCCGATCGCGTGCGCCATAATCCCGGGGCAATTCAGGTACAATCGGCGCAAATCGGAAATATTCGCGTAACACGTCGGGAAAACGCGAATCGGGCCTTTAGTAAATGACCCCCATTGACTGTCACCGACCACAACTTTGTGATAGAGCAATCACTTTACCAGCAAACAAAGGTACAATAACTTTACCAAATTAATAATTGAGGCTGAACAATGAATACAATTAAAAGAAATATAAAAAGAATTATAATAAAACACTAATTGAAATAATAAAAATTGTTCTAAAATAGTTACATAGTATAATAGTAAAAATAATGACTAGTAATAGTAAAGTAAATAAGTCGATAAAACAATATCCGTAGAAATTTTTTAAAAATGAGAACACTAATGGAACCTAGAGGGGTTGTCCACTTTTAGCCAAAATTTTATATGGTTTGTGTGAGGCAAAGTTATACAGTTTTCCAGTATATTTTCTGCATCAATTGCTCACTGTATTCAAGATCTCTGCTTGCTGTCCTGCTATAGGAAGTTTCTATGTTTACGTACAGTGGATAGATATCTGACCATGGTCATGTGATGTCACACAGGTGCACGGCTCGTTATATCCCTGGTCATGTGATGTCACACAGGTGCACGGCTTGTTATATTCCTTATCATGTGATGTCACACAGGTGCACGGCTCATTATATCCCTGGTCATGTGATGTCACACAGGTGCACGGCTCGTTATATCCCTGGTCATGTGATGTCACACAGGTGCACGGCTTGTTATATCCCTGGTCATGTGATGTCACACAGGTGCACGGCTCGTTATATTCCTTATCATGTGATGTCAGACAGGTGCACTGCTCATTATAACACACGGCTCTGTTATCTCCCTGTGATACTGCCGGCTTGTGCAACTGTGTGACATCACATGACCATGGACAGATTTCTATCCACTGGAAGCAAACATAGAAGCTTTCTATAGAATGACAGCAAGCAGAGATCTAGAAAACCGTGAAGAATTGATACAGAAAGTATATCGGACAATTAGATAACTTTTCATTACACAAACAATATTGGCTGAAAGTGGACGACCCCTTTAAGTTGCTACAATTCTCTATTTTTTGACATTGTGACAAGACAATCCACTGTCACCGTGTGAATAACATTACAGTAAGAGATAATTCTATGGAATGCAAAATAATAAATATTAATAATAATTTAAAAAAAATCACAATCAAATATTTAATAACAATAGTAAAATAAATAAGAGGAAGAAATAGGAAACATAAAAATACAATGTATAAATATTTATATATAGGTAAATGATTATTTCTCAGCACAGAAGACGACTTACTGTTCTGTTCTCGTCACCTACAGTCCTTTGACAGTTCTCTAGAAGTCGCCACCAGTTATATACGGGAGGGGGGGGTCTACATGTAATATATGTACACAGCACCCGCTATGAGATGAATCTGACGGGACAAGTTAGAGCAGATTCGCTCGAGTTACAGCCCTGGGGCCTTGACTTTCGGATAATAGAAACTAAGAACTGGCTCAAGTTTGGCCCAAAACTGAGATGATGTGAGTATAAACCCAGAATGAAGGAAGGAAAGAAGATAAATATGAATACATTGGGGCAGATTTACTTACTCGTTCCATTCGCGATCTAGCGGGGCGTTCTCTGTGGTGGATTCGGGTCCGGCCGGGATTCATTAAGGCAGTTCCTCCGCCGTCCACCAGGTGGCGCTGCTGCACTGAAAAGCATTGGAACGCACTCAAGTTCACCGAGCCGGGCTGAGTGAAGGTAAGTACAAGCTCCGCAACAGATTTTTTTGTTTTAAATGCGGCGTTTTTTCCGAATCCGTCGGGTTTTCGTTCGGCCACGCCCCCGATTTCCGTCGCATGCATGCCAGCACCGATGCGCCACAATCCGATCGCCTGCGCCAAAATCCCGGGGCAATACAGGGAAAATCGGCACAAATCGGAAATATTCGGGTAACACGTCGGGAAAATGCGAATCTGGCCCTTAGTAAATTACCCCCAATGTATGTAATGAATTTCCCATAAACGTCTGATACATTTTCACTCCTATATCCCCGAGATGTTATGATAGAATTGGAGCGGCTTTAGAACCCCCTGCAGAATACACAGAGAAGTCACAAGTGGGTCCAAGCTCAATCCTTAAAAATTCCAGGATACAGGTGGTTCAGGTTGAGGAGTAGAAGGTAATTCAGGACACCTCACTATGTGTATATATTATCAGACCTGATTCCATGCACCGGGACCCCCGCACTCTCATCCATCATCTGTGCAATTGGATCAGTACCTGGTACAAAGGATATTCAAAGTCTCCATGTACAAATTCCAAGACCTCCGCACAATTCCAATCCCTGCCTGACCTTGTGTTTTGCCACTTCTGGGTTCTTCTAGGTGAAGGTTCGGTCTTCACAATCTCATAGGTCACTGAATACTTATGACCTGTGAGATAGCCACCTGTACAGCCGTGCCATTGTATTATCTGGTCTACCTCCATCGGGTCACAGGCTTCACAGGTCATACACTTTTATGTGTGATGCTGGTGACCCTGCACAAGTGGATGCCACTGCATCATTGATATTGCCCCCCCACCCCCCAGAGATAAAGCACCAGCCGAGGAGAGGTGAGTTCTTTTTGGCTACTGTGGGCACTGTGACTACTGCATACAGTGGGGGTACTGTAACTATATTGAATGCTGTGGTGCACTATGACTGTTGGTTACTGTGGGGGGAGAACTGAGCTGGATACTGTGGGGTACTTTAAATACAGTGGGGCAAATTTACTCACCTGATTCATGAAGATCGTGCGTCCGACTTCCTTCATCCGTTGCTTCCCCGCTGAGGTCCGCCGGAGTTCACCTTCTTCTTCTCGGTGCTTGTAAGTGCGTGTCTTGCAATACAATTCTAAATGTTAAATCTTGCATGTGTTGTCCGAATCCGTTGGGTTGTCTGACAGCCACGCCCCCCCCCATATCTGTCGCGTGCCGATGCACCAAAATCCGATCGCGTGTGCCAAAAACCCAGGCAGTTTGGCGCAAAACGGAAATCATCGGGAAACGCTCTTAGTAAATGAGCCTCATTGACTACTGTGGGGGCACTGTGACTATATTTATTGTCAATGTAACTATATTGGCTACTGTGGGAACTGTGATGGGGCCTGCACTGTGACTAAACTGCTTTGGGGTGTTATAACTATACTGGCAACTGTGGAACACTGTGACTATATTGGCTACTGTTGGGACACTGTGCCTATAGCAACTACTGTGGAGCACTGTTACTATATTGGGTTCTATATACAATAGCTATTTTAGTTACAGTGAGGACACTGTGCCTATATTCCCTATTGTGGGGCAGTGTGACTATATTGGCTACTATGGGGCAGTGTGATTATATTGGCTACTGTGGGGGCAATGTGACTATATTTACTGTCAGTGTAACGATATTGGCTACTGTGAGAACTGTGATTCGTGACTACTATGGGGCATGCACTGTGACTAAACTGCCTTGGGGTGTTATAACTATACTGGCAACTGTGGGACACTGTGATTATATTGGCTACTGTTGGGACACTGTGCCTATAGTAACTGCTGTGGAGCACTGTGACTATATTGGGTACTAAATACAATAGCTATTTTAGTTACAGTGAGGACACTGTGCCTATATTCCCTACTGTGGGGTAGTGTGACTATATTGACTACTGTGGGGCACTGTGCCAGTATTAGCTACTGTCAAGACACTGTGACTATATTGACTACTGTGGGCACTGTGATAACATTGGCTACTCTATATTGTTGCCATATTTTCTACAGTGAGAGTACTGTAACTATATTGGCCACTATGGGTGCACTATAACCCTAATTAACTATAACAATATTTATTACTCTGAGGCTCTGTGACTATACTGGCTACTGTTGGAACAGTGTGGCTATATTGGCTACTGAAGGGCACTATATTGAGTACTATATACCATTGCTTTATAGGCTACAGTGAGGGCACTATAAATATAATGGCTTCTGTGGGGCACTGTAACTCTATGTACTACTGTGAGAAACTGTGATTATAGTGGCTACTCTTACTCTACTATATACTGTTGCTATATTTGCTACAGTGGGGATAGTGCAACATTTCCACCTCTCGATAAAGGCTCCCAATAGCGTAAGCGCAGACAGAGTATCTATAGACCCCGACTACAACCTCCTGCAAGATAACAATGTGATGCATAACAATAAAATCCTCATGTAACACAATGTCCTGGAGGTGTCACCCCGATCCTGTGTATGGGAAATCAGGGTCTATTGTGGGAGAACCCCTATAAGGGAGGGTGAGGCTATGACAGCTTTATTGGTTTGCTTCTGAGGATAATAACATGATACACATAGGTGTCACCCAGTCACTCCCTTCTCCTCTATGGAAGGACCTGCAGCAGTCTCATGACACTTTTCCATCCACCTCTTCCGATACTGATGCCAGAAAGTGCAAAAAGCTGCGGAGTAATGAATGGATAGAATGATTTCCGATTTTACATAAATATCTCACCAATTAAAATAAAATTCTATTGTCCTGCGCCTCTATTGTCCTGTGCCTCTATTGTCCTGTGCCTCTATTGTACTGCGCCTCTATTGTCCTGTGCCTCTATTGTCCTGTGCCTCTATTGTCCTGCGCCTCTATTGTCCTGCGCCTCTATTGTACTGCGCCTCTATTGTACTGCGCCTCTATTGACCCGCGCCTCTATTGACCTGCGCCTCTATTGACCTGCGCCTCTATTGTCCTGCACCTCTATTACCCTGCGCCTCTATTACTCTGCACCTCTATTACTCTGCACCTCTATTGTCCTGCGCCTCTATTGTCCTGCGCCTCTATTGTCCTGTGCCTCTATTGTCCTGCGCCTCTATTGTCCTGCGCCTCTATTGACCTGCGCCTCTATTACCCTGCGCCTCTATTACTCTGCGCCTCTATTGTCCTGCACCTCTATTACCCTGCGCCTCTATTGTCCTGCACCTCTATTACCCTGCGCCTCTATTACTCTGCACCTCTATTACTCTGCACCTCTATTGTCCTGCGCCTCTATTGTCCTGCACCTCTATTACTCTGCACCTCTATTGTCCTGCACCTCTATTACCCCGCATCTCTATTGTCCTGCGCCTCTATTACCCTGCGCCTCTATTACCCTGCGCCTCTATTACTCTGCACCTCTATTGTCCTGCGCCTCTATTACCCTGCGCCTCTATTGTCCTGCACCTCTATTACTCTGCACCTCTATTGTCCTGCACCTCTATTACTCTGCACCTCTAGTACTCTGCGCCTCTATTGTCCTGCGCCTCTATTACCCTGCGCCTCTATTGTCCTGCACCTCTATTATTCTGCGCCTCTATTATCCTGCACCTCTATTATCCTGCGCCTCTATTGACCTGCGCCTCTATTGACCTGCGCCTCTATTGACCTGCGCCTCTATTGACCTGCGCCTCTATTGTCCTGCGCCTCTATTGTCCTGCCCCTCTATTACCCCGCATCTCTATTACTCTGCGCCTCTATTACCCTGCACCTCTATTACCCTGCGCCTCTATTACCCTGCGCCTCTATTGTCCTGTGCCTCTATTATCCTGAACCTCTATTACCCTGCGCCTCTATTGTCCTGCTCCTCTATTGTACTGCCCCTCTATTGTACTGCCCCTCTATTGTACTGCCCCTCTATTACCCCGCATCTCTATTACTCTGCGCCTCTATTAACCTGCGCCTCTTTTGTCCTGACCCCTGTTGTCCTGAACCTCTATTACCCCGCACCTCTATTGTCCTGCTGCACAATTCTATGTCGGGCAGCACCGTCCTACGCCGCGCCGGTGTACCGCAGTTCATGCCAGAGCCTCCTAATCCAATGGGTCCGGGGGGGGGGGTAGGGGGCACCATCATCTGCTGGGGAACTTAGCAGGGCTAATTAGGGTGAAAATGTGAAAATAAGAAAACCTAACCTCCTAAAATGAAGATAAAAGTAAAATAGAAAGAAATAAGAGCGCGGAGACGTTTCCCTGCAGGATCGCGTTGCGTCCACTTCATCCTTTACTCTGAAGAACTAATTGGCGCGACGTCCCGAGTCTATCATTAAGTCCTCCGACAAACGGCGTCCGCGTCCAGATTAAAACAAACAGAGATAATAGCGCTGTCACCGCTGCCGATTATAAAGCGACGGCCATTGTTATCAGCAAACACGATGACAGCGGCCATCACTGTCACATTAACATGGGAACGCGAGTCTGCGTCCGCCATCAGGACGCCGCTTTACTTAATGGCCACGAGTCGCGGCTGCCATTAGCGGCAGCTCCTTCCATTAAACCTTCCATGGATAATGTGGTGCGGGGGAGGGGCGGTGATTGAATACGTCGCCCTCCTAAGTGACTAATGAGCGGATCACTACGACAATGTCACCGCCGCCGGCAGCCGCCAGACGCTAATAATCACCGGGATTGTGCTAAACGATTCCACTCCCCGAATTGTCACATCATAGAACATCTTCATAATTTCCACATTCGTGATGGAGACGTAATAAGGAGAAAGTCTCCACAGAATCAGCAGAGTTTAGTGTACATTTTTTTCTTCTGGAATGTTGCTTTTTCAGTGTTTTTTAGGTTTCTGAGCTCAGGACTTCCTATCCGTGTGACCACCAGAACTTCATGTCCTGAGGTTGGCACAGGAAGTTCTAGTTTCTGGACTGTGCAGGAAAACGTGACGTTTCGGAAGCCTGAGGGGTACACAAGGTCACTTAGTTATCCTTTTATAGACACTCCCAGAATGCACGGGTTCGGAGAGGCGCAGGAAGTGACTAAAAGTTGTCCACACAACTTCCGGATATGGCACAACAATAAATCACAATCCTGAATGATTATAAGACCCCTCTCACTAACATCAGTGAAACAGAACCTAATCAACCTAATTAAGCTGCCACCAGTTCTCCTTTACTATATGTCTATATGTCCCGGTCTGTAACAGGATTATATAGGGTGAGGAACCAACCCGGTAGCATGTATATAAGCGAGACACGGACGTGGGGGTTCATGGATCGAGATAAAAGAGCAACACAGATTAGATTTTATAGTTAATTGCCTTATGGGCACACTAGACAAACGGTACACACAATGGTGCTCATGTGGCCGAACTTTCGTCGGGTTTCCCAAATTTTTCCGTTTTGCGCCGAATTCCGATGGGATTTTGGCGCACGCCATCGGATTTTGGCGCATCGGCGCCGGCTTACACGCAACAGAAATGGGGGACGTGGCCTTCAGACAACTCGACTGATTCGGAAAAATCGCGGAATTTAAAAAACGAAATGTGTCGCAAGATCAGCACTTACATGCAGAAGAAGAAGGTGAACTCCGGCGGACCTCGGCACAGCAGCGACACCTACTGGTTATCGGGCGCACGACCTTAGTGAATCGCAGCAGAACCCGAATCCACGTCGGACAACGCACCAGGGGATCACGACAGGACCGGGTAAGTAAATGAGCCCCAATATATTAAACAGAGTACTAAATACAAAGGTAGGATTACAAGTATCAGCAGTTCAGTATGTTAGTTATCTTGTGTGTGGTTCTAATGGATCCTGATAGACCACACCTTAAGATCTTTCCTCTGCAATTGATGGTAAATGGTTTCCCAGACAAAAGACAAGGGGCATGAGGGGTGTCGTGATTATAACAGATGCAGACACACCTCTGCCCACTCCCAGGAGGCTCATATGTCCCTCCTACGTGGTATTAAGTCACAGCTTCTCAAGGGGGAGTCGTAGGGTCAGGGTTCTGGTATCATTGGATCCAGGAGAATCTTTGGATCGCATTGATACCAAACCTGACCCATTTTCTATGGTCCCAAACCCGATATGTAAATCTCTGAACCCAAGGATGCCTTTCCAAAAATGTAGTTCCCCTTGGGCTGAGATGGATCATAACTCCATAACCAACATATTGCTCCGAAAGTTCTATGACTCCAAACTGGAGGGAGATCCATGGAGACGATGCGGCTGCGGAAATCTTTTGAAGATACCCCTGCTGGAGTGATAGTTAACACCCTAATTTGCTCAATTAGGCTTGGGGGAAGTAAGGGATATTGGTGGCTTGATGAACAGGACAATGGGGGTCATTTACTAAGGGCCCGATTCGCGTTTTCCCGACGTGTTACCCGAATATTTTCGATTTGCGCCAATTTCCCCGGGATTTTGGCGCACGCGATCGGATTGTGGCGCATCGGCGCTGGCATGCACGCAACGGAAATCGGGGGGCGTGGCCGAACGAAAACCCGACAGATTCGGAAAAACCGCCGCATTTAAAAAAAAAATGTGTCGCGAAAATTGCACTTACCTTCACTCAGCCCGGCTCGGTGAATTCCAGTGCGTTCCGATGCTCTTCAGCGCAGCAGCGCCACCTGGTGGACGGCGGAGGAACTGCCTTAGTGAATCCCGGCCGGACCCGAATCCACCGCAGAGAACGCGCCGCTGGATCGCGAATGGCCCGGGTAAGTAAATCTGCCCCAATGTCTGGCATGTGGACCTTCCTTGTTCATCACATGGACCATAAACCCAATTGCTTTGGTGCATAGGTAAATATAAGTAGGGAACAAATAAAAAGTGAGTGTGGCTGTCAGATCAGACTACGCAGGGTTTGTTTGTAGTCTGGAACCATGGAAACGCAGTTGCAACTATTATTATAACAGAGTTTGTGGGGGTCATTTCTCTTTAATGAGACATTTGTGTCTTTTTTGGGGGGTTACTGCGGATTTTTTTTAGGTTGATATATAAGGTATCTCAGTTTGTAGGGTTTTTGACACTTTTTTATTAAAAATTCATAATAAAATTCATAATAAAAGACACAAACTTTTCTGCAACCCCTACAAAGTGTTTCCAATGCATGATCCAGAGTTTTAAACAATTTGAGCCAAATTTGCATAATTTTTATACGTCCACATCTGGATCAGGCGCAACACTGGAAACTTCTAACGTTGCAAGGCGAGTAAATTTTGCCGCAAATTTACAAAGTTACAAATAGAAGAGAAACAAAAGATAAAAGACCAAGATAAATGACCCCCTTTGTGTTTAATGACTCTCTGTTTACAGGCGGCACCGAGGGGTTAATATACCCGCAGCAGTTTCTTGTGCAATATCTGTTCAGGTTATGGGATATCGTAAAGAAGCCAAAATACTTCATAAAATTCTCCGGTTTGGGGCTTTTTGTATTTGGAGACTTGTCAGGCTGCAGGTTGATGAAAATTGGATTTCTATTTAGAAAAAAAGCCCATTAAGAAGACGCGAGCGGAGCCGCAGGAGGAGGGGGATGAGGGCTGCTACCAACTACTAGGCTCTTCATTCACTCATCCATCCAAAATATCTCATATCTATCTATAGAAAAGTGTCCCGTGTAGCAGGATAGAAGAGAAGTGAGTGGGAGCTTCAGACAGTACAGAGAAGTGTCCCCCGTGTAGCAGGATAGAAGAGAAGTGAGTGGGAGCTGCAGACAGGACAGAGAAGTGTCCCCCGTGTAGCAGGATAGAAGAGGAGTGAGTAGGAGCTGCAGACAGGACAGAGAAGAGTCCCCAGTGTAGCAGGATAGAAGAGGAGTGAGTGGGAGCTGCAGACAGGACAGAGAAGTGTTCCCAGTGTAGCAGGATAGAAGAGGAGTGAGTAGGAGCTGCAGACAGGACAGAGAAGTGTTCCCAGTGTAGCAGGATAGAAAAGGAGTGAGTGGGAGCTGCAGACAGGACAGAGAAGTGTCCTGTGTAGCAGGATAGAAGAGGAGTGAGTAGGAGCTGCAGCAGGACAGAGAAGTGTCCTGTTTAGCAGGATAGAAGAGAAGTGAGTGGTAGCTGCAGACAGGACAGAGAAGTGTCCCTGTGTAGCAGGATAGAAGAGGAGTAGAAGCTGCAGACAGGACAGAGAAGTGTCCCCGTGTAGCAGGATAGAAGAGAAGTGAGTGGGAGCTGCAGATAGGACAGAGAAGTGTCCCGTGTAGCAGGATAGAAGAGAAGTGAGTGGGAGCTTCAGACAGTACAGAGAAGTGTACTGTGTAGCAGGATAGAAGAGAAGTGAGTGGGAGCTGCAGATAGGACAGAGAAGTGTCCCCGTGTAGCAGGATAGAAGAGAAGTGTCCGATGTAGCAGGATAGAAGAGAAGTGAGTAGGAGCTGCAGATAGGACAGAGAAGTGTCCCGTGTAGCAGGATAGAAGAGAAGTGAGTGGGAGCTTCAGACAGTACAGAGAAGTGTACTGTGTAGCAGGATAGAAGAGAAGTGAGTGGGAGCTGCAGATAGGACAGAGAAGTGTCCCCGTGTAGCAGGATAGAAGAGAAGTGTCCGATGTAGCAGGATAGAAGAGAAGTGAGTAGGAGCTGCAGATAGGACAGAGAAGTGTCCCCCGTGTAGCAGGATAGAAGAGGAGTGAGTAGGAGCTGCAGACAGGACATAGAAGTGTTCCCAGTGTAGCAGGATAGAAGAGGAGTGAGTGGGAGCTGCAGACAGGACAGAGAAGTGTCCCATGTAGCAGGATAGAAGAGGAGTGAGTAGGAGCTGCAGACAGGACAGAGAAGTGTACTGTGTAGCAGGATAGAAGAGAAGTGAGTAGGAGCTGCAGACAGGACAGAGAAGTGTCCCCCGTATAGCAGGATAGAAGAGAAGTGTCCGATGTAGCAGGATAGAAGAGAAGTGAGTAGGAGCTGCAGATAGGACAGAGAAGTGTCCCCGTGTAGCAGGATAGAAGAGAAGTAAGTGGGAGCTGCAGATAGTACAGAGAAGTTTCCCGTGTAGCAGGATAGAAGAGGAGTGAGTAGGAGCTGCAGACAGGACAGAGAAGTGTCCCCCGTATAGCAGGATAGAAGAGTAGTGAGTAGGAGCTGCAGACAGGACAGAGAAGAGTTCCCAGTGTAGCAGGATAGAAGAGGAGTGAGTGGGAGCTGCAGACAGGACAGAGAAGTGTCCTGTGTAGCAGGATAGAAGAGAAGTGTCCGATGTAGCAGGATAGAAGAGAATTGAGTGGGAGCTGCAGACAGGACAGAGAAGTTTCCTGTGTAGCAGGATAGAAGAGGAGTGAGTAGGAGCTGCAGACAGGACGGAGAAGTGTCCCCCGTGTAGCAGGATAGAAGAGGAGTGAGTAGGAGCTGCAGACAGGACAGAGAAGTGTCCCCGTGTAGCAGGATAGAAGAGGAGTAGGAGCTGCAGGCAGGACAGATAAGTGTCCCGTGTAGCAGGATAGAAGAGGAGTGAGTAGGAGCTGCAGACAGGACAGAGAAGTGTCCCCGTATAGCAGGATAGAAGAGGAGTAGAAGCTGCAGACAGGACAGAGAAGTGTCCCACATGTAGCAGGATAGAAGGGAAGTGAGTGGAAGCTGCAGACAGGACAGAGTGTCCCCCAAGTGTCCCCCATGTAGCAGGATGACCCCACTGGTGTCTGAGGAGGACACTGGTCAGAATTACAGGGGGGCAGCAGGAGATCAGCACCGGGGGATCCCCTCCAGGAGAAGCCACTGCTGAGGAGGTCACTGGGTGCTGGGTGTCACACACCTGGGTGCTGCTGTGGGGATCATTCTCATGCTGGGGTGCGGGAGAGAAGCAGAGAGGAGCTTGTAGGAGGATGTAAGAGCCCAAATCTATACAACATATATTTACAACATATATGCATTATACACGGACAATGCACTTACATGCACCAGGAAGAAGAAGGTGAACTCCGGGGACCTGAGCGGGGAAGCGACACATGCAGGATATCGGGTGCAGGATCTTAGTGACTCCCCGCACAGAGCATTATACACGGACAATGCACTTACATGCACCAGGAAGAAGAAGGTGAACTCCGGGGACCTGAGCGGGGAGGCGACACATGCAGGATATCGGGTGCAGAATCTTAGTGACTCCACGCACAGCGCATTATACACGGACAATGCACTTACATGCACCAGGAAGAAGAAGGTGAACTCCAGGGACCTGAGCGGGGAAGTGACACATGCAGGATATCGGGCGCAGGATCTTAGTGACTCCCCGCACAGCGCATTATACACGGACAATGCACTTACATGCACCAGGAAGAAGAAGGTGAACTCCGGGGACCTGAGCGGGGAAGCGACACATGCAGGATATCCGGCGCACGATCTTAGTGACTCCCCGCACAGCGCATTATACACGGACAATGCACTTACATGCACCGGGAAGAAGAAGGTGAACTCCAGGGACCTGAGCGGGGAAGTGACACATACAGGATATCGGACGCACGATCTTAGTGACTCCCCGCACAGCACATTATACACGGACAATGCACTTACATGCACCAGGAAGAAGGAGAACTCCAGGGACCTGAGCGGGGAAGCGACACATGCAGGATATCGGGCGCAGGATCTTAGTGACTCCCCGCACAGCGCATTATACACGGACAATGCACTTACATGCACCAGGAAGAAGAAGGTGAACTCCGGGGACCTGAGCGGGGAAGCGACACATGCAGGATATCGGGCGTAGGATCTTAGTGACTCCCCGCACAGCGCATTATACACAGACAATGCACTTACATGCACCAGGAAGAAGAAGGTGAACTCCAGGGACCTGAGCGGGGAAGCGACACATGCAGGATATCGGGCGCAGGATCTTAGTGACTCCCCGCACAGCGCATTATACACGGACAATGCACTTACATGCACCAGGAAGAAGAAGGTGAACTCCGGGGACCTGAGCGGGGAAGCGACACATGCAGGATATCCGGCGCACGATCTTAGTGACTCCCCGCACAGCGCATTATACACGGACAATGCACTTACATGCACCGGGAAGAAGAAGGTGAACTCCAGGGACCTGAGCGGGGAAGTGACACATACAGGATATCGGACGCACGATCTTAGTGACTCCCCGCACAGCACATTATACACGGACAATGCACTTACATGCACCAGGAAGAAGGAGAACTCCAGGGACCTGAGCGGGGAAGCGACACATGCAGGATATCGGGCGCAGGATCTTAGTGACTCCCCGCACAGCGCATTATACACGGACAATGCACTTACATGCACCAGGAAGAAGAAGGTGAACTCCGGGGACCTGAGCGGGGAAGCGACACATGCAGGATATCGGGCGTAGGATCTTAGTGACTCCCCGCACAGCGCATTATACACAGACAATGCACTTACATGCACCAGGAAGAAGAAGGTGAACTCCAGGGACCTGAGCGGGGAAGCGACACATGCAGGATATCGGGCGCAGGATCTTAGTGACTCCCCGCACAGCGCATTATACATGGACAATGCACTTACATGCACCAGGAAGAAGAAGGGGAACTCCGGGGACCTGAGCAGGGAAGCGACACATGCAGGATATCGGGCGCAGGATCTTAGTGACTCCCCGCACAGCGCATTATACACGGACAATGCACTTACATGCACCAGGAAGAAGAAGGTGAACTCCGGGGACCTGAGCGGGGAAGCGACACATGCAGGATATCAGGCGCAGGATCTTAGTGACTCCCCACACAGCGCATTATACACGGACAATGCTCTTACATGCACCAGGAAGAAGAAGGTGAACTCCAGGGACCTGAGCGGGGAAGTGACACATACAGGATATCGGACGCATGATCTTAGTGACTCCCCGCACAGCGCATTATACACGGACAATGCACTTACATGCACCAGGAAGAAGAAGGTGAACTCCAGGGACCTGAGCGGGGAAGCGACACATGCAGGATATCGGGCGCAGGATCTTAGTGACTCCCCGCACAGCGCATTATACACGGACAATGCACTTACATGCACCAGGAAGAAGAAGGTGAACTCCAGGGACCTGAGCGGGGAAGCGACACATGCAGGATATCGGGCGCAGGATCTTAGTGACTCCCCGCACAGTGCATTATACACGGACAATGCACTTACATGCACCAGGAAGAAGAAGGTGAACTCCGGGGACCTGAGCAGGGAAGCGACACATGCAGGATATCGGGCGCAGGATCTTAGTGACTCCCCGCACAGCGCATTATACACGGACAATGCACTTACATGCACCAGGAAGAAGAAGGTGAACTCCGGGGACATGAGCGGGGAAGCGACACATGCAGGATATCAGGCGCAGGATCTTAGTGACTCCCCACACAGCGCATTATACACGGACAATGCTCTTACATGCACCAGGAAGAAGAAGGTGAACTCCAGGGACCTGAGCGGGGAAGTGACACATGCAGGATATCGAGCGCAGGATCTTAGTGACTCCCCGCACAGCGCATTATACACGGACAATGCACTTACATGCACCAGGAAGAAGGTGAACTCCGGGTCCCTGAGCGGGGAAGTGACACATGCAGGATATCGGGGGCAGGATCTTAGTGACTCCCCGCACAGCGCATTATACACGGACAATGCACTTACATGCACCAGGAAGAAGAAGGTGAACTCCGGGGACCTGAGCGGGGAAGCGACACATGCAGGATATCAGGCGCAGGATCTTAGTGACTCCCCGCACAGCGCATTATACACGGACAATGCACTTACATGCACCAGGAAGAAGAAGGTGAACTCCGGGGACCTGAGCGGGGAAGTGACACATGCAGGATATCGGGCGCAGGATCTTAGTGACTCCCCGCACAGCACATTATACACAGACAATGCACTTACATGCACCAGGAAGAAGAAGTTGAACTCCGGGGACCTGAGCGGGGAAGCGACACATGCAGGATATCGGGCGCACAACCTTAGTGACTCCCTGCACAGCGCATTATACACGGACAATGCACTTACATGCACCAGGAAGAAGAAGGTGAACTCCGGGGACATGAGCGGGGAAGCGACACATGCAGGATATCAGGCGCAGTATCTTAGTGACTCCCCACACAGCGCATTATACACGGACAATGCTCTTACATGCACCAGGAAGAAGAAGGTGAACTCCAGGGACCTGAGCGGGGAAGTGACACATGCAGGATATCGAGCGCAGGATCTTAGTGACTCCCCGCACAGCGCATTATACACAGACAATGCACTTACATGCACCAGGAAGAAGAAGGTGAACTCCAGGGACCTGAGCGGGGAAGCGACACATGCAGGATATCGGGCGCAGGATCTTAGTGACTCCCCGCACAGCACATTATACACGGACAATGCACTTACATGCACCAGGAAGAAGAAGGTGAACTCCGGGGACCTGAGCGGGGAAGCGACACATGCAGGATATCGGGCGCAGGATCTTAGTGACTCCCCGCACAGCACATTATACACGGACAATGCACTTACATGCACCAGGAAGAAGAAGGTGAACTCCAGGGACCTGAGCGGGGAAGTGACACATGCAGGATATCGGGCACATGATCTTAGTGACTCCCCGCACAGCGCATTATACACGGACAATGCACTTACATGCACCAGGAAGAAGAAGGTGAACTCCGGGGACCTGAGCGGGGAAGCGACACATTCAGGATATCGGGCGCACGATCTTAGTGATTCGCGGCAGAGCACATTATACACGGACAATGCACTTACATGCACCAGGAAGAAGGAGAACTCCAGGGACCTGAGCGGGGAAGCGACACATGCAGGATATCGGGCGCAGGATCTTAGTGACTCCCCGCACAGCGCATTATACACGGACAATGCACTTACATGCACCAGGAAGAAGAAGGTGAACTCCGGGGACCTGAGCGGGGAAGCGACACATGCAGGATATCGGGCGTAGGATCTTAGTGACTCCCCGCACAGCGCATTATACACAGACAATGCACTTACATGCACCAGGAAGAAGAAGGTGAACTCCAGGGACCTGAGCGGGGAAGCGACACATGCAGGATATCGGGCGCAGGATCTTAGTGACTCCCCGCACAGCGCATTATACATGGACAATGCACTTACATGCACCAGGAAGAAGAAGGGGAACTCCGGGGACCTGAGCAGGGAAGCGACACATGCAGGATATCGGGCGCAGGATCTTAGTGACTCCCCGCACAGCGCATTATACACGGACAATGCACTTACATGCACCAGGAAGAAGAAGGTGAACTCCGGGGACCTGAGCGGGGAAGCGACACATGCAGGATATCAGGCGCAGGATCTTAGTGACTCCCCACACAGCGCATTATACACGGACAATGCTCTTACATGCACCAGGAAGAAGAAGGTGAACTCCAGGGACCTGAGCGGGGAAGTGACACATACAGGATATCGGACGCATGATCTTAGTGACTCCCCGCACAGCGCATTATACACGGACAATGCACTTACATGCACCAGGAAGAAGAAGGTGAACTCCAGGGACCTGAGCGGGGAAGCGACACATGCAGGATATCGGGCGCAGGATCTTAGTGACTCCCCGCACAGCGCATTATACACGGACAATGCACTTACATGCACCAGGAAGAAGAAGGTGAACTCCAGGGACCTGAGCGGGGAAGCGACACATGCAAGATATCCGGCGCAGGATCTTAGTGACTCCCCGCACAGCGCATTATACACGGACAATGCACTTACATGCACCAGGAAGAAGAAGGTGAACTCCGGGGACCTGAGCGGGGAAGCGACACATGCAGGATATCGGGCGCAGGATCTTAGTGACTCCCCGCACAGTGCATTATACACGGACAATGCACTTACATGCACCAGGAAGAAGAAGGTGAACTCCGGGGACCTGAGCAGGGAAGCGACACATGCAGGATATCGGGCGCAGGATCTTAGTGACTCCCCGCACAGCGCATTATACACGGACAATGCACTTACATGCACCAGGAAGAAGAAGGTGAACTCCAGGGACCTGAGCGGGGAAGTGACACATGCAGGATATCGAGCGCAGGATCTTAGTGACTCCCCGCACAGCGCATTATACACGGACAATGCACTTACATGCACCAGGAAGAAGGTGAACTCCGGGTCCCTGAGCGGGGAAGCGACACATGCAGGTTATCGGGCGCACGATCTTAGTGACTCCCCGCACAGCGCATTATACACGGACAATGCACTTACATGCACCAGGAAGAAGAAGGTGAACTCCGGGGACCTGAGCGGGGAAGCGACACATGCAGGATATCAGGCGCAGGATCTTAGTGACTCCC
Source organism: Engystomops pustulosus (assembly GCF_040894005.1). NCBI lineage: Eukaryota > Metazoa > Chordata > Amphibia > Anura > Leptodactylidae > Engystomops > Engystomops pustulosus. The sequence continues at coordinate 9,598,304 of NC_092413.1, forward strand.
CGCACAGCACATTATACACAGACAATGCACTTACATGCACCAGGAAGAAGAAGGTGAACTCCGGGGACCTGAGCGGGGAAGTGACACATGCAGGATATCGGGCGCAGGATCTTAGTGACTCCCCGCACAGCACATTATACACAGACAATGCACTTACATGCACCAGGAAGAAGAAGTTGAACTCCGGGGACCTGAGCGGGGAAGCGACACATGCAGGATATCGGGCGCACAACCTTAGTGACTCCCTGCACAGCGCATTATACACGGACAATGCACTTACATGCACCAGGAAGAAGAAGGTGAACTCCGGGGACATGAGCGGGGAAGCGACACATGCAGGATATCAGGCGCAGTATCTTAGTGACTCCCCACACAGCGCATTATACACGGACAATGCTCTTACATGCACCAGGAAGAAGAAGGTGAACTCCAGGGACCTGAGCGGGGAAGTGACACATGCAGGATATCGAGCGCAGGATCTTAGTGACTCCCCGCACAGCGCATTATACACGGACAATGCACTTACATGCACCAGGAAGAAGGTGAACTCCGGGTCCCTGAGCGGGGAAGCGACACATGCAGGTTATCGGGCGCACGATCTTAGTGACTCCCCGCACAGCGCATTATACACGGACAATGCACTTACATGCACCAGGAAGAAGAAGGTGAACTCCGGGGACCTGAGCGGGGAAGCGACACATGCAGGATATCAGGCGCAGGATCTTAGTGACTCCCCGCACAGCACATTATACACAGACAATGCACTTACATGCACCAGGAAGAAGAAGGTGAACTCCGGGGACCTGAGCGGGGAAGTGACACATGCAGGATATCGGGCGCAGGATCTTAGTGACTCCCCGCACAGTGCATTATACACGGACAATGCACTTACATGCACCAGGAAGAAGAAGGTGAACTCCGGGGACCTGAGCAGGGAAGCGACACATGCAGGATATCGGGCGCAGGATCTTAGTGACTCCCCGCACAGCGCATTATACACGGACAATGCACTTACATGCACCAGGAAGAAGAAGGTGAACTCCAGGGACCTGAGCGGGGAAGTGACACATGCAGGATATCGAGCGCAGGATCTTAGTGACTCCCCGCACAGCGCATTATACACGGACAATGCACTTACATGCACCAGGAAGAAGGTGAACTCCGGGTCCCTGAGCGGGGAAGCGACACATGCAGGTTATCGGGCGCACGATCTTAGTGACTCCCCGCACAGCGCATTATACACGGACAATGCACTTACATGCACCAGGAAGAAGAAGGTGAACTCCGGGGACCTGAGCGGGGAAGCGACACATGCAGGATATCAGGCGCAGGATCTTAGTGACTCCCCGCACAGCACATTATACACAGACAATGCACTTACATGCACCAGGAAGAAGAAGGTGAACTCCGGGGACCTGAGCGGGGAAGTGACACATGCAGGATATCGGGCGCAGGATCTTAGTGACTCCCCGCACAGCACATTATACACAGACAATGCACTTACATGCACCAGGAAGAAGAAGTTGAACTCCGGGGACCTGAGCGGGGAAGCGACACATGCAGGATATCGGGCGCACAACCTTAGTGACTCCCTGCACAGCGCATTATACACGGACAATGCACTTACATGCACCAGGAAGAAGAAGGTGAACTCCGGGGACATGAGCGGGGAAGCGACACATGCAGGATATCAGGCGCAGTATCTTAGTGACTCCCCACACAGCGCATTATACACGGACAATGCTCTTACATGCACCAGGAAGAAGAAGGTGAACTCCAGGGACCTGAGCGGGGAAGTGACACATGCAGGATATCGAGCGCAGGATCTTAGTGACTCCCCGCACAGCGCATTATACACGGACAATGCACTTACATGCACCAGGAAGAAGGTGAACTCCGGGTCCCTGAGCGGGGAAGCGACACATGCAGGTTATCGGGCGCACGATCTTAGTGACTCCCCGCACAGCGCATTATACACGGACAATGCACTTACATGCACCAGGAAGAAGAAGGTGAACTCCGGGGACCTGAGCGGGGAAGCGACACATGCAGGATATCAGGCGCAGGATCTTAGTGACTCCCCGCACAGCACATTATACACAGACAATGCACTTACATGCACCAGGAAGAAGAAGGTGAACTCCGGGGACCTGAGCGGGGAAGTGACACATGCAGGATATCGGGCGCAGGATCTTAGTGACTCCCCGCACAGCACATTATACACAGACAATGCACTTACATGCACCAGGAAGAAGAAGTTGAACTCCGGGGACCTGAGCGGGGAAGCGACACATGCAGGATATCGGGCGCACAACCTTAGTGACTCCCTGCACAGCGCATTATACACGGACAATGCACTTACATGCACCAGGAAGAAGAAGGTGAACTCCAGGGACCTGAGCGGGGAAGCGACACATGCAGGATATCGGGCGCAGGATCTTAGTGACTCCCCGCACAGCACATTATACACGGACAATGCACTTACATGCACCAGGAAGAAGAAGGTGAACTCCAGGGACCTGAGCGGGGAAGTGACACATGCAGGATATCGGGCACATGATCTTAGTGACTCCCCGCACAGCGCATTATACACGGACAATGCACTTACATGCACCAGGAAGAAGAAGGTGAACTCCGGGGACCTGAGCGGGGAAGCGACACATTCAGGATATCGGGCGCACGATCTTAGTGATTCGCGGCAGAGCACATTATACACGGACAATGCACTTTCGGGGAACGCGTCAGGACGGGTAAGTAAATGTTCCCCATTGTGACTGTCTTCGTACATCTGCCTTGAACCCTTCCATGTTACCTCTGTTACATATATACATTGTATTTGTCTCTCTATTGTGTATGTTCTCTGACCTAGGGTTGGCGCTCCCTCTGATGTACTTACCTATTCTAGGTAGGGTGATGGACGCTCATGGCTGAGCTCACTGCATCCTGGTTGTATGGATGAATCTAAACTCTCTGCTTGCTGGGGCAAGTTATAGTACGGCGTTATAGTATGGCGCCCCCTCCGCACCATCCAGTGGTAATATATCTGGTCATGTTTTAGTGAGTGATTACTCCATGCAGTGTCTCACACATCCGCTGGCATCGGGTGTCGCTATTTTTAGGTGTCTGCATCTCTGACACTGCCCTCCATCATGCTGCAGAAGGCGCTGCCTGAGGCAAAAGACTCCCCTTGCCTCCTGGAGGGTGCAGCCTGCATACAGGGTGACTGCAGAGGCCTCTACTTCCAGCTCTGTGTCCAGTGTAGCCTCCAGTTTTTGATTCTCCCCAATCAGTGTGGGACTGGACCACGGGAGAAGATCCTCCTCTGGGCAAAGGCTCTGACCCAGTACAAGACCCTAGAGGTCCTGCAGAGAGTATCTCAATTTGGAGGCTACAAGGACCTAAATCCTAAAGGTTACTGTATAGTCCATGTATCGGACAGGTCCGATCGTCTATCATTCCCCGGTTCTCTATGGACGGATCACGGTTGGTTTTCCCAGTCTCTTTCTATAGTTTGGGGATCGGCAGCGCCACTTGGATTCCTCCAGGGCACAGAAGGGCCGCGCCAATGTCCTGCTGTAAATCACATGAAAAGTTTTTGTGTTCTTCACCCTCTCTCCCATAATGCATTGCAGGTCACCATTTACAGTGTTTGTTGTCTTCATGACGTCTGGACCTTTCCTGCAGAACCGGTTCCCCGTCCTTTGTTCTCTGTAATAAATGATGACAGCCGAGACGCGTCATCAATTTCAGAGAGTTCTGAGGAAAAACGATTTCGCTGGAAAACTAAAAGTGAAATGTAAATAATAACGAGAATATAAAGACAAGAGGCCAAGAGCGGAGAGAACCGGAATAACAATCCACAGGATATTTACCAAGGTCTAAGCTTATAGATAGAAAGCCAACAAAACCAAAGAATTAGATGTGAGTATCAGAAAGGTGAAAGGGGTCAGAATGAACTCAAGGCTGGTAGATGGTAACATGGGGGACTGGGGGAGGACGGAAAAGAGTCTCCAGAATTATTCCATGGAAAGTACAAATAATAAATAAAGAAGAAGTGAAAAATTCCATCCATGAACTGGTCACTGCTTTACCGTATGACCTGGAGCATGATATTACTCTGCAGAGCTACAGTCAACACCAGAAACATAAGTTTTTATTTGTAAATCATTCCAAGAGGAATTATGTATAATATGGACATTACTTGCCATATTTTATCTGGGGATCTGATATACTACAATACTGCCCCCTATGTACAAGAATATAACTACTATAATACTGCTCCCTATGTACAAGAATATAACTACTATAATACTGCCCCCTATGTACAAGAATATAACTACTATAATACTGCCCCCTATGTACAAGAATATAACTACTATAATACTGCCCCCTATGTACAGGAATATAACTACTGTAATACTGCCCCCTATGTACAAGAATATAACTGCTATAATACTGCCGCCTATGTACAGGAATATAACTACTATAATACTGTCCCCTATGTACAAGAATATAACTACTATAATACTGCCCCTATGTACAGGAATATAACTACTATAATACTGCCCCCTATGTACAGGAATATAACTACTATAATACTGCCCCTATGTACAAGAATATAACTACTACAATACTGCCCCCTATGTACAAGAATATAACTACTATAATACTGCCCCCTATGTACAAGAATATAACTACTATAATACTGCCCCCTATGTACAGGAATATAACTACTGTAATACTGCCCCCTATGTACAAGAATATAACTGCTATAATACTGCCGCCTATGTACAGGAATATAACTACTATAATACTGTCCCCTATGTACAAGAATATAACTACTATAATACTGCCCCCTATGTACAAGAATATAACTACTATAATACTGCCCCTATGTACAGGAATATAACTACTATAATACTGCCCCCTATGTACAAGAATATAACTACTATAATACTGCCCCCTATGTACAGGAATATAACTACTATAATACTGCCCCCTATGTACAGGAATATAACTACTATAATACTGCCCCCTATGTACAGGAATATAACTACTATAATACTGCCCCCTATGTACAAGAATATAACTACTATAATACTACCCCCTATGTACAGGAATATAACTACTATAATACTGCCCCCTATGTACAGGAATATAACTACTATAATACTGCCCCCTATGTACAGGAATATAACTACTATAATACTACCCCCTATGTACAGGAATATAACTACTATAATACTGCCCCCTATGTACAGGAATATAACTACTATAATACTGCCCCCTATGTACAGGAATATAACTACTATAATACTGCCCCCTATGTACAGGAATATAACTACTATAATACTGCCCCCTATGTACAGGAATATAACTACTATAATACTGCCCCCTATGTACAAGAATATAACTACCATAATACTGCCCCCTATGTACAGGAATATAACTACTATAATACTGCCTCCTATGTACAGGAATATAACTACTATAATACTGCCCCCTATGTACAGGAATACAACTACTATAATACTGCCCCCTATGTACAAGATTATAACTACTATAATACTGCCCCCTATGTACAAGAATATAACTACTATAATACTGCCCCCTATGTACAAGAATATAACTACTATAATACTGCCCCCTATGTACAAGAATACAACTACTATAATACTGCCCCCTATGTACAAGATTATAACTACTATAATACTGCCCCCTATGTACAGGAATATAACTACTATAATACTGCCTCCTATGTACAAGAATATAACTACCATAATACTGCCCCCTATGTACAAGAATATAACTACCATAATACTGCCCCCTTTGTACAGGAATATAACTACTATAATACTGCCTCCTATGTACAGGAATATAACTACTATAATACTGCCCCCTATGTACAAGAATACAACTACTATAATACTGCCCCCTATGTACAAGATTATAACTACTATAATACTGCCCCCTATGTACAAGAATATAACTACTATAATACTGCCCCCTATGTACAAGAATATAACTACTATAATACTGCCCCCTTATGTACAAGAATACAACTACTATAATACTGCCCCCTATGTACAAGATTATAACTACTATAATACTGCCCCCTATGTACAGGAATATAACTACTATAATACTGCCTCCTATGTACAGGAATATAACTACTATAATACTGCCTCCTATGTACAGGAATATAACTACTATAATACTGCCCCCTTATGTACAAGAATACAACTACTATAATACTGCCCCCTATGTACAGGAATATAACTACTATAATACTGCCTCCTATGTACAGGAATATAACTACTATAATACTGCCTCCTATGTACAGGAATATAACTACTATAATACTGCCCCCTATGTACAGGAATATAACTACTATAATACTGCCTCCTATGTACAAGAATACAACTACTATAATACTGCCCCCTATGTACAAGATTATAACTACTATAATACTGCCCCCTATGTACAAGAATATAACTACTATAATACTGCCCCCTATGTACAAGAATATAACTACTATAATACTGCCCCCTATGTACAAGAATACAACTACTATAATACTGCCCCCTATGTACAAGATTATAACTACTATAATACTGCCCCCTATGTACAAGATTATAACTACTATAATACTGCCCCCTATGTACAGGAATATAACTACTATAATACTGCCTCCTATGTACAAGAATATAACTACCATAATACTGCCCCCTATGTACAAGAATATAACTACTATAATACTGCCCCCTATGTACAAGAATACAACTACTATAATACTGCCCCCTATGTACAGGAATATAACTACTATAATATTGCCCCCTATGTACAAGAATATAACTACTATAATACTGCCCCCTATGTACAAGAATATAACTACTATAATACTGCCCCCTATGTACAAGAATATAACTACTATAATACTGCTCCCTATGTACAGGAATATAACTACTATAATACTGCCCCCTATGTACAAGAATATAACTACTATAATACTGCCCCCTATGTACAGGAATATAACTACTATAATACTGCCCCCTATGTACAGGAATATAACTACTATAATACTGCCCCCTATGTACAAGAATATAACTACTATAATACTGCCCCTATGTACAGGAATATAACTACTATAATACTGCCCCCTATGTACAAGAATATAACTACTATAATACTGCCCCCTATGTACAGGAATATAACTACTATAATACTGCCCCTATGTACAGGAATATAACTACTATAATACTGCCCCCTATGTACAAGAATATAACTACTATAATACTGCCTCCTATGTACAAGAATACAACTACTATAATACTGCCCCCTATGTACAAGATTATAACTACTATAATACTGCCCCCTATGTACAGGAATATAACTACTATAATACTGCCCCCTATGTACAGGAATATAACTACTATAATACTGCCTCCTATGTACAAGAATACAACTACTATAATACTGCCCCCTATGTACAAGATTATAACTACTATAATACTGCCCCCTATGTACAAGAATATAACTACTATAATACTGCCCCCTATGTACAAGAATATAACTACTATAATACTGCCCCCTATGTACAAGAATACAACTACTATAATACTGCCCCCTATGTACAAGATTATAACTACTATAATACTGCCCCCTATGTACAAGATTATAACTACTATAATACTGCCCCCTATGTACAGGAATATAACTACTATAATACTGCCTCCTATGTACAAGAATATAACTACCATAATACTGCCCCCTATGTACAAGAATATAACTACTATAATACTGCCCCCTATGTACAAGAATACAACTACTATAATACTGCCCCCTATGTACAGGAATATAACTACTATAATATTGCCCCCTATGTACAAGAATATAACTACTATAATACTGCCCCCTATGTACAAGAATATAACTACTATAATACTGCCCCCTATGTACAAGAATATAACTACTATAATACTGCTCCCTATGTACAGGAATATAACTACTATAATACTGCCCCCTATGTACAAGAATATAACTACTATAATACTGCCCCCTATGTACAGGAATATAACTACTATAATACTGCCCCCTATGTACAGGAATATAACTACTATAATACTGCCCCCTATGTACAAGAATATAACTACTATAATACTGCCCCTATGTACAGGAATATAACTACTATAATACTGCCCCCTATGTACAAGAATATAACTACTATAATACTGCCCCCTATGTACAGGAATATAACTACTATAATACTGCCCCTATGTACAGGAATATAACTACTATAATACTGCCCCCTATGTACAAGAATATAACTACTATAATACTGCCCCCTATGTACAAGAATATAACTACTATAATACTGCCCCCTATGTACAGGAATATGACTACTATAATACTGCCCCCTATGTACAGGAATATAACTACTATAATACTGCCCCCTATGTACAGGAATATAACTACAGAGCGGAGGACAATAAAGATATGAATTTGGGATTTTGGGAATGTTTGGATGTGAAATTGTGATACAACGAAGTCATTTATAAATCACACCTGACACATTTGGCCGCTGTGTTACTTTGTGTTGTGCGGTGGGGGACTTCTTTCTCTTTGAGGTTTGTTCTCTGTGTTGTGTAGGATGAGGATGAGATACTGACACTCAGGGATTATCCAGGGGGGAGAAATCACCATAATAACAGCTGAGAGAATCTTGTGATTAAGTGAAAATTTCTTTACTCTTAACATTTTAAAATTTTGTAAAAATTCTGGACTTTTTTAAACTCGCTTGTTTTTTGTTTTTAAATACACAAGGAATGTAGATTGTCTGGGACCTGTATATAATAAATTACATTCCATTTGTTAAGTTTAACGTTTGCTGGTTTCATTTTGGATTTGTTGGACGCTTCTTATTCTGATTCTCTGCTATTGGCAAGTTCATGGCATTACTGATGGGAACAAAGCACTTGGGGTGAGATAGAAACTTACCATTATGTCCAACATATTACATCTGTCTGTGCCTTGAATTTTTTTCTCTATCCCTTAGAAGTATCAGCGGGATCATATAGGAAATTATAGAGATTTACTGCCCGGTATTGATGCATCAGCAGGACACTATAGGAGACTGTAGACAAGTACTTACCTGTACTGATGCGAATAAAGCACTTGGGGTGAGATAAGACCTTACTATTTACTCCAGCTGCTTTTGTTTGTTCTAGGTTTCTCCTCTCTTACTCGGAAGCATCCTCAGGATCATATAGGACATTACAGAGAAGTACTGACCTGTACTGAGGGAAATAAAGCACTTGGGGTGAGATAGAAACTTTATTTTATCTGCAGCAGCCTCTGTCTTTACATGTGTCATCACTCAAAAGCATCAGCAGGGTGATATAGGATATTATACAAAAGTACTGACCTGTACGTATGGGAATAAAGCACTTGGGGTGAGATAGAAACTTTATTTTATCTCCAGCAGCCTCTGTCTTTACATGTGTCATCACTCAGAAGCATCAGCAGGGTGATATAGGATATTATACAGAAGTACTCACCTGAACATATGGGAATAAAGCACTTGGGGTGAGATAGAAACTTACTATTAACTCCAGCAGCCTCTGTCTTTACATGTGTCATTTAGTCTATCACTCAGAAGCATCAGCAGGGTGATATAGGATATTATACAGAAGTACTGACCTGTACGTATGGGAATAAAGCACTTGGGGTGAGATAGAAGCTTTATTTTATCTGCAGCAGGATCAGATAGGACGGAATGGATAAGTAATACCTGTATGGGAATAACCACTAGAGGTGAGATAGTAACTCACTTTCTGCATCTATGTCTCTTTATAACTCAGCTCCTGTTCCCTCTTCCCCCTTCCCTCTCCATAGACTGTGTGATCTAACACCTCTGTGAGTCCCATTACTAGAGTTGTATATAGTATATACTGCAGGGTCACCATGTAATGTGCTAAATCCGTCTCCTTCTATGTCATGGATCAGCACAGACTTCTCCTAAATGTGTGCAGGGGTCAGGGGGACCCTGTATATTACCCACCATGGCACTAAAGGTGTTTCTATCCATGGAGGACCCAGCCCATAGATGACATTGTGGAAACCTTTTACTGTAGTGACAAGGTGAACACCGCGACCATTCCTGAGATTCCTGAGCCGTGGCCCCGAGCTGTCACTGGCCCCTGGGAGTTCTGCAGAAATCCTGCCCCAGATGACATAATGACAATGTGACAACTGCTGTGTCATCATAAAGCTTGACCTTAGTTATACCTAGTGAGACAATGGGGACGGTGCAGCCACAAGAGAGCGAGAATACACGAGTTATCCCAAAATACACAGCCCACATAATACCGTCATACGTGGCCCACATAATACCGTCATACGCGGCCCACGTAATACCGTCATACGCGGCCCACGTAATACCGTCATACGCGGCCCACGTAATACCGTCATACAGTGCCCACATAATACCGTCACACGCGGCCCACGTAATACCGTCACACGCGGCCCACGTAATACCGTCACACGCGGCCCACGTAATACCGTCATACGCGGCCCACGTAATACCGTCATACGCGGCCCACGTAATACCGTCATACGCGGCCCACGTAATACCGTCATACACGGCCCACATAATACCGTCATACACGGCCCACATAATACCGTCATACACGGCCCACATAATACCGTCATACACGGCCCACATAATACCGTCATACACGGCCCACATAATACCGTCATACACGGCCCACATAATACCGTCATACACGGCCCACATAATACCGTCATACACGGCCCACATAATACCGTCATACACGGCCCACATAATACCGTCATACACGGCCCACATAATACCGTCATACACGGCCCACATAATACCGTCATACACAGCCCACATAATACCGTCATGCATTACCCACATAATACTGTCATACACAGCCCACATAATACCGTCATACACGGCCCGCATAATACCGTAATACACAGCCCACATAATACCGTCATACAGTGCACACATAATACTGTCATACACAGCCCACATAATACCGTCATACACGGCCCACATAATACCGTCATACGCGGCCCACACAATACCGTCATACAGTGCCCACATAATACCGTCATACACAGCCCACATAATACCGTCATACAGTGCCCACATAATACCGTCATACACAGCCCACATAATACCGTCATACACAGCCCACATAATACCGTCATACACAGCCCACATAATACTGTCATACACAGCCCACATAATACCGTCATACACAGCCCACATAATACCGTCATACACAGCCCACATAATACCGTCATACACAGCCCACATAATACCGTCATACACAGCCCACATAATACCGTCATACACAGCCCACATAATACTGTCATACAGAGCCCACATAATACCGTCATACACAGCCCACATAATACCGTCATACACAGCCCACATAATACTGTCATACACTGCCCACATAATACTGTCATACACTGCCCACATAATACAGTCATACACAGCCCGCATAATACTGTCATACACAGCCCGCATAATACCGTCATACACAGCCCGCATAATAGTGTCATACACAGCCCGCATAATACTGTCATACACAGCCCGCATAATACCGTCATACACAGCCCGCATAATACTGTCATACACAGCCCGCATAATACCGTCATACACAGCCCGCATAATACCGTCATACACAGCCCGCATAATACCGTCATACACAGCCCACATAATACCGTCATACACTGCCCACATAATACCGTCATACACAGCCCACATAATACAGTCATACACAGCCCACATAATACCATCATACACAGCCCACATAATACCGTCATGCATTACCCACATAATACCGTCATACACAGCCCACATAATACCGTCATACGCGGCCCACACAATACCGTCATACACGGCCCACATAATACCGTCATACGCGGCCCACATAATACCGTCATACACAGCCCACATAATACCGTCATACACTGCCCATATAATACCGTCATACACTGCCCACATAATACCGTCATACACTGCCCACATAATACTGTCATACGCGGCCCACATAATACCGTCATACACAGTCCACATAATAGTGTCATACACAGCCCACATAATACCGTCATACACAGCCCACATAATACAGTCATACACAGCCCACATAATACCGTCATACACAGCCCACATAATACCGTCATACACAGCCCGCATAATACTGTCATACACAGCCCACATAATACTGTCATACACAGCCCGCATAATACCGTCATACACAGCCCACATAATACCGTCATACACAGCCCACATAATACCGTCATACACAGCCCACATAATACCGTCATACACAGCCCACATAATACCGTCATACACAGCCCACATAATACCGTCATACACAGCCCACATAATACCGTCATACACAGCCCACATAATACCGTCATACACAGCCCACATAATACCGTCATACACAGCCCACATAATACCGTCATACACAGCCCACATAATACCGTCATACACAGCCCACATAATACCGTCATGCATTACCCACATAATACTGTCATACACAGCCCACATAATACCGTCATACGCGGCTCACACAATACCGTCATACACGGCCCACATAATACTGTCATACGCGGCCCACATAATACCGTCATACACAGTCCACATAATAGTGTCATACACAGCCCTCATAATACCGTCATACACTGCCCACATAATACCGTCATACACTGCCCACATAATACCGTCATACACAGTATGTGGGTTATGTATGACAGTATTATGTGGGCTGTGTATGACACTATTATGTGGGTTATCATATACTGTTCATATATAACAGCGCCATATAGTGCTCAAATACTGTCATACAATCATACACTGTCCGAATAATAGCGCCATATAGTGCTCAAATACTGTCATACAATCATATACTGTTCATATATAGCACCGCCATATAGTGCTCAAATAATGTCATACAATTATATACTGTCCAAATAATACCGCCATATAATGCTCACATACAATCATACACTGTCCAAATAATAGCGTCATATAGCGCTCAGCACCGTTCTCCATCCCAGGAGGAGTCAAGAAACATGGACGCGCCCCTAGTGAAAAATGACTTTATTTTGGAGAGACGATCCCTTTAAGCGAGACCGCTTCACCCTTAACATGTTTCAAAAACTTTGTAAAACTTTGGTAACTTCGTGTTTTTTTTATATTTTCAAGCAGCCGCACTAAATATTCCGTCCGGATGGAGATTTATCGAAATTCCGACTAATTTCATATAATCATTTTTTGTGCCGATTGATCATAAATAATTCTGTTTTTCATAAATATACAAGTAAAATCCATCTATACGTGAGGTGGGCGGTCCCGGAGCGCTGCTCCTCCCCCCCGCCGCCACAGCCGTACAAACCGCACAAATCTCACCAAAAATCGCCTTAAAGTGCAGGTTCAACAAAACTAAATTGTAAATGGAATGTTTTATACTCCAGTCACATCCAAAGCTGCATCCACAGCAGTTTTATTTCTGAGCTTTCCTCTTCCTGCCTCTGCTTTGTATACTTCAAATAACTACACTAAGCTAAGGTAAGGAACGGTTAGACTTATATATATAATTTCTTATACTCCAGTCACATCCAGAGCTGCATCCACACTGGTTTTATTCACTTTTTTAGCTCAGCATTCTTCTTCCTGCTTCATATAGATGTATACTTCAGATCTATCTTTGAATACTTTGTATACTATGTCTACTATCTATCTATCATATCTAACTTCCTATACTCCAGTCACATCCAGAGCTGCATCCACATTGGTTTTATTCTCTTTTTTAGCTCAGCATTCTTCTTCCTGCTTCATATAGATGTATACTTCAGCTCTATCTATGAATACTTTGTATGCTATGTCTACTATCTATCTATCTATCATATCTAACTTCCTATACTCCAGTCACATCCAGAGCTGCATCCACATTGGTTTTATTCTCTGATCTCAGCTTTCTTCTTCCTGCTTCCTATAGATGTATACTTCAGATCTATCTCTGTATACTATGTCTACTATCTATCACATCTAATTTCCTATACTCCAGTCACATCCAGAGCTGCATCAACAGCTTTAAGCCCTTCTTTCCTAGCATTTTTAGTGTACTAACTGAGCATGCTCTCTTGCGTCTGATTTGTATAGATATATACTTCATGTATATATATCTATGTATACTATTTATCTTGCAATATCATTTCTTATACTCCAGTCACATCCAGAGCTGCATCCACAGCTCTGAGCTCAGCTTTCCTAACAGTTTCAGTGTCTGAATTAAGCTCTCGCTTCTGATATTTATTGATGTATATTCAGATATGTGCACTATACTGATGTAAAGGTGCACCTTATAACATTTCCTTCACTCTAGTCACATCCAGAGCTGCATCAACAGCTCTAAGCTCAGCTTTCCAGTTTCAGTGTCTGAATTGAGCTCTCACTTCTGATTTGTATATGTGTATATTCAGATATGTGCACAAAGCTGATGTAAAGTTATAAGTAAACCTTATAACATTTCCTTTACTCCAGTCACATCCAGAGCTGCATCCACAGCTCTGAGCTCCGCTTTCTAACAGTTTTAGTGTCTGAATTGAGCTCTTGCTTCTGATATGTGTATATTCAGATATGTGCACTAACCTGATGTAAAGGTACACCTTATAACATTTCCTTTACTCCAGTCACATCCAGAGCTGCATCTACAGCTCTGAGCTCCGCTTTCTAACAGTTTTAGTGTCTGAATTGAGCTCTTGCTTCTGATATGTGTATATTCAGATATGTGCACTAACCTGATGTAAAGGTACACCTTATAACATTTCCTTTACTCCAGTTACACCCAGAGCTGCATCTACAGTTATTTTACTGTCTGTACTCCACATCCCTGGTATTTTTGGTGTCATGTTCTCTTGCTTCTGGGTTGTATAGATGTATACTTCAGATATCTACACTGTAGACTCTTTGTTATATCATTTACTATACTCCAGTCCCACCCAAAGCTGCACCTACAGTTATTTTACCCTCTTATCATCCCTAGCAGTTTCTGTATCTGGAATGAGACTGTTTAGATGCCGCTTTCTATAGAGAGATACAGCAGACAATGATCTGCACATAGAGTTTTACATTTTCTATGCTGCAGTCACATCCAGAGCTGCATCTACAGTTATTGTACTGCCTATTTTTCCCTCTCCTCCTCAGAGTCTGGACTGACTATTCTCTCTTGGTTCTGGTATAGAACATTCAGATATCTACAATGAGCCTGAAGACTTATCTAATTTTTCTCTACTCCAGTCCCGACCAGAGCTGCATTCAATCAAAGTCAATATTCCCTGCTGCACAAACCAAACTAAGAAGAATATGCTTACATATACAGATGCTGAAACAGCAGGGGCTGCTGGGGGGGGCTCTCGGCACTGAATCGATCTGAGTGCAGCTTTGGATGTGACTAGAGTATAACATGAGATAATAATGTGAGCCTGCAGGTTAAGGTAAGGTGAGTGTCCCCCTTCAGCTTTTCCTTGTGTGCTTTTAAGTAATGTTTAATAAGTGTCCATCACTGGAACCCCCCGCAGGTAGGTCGTCTTCTCTCCAGTCCTTAAAGGGACCCCAGCCCCTCATTTTGGCATCCATTGACTCTGTGCTCCTCCGCCTCCCCTGTCCCGTTTTAGGTACCGCAGCAGGACAGGGCTGGCGTTACTCTAGAGATCGCCCAGAGGCTGTTATCCGCTTGTCTAGCGAGACGATTCATCGGCCTCAATGGAAGTCATGAAGGACCATTTCCCAGCGCTGACTGATGGCCGTGGTCTCGCAGGGGTTAATCACAATCTCCCGGTTGTTCTCATCGGCGTCTCCGATGATTTCCGTGTCCAGGCAGAAGTGGGACGCCATGTGCTCGATGTGGGAGCCCACCTTACTCCAGCGCTGTGAGCAAAAACACCGGGGTTAAAGGGATAGGTTTTGCAGCAGTGTGTGTACGCTTTACGGCAGTGACTGGGGGGCAATAGACAGAGCAATGTTGTATAGTACTACTGTCCTCTGCATGGAGTAGCGGGGTAGCTGCATACCAAACCTCCCCAGTGCTTGTAGTATCATCATCCTGCCTTATCTAGACGCCCCCAGTATGACGGCGCCCCCTGCTGGTCATGTCCCAGTATACACAGTAAAGCTGCAGGGAGCTGGAAACGTCAGCTGATTGTGTATAACAACAACTTCTTTTATATGAAGAGTTTTAGCTACATCTACAGTGAGGGTCCCGACAACTGGGACCCCCATGTCTGGCCCACAGGTGGCGCTAGTATGTGTAACCATTGCCCCATTCACTTCTATGGGATTTTGCTTATGTACCACTTGTGGCCCCCATCTAAAGGGACATTGGGGGCCCCAGTTATTTGAGTTATTCAAGGTTACTCCATGACCGGCAGCCGGGGGGTGCACCACAACCTTACCACCTTCTGCAGCCGGGGGGCGCAGCACGACCTGGCAATTACCAGCTTCTGCAGCTCACTCTCAGCTTTACTGTATATCCTGGGACATGACCAGCAGGGGGCACAGCTCTATGACACTGCTGGGCTCTAGACGGGGCGGGGGTCCTACACACAACATAAAGGGGTCGGCCAGGAGTTACTATTGACGTCCTATCCCTAACCCCTTTAATATTGGAGATGTTCATTAAGGGGGTTCTTAAGGGGATGGCAGTTACGTGTCTGATTACTGAGGACTTACTATAAATAACAACAATTATCACAAAAATGGGGGTCCCCATGTGCACCACGCCCCCCACTTGTGTGATCATCAGGGGTCCTTGTACACATGTGTTAGTAAGAAGACATCAGGGACTACAATAATGATGGCTGCATCTTCTAAGGATACATTCCCTTTAATGAAATGTTTCCTTTTGAGACTTTTAAAGGGGTCCCCCATGTGCCCTAGTGGCCGGGGGTGTCACTGATAGGCTACGAGGTGTCCCTGCAGGAAGGTGACATCACAACAGGTGGCAAAGTTTCTTTACACATTCAGACCTCTAGATGGCGCTGGATGCTCATTATCTGCTCCAGAGTCTGTGGCTGCGGTTACCTTGTGCTACTTACCTGCCGGCCATCTCCATCTCTACAGGGTAAGAGGACCACCTGGGTCCCGGGGAATAAGGTATGTACCGACAGACACAGATCCTGCTGACTGATCTGCTGAACCTGAGTGTAAATCCATTCCTGGAAGAGATACAAAAAGGAGAAAGTGCTGAAAACTATGGGATAAATATATACAGAGTGACCCAAAAGGGAACCTGTCAGCAGGTGTGACCATACAGACTGCAGCCAGTGTTATGTATTGTCCCTGGAGAGATGTGTAATCACACAATTGTTAGTAGCAGCAGGACTGTGATATATGGATTTATATTCTAGGATTGTGCTGTGGGGATGTCCTCACACTGCTGTGCTCGGTGATCTTAGTAGCCGGTGTTATGTATTGTCCATAGAGAGAAGTGTAATCAGACCTTTGTATCTGTTAGTAGCAGCAGGACTGTGATATAGGAGTTTAAATTCCAGGAATCTGCTGGGGTTAGGTCCTCACACTGCTGTGCTCTGTGCTCTCAGCAGCCAATGTGAGGGTGTGTCCTTGGAGAGGTGTGTAATCAAAACTTTGTATCTGTTGTTAGTAGCAGCAGGACTGTGATATATAAATTTATATTCTAGGATTGTGCTGTGGATGTGTCCTCACACTGCTGTGCTCTCTGCAGCCGGTGCTATGTATTGTCCCTGGAGAGATGTGTAATCAAACCTCACACTGCTGTGCTCTGCGCTCTCTGCAGTCAGTGTTATGTATTATCCCAGGAGAGATGTGTAATCAGACCTCACACTGCTGTGCTCTGTGCTCTCTGCAGCCAGTGTTATGTATTGTCCCTGGAGAGATGTGTAATCAGACCTCACACTGCTGTGCTCTGTGCTCTCTGCAGCCAGTGCCATGTATTGTCCCTGGAGAGATGTGTAATCAGGGGTGTGTGCTCACACTGCTGTGCTCTCAGTACTCTGTATTGAGCTGCTCTGCAGGCCCCTCCCTCTACTCTGAATGAAAGCTGTAGCAGGCTTCTGGTTGAAAACTACAGCTGACTCTCAGAGCAGAGGGGTAGAGCCGTGGAGTAGTTCAGACCAAAGAGATTACAGGCAAAGCAGTGTGAGGAAAACTCCCTACATTTGCATAAGTATCATCAAAAAACTGACGGGTTCCCTTTAAGGGGCTCTTGCTCTCTTTTAACCAGTGATGGTCATAATTACAGCTCTAGTTACAATATGCAACACTATAACTATGTGTGTGTCCTCACACTGCTGTGCTCATACTCTCAGAAATACCCCAAAGCCCATCAAAAAAGCAGGAAGTGGGGGCAAATCAGGGCACAGAGCTAATTACAAAGCAGTCTAAGGATATATCTTCCTTTTCTGAAATCTCCAAGATCATCCATAATCTATACAGAAAGTCAGCAATTTAGTGTTCCTGCAATGCCCCCAGAGGACAACTGTGGTATTACACTGTCATCAATATGATTGTCATGTGACACAAGTACACGCTGGGTCCTCCATGTAATGTCCCCTGCTCCACTCATTATCCCGAACCTCCGGCCTGTGTACATCGTTACCAAGGATTTATAATCAGTGTCATCTCCCAAGATCAATATTATTATGACCCCTCTAATTACACAAATATTGTCTAATTGATTTGAGATGAGAATAAGAATCAGTCAAATACAACACGGAAATCACCGAATCATTACTCCATGTATCAGCATGAAAAGACACAGCACAGACATCACATATTATAGCAGTTATATTCCTGTACATAGGGGGCAGTATTATAGTAGTTATATTCCTGTACATAGGGGGCAGTATTATAGTAGTTATATTCCTGTACATAGGGGCAGTATTATAGTAGTTATATTCTTGTACATAGGGGCAGTATTATAGTAGTTATATTCTTGTACATAGGGGGCAGTATTATAGTAGTTATATTCCTGTACATAGGGGGCAGTATTATAGTAGTTATATTCTTGTACATAGGCGGCAGTATTATAGTAGTTATATTCCTGTACATAGGGGGCAGTATTATAGTAGTTATATTCTTGTACATAGGGGCAGTATTATAGTAGTTATATTCTTGTACATAGGGGGCAGTATTATAGTAGTTATATTCCTGTACATAGGGGCAGTATTATAGTAGTTATATTCCTGTACATAGAGGGCAGTATTATAGTAGTTATATTCCTGTACATAGGGGGCAGTATTATAGTAGTTATATTCCTGTACATAGGGGGTAGTATTATAGTAGTTATATTCTTGTACATAGGGGCAGTATTATAGTAGTTATATTCTTGTACATAGAGGGCAGTATTATAGTAGTTATATTCTTGTACATAGGGGGCTGTATTATAGTAGTTATATTCCTGTACATAGGGGCAGTATTATAGTAGTTATATTCCTGTACATAGGGGGCAGTATTATAGTAGTTATATTCTTGTACATAGGGGCAGTATTATAGTAGTTATATTCTTGTACATAGAGGGCAGTATTATAGTAGTTATATTCTTGTACATAGGGGGCTGTATTATAGTAGTTATATTCCTGTACATAGGGGCAGTATTATAGTAGTTATATTCCTGTACATAGGGGGCAGTATTATAGTAGTTATATTCCTGTACACAGGGGACAGTATTATAGTAGTTATATTCTTGTACATAGGGGGCAGTATTATAGTAGTTATATTCCTGTACATAGGGGGCAGTATTATAGTAGTTATATTCCTGTACATAGGGGGCAGTATTATAGTAGTTATATTCCTGTACATAGGGGGCAGTATTATAGTAGTTATATTCTTGTACATAGGGGCAGTATTATAGTAGTTATATTCTTGTACATAGGGGGCAGTATTATAGTAGTTATATTCCTGTACATAGGGGCAGTATTATAGTAGTTATATTCCTGTACATAGAGGGCAGTATTATAGTAGTTATATTCCTGTACATAGGGGGCAGTATTATAGTAGTTATATTCCTGTACATAGGGGGTAGTATTATAGTAGTTATATTCTTGTACATAGGGGCAGTATTATAGTAGTTATATTCTTGTACATAGAGGGCAGTATTATAGTAGTTATATTCTTGTACATAGGGGGCTGTATTATAGTAGTTATATTCCTGTACATAGGGGCAGTATTATAGTAGTTATATTCCTGTACATAGGGGGCAGTATTATAGTAGTTATATTCTTGTACATAGGGGCAGTATTATAGTAGTTATATTCTTGTACATAGAGGGCAGTATTATAGTAGTTATATTCTTGTACATAGGGGGCTGTATTATAGTAGTTATATTCCTGTACATAGGGGCAGTATTATAGTAGTTATATTCCTGTACATAGGGGGCAGTATTATAGTAGTTATATTCCTGTACACAGGGGACAGTATTATAGTAGTTATATTCTTGTACATAGGGGGCAGTATTATAGTAGTTATATTCCTGTACATAGGGGGCAGTATTATAGTAGTTATATTCTTGTACATAGGGGGCAGTATTATAGTAGTTATATTCCTGTACATAGGGGGCAGTATTATAGTAGTTATATTCCTGTACATAGGGGGCAGTATTATAGTAGTTATATTCCTGTACATAGGGGGCAGTATTATAGTAGTTATATTCCTGTACATAGGGGGCAGTATTATAGTAGTTATATTCCTGTACATAGAGGGCAGTATTATAGTAGTTATATTCTTGTACATAGGGGGCAGTATTATAGTAGTTATATTCCTGTACATAGGGGGCAGTATTATAGTAGTTATATTCTTGTACATAGGGGGCAGTATTATAGTAGTTATATTCCTGTACATAGGGGCAGTATTATAGTAGTTATATTCTTGTACATAGGGGGCAGTATTATAGAAGTTATATTCCTGTACATAGGGGCAGTATTATAGTAGTTATATTCTTGTACATAGGAGCAGTATTATAGTAGTTATATTCTTGTACATAGGGGGCAGTAATACAGTAGTTATATTCTTGTACATAGGGAGGCAGTATTATAGTAGTTATATTCCTGTACATAGGGGGCAGTATTATAGTAGTTATATTCCTGTACATAGGAAGGCAGTATTATAGTAGTTATATTCTTGTACATAGGGGGCAGTATTATAGTAGTTATATTCCTGTACATAGGGGCAGTAATACAGTAGTTATATTCTTGTACATAGGGAGGCAGTATTATAGTAGTTATATTCCTGTACATAGGGGGCAGTATTATAGTAGTTATATTCCTGTACATAGGGGGGCAGTATTATAGTAGTTATATTCTTGTACATAGGGGGCAGTATTATAGTAGTTATATTCCTGTACATAGGGGGCAGTATTATAGTAGTTATATTCCTGTACATAGGGGGCAGTATTATAGTAGTTATATTCTTGTACATACGGGGCAGTATTATAGTAGTTATATTCTTGTACATAGGGGGCAGTATTATACTAGTTATATTCCTGTGCATAGAGGGCAGTATTATAGTAGTTATATTCTTGTACATAGGGGGCAGTATTATAGTAGTTATATTCTTGTACATAGGGGGCAGTATTATAGTAGTTATATTCTTGTACATAGGGGGCAGTATTATAGTAGTTATATTCCTGTACATAGGGGGCAGTATTATAGTAGTTATATTCCTGTACATAGGGGGCAGTATTATAGTAGTTATATTCTTGTACATAGGGGGCAGTATTATAGTAGTTATATTCTTGTACATAGGGGGCGGTATTATAGTAGTTATATTCCTGTACATAGGGGGCAGTATTATAGTAAATATATTCCTGTACATAGGGGGCAGTATTATAGTAGTTATATTCCTGTACATAGGGGGCAGTATTATAGTAGTTATATTCTTGTACATAGGGGCAGTATTATAGTAGTTATATTCTTGTACATAGAGGGCAGTATTATAGTAGTTATATTCTTGTACATAGGGGGCAGTATTATAGTAGTTATATTTTTGTATATAGGGGGCAGTATTATAGTAGTTATATTCTTGTACATAGGAGGCAGTATTATAGTAGTTATATTCTTGTACATAGGGGGCAGTATTATAGTAGTTATATTCCTGTACATAGGGGCAGTATTATAGTAGTTATATTCTTGTACATAGGGGGCAGTATTATAGTAGTTATATTCTTGTACATAGGGGGCAGTATTATAGTAGTTATATTCTTGTACATAG
The DNA here is from genome assembly GCF_040894005.1 of Engystomops pustulosus. NCBI lineage: Eukaryota > Metazoa > Chordata > Amphibia > Anura > Leptodactylidae > Engystomops > Engystomops pustulosus. Next base: position 9,620,595 of record NC_092413.1, read on the forward strand.
GGGGCAGTATTATAGTAGTTATATTCCTGTACATAGGGGGCAGTATTATAGTAGTTATATTCCTGTACATAGGAGGCAGTATTATAGTAGTTATATTCCTGTACATAGGGGGCAGTATTATAGTAGTTATATTCCTGTACATAGGGCGCAGTATTATAGTAGTTATATTCTTGTACATAGGGGGCAGTATTATAGTAGTTATATTCTTGTACATAGGGGGCAGTATTATAGTAGTTAAACTCTTGTACATAGGGGGCAGTATTATAGTAGTTATATTCCTGTACATATGAGGCAGTATTATAGTAGTTATATTCCTGTACATAGGGGGCAGTATTATAGTAGTTATATTCCTGTACATAGGGGGCAGTATTATAGTAGTTATATTCCTGTACATAGGGCGCAGTATTATAGTAGTTATATTCCTGTACATAGGGCGCAGTATTATAGTAGATATTCTTCTGCATAGGGGGCAGTATTATAGTAGTTATATTCCTGTACATAGGGGGCAGTATTATAGTAGTTATATTCTTGTATATAGGGGGCAGTATTATAGTAGTTATATTCTTGTACATAGGGGGTAGTATTATAGTAGTTATATTCCTGTACATAGGGGGCAGTATTATAGTAGTTATATTCCTGTACATAGGAGGCAGTATTATAGTAGTTATATTCTTGTACATAGGGGGCAGTATTATAGTAGTTATATTCCTGTACATAGGAGGCAGTATTATAGTAGTTATATTCTTGTACATAGGGGGCAGTATTATAGTAGTTATATTCTTGTACATAGGGAGCAGTATTATAGTAGTTATATTCTTGTACATAGGGGGCAGTATTATAGTAGTTATATTCTTGTACATAGGGGACAGTATAATAGTAGTTATATTCTTGTACATAGGGGGGCAGTATTATAGTAGTTATATTCTTGTACATAGGGGGCAGTATTATAGTAGTTATATTCCTGTACATAGGGGGCAGTATTATAGTAGTTATATTCTTGTACATAGGGGGCAGTATTATAGTAGTTATATTCTTGTACATAGGGGGCAGTATTATAGTAGTTATATTCTTGTACATAGGGGGCAGTATTATAGTAGTTATATTCTTGTACATAGGGGGCAGTATTATAGTAGTTATATTCTTGTACATAGGGGGTAGTATTATAGTAGTTATATTCCTGTACATAGGGGGCAGTATTATAGTAGTTATATTCCTGTACATAGGGGGCAGTATTATAGTAGTTATATTCTTGTACTTAGGGGGCAGTATTATAGTAGTTATATTATTGTACATAGGGGCAGTATTATAGTAGTTATATTCTTGTACATAGGGGGCAGTATTATAGTAGTTATATTCTTGTACATAGGGGGCAGTATTATAGTAGTTATATTCTTGTACATAGGGGGCAGTATTATAGTAGTTATATTCCTGTACATAGGGGGCAGTATTATAGTAGTTATATTCTTGTACATAGGGGGCAGTATTATAGTAGTTATATTCCTGTACATAGGGGGCAGTATTATAGTAGTTATATTCTTGTACATAGGGGGTTGTATTATAGTAGTTATATTCCTGTACATAGGGGGCAGTATTATAGTAGTTGTATTCCTGTACATAGGGGGCAGTATTATAGTAGTTATATTCCTGTACATAGGGGGCAGTATTATAGTAGTTATATCCCTGTACATAGGGGCAGTATTATAGTAGTTATATTCTTGTACATAGGGGGCAGTATTATAGTAGTTATATTCTTGTACATAGGGGCAGTATTATAGTAGCTATTTTCCTGTACATAGGGGGCAGTATTATAGCAGTTATACATAATGGGGATGGATGTATAGATCTCACAGTGAATACATTACCAGATTGCTATAATACTGAGCAGATAGTGTAGACATTACATGGGGTTAATGTCCCCGCGCCTCTTTGTTCTGCGCTTCGCTCGGCGCGGTCTGTTCTGTGCGCTGCGCTGTCATCTCGCTGGTACAATGACTTTCGCTATCTTATAATAAATGTGACAGCCTTCCTGGAAATCGCTGTGATAAATGGTCAATGAACAAGCATTTAGAGAAATGAATTCCTCACAATGATATCAGCCGAGCCGCCGATTCCTGCTGAAGCCATTTACATTTATGTGGAAGGAATTAAATGAGACGCCGGTGACCTCTGGGGTAACGCACAATATTCGCCGCTCTGTCACCTGCTGGCGGCTGCGGGTTAAATGGATATCTGCAGAATCCGTGGCAAATACATGAAGCCTTTGTACGGGACGTAATGTGTCGGGATCACCTGTAATGCGGCCATGAAGGTCGCTCGAGGTTAAGTCACTTGTGATTGAATCTATGAAAACTTTTGAGAAATTTGCAGCAATTGCCAAAAATCCCGAACATGGAAACTGAGGTCACGTGGTCCCATAGATCAGGGTGTAAAGTGGTGAAACACTGGTGGACGTGGCTGCCGGCCTCTGCCCTCTTCCTTAGGCTGACCCCCCCTGTCATCCGGTCCTATTGTGCGCCCCTCTGCTCCAAGTGTCACCTACCAGTCCACAGCGGACCAAAAGGAAGGTCCATGAGCATTATGGGTCCACATCCTGGTCTGTTTGCTCCTGGTCCCAGGTTCTGTGCTGTCTGCCCTAGCCTTTGGCTTTCCCTTGACTCTGCCTTGACCTGTGCTTGTCCCTGACTCTTCCCTGTCTGATCCTCTGGTGCTTTATAATGGAATCTCTTGACCTGCCGGGGTCAGCTGCCGCCTCGACTCCGAGAGGAAGATACTCAGGGTTCCCATTGAAGTAAAGTCCAGATAACGCCTTTGCAAGTGACCCAAAACCAAACCGGCCCAGGATGAGATTAACGTGGAAAACCGCTGTAGGACGGGGACTGGTTAGTGCATTGTTAGAAATGTAATAGTCCATTACTTTACTCTTTGAGTGTAAAGCGCTGCTGTCTATGAAAGGCAGGGGACACAGGCTGCGCTGCTGTCTATGAGAGGCAGGTGTCACAGGCTGCACTGCTGTCTATGAGAGGCAGGTGTCACAGGCTACACTGCTGTCTATGAGAGGCAGGGGACACAGGCTACACTGCTGTCTATGAGAGGCAGGTGTCACAGGCTGCGCTGCTGTCTATGAGAGGCAGGTACCACAGGCTGCACTGCTGTCTATGAGAGGCAGGTGCCACAGGCTGCGCTGCTGTCTATGAGAGGCAGGTACCACAGGCTGCGCTGCTGTCTATGAGAGGCAGGGGACACAGGCTGCGCTGCTGTCTATGAGAGGCAGGGGACACAGGCTGCGCTGCGGTCTATGAGAGGCAGGTGCCACAGGCTGCGCTGCTGTCTATGAGTGGCAGGGGACACAGGCTGCACTGCTGTCTATGAGAGGCAGGTGCCACAGGCTGCGCTGCTGTCTATGAGAGGCAGGGGACACAGGCTGCGCTGCTGTCTATGAGAGGCAGGAGCCACAGGCTGCACTGCTGTCTATGAGAGGCAGGGGACACAGGCTGCACTGCTGTCTTTGAGAGGCAGGGGACACAGGCTGCGCTGCTGTCTATGAGAGGCAGGGGACACAGGCTGCACTGCTATCTATGAGAGGCAGGTGTCACAGGCTACACCGCTGTCTATGAGAGGCAGGTGTCACAGGCTGCACCGCTGTCTATGAGAGGCAGGGGACACAGGCTGCACCGCTGTCTATGAGAGGCAGGTACCACAGGCTGCGCTGCTGTCTATGAGAGGCAGGTGCCACAGGCTGCACTGCTGTCTATGAGAGGTAGGTGTCACAGGCTGCACTGCTGTCTATGAGAGGCAGGTGCCACAGGCTGCACTGCTGTCTATGAGAGGCAGGGGACACAGGCTGCACCGCTGTCTATGAGAGGCAGGTACCACAGGCTGCGCTGCTGTCTATGAGAGGCAGGTGCCACAGGCTGTGCTGCTGTCTATGAGAGGTAGGTGTCACAGGCTGCGCTGCTGTCTATGAGAGGCAGGTGTCACAGGCATGCGCTGCTGTCTATGAGAGGCAGGTGTCACAGGCTGCGCTGCTGTCTATGAGAGGCAGGGGACACAGGCTGCGCTGCTGTCTATGAGAGGCAGGTGTCACAGGCTGGGCTGCTGTCTATGAGAGGCAGGGGACACAGGCTGCGCTGCTGTCTATGAGAGGCAGGTGTCACAGGCTGCACTGCTGTCTATGAGAGGCAGGTGTCACAGGCTGGGCTGCTGTCTATGAGAGGCAGGTGTCACAGGCTGGGCTGCTGTCTATGAGAGGCAGGGGACACAGGCTGCGCTGCTGTCTATGAGAGGCAGGTGCCACAGGCTACACTGCTGTCTATGAGAGGCAGGTGCCACAGGCTGCGCTGCTGTCTATGAGAGGCAGGGGACACAGGCTGCGCTGCTGTCTATGAGAGGCAGGGGACACAGGCTGCACTGCTGTCTATGAGAGGCAGGTGCCACAGGCTGCGCTGCTGTCTATGAGAGGCAGGTGCCACAGGCTGCGCTGCTGTCTATGAGAGGCAGGGGACACAGGCTGCGCTGCTGTCTATGAGAGGCAGGGGACACAGGCTGCGCTGCTGTCTATGAGAGGCAGGTGTCACAGGCTGCGCTGCTGTCTATGAGAGGCAGGTGCCACAGGCTGCGCTGCTGTCTATGAGAGGCAGGTGCCACAGGCTGCGCTGCTGTCTATGAGAGGCAGGTGTCACAGGCTGCACTGCTGTCTATGAGAGGCAGGGGACACAGGCTACACTGCTGTCTATGAGAGGCAGGTGTCACAGGCTGCGCTGCTGTCTATGAGAGGCAGGTACCACAGGCTGCACTGCTGTCTATGAGAGGCAGGTGCCACAGGCTGCGCTGCTGTCTATGAGAGGCAGGTACCACAGGCTGCGCTGCTGTCTATGAGAGGCAGGGGACACAGGCTGCGCTGCTGTCTATGAGAGGCAGGGGACACAGGCTGCGCTGCGGTCTATGAGAGGCAGGTGCCACAGGCTGCGCTGCTGTCTATGAGTGGCAGGGGACACAGGCTGCACTGCTGTCTATGAGAGGCAGGTGCCACAGGCTGCGCTGCTGTCTATGAGAGGCAGGGGACACAGGCTGCGCTGCTGTCTATGAGAGGCAGGAGCCACAGGCTGCACTGCTGTCTATGAGAGGCAGGGGACACAGGCTGCACTGCTGTCTATGAGAGGCAGGGGACACAGGCTGCGCTGCTGTCTATGAGAGGCAGGGGACACAGGCTGCACTGCTATCTATGAGAGGCAGGTGTCACAGGCTACACCGCTGTCTATGAGAGGCAGGTGTCACAGGCTGCACCGCTGTCTATGAGAGGCAGGGGACACAGGCTGCACCGCTGTCTATGAGAGGCAGGTACCACAGGCTGCGCTGCTGTCTATGAGAGGCAGGTGCCACAGGCTGCACTGCTGTCTATGAGAGGTAGGTGTCACAGGCTGCACTGCTGTCTATGAGAGGCAGGTGCCACAGGCTGCACTGCTGTCTATGAGAGGCAGGGGACACAGGCTGCACCGCTGTCTATGAGAGGCAGGTACCACAGGCTGCGCTGCTGTCTATGAGAGGCAGGTGCCACAGGCTGCGCTGCTGTGTATGAGAGGTAGGTGTCACAGGCTGCGCTGCTGTCTATGAGAGGCAGGTGTCACAGGCTGCGCTGCTGTCTATGAGAGGCAGGTGTCACAGGCTGCGCTGCTGTCTATGAGAGGCAGGGGACACAGGCTGCGCTGCTGTCTATGAGAGGCAGGTGTCACAGGCTGGGCTGCTGTCTATGAGAGGCAGGGGACACAGGCTGCGCTGCTGTCTATGAGAGGCAGGTGTCACAGGCTGCACTGCTGTCTATGAGAGGCAGGTGTCACAGGCTGGGCTGCTGTCTATGAGAGGCAGGTGTCACAGGCTGGGCTGCTGTCTATGAGAGGCAGGGGACACAGGCTGCGCTGCTGTCTATGAGAGGCAGGTGCCACAGGCTGCGCTGCTGTCTATGAGAGGCAGGGGACACAGGCTGCGCTGCTGTCTATGAGAGGCAGGGGACACAGGCTGCACTGCTGTCTATGAGAGGCAGGTGCCACAGGCTGCGCTGCTGTCTATGAGAGGCAGGTGCCACAGGCTGCGCTGCTGTCTATGAGAGGCAGGGGACACAGGCTGCGCTGCTGTCTATGAGAGGCAGGGGACACAGGCAGGCTGCTGTCTATGAGAGGCAGGTGTCACAGGCTGCGCTGCTGTCTATGAGAGGCAGGTGCCACAGGCTGCGCTGCTGTCTATGAGAGGCAGGTGCCACAGGCTGCGCTGCTGTCTATGAGAGGCAGGTGTCACAGGCTGCACTGCTGTCTATGAGAGGCAGGGGACACAGGCTGCGCTGCTGTCTATGAGAGGCAGGGGACACAGGCTGCGCTGCTGTCTATGAGAGGCAGGGGACACAGGCTGCGCTGCTGTCTATGAGAGGCAGGGGACACAGGCTGCGCTGCTGTCTATGAGAGGCAGGGGACACAGGCTGCGCTGCTGTCTATGAGAGGCAGGTGTCACAGGCTGCGCTGCTGTCTATGAGAGGCAGGGGACACAGGCTGCGCTGCTGTCTATGAGAGGCAGGGGACACAGGCTGTGCTGCTGTCTATGAGAGGCAGGTGTCACAGGCTGCGCTGCTGTCTATGAGAGGCGGGGGACACAGGCTGCACTGCTGTCTATGAGAGGCGGGGGACACAGGCTGCACTGCTGTCTATGAGAGGCAGGTGTCACAGGCTGTGCTGCTGTCTATGAGAGGCAGGGGACACAGGCTGCACTGCTGTCTATGAGAGGCAGGGGACACAGGCTGCGCTGCTGTCTATGAGAGGCAGGGGACACAGGCTGCGCTGCTGTCTATGAGAGGCAGGGGACACAGGCTGCGCTGCTGTCTATGAGAGGCAGGTGCCACAGGCTGCGGTGCTGTCTATGAGAGGAAGGTGTCACAGGCTGCACTGCTGTCTATGAGAAGCGGGGGACACAGGCTGCGCTGCTGTCTATGAGAGGCAGGGGACACAGGCTGCGCTGCTGTCTATGAGAGGCAGGTGCCACAGGCTGCACTGCTGTCTATGAGCGGCATGTGCCACAGGCTGCGCTGCTGTCTATGAGAGGCAGGGGACACAGGCTGCACTGCTGTCTATGAGAGGCAGGTGTCACAGGCTGCGCTGCTGTCTATGAGAGGCAGGTGTCACAGGCTGCACTGCTGTCTATGAGAGGCAGGGGACACAGGCTGTGCCGCTGTCTATGAGAGGCAGGGGACACAGGCTGCGCTGCTGTCTATGAGAGGCAGGGGACACAGGCTGCGCTGCTGTCTATGAGAGGCAGGGGACACAGGCTGCGCTGCTGTCTATGAGAGGCAGGTGCCACAGGCTGCGGTGCTGTCTATGAGAGGAAGGTGTCACAGGCTGCACTGCTGTCTATGAGAAGCGGGGGACACAGGCTGCGCTGCTGTCTATGAGAGGCAGGTACCACAGGCTGCGCTGCTGTCTATGAAAGGCTGGTGCCACAGGCTGCACTGCTGTCTATGAGAGGCAGGGGACACAGGCTGCGCTGCTGTCTATGAGAGGCATGTGCCACAGGCTGCGCTGCTGTCTATGAGAGGCAGGTGCCACAGGCTGCACTGCTGTCTATGAGCGGCATGTGCCACAGGCTGCGCTGCTGTCTATGAGAGGCAGGGGACACAGGCTGCACTGCTGTCTATGAGAGGCAGGTGTCACAGGCTGCACTGCTGTCTATGAGAGGCAGGGGACACAGGCTGTGCCGCTGTCTATGAGAGGCAGGGGACACAGGCTGCGCTGCTGTCTATGAGAGGCAGGGGACACAGGCTGCGCTGCTGTCTATGAGAGGCTGGTGCCACAGGCTGCGCTGCTGTCTATGAGAGGCAGGGGACACAGGCTGCGCTGCTGTCTATGAGAGGCAGGTGCCACAGGCTGTGCTGCTGTCTATGAGAGGCAGGGGACACAGGCTGTGCTGCTGTCTATGAGAGGCAGGTGCCACAGGCTGCGCTGCTGTCTATGAGAGGCAGGGGACACAGGCTGCGCTGCTGTCTATGAGAGGCAGGTACCACAGGCTGCACTGCTGTCTATGAGAGGCAGGGGACACAGGCTGCGCTGCTGTCTAAGAGAGGCAGGGGACACAGGCTGCACTGCTGTCTATGAGAGGCAGGTGACACAGGCTGCGCTGCTGTCTATGAGAGGCAGGTACCACAGGCTGCGCTGCTGTCTATGAGAGGCAGGGGACACAGGCTGCGCTGCTGTCTATGAGAGGCAGGTGCCACAGGCTGCACTGCTGTCTATGAGAGGCAGGTGTCACAGGCTGCACTGCTGTCTATGAGAGGCAGGTGCCACAGGCTGCGCTGCTGTCTATGAGAGGCAGTGGCCACAGGCTGCGCTGCTGTCTATGAGAGGCAGGGGACACAGGCTGCAACGCTGTCTATGAGAGGCAGGGGACACAGGCTGCGCTGCTGTCTATGAGAGGCCGGTGTCACAGGCTGCGCTGCTGTCTATGAGAGGCAGGTGTCACAGGCTGCGCTGCTGTCTATGAGAGGCAGGAGACACAGGCTGCACTGCTGTCTATGAGAGGCAGGGGCCACAGGCTGCACTGCTGTCTATGAGAGGCAGGTGTCACAGGCTGCGCTGCTGTCTATGAGAGGCATTGGCCACAGGCTGCGCTGCTGTCTATGAGAGGCAGGGGACACAGGCTGCGCTGCTGTCTATGAGAGGCAGGTGTCACAGGCTGCACTGCTGTCTATGAGAGGCAGGTGTCACAGGCTGCACTGCTGTCTATGAGAGGCAGGTGTCACAGGCTGCGCTGCTGTCTATGAGAGGCATTGGCCACAGGCTGCACTGCTGTCTATGAGAGGCAGGGGACACAGGCTGCGCTGCTGTCTATGAGAGGCAGGTGTCACAGGCTGCGCTGCCGTCTATGAGAGGCAGGTGTCACAGGCTGCACTGCTGTCTATGAGAGGCAGGTGCCACAGGCTGCGCTGCTGTCTATGAGAGGCAGGTACCACAGGCTGCACTGCTGTCTATGAGAGGCAGGTACCACAGGCTGCGCTGCTGTCTATGAGAGGCAGGTGCCACAGGCTGCGCTGCTGTCTATGAGAGGCAGGGGACACAGGCTGCGCTGCGGTCTATGAGAGGCAGGGGACACAGGCTGCGCTGCGGTCTATGAGAGGCAGGGGACACAGGCTACACTGCTGTCTATGAGAGGCAGGGGACACAGGCTGCGCTGCTGTCTATGAGAGGCAGGTGTCACAGGCTGCGCTGCTGTCTATGAGAGGCAGGGGACACAGGCTGCGCTGCTGTCTATGAGAGGCAGGTGTCACAGGCTGCGCTGCGGTCTATGAGAGGCAGGGGACACAGGCTGCGCTGCTGTCTATGAGAGGCATTGGCCACAGGCTGCGCTGCTGTCTATGAGAGGCAGGGGACACAGGCTGCACCGCTGTCTATGAGAGGCAGGGGACACAGGCTGCGCTGCTGTCTATGAGAGGCCGGTGTCACAGGCTGCGCTGCTGTCTATGAGAGGCATTGGCCACAGGCTGTGCTGCTGTCTATGAGAGGCAGGTGTCACAGGCTGCACTGCTGTCTATGAGAGGCAGGTGTCACAGGCTGCGCTGCTGTCTATGAGAGGCATTGGCCACAGGCTGCACTGCTGTCTATGAGAGGCAGGTACCACAGGCTGCGCTGCTGTCTATGAGAGGCAGGTGTCACAGGCTGCACTGCTGTCTATGAGAGGCAGGTGTCACAGGCTGCACTGCTGTCTATGAGAGGCAGGTGCCACAGGCTGCGCTGCTGTCTATGAGAGGCAGGTACCACAGGCTGCACTGCTGTCTATGAGAGGCAGGTACCACAGGCTGCGCTGCTGTCTATGAGAGGCAGGTGCCACAGGCTGCGCTGCTGTCTATGAGAGGCAGGGGACACAGGCTGCGCTGCGGTCTATGAGAGGCAGGGGACACAGGCTGCGCTGCGGTCTATGAGAGGCAGGGGACACAGGCTGCGCTGCTGTCTATGAGAGGCAGGTGTCACAGGCTGCGCTGCTGTCTATGAGAGGCAGGGGACACAGGCTGCACTGCTGTCTATGAGAGGCATTGGCCACAGGCTGCACTGCTGTCTATGAGAGGCAGGGGACACAGGCTGCGCTGCTGTCTATGAGAGGCAGGTGTCACAGGCTGGGCTGCTGTCTATGAGAGGCAGGGGACACAGGCTGCGCTGCTGTCTATGAGAGGCAGGTGTCACAGGCTGCACTGCTGTCTATGAGAGGCAGGTGTCACAGGCTGGGCTGCTGTCTATGAGAGGCAGGTGTCACAGGCTGGGCTGCTGTCTATGAGAGGCAGGGGACACAGGCTGCGCTGCTGTCTATGAGAGGCAGGTGCCACAGGCTGCGCTGCTGTCTATGAGAGGCAGGTGCCACAGGCTGCGCTGCTGTCTATGAGAGGCAGGGGACACAGGCTGCGCTGCTGTCTATGAGAGGCAGGGGACACAGGCTGCGCTGCTGTCTATGAGAGGCAGGTGTCACAGGCTGCGCTGCTGTCTATGAGAGGCAGGTGCCACAGGCTGCGCTGCTGTCTATGAGAGGCAGGTGCCACAGGCTGCGCTGCTGTCTATGAGAGGCAGGTGTCACAGGCTGCACTGCTGTCTATGAGAGGCAGGGGACACAGGCTACACTGCTGTCTATGAGAGGCAGGTGTCACAGGCTGCGCTGCTGTCTATGAGAGGCAGGTACCACAGGCTGCACTGCTGTCTATGAGAGGCAGGTGCCACAGGCTGCGCTGCTGTCTATGAGAGGCAGGTACCACAGGCTGCGCTGCTGTCTATGAGAGGCAGGGGACACAGGCTGCGCTGCTGTCTATGAGAGGCAGGGGACACAGGCTGCGCTGCGGTCTATGAGAGGCAGGTGCCACAGGCTGCGCTGCTGTCTATGAGTGGCAGGGGACACAGGCTGCACTGCTGTCTATGAGAGGCAGGTGCCACAGGCTGCGCTGCTGTCTATGAGAGGCAGGGGACACAGGCTGCGCTGCTGTCTATGAGAGGCAGGAGCCACAGGCTGCACTGCTGTCTATGAGAGGCAGGGGACACAGGCTGCACTGCTGTCTATGAGAGGCAGGGGACACAGGCTGCGCTGCTGTCTATGAGAGGCAGGGGACACAGGCTGCACTGCTATCTATGAGAGGCAGGTGTCACAGGCTACACCGCTGTCTATGAGAGGCAGGTGTCACAGGCTGCACCGCTGTCTATGAGAGGCAGGGGACACAGGCTGCACCGCTGTCTATGAGAGGCAGGTACCACAGGCTGCGCTGCTGTCTATGAGAGGCAGGTGCCACAGGCTGCACTGCTGTCTATGAGAGGTAGGTGTCACAGGCTGCACTGCTGTCTATGAGAGGCAGGTGCCACAGGCTGCACTGCTGTCTATGAGAGGCAGGGGACACAGGCTGCACCGCTGTCTATGAGAGGCAGGTACCACAGGCTGCGCTGCTGTCTATGAGAGGCAGGTGCCACAGGCTGTGCTGCTGTGTATGAGAGGTAGGTGTCACAGGCTGCGCTGCTGTCTATGAGAGGCAGGTGTCACAGGCTGCGCTGCTGTCTATGAGAGGCAGGTGTCACAGGCTGCGCTGCTGTCTATGAGAGGCAGGGGACACAGGCTGCGCTGCTGTCTATGAGAGGCAGGTGTCACAGGCTGGGCTGCTGTCTATGAGAGGCAGGGGACACAGGCTGCGCTGCTGTCTATGAGAGGCAGGTGTCACAGGCTGCACTGCTGTCTATGAGAGGCAGGTGTCACAGGCTGGGCTGCTGTCTATGAGAGGCAGGTGTCACAGGCTGGGCTGCTGTCTATGAGAGGCAGGGGACACAGGCTGCGCTGCTGTCTATGAGAGGCAGGTGCCACAGGCTGCGCTGCTGTCTATGAGAGGCAGGGGACACAGGCTGCGCTGCTGTCTATGAGAGGCAGGGGACACAGGCTGCACTGCTGTCTATGAGAGGCAGGTGCCACAGGCTGCGCTGCTGTCTATGAGAGGCAGGTGCCACAGGCTGCGCTGCTGTCTATGAGAGGCAGGGGACACAGGCTGCGCTGCTGTCTATGAGAGGCAGGGGACACAGGCAGGCTGCTGTCTATGAGAGGCAGGTGTCACAGGCTGCGCTGCTGTCTATGAGAGGCAGGTGCCACAGGCTGCGCTGCTGTCTATGAGAGGCAGGTGCCACAGGCTGCGCTGCTGTCTATGAGAGGCAGGTGTCACAGGCTGCACTGCTGTCTATGAGAGGCAGGGGACACAGGCTGCGCTGCTGTCTATGAGAGGCAGGGGACACAGGCTGCGCTGCTGTCTATGAGAGGCAGGGGACACAGGCTGCGCTGCTGTCTATGAGAGGCAGGTGTCACAGGCTGCGCTGCTGTCTATGAGAGGCAGGGGACACAGGCTGCGCTGCTGTCTATGAGAGGCAGGGGACACAGGCTGTGCTGCTGTCTATGAGAGGCAGGTGTCACAGGCTGCGCTGCTGTCTATGAGAGGCGGGGGACACAGGCTGCACTGCTGTCTATGAGAGGCGGGGGACACAGGCTGCACTGCTGTCTATGAGAGGCAGGTGTCACAGGCTGTGCTGCTGTCTATGAGAGGCAGGGGACACAGGCTGTGCCGCTGTCTATGAGAGGCAGGGGACACAGGCTGCGCTGCTGTCTATGAGAGGCAGGGGACACAGGCTGCGCTGCTGTCTATGAGAGGCAGGGGACACAGGCTGCACTGCTGTCTATGAGAGGCAGGAGCCACAGGCTGCACTGCTGTCTATGAGAGGCAGGGGACACAGGCTGCGCTGCTGTCTATGAGAGGCAGGGGACACAGGCTGCGCTGCTGTCTATGAGAGGCAGGGGACACAGGCTGCGCTGCTGTCTATGAGAGGCAGGGGACACAGGCTGCGCTGCTGTCTATGAGAGGCAGGTGCCACAGGCTGCGGTGCTGTCTATGAGAGGAAGGTGTCACAGGCTGCACTGCTGTCTATGAGAAGCGGGGGACACAGGCTGCGCTGCTGTCTATGAGAGGCAGGTGCCACAGGCTGCACTGCTGTCTATGAGAGGCAGGGGACACAGGCTGCGCTGCTGTCTATGAGAGGCAGGGGACACAGGCTGCGCTGCTGTCTATGAGAGGCAGGTGCCACAGGCTGCACTGCTGTCTATGAGCGGCATGTGCCACAGGCTGCGCTGCTGTCTATGAGAGGCAGGGGACACAGGCTGCACTGCTGTCTATGAGAGGCAGGTGTCACAGGCTGCGCTGCTGTCTATGAGAGGCAGGTGTCACAGGCTGCACTGCTGTCTATGAGAGGCAGGGGACACAGGCTGTGCCGCTGTCTATGAGAGGCAGGGGACACAGGCTGCGCTGCTGTCTATGAGAGGCAGGGGACACAGGCTGCGCTGCTGTCTATGAGAGGCAGGGGACACAGGCTGCGCTGCTGTCTATGAGAGGCAGGTGCCACAGGCTGCGGTGCTGTCTATGAGAGGAAGGTGTCACAGGCTGCACTGCTGTCTATGAGAAGCGGGGGACACAGGCTGCGCTGCTGTCTATGAGAGGCAGGTACCACAGGCTGCGCTGCTGTCTATGAAAGGCTGGTGCCACAGGCTGCACTGCTGTCTATGAGAGGCAGGGGACACAGGCTGCGCTGCTGTCTATGAGAGGCATGTGCCACAGGCTGCGCTGCTGTCTATGAGAGGCAGGTGCCACAGGCTGCACTGCTGTCTATGAGCGGCATGTGCCACAGGCTGCGCTGCTGTCTATGAGAGGCAGGGGACACAGGCTGCACTGCTGTCTATGAGAGGCAGGTGTCACAGGCTGCACTGCTGTCTATGAGAGGCAGGGGACACAGGCTGTGCCGCTGTCTATGAGAGGCAGGGGACACAGGCTGCGCTGCTGTCTATGAGAGGCAGGGGACACAGGCTGCGCTGCTGTCTATGAGAGGCTGGTGCCACAGGCTGCGCTGCTGTCTATGAGAGGCAGGGGACACAGGCTGCGCTGCTGTCTATGAGAGGCAGGTGCCACAGGCTGCGCTGCTGTCTATGAGAGGCAGGGGACACAGGCTGTGCTGCTGTCTATGAGAGGCAGGTGCCACAGGCTGCGCTGCTGTCTATGAGAGGCAGGGGACACAGGCTGCGCTGCTGTCTATGAGAGGCAGGGGACACAGGCTGCGCTGCTGTCTAAGAGAGGCAGGGGACACAGGCTGCACTGCTGTCTATGAGAGGCAGGTGACACAGGCTGCGCTGCTGTCTATGAGAGGCAGGTACCACAGGCTGCGCTGCTGTCTATGAGAGGCAGGGGACACAGGCTGCGCTGCTGTCTATGAGAGGCAGGGGACACAGGCTGCGCTGCTGTCTATGAGAGGCAGGTGCCACAGGCTGCACTGCTGTCTATGAGAGGCAGGTGTCACAGGCTGCACTGCTGTCTATGAGAGGCAGGTGCCACAGGCTGCGCTGCTGTCTATGAGAGGCAGTGGCCACAGGCTGCGCTGCTGTCTATGAGAGGCAGGGGACACAGGCTGCAACGCTGTCTATGAGAGGCAGGGGACACAGGCTGCGCTGCTGTCTATGAGAGGCCGGTGTCACAGGCTGCGCTGCTGTCTATGAGAGGCAGGTGTCACAGGCTGCGCTGCTGTCTATGAGAGGCAGGAGACACAGGCTGCACTGCTGTCTATGAGAGGCAGGGGCCACAGGCTGCACTGCTGTCTATGAGAGGCAGGTGTCACAGGCTGCGCTGCTGTCTATGAGAGGCATTGGCCACAGGCTGCGCTGCTGTCTATGAGAGGCAGGGGACACAGGCTGCGCTGCTGTCTATGAGAGGCAGGTGTCACAGGCTGCACTGCTGTCTATGAGAGGCAGGTGTCACAGGCTGCACTGCTGTCTATGAGAGGCAGGTGTCACAGGCTGCGCTGCTGTCTATGAGAGGCATTGGCCACAGGCTGCACTGCTGTCTATGAGAGGCAGGGGACACAGGCTGCGCTGCTGTCTATGAGAGGCAGGTGTCACAGGCTGCGCTGCCGTCTATGAGAGGCAGGTGTCACAGGCTGCACTGCTGTCTATGAGAGGCAGGTGCCACAGGCTGCGCTGCTGTCTATGAGAGGCAGGTACCACAGGCTGCACTGCTGTCTATGAGAGGCAGGTACCACAGGCTGCGCTGCTGTCTATGAGAGGCAGGTGCCACAGGCTGCGCTGCTGTCTATGAGAGGCAGGGGACACAGGCTGCGCTGCGGTCTATGAGAGGCAGGGGACACAGGCTGCGCTGCGGTCTATGAGAGGCAGGGGACACAGGCTGCGCTGCGGTCTATGAGAGGCAGGGGACACAGGCTGCGCTGCTGTCTATGAGAGGCATTGGCCACAGGCTGCGCTGCTGTCTATGAGAGGCAGGGGACACAGGCTGCACCGCTGTCTATGAGAGGCAGGGGACACAGGCTGCGCTGCTGTCTATGAGAGGCCGGTGTCACAGGCTGCGCTGCTGTCTATGAGAGGCATTGGCCACAGGCTGTGCTGCTGTCTATGAGAGGCAGGTGTCACAGGCTGCACTGCTGTCTATGAGAGGCAGGTGTCACAGGCTGCGCTGCTGTCTATGAGAGGCATTGGCCACAGGCTGCACTGCTGTCTATGAGAGGCAGGTACCACAGGCTGCGCTGCTGTCTATGAGAGGCAGGTGTCACAGGCTGCACTGCTGTCTATGAGAGGCAGGTGTCACAGGCTGCACTGCTGTCTATGAGAGGCAGGTGCCACAGGCTGCGCTGCTGTCTATGAGAGGCAGGTACCACAGGCTGCACTGCTGTCTATGAGAGGCAGGTACCACAGGCTGCGCTGCTGTCTATGAGAGGCAGGTGCCACAGGCTGCGCTGCTGTCTATGAGAGGCAGGGGACACAGGCTGCGCTGCGGTCTATGAGAGGCAGGGGACACAGGCTGCGCTGCGGTCTATGAGAGGCAGGGGACACAGGCTGCGCTGCTGTCTATGAGAGGCAGGTGTCACAGGCTGTGCTGCTGTCTATGAGAGGCAGGGGACACAGGCTGCACTGCTGTCTATGAGAGGCATTGGCCACAGGCTGCACTGCTGTCTATGAGAGGCAGGGGACACAGGCTGCGCTGCTGTCTATGAGAGGCAGGTGTCACAGGCTGCGCTGCTGTCTATGAGAGGCAGGGGACACAGGCTGCGCTGCTGTCTATGAGAGGCAGGTGCCACAGGCTGCGCTGCTGTCTATGAGAGGCAGGGGACACAGGCTGCACTGCTGTCTATGAGAGGCAGGGGACACAGGCTTCGCTGCTGTCTATGAGAGGCAGGTGCCACAGGCTGCGCTGCTGTCTATGAGAGGCAGGTGCCACAGGCTGCGCTGCTGTCTATGAGAGGCAGGTGTCACAGGCTGCACTGCTGTCTATGAGAGGCAGGGGACACAGGCTGCGCTGCTGTTTATGAGAGGCAGGTGTCACAGGCTGCGCTGCTTTCTATGAGAGGCAGGGGACACAGGCTGCACTGCTGTCTATGAGAGGCAGGGGACACAGGCTGCGCTGCTGTCTATGAGAGGCAGGTGACACAGGCTGCGCTGCTGTATATGAGAGGCAGGTGTCACAGGCTGCGCTGCTGTCTATGAGAGGCAGGTGCCACAGGCTGCGCTGCTGTCTATGAGAGGCAGGTGTCACAGGCTGCACTGCTGTCTATGAGAGGCAGGGGACACAGGCTGCGCTGCTGTCTATGAGAGGCAGGTGACACAGGCTGCGCTGCTGTCTATGAGAGGCAGGTGTCACAGGCTGCACTGCTGTCTATGAGAGGCAGGGGACACAGGCTGCGCTGCTGTCTATGAGAGGCAGGTGCCACAGGCTGCGCTGCTGTCTATGAGAGGCAGGGGACACAGGCTGCGCTGCTGTCTATGAGAGGCAGGGGACACAGGCTGCGCTGCTGTCTATGAGAGGCAGGTGTCACAGGCTGCGCTGCTGTCTATGAGAGGCAGGTACCACAGGCTGCGCTGCTTTCTATGAGAGGCAGGGGACACAGGCTGCACTGCTGTCTATGAGAGGCAGGGGACACAGGCTGCGCTGCTGTCTATGAGAGGCACGGGACACAGGCTGCGCTGCTGTCTATGAGAGGCAGGTGCCACAGGCTGCACTGCTGTCTATGAGAGGAAGGTGCCACAGGCTGCACTGCTGTCTATGAGAGGCAGGTGTCACAGGCTGCACTGCTGTCTATGAGAGGCATTGGCCACAGGCTGCGCTGCTGTCTATGAGAGGCAGGGGACACAGGCTGCACCGCTGTCTATGAGAGGCAGGGGACACAGGCTGCGCTGCTGTCTATGAGAGGCCGGTGTCACAGGCTGCGCTGCTGTCTATGAGAGGCATTGGCCACAGGCTGTGCTGCTGTCTATGAGAGGCAGGTGTCACAGGCTGCACTGCTGTCTATGAGAGGCAGGTGTCACAGGCTGCGCTGCTGTCTATGAGAGGCATTGGCCACAGGCTGCACTGCTGTCTATGAGAGGCAGGGGACACAGGCTGCGCTGCTGTCTATGAGAGGCAGGTGTCACAGGCTGCACTGCTGTCTATGAGAGGCAGGTGTCACAGGCTGCACTGCTGTCTATGAGAGGCAGGTGCCACAGGCTGCGCTGCTGTCTATGAGAGGCAGGTACCACAGGCTGCACTGCTGTCTATGAGAGGCAGGTACCACAGGCTGCGCTGCTGTCTATGAGAGGCAGGTGCCACAGGCTGCGCTGCTGTCTATGAGAGGCAGGGGACACAGGCTGCGCTGCGGTCTATGAGAGGCAGGGGACACAGGCTGCGCTGCGGTCTATGAGAGGCAGGGGACACAGGCTGCGCTGCTGTCTATGAGAGGCAGGTGTCACAGGCTGCGCTGCTGTCTATGAGAGGCAGGGGACACAGGCTGCACTGCTGTCTATGAGAGGCAGGGGACACAGGCTGCACTGCTGTCTATGAGAGGCATTGGCCACAGGCTGCACTGCTGTCTATGAGAGGCAGGGGACACAGGCTGCGCTGCTGTCTATGAGAGGCAGGTGTCACAGGCTGCGCTGCTGTCTATGAGAGGCAGGGGACACAGGCTGCGCTGCTGTCTATGAGAGGCAGGTGCCACAGGCTGCGCTGCTGTCTATGAGAGGCAGGGGACACAGGCTGCACTGCTGTCTATGAGAGGCAGGGGACACAGGCTGCACTGCTGTCTATGAGAGGCAGGTGCCACAGGCTGCGCTGCTGTCTATGAGAGGCAGGTGCCACAGGCTGCGCTGCTGTCTATGAGAGGCAGGTGTCACAGGCTGCACTGCTGTCTATGAGAGGCAGGGGACACAGGCTGCGCTGCTGTTTATGAGAGGCAGGTGTCACAGGCTGCGCTGCTTTCTATGAGAGGCAGGGGACACAGGCTGCACTGCTGTCTATGAGAGGCAGGGGACACAGGCTGCGCTGCTGTCTATGAGAGGCAGGTGACACAGGCTGCGCTGCTGTCTATGAGAGGCAGGTGTCACAGGCTGCGCTGCTGTCTATGAGAGGCAGGGGACACAGGCTGCGCTGCTGTCTATGAGAGGCAGGTGCCACAGGCTGCGCTGCTGTCTATGAGAGGCAGGTGTCACAGGCTGCGCTGCTGTCTATGAGAGGCAGGTACCACAGGCTGCGCTGCTTTCTATGAGAGGCAGGGGACACAGGCTGCACTGCTGTCTATGAGAGGCAGGGGACACAGGCTGCGCTGCTGTCTATGAGAGGCACGGGACACAGGCTGCGCTGCTGTCTATGAGAGGCAGGTGCCACAGGCTGCACTGCTGTCTATGAGAGGCAGGTGCCACAGGCTGCACTGCTGTCTATGAGAGGCAGGTGTCACAGGCTGCACTGCTGTCTATGAGAGGCAGGGGACACAGGCTGCGCTGCTGTCTATGAGAGGCACGGGACACAGGCTGCGCTGCTGTCTATGAGAGGCAGGTGCCACAGGCTGCACTGCTGTCTATGAGAGGCAGGTGCCACAGGCTGCACTGCTGTCTATGAGAGGCAGGTGTCACAGGCTGCACTGCTGTCTATGAGAGGCAGGGGACACAGGCTGCGCTGCTGTCTATGAGAGGCAGGGGACACAGGCTACACTGCTGTCTATGAGAGGCAGGGGACACAGGCTGCACTGCTGTCTATGAGAGGCAGGTGCCACAGGCTGCACTGCTGTCTATGAGAGGCAGGTACCACAGGCTGCGCTGCTGTCTATGAGAGGCAGGTACCACAGGCTGCACTGCTGTCTATGAGAGGCAGGTGTCACAGGCTGCACTGCTGTCTATGAGAGGCAGGTGTCACAGGCTGCACTGCTGTCTATGAGAGGCAGGGGACACAGGCTGCACTGCTGTCTATGAGAGGCAGGTGTCACAGGCTGCGCTGCTGTCTATGAGAGGCAGGTGCCACAGGCTGCGCTGCTGTCTATGAGAGGCAGGTGCCACAGGCTGCGTTGCTGTCTATAAGAGTTTACTCTTCCTACAATCCCTGAATATTATGATTTGTTCAAAGTTTTATAAAACAAAAAAATATACTGAAAATAAAAATTTTTCTTAAAAAAAAAAATAAAAACCCTGAGACATTAAACCAGTAACATCCATATGAGGGAATTGCGGCGGCCTCAAAAAGTGCAGATTTCAGCTGCCCGTAATCTCCACCAACAGAATTTACCACCATGGAGCCCGGGACCGAGTGTTACATTGTTACAGGACAGATACGCCTCTTATCACCCCAGGAAATCGCCGGGGCCGCAGCCGCCAGTCACCCAGGGCCGGACATTTATCGGAAAGCCTCCCCTCCCCCGCCCCCGGGAATGGCGCTGACCCAGCGTTTGTAACACAAGGGACCGGGGCATCTATTAATCTGCTGGTAATGGGAAACATGGCGGGAACAATCCCAGTTGATGGAGCTTTGTAAATAGCGGCAGAAGAGCTGACACAATGAATCTGCGGCTTTATGATATAATTGCAGGTCAGGCCGGACGGAAGACGAGCGCAGGAGCGGCAGGTAATGGATTGTGAGGAGCTCCGGATAATCCCGGAGATCAGGGAATACAGCAATGTCAGCAGGTTATCTCCCAGGGGACGGAGCAATAGACCGGCTTCATCTCTGAGCTGTATCAGGGCTCGGGGAGGACTGGACACCGGGGGGTCCTCCAACCTCTGCAGTTCATAAAATCCCTTTACTAATGCAACAAACTTACCAATTACTAGACTTAAAGGGATATTCTCATTGTGGCAAATTAATGTTATTGTTTGTATAATGAAAAGTTCTACAATTTTCCAATACACTTTCTGTATCAATTCCTCACGGTTCTCTAGATCTCTGCTTCCTATACGAAGCTTCTATGATTACATCAGTGGATAGAAATCTGACCCTGGTCACACAGGTGCACGGCTCGTTATATCACAGCTCTGATTACTCTCTATGATACTAACGAGCCGTGCACCTGTGTGGCCACGGTCAGATTTCTGCTCACTGGAAGTAAACATGGAAGCTTTCTATAGAGTGACAGCAAGCAGATCTCGAGAACAGTGAGAAATCGATACAGAAAGTATATTGGAAAATTGTAGAACTTTTCAATATACAAAAAATAACATTTATTTGCTGAAATGGGAACAACCCTTTAAGCCCCACCCTTGGGACCACCCACCATGCCAGGCACGCCCACTTTTCCCTCATGGGGCCAAGACAAGACAATTTTATCAGAATTGTCTCTAAAAGTTGTGAAGAGTGGATAAGTTTATGGCTTATATTCAAACACAGAGTTAAAGGGATAGTCCAGCTTACAGATGTTTCCTTTAAAGGGAATCTACCATCAAAATCCATCCTGATAAACCAGGGACATTACTCATAGATCCGGGCACCGGGACTGTGGTATCTTCTTATATTTCTTATCAATGGCCTCCTTCCTTCTAAAATCAATTATTCTAATGAACCTGAATAGCTCTGGATGTGTTCCAGATCCCCTCCGTGCTGTAGATTCACAGGCTGTTACACTGTGCTTCACTCCCCCTTTCAATTGTGTGAGATTACATCAGGCAGAGGGAGGGGGAAGTGCAGAGGGAGCAGGGGAGGTGGGAGAGGCAACCCGTGTAACAACCTGCAAAACTACAGCACAGAGGGGCTCTGGTAAAACTCCCAGGACGGATACATGAGCTTTGGGCTCATTAGCATGATTTTAAAATTTTATTTCAGAAGGAAGAGGCCGTGGATAATAAATATAAGAAGATACCACAGTCACGGTGCTGGGTCTATGACTACGCTTTCCTCTTTGATTGACATGTTCCAAATTTCGGGGTGCAAGAAGATCTGCTTAGCAATACTTTGTCAGGAGTCGCTGATGCTGTGTGATGCCACCCACTGGATGTGATGTGAACTGCAGCCTATTGAGGGGTTTGCTCCAACGTTGCAATAACGTATCAGCTATAACAATAACAAGAAATTGGGGTTCTGTAGGGACTCTTTCTGCGGGGGTTCTGTAGGGACTCTTTCTGCGGGGGTTCTGTAGGGACTCTTTCTGCGGGGGTTCTGTAGGGACTCTTTCTGCGGGGGTTCTGTAGGGACTCTTTCTGCGGGGGTTCTGTAGGGACTCTTTCTGCGGGGGTTCTGTAGGGACTCTTTCTGCGGGGGTTCTGTAGGGACTCTTTCTGCGGGGGTTCTGTAGGGACTCTTTCTGCGGGGGTTCTGTAGGGACTCTTTCTGCGGGGGTTCTGTAGGGATTGTCGTTGACTCTCGGGTCTCTTTGAAACTATAAATCATTTTAAAATAAATCTTTTACCTAAATGTAGAACTTAAAAAATCTTTATTGTTTATTTTTATGCAAATGAAGACTTTGGTGCACGATGGGCGTGGCCAGAAGGTCTGATGGATCGGGTCTGGCCCAGATTCAGCGCCCAACACCGTCTACTGCTCCCCTGTGGGATTAGGCAAGAGGAATCCCTGCTCCCTACTTTCCCCAATCTCAGAAACACTGGACCCTGTGTCATTATTACGCAATAATTATATAATAAGAATGAATGACCCCTCCCCCTCCCCTCAATGATCAGATATTCACATCAATGTACCTGAGATTTTTCTGACACCCCTTTAAGGCTGCTACAAGGTACGAGGTTTAGAGTAGGTGCGTCCTGTCCTCCGGTCTTCTGGGACTCGATGCATCGCTGTCTCTGGCGGATTATTCCTGATTTTGATAAGGATTCCACTGGGATTCTGTAAAAACACAAGATCAGCAGTGGCCGGATACATCCTATAAGCGGGTCACGTTCACACCTGTCATTCATTCAATGAAGATTCACACCAAAAATATTTTATAAGAGAAAATTGACGTAGATGTGGCTGCCTATTCCCACCACTAGGGGATGCTCAAGAGCTTACAGTATGCGGTGAGCTACCCAGCTCCCTCTAGTGGTGGCAGCAGGTAACCAGCATGTTATTCTTTAAAATGTTTCCAAATAATATCTTCTGCAAGAGATTGGACTTTTCTAATAAAATATTGTTAATAATTTCATATGTTACACACAGACTGGAGGAAATATTCCCTGTCCATACCATGCAAAGAGACCTCCGAGGACTCTCACACTAGATTGTTTTTGAGGTGTCTGAGTTGGGTCTGGAACTAGAACCTTTATCATGGGGAGTAGCATCAAAGTAATGGAAGCCGTAAGCAGAACACATTGGGGCAGATTTACTTACCCGATCCTGTCGCGATCCCGCGTTGCGTTGTCCAACGAGGATTCGGGTCTGCCGCGATTCGCTAAGATCGTGCGCCCGAGTTCCTGCAGGTGTCGCTGCTGCACCGAGGTCCGCCGCAGTCCACCTTCTTCTTTCTTGTGCATGTAAGTGCGACACAATTCGTTTTTTAAATTCCGCGTTTTTTCCGAATCCGTCGGGTTGTCCAACGGCCACTCCCCCGGTTTCTGTCGCATGCAAGCCGATGCGCCACAATCCGATCGCATGCTCCAAAAGCCAGGGCCAGTTTGGCGCAAATTGGAAATATTCGGGAAACCCGACGAAAGTGCGGCGTTCGGACCCTTAGGGTGAAGACACACATGGCGTTTTTGGGCCGTTTTTACTAAGTGCGTTTTCAGATCGTTAAAAACGCATGCGTTTTTTAAAAACGCATGCGTTTTTTAAAAACGCATGCGTTTTTGAAAACGCATGCGTTTTTGTCCGTTTCCCGAAATTGCGCAATGAAAAACGGACAAAAACGCATGCGTTTTAAAAAACCGGATGCGTTTTTAACGATCTGAAAACGCACTTAGTAAAAACGGCCCAAAAACGGCCCAAAAACGCCATGTGTGTCTTCACCCTTAGTAAATGAGCCCCGTTGTATCTATAACACAAGGACTGGTATATAGTGATATATCTGCATACTTTCAGTATGTTGCAGCCTGGGGTTCTGGGTTCAGAACCAAGTCCAGATATATCATAGAACTTCATTACCTATTTACTGGTGTCAGGTGACTGATGTGTGCACTTACCCCAAACCAGGGGGCAGGTGTAATATATCACAGAGGGGTCACTAGTCACAGGAGCACATTCCTCCCAATCCGCCCTGGTCTTGCAGGGAGCTGCTGATTCAGATCTGTTTTTGCCCAAAGCTCCAAAAAATAGTCATAACAAGAAAAACCTGTAATGGCAAAAAACTTACTGCAGTTCTGGATACACGTTCTCCAGGTACCACTTGAAGGGCCGGCACTTCAGGCTCCTGCGCAGGGACAATCTCTTCTGGATGCTGCGGACGGAGAGAAAACTCATTAACCTGATGGTAATTCTGCGCAGGACTGCACTAATATATTATATACTCTAGTCACATCCAAAGCTGCAGCCACTGCTGACACTAAAAGCTTTGCACCATCTGATTGGCTGCCACATATTCATCAGGACCACGTGACTTTGTCCTGCAGCGGGTCAGCACCATCCAATGGGGCCAATCTTGTGTGACCTTCTGGGCGGACTCAATAAAAACTAAGCGCCTGTCAGTGACTCCCATGGAGAACGATAGGGGGTTTAATTTTTTGGATAAATGATAAATCCCCCCGAATTGTAAGACCTCACTGGCCGAGGTTTAGTGCCACATATTCCACTGTGACTTTACTCTGCAGAAAGTATCAGCACATCCGAGCCCAGTCCAATGCAAGACGTATCGGTAACGGGATGGGCAGAATTATGAGTTCAGCTCTGGATGTAAGAGAAGTAGTAGAGCTCTGGCTATGGTTGTCATACACTGTCCCAGCAGTTGGGGGTTAATCAGTGTGTGACCGGCTGATGTGGGTACAGTGCTGTTTCTTTGCACTTTGGGGCAATACAAAACCAAACGTCCATCACAGACACCAACTGACATCAATAGGGTTTTAACAGAATGTGTGTGAACATACCCTTTAAGGAGTCCATGTGACATCCTATGCACAGGATAGGGAATAACATGATTATCACTGGAAGTCCAACCACTGAGACCCCCAGGAATCATCAAAACGGAGGCCACGCCCCCTGCGGCTCCGTCATTCTCTATTGCACTTCCGCAGATATCTGAGCACTTGACCAGTCCCATGCAGCAACCCCTTTAAGGGGAGGTCCACATGCTCCGGAATTTCTGAGCAAATCACTGGCACAAATCTGTATGAAATGTGGACACGTTCCTCTAACACAAAATATTCGGCTAATGGAACCTGCAGAATTAGGAGTTCAGCTCTGGATGTGCATCTATCTCACACTCATCACCCGGGACAGGGAATCATACAAATATTTTATATTACAGGAATGTATTATTTGTATGAATCATTTTGTGAAATGTATAGAGAGAACACGTTATCATCCAGTACGAGTATAACTAGAAGATTATTTGTCTGATTTTGTCTGTTAGAATTTTAGTTAAAGGGGTTGTCCACTATTTTGCATGATGAAAAGTTCTACAATTTTCCAATCTATATACAGGCAGTCCCCGGGTTACGTACAAGATAGGGTCTGTAGGTTTGTTCTTAAGTTGAGTTTGTATGTAAGTCGGAACCATATACTTTATTTTTGTAACCCCAGTCAAAATTTTTTTGGTCTCTGTGACAATTGGATTTTAAAAATGTTGGGTTGTCATAAGAACCGGAATTAACACTAAAGCTTCATTACAGACGCCTGTGATAACTGTTAAAGCTGATTATTGTAGCCTAGGACTAAAGTACAATTATTACCAATATCCAGAGGTCTGTTTGTAACTAGGAGTCGTATGTAAGTCAGGTGTTCATAAGTAGGGGACCGGCTGTATCTGTACCACTTCCCCCTAGTTTTCTAGATCTCTGCTTGCTGTCATCCAACAGGAAGCTTAATTGTTTACTTCCTGTGGATAAACAGCGGCCTCTGGTCATGTGATGTCACACAGGTGCACGGCTAGTTATATCCCTGGTCATGTGATGTCACACAGGTGCACGGCTTGTTATACGCCTGGTCATGTGATGTCACACAGGTGCACGGCTCGTTATATCCCTGGTCATGTGATGTCACACAGGTGTGCTGCTCGTTATATCCCTGGTCATGTGACGTCACACAGGTGCACGGCTCGTTATATCCCTAGTCATGTGATGTCACACAGGTGCACGGCTCATTAAATATCCCTGGTCATGTGATGTCACACAGGTGCACGGCTCGTTATATCCCTGGTCATGTGATGTCACACAGGTGCACGGCTCGTTATATCCCTGGTCATGTGATGTCACACAGGTGCACGGCTCGTTATATCCCTGGTCATGTGATGTCAGATGAGCCGTGCACCTGTGTGACATCACATGACCAAGTGTTTATCCACAGGAAGTAAACAATGAAGCTTCCTATAGAATGACAGCAAGCAGAGATCGAGGAAACCAGAAGGAATTGATCCAGAAAGTAGATTGTAAAAATTGTATCACTTTTTCATGACACATTATTTGCTGCAGGTGGACGACCCCTTTAAGTTGACTGATTTTCTTCTGTGGCTTTAGCAGCAGCTGCCTGACACTAGGTGGAGGTCACATAATAAGGGGGGCTCCTGCCTATAGAGGTTTCGGATGCAGGGAATGGAGCAATCACGGCTTCCGAGGTGGAATTAAGTTTGTTTGCTGATTGTTATCGAGGTAATTGACTTGTGATGAAGAAATATGAGAATCGGCTCAGAAATTGCGCATTACTCAGAAGACGACTTAATTGGCAGCGATGCATAATAATATTACCAGCGCTAAACGTGACGGCGGAGCCCCCGGAGAGCGCCCACAGCAGATCCGGAATTATGTATTCATTGCCGCCATGTATTTTAATTAAAAATATTCAAATTGTTAAAAGCGAGCGAATTGGGGGATCGGGAATCGGTGGCGTCGAGGAGAATACAGCTGAGGGTTCGTTACACGGCAGATAATTAACGCGCAGTCTCTTATTCTTAGTAAACGGGGGAATATTTACCTCAATGGAGAAAAATCGAGATCTAGAAAAATCTATGGATATTTTCTATGGGAATTTTTTTTTTTTTACAATGATTGTTGCTCTATGTGCCGCCACTAGGGGGAGCCGCTACAGGGAAATTATTTACAAAACTGCTTAAAACATTTCCAAATGCAAAAAAATATTCAGAATTTTACAAATACAAATCCTATATCACATTTACCCCGAAATACAGACCCCCAGACCAGAACTTACCCCAAATAGAGAATCCAGAACAAACTTTCTTTCAAATACAGATCCTAGAACAGACCATTCCCAGAATACAGACCCCAGACCAAACTGTTTAAAAAATACAGAACCCCCGTGCCAAAGTAATATAAATCCTGGATCAGAAAATACAGACCCCCAAACCAGAACCTAACCACAATACAGACCACAAACCAGAACCTAACCACAATACAGATCCCAAACCAGAACCTAACCACAATACAGACCCCAAACCAGAACTTAACCACAATACAGACCCCCAAACCAGAACCTAACCACAATACAGACCCCCAAACCAGAACCTAAGTCACAATACAGACCCCAAACCAGAACCTAACCACCATACAGACCCAAAACCAGAACCTAACCACCATACCGACCCCAAACCAGAACCTAACCACAATACAGACCACAAACCAGAACCTAACCACAATACAGACCCCAAACTAGAACCTAACCAAAATACAGACCCCAAACCAGAACTTAACCACAATACAGACCCCAATCCAGAACCTAAGTCACAATACAGATCCCAAACCAGAACCTAACCACAATACAGACCCCAAACCAGAACCTAACCACCATACAGACCACAAACCAGAACCTAACCACAATACAGACCCCAAACCAGAACCTAACCACAATACAGACCCCAAACCAGAACACAACCACAATACAGACCCCAAACCAGAACACAACCACAATACAGACCCCAAACCAGAACTTAACCACAATACAGACCCCCAAACCAGAACCTAACCACAATACAGACCCCAAACCAGAACCTAAGTCACAATACAGACCCCAAACCAGAACCTAACCACAATACAGACCCCAAACCAGAACCTAACCACCATACAGACCCAAAACCAGAACCTAACCACCATACCGACCCCAAACCAGAACCTAACCACAATACAGACCCCAAACCAGAACTTTACTACAATACAGACCCCAAACCAGAACTTTACTACAATACAGACCCCAAACCAGAACCTAACCACAATACAGACCCCAAACCAGAACTTTACTACATTATAGACCCCAAACCAGAACCTAACCACAATACAGACCCCAAACCAGAACCTAACCACAATACAGACCCCAAACCAGAACCCAACCACAATACAGACCCCAAACCAGAACTTAACCGCAATACAGACCAAACTGTCCCCAAAATGAAGACTCATGACTATAACTAGACTCTATGCTGGACCGGAGAAACCCTGGACCACACTATCCCCAAATTACAGACTCCAGATTACACTATTCCCATAGCACATAATCCAGACTCAAACCAAACTGTTCCAAAAGAACAAACTGCAAAACCAGACTACCCCCTAAATACAGAGATGCCAGGAGCCTTCCCCCAAAACAGAGACCCCAGAACAAACTTTATTCAAAGAGCAGGTCCGATACCAGACTATTCCTACATTACAGACCCCAGACCAAACTGCTTAAAAAAATATAGACCTCCAAACCAAACTATCCTCCAAATACAAATCATATCCCAGGTTACACCCAAAATAAAGACCCCAGACCAAATTAACACCCAAATATAAATCCTGGACTTATCATACCCGCAAGTACAGACCCCAGAACTTTTTTCGAAATACAGATCCGAGACTGTTCTGCTCCAACAATTCAGACCCTCAGGTCAAAGTGCTTATAAAACACACAATCCCCCCTCCCCTCTGACCCGACTACACTCACAATACAAACCCCTGACCAAACAGTCATCCAAATGCAAATACTGGACAAGACTATCCAAAAAACAGACCCCAGAACAAACGGCTTATAAAACACACAATCCCCCCTCCCCCCTGACCCGACTACACTTACAATACACTCAAACTTTCTGACAAATACAGACCCCAGACAATTATTCACCCAGAATAAAGACCCCCTACCTCTACAGAATACAATCCAGATTATCCCCAAATGTTTTAAGTATACATAAAAACTGTATAAACAGCAAAACGACCCTGAACAAAACTGTCCAAAAATGACCCCCAAAGCAGCCCAAGCACAGAAAAGAGACCCGAGAGCAGTCTGTACCCCCTAGTGGTAGAGCACGGTATTGCTGGCTGCTCAGTCTAAGTAGCCCTGATACATGGCGGAGCGGATCCGGATAATCCCGGATGCTATAATTCACATATAATTGGACTTTCTGCCTCATTATTTACGGCTCCAGACTCTCGGCCCCATAATATTACCTGCTCAGGATCTACACCATATAATACCGTAATGATTGTCTCACTACCGCATAGACTTGCAAAGCGCGTCCCCCCACATGTAGTGTCTATATAATGGAGAATATCAAACTCCCCCACAGCTCAATATCACAATGACTCCACATCACCGGGCGACTTTTATTTCCACTATTTTTTCCCATTTCCATTCAATCCTCCGGAGGGTGAGACGTACTCGCCGTATGGTCTTCCTTGAGCAGCCGGCCGCGCTGCATAGTAATGGTTTTTGTATTCATCCATCCAAACCTCAGCCGTGCGCTTGGTGTTTCTGGAGGGTGACAGGAAAAAGCGAGAAGTTATCGAAATGTGTTTACTGACCGCGTGTGCGCAACGCTCCGCTGATAGCGACGTGTACAGAGAAAATACCCCAACATGTGTTCTGGAAAGTTTCAAGGGCTGTTATAGAATGTTATATCGTACAATACAGGCAGCAATAATATAACAATATGTAATACATAATAATGGGAAGGAAGATATAACTATAATACTGCCCCCTATGAAGAAAAATATAACTACTATAATACTGCCCCCTATGTACAGGAATATAACTACTATAATACTGCCCCTATGTACAAGAATATAACTACTATAATACTGCTCCCTATGACAGGAATATAACTACTATAATACTGCCCCCTATGTACAGGAATATAACTGCTATAATACTGCCCCCTATGTACAAGAATAAAACTACTATAATACTACCCCCTATGTACAAGAATATAACTACTATAATACTGCCCCCTATGTACAGGAATATAACTACTATAATACTGCCCCCTATGAAGAAAAATATAACTACTATAATACTGCCCCCTATGTACAGGAATATAACTACTATAATAC
The DNA here is from genome assembly GCF_040894005.1 of Engystomops pustulosus. Taxonomy (NCBI): domain Eukaryota; kingdom Metazoa; phylum Chordata; class Amphibia; order Anura; family Leptodactylidae; genus Engystomops; species Engystomops pustulosus. The sequence continues at coordinate 9,650,292 of NC_092413.1, forward strand.
TGCCCCCTATGTACAGGAATATAACTACTATAATACTGCCCCCTATGTACAGGAATATAACTACTATAATACTGCCCCCTATGTACAGGAATATAACTACTATAATACTGCCCCCTATGTACAAGAATATAACTACTATAATACTGCCCCCTATGTACAGGAATATAACTACTATAATACTGCCCCCTATGTACAGATATATAACTACTATAATACTGCCCCCTATGTACAGGAATATAACTACTATAATACTGCCCCCTATGTACAGGAATATAGCTACTATAATACTGCCCCCTATGTACAGGAATATAACTACTATAATACTGCCCCCCATGTACAAGAATATAACTACTATAATACTGCCCCCTATGTACAGGAATATAACTACTATAATACTGCCCCCTATGTACAGGAATATAACTACTATAATACTGCCCCCTATCTACAGGAATATAACTACTATAATACTGCCCCCTATGTACAAGAATATAACTACTATAATACTACTGCCCCCTATGTACAAGAATATAACTACTATAATACCACCCCCTATGTACAAGAATATAACTCCTATAATACTGCCCCCTATGTACAGGAATATAACTACTATAATACTGCCCCCTATGTACAGGAATATAACTACTATAATACTGCCCCCTATGTACAAGAATATAACAACTATAATACTGCCCCCTATGTACAAGAGTATAACTGCTATAATACTGCCCCCTATATACAAGAATATAACTACTATAATACTGCCCACTATGTACAGGAATATAACTACTATAATACTGCCCCCTATGTACAGGAATATAACTACTATAATACTGCCCCCTATGTACAGGAATATAACTACTATAATACTGCCCCCTATGTACAGGAATATAACTACTATAATACTGCCCCCTATGTACAGGAATATAACTACTATAATACTGCCCCCTATGTACAAGAATATAACTACTATAATACTGCCCCCTATGTACAAGAGTATAACTACTATAATACTGCCCCCTATGGACAGGAATATAACTACTATAATACTGCCTCCTATGTACAGGAATAGAACTACTATAATACTGCCCCCTATGTACAGGAATAGAACTACTATAATACTGCCCCCTATATACAAGAATATAACTACTATAATACTGCCCCCTATGTACAGGAATATAACTACTATAATACTGCCCCCTATGTACAGGAATATAACTACTATAATACTGCCCCCTATGTACAGGAATATAACTACTATAATACTGCTCCCTATGTACAAGAATATAACTACTATAATACTGCCCCCTATGTACAGGAATATAACTACTATAATACTGCCCCCTATGTACAAGAATATAACTACTATAATACTGCCCCCTATGTACAAGAATATAACTACTATAATACTGCCCCCTATGTACAAGAATATAACTACTATAATACTGCCCCCTATGTACAGGAATATAACTACTATATTACTGCCCCTATGTACAAGAATATAACTACTATAATACTGCCCCCTATGTACAAAAATATAACTACTATAATACTGCCCCCTATGTACAAGAATATAACTACTATAATACTGCCCCCTATGTACAGGAATATAACTACTATAATACTGCCCCCTATGTACAGGAATATAACTACTATAATACTGCCCCCTATGTACAGGAATATAACTACTATAATACTGCCCCCTATGTACAAGAATGTAACTACTATAATACTGCCCCCTATGTACAGGAATATAACTACTATAATACTGCCCCCTATGTACAGGAATATAACTACTATAATACTGCCCCCTATGTACAAGAATATAACTACTATAATACTGCCCCCTATGTACAAGAATGTAACTACTATAATACTGCCCCCTATGTACAGGAATATAACTACTATAATACTGCCCCCTATGTACAGGAATATAACTACTATAATACTGCCCCCTATGTACAGGAATATAACTACTATAATACTGCCCCCTATGTACAGGAATATAACTACTATAATACTGCCCCCTATGTACAAGAATATAACTACTATAATACTGCCCCTATGTACAGGAATATAACTACTATAATACTGCCCCCTATGTACAGAAATATAACTACTATAATACTGCCCCCTATGTACAAGAATATAACTACTATAATACTGCCCCCTATGTACAGGAATATAACTACTATAATACTGCCCCCTATGTACAGAAATATAACTACTATAATACTGCCCACTATGTACAGGAATATAACTACTATAATACTGCCCCCTATGTACAGGAATATAACTACTATAATACTGCCCCCTATGTACAGGAATATAACTACCATAATACTGATAGTATGTGATCCTATATGATACAATGTGACCCTATATGATACAATGTGATCCTGTATTATGTAATATGATCCTACATGATACAATGTGATCCTATATGATACAATGTGATCCTATATGATACAATGTGATCCTATACGATACAATGTGATCCTATACGATACAATGCGATCCTATATGATACAATGTGATCCTATATGATATTATGTGATCCTATATGATACAATGTTATCCTATATGATGCAATGTGATCCTATATGATGCATTGTGATCCTACATGATACAATGTGATCCTATATGATACAATGTGATCCTATACGATACAATGCGATCCTATTCGATACAATGCGATCCTATACGATACAATGCGATCCTATACGATACAATGCGATCCTATATGATACAATGTGATCCTATATGATACAATATGATCCTATATGATACAATGTGCTCCTATATGATACAATGTGATCCTATATGATATAATGTGATCCTATATGATACAATATGATCCTATATGATACTAAATGATACAATGTGATCCTATATGATGCAATGTGATCCTATATGATGCAATGTGATCCTATATGATGCAATGTGATCCTATATGATACAATGTGATCCTATATGATATAATGTGATCCTATATGATACAATATGATCCTATATGATCCTATATGATACAATGTGATCCTATATGATACAATGCGATCCTATACGATACAATGTGATCCTATATGATGCAATGTGATCCTATATGGTACAATGTGATCCTATATGGTACAATGTGATCCTATATGATGCAATGTGATCCTATATGATACAATGTGATCCTATACGATACAATGCGATCCTATATGATACAATGTGATCCTATATGATACAATTTGATACTATATGGTACAATGTGACAGCAATGCCTCCATGTTGAAGCTCGCAGCTTTTATTTCTGTCACCGTTTTTAGCCAAATGTTTCCCACCTCAGCAGTGACATTTTGAGGCACTTTGCAGGAACACAGAGGGGCGCGCTGACCTCCCCTCCCCCATCAGTAAGGAAAGAAATTGTAGCTTTCTTTTATAAAAATTTTTCACTGCTGAGACACTGTCACCAAAATAAGGGACAGAGCGAGGTGGGAGTCCAACCCCATCACCCCGTGCTGAGCTCCACAATGGCCGCCGCTGCCTACCTCCTGCCCCTCCCCCACTAGAAACATCTATTTATTCAATGTCTTTACAATGTCTATCGTGGTAATGTTACTGTATGACTGGAATGTAACCCCATAACCATGATATACAACCTGAATTTTGACCTGACCGGTCCCCAAGTGTCAGTGTGTCCCTGTCCTGTCCCCCCAAGTGTCAGCGTGTCCCTGTCCTGTCCCCCCAAGTGTCAGCATGTCTCTGTCCTGTCCCCCAAGTGTCAGCGTGTCCCTGTCCTGTCCCCCCAAGTGTCAGTGTGTCCCTGTCCTGTCCCCCCAAGTGTCAGCGTGTCCCTGTCCTGTCCCCCCAAGTGTCAGCGTGTCCCTGTCCTGTCCCCCCAAGTGTCAGCATGTCTCTGTCCTGTCCCCCAAGTGTCAGCGTGTCCCTGTCCTGTCCCCCCAAGTGTCAGCGTGTCCCTGTCCTGTCCCCCCAAGTGTCAGCATGTCTCTGTCCTGTCCCCCAAGTGTCAGCGTGTCCCTGTCCTGTCCCCCCAAGTGTCAGCGTGTCCCTGTCCTGTCCCCCCAAGTGTCAGCGTGTCCCTGTCCTGTCCCCCCAAGTGTCAGCGTGTCCCTGTCCTGTCCCCCAAGTGTCAGCGTGTCCCTGTCCTGTCCCCCCAAGTGTCAGCGTGTCCCTGTCCTGTCCCCCAAGTGTCAGCCTGTCCCTGTCCTGTCCCCCAAGTGTCAGCGTGTCCCTGCCCTGTCCCCCCAAGTGTCAGCGTGTCCCTGTCCTGTCCCCCATGTGTCAGCGTGTCCCTGTCCTGTCCCCCCAAGTGTCAGCGTGTCCCTGTCCTGTCCCCCAAGTGTCAGCGTGTCCCTGTCCTGTCCCTCCAAGTGTCAGCGTGTTCCTGTCTTGTCCCCCCAAGTGTCAGCGTGTCCCTGTCCCCCCAAGTGTCAGCGTGTCCATGTCCTGTCCCCCAAGTGTCAGCGTGTCCCTGTCCTGTCCCCCCAAGTGTCAGCGTGTCCCTGTCCTGTCCCCCAAGTGTCAGCGTGTCCCTGTCCTGTCCCCCCAAGTGTCAGCGTGTCCCTGTCCTGTCCCCCAAGTGTCAGCGTGTCCCTGTCCTGTCCCCCAAGTGTCAGCGTGTCCCTGTCCTGTCCCCCCATGTGTCAGCGTGTCCCTGTCCTGTCCCCCAAGTGTCAGCGTGTCCCTGTCCTGTCCCCCCAAGTGTCAGCGTGTCCCTGTCCTGTCCCCCAAGTGTCAGCGTGTCCCTGTCCTGTCCCCCCAAGTGTTAGCGTGTCCCTGTCCTGTCCCCCAAGTGTCAGCGTGTCCCTGTCCTGTCCCCCAAGTGTCAGTGTGTCCCTGTCCTGTCCCCCAAGTGTCAGCGTGTCCCCGTCCTGTCCCCCCAAGTGTCAGCGTGTCCCCGTCCTGTCCCCCCAAGTGTCAGCGTGTCCCCGTCCTGTCCCCCCAAGTGTCAGCGTGTCCCTGTCCTGTCCCCCAAGTGTCAGCGTGTCACTGTCCTGTCCCCCCAAGTGTCAGCGTGTCCCTGTCCTGTCCCCCAAGTGTCAGCGTGTCCCTGTCCTGTCCCCCAAGTGTCAGCATGTCCCTGCCCTGTCCCCCAAGTGTCAGCATGTCCCTGTCCTGTCCCCCAAGTGTCAGCGTGTCCCTGTCCTGTCCCCCAAGTGTCAGCGTGTCCCTGTCCTGTCCCCCCAAGTGTTAGCGTGTCCCTGTCCTGTCCCCCCAAGTGTCAGCGTGTCCCTGTCCTGTCCCCCAAGTGTCAGCGTGTCCCTGTCCTGTCCCCCAAGTGTCAGCGTGTCCCTGTCCTGTCCCCCAAGTGTCAGCGTGTCCCTGTCCTGTCCCCCAAGTGTTAGCGTGTCCCTGTCCTGTCCCCCAAGTGTCAGCGTGTCCCTGTCCTGTCCCCCAAGTGTCAGCGTGTCCCTGTCCTGTCCCCCAAGTGTCAGCGTGTCCCTGTCCTGTCCCCCAAGTGTCAGCGTGTCCCTGTCCTGTCCCCCAAGTGTCAGCGTGTCCCTGTCCTGTCCCCCAAGTGTCAGCGTGTCCCTGTCCTGTCCCCCAAGTGTCAGCGTGTCCCTGTCCTGTTCCCCCAAGTGTCAGCGTGTCCCTGTCCTGTTCCCCCAAGTGTCAGCGTGTCCCTGTCCTGTTCCCCCAAGTGTCAGCGTGTCCCTGTCCTGTCCCCCCAAGTGTCAGCGTGTCCCTGTCCCCCCAAGTGTCAGCGTGTCCCTGTCCCCCCAAGTGTCAGCGTGTCCCTGTCCCCCCAAGTGTCAGCGTGTCCCTGTCCTGTCCCCAAGTGTCAGCGTGTCCCTGTCCTGTCCCCCAAGTGTCAGCGTGTCCCTGTCCTGTCCTCCAAGTGTCAGCGTGTCCCTGTCCTGTCCCCCCAAGTGTCAGCGTGTCCCTGTCCTGTCCCCCAGGTGTCAGTGTGTCCCAGTCCTGTCCCCCAAGTGTCAGCGTGTCCCTGTCCTGTCCCCCCAAGTGTCAGCGTGTCCCCGTCCTGTCCCCCAAGTGTCAACGTGTCCCCGTCCTGTCCCCCAAGTGTCAGCATGTCCCTGTCCTGTCCCCCAAGTGTCAGCGTGTCCTGTCCCCCAAGTGTCAGCGTGTCCCTGTCCTGCCCCCAAGTGTCAGTGTGTCCCTGTCCTGTCCCCCCCAAGTATCAGCGTGTCCTGTACCCCCAAGTGTCAGCGTGTCCCTGTCCCCCCAAGTGTCAGCGTGTCCCTGTCCTGTACCCCCAAGTGTCAGCGTGTCCCTGTCCTGCCCCCAAGTGTCAGCGTGTCCCTGTCCCCCCAAGTGTCAGCGTGTCCCTGTCCTGTCCCCCAAGTGTCAGCGTGTCCCTGTCCTGTCCCCCAAGTGTCAGCGTGTCCCTGTCCTGTCCCCCAAGTGTCAGCGTGTCCCTGTCCTGTCCCCCAAGTGTCAGCGTGTCCCTGTCCTGTCCCCCCAAGTGTTAGCGTGTCCCTGTCCTGTCCCCCAAGTGTCAGCGTGTCCCTGTCCTGTCCCCCAAGTGTCAGCGTGTCCCTGTCCTGTCCCCCAAGTGTCAGCGTGTCCCTGTCCTGTCCCCCAAGTGTCAGCGTGTCCCTGTCCTGTCCTCCAAGTGTCAGCGTGTCCCTGTCCTGTCCCCCAAGTGTCAGCGTGTCCCTGTCCTGTTCCCCCAAGTGTCAGCGTGTCCCTGTCCTGTTCCCCCAGGTGTCAGCGTGTCCCTGTCCTGTCCCCCAAGTGTCAGCGTGTCCCTGTCCTGTCCCCCAAGTGTCAGCGTGTCCCTGTCCTGTCCCCCAAGTGTCAGCGTGTCCCTGTCCTGTCCCCCAAGTGTCAGCGTGTCCCTGTCCTGTCCTCCAAGTGTCAGCGTGTCCCTGTCCTGTCCTCCAAGTGTCAGCGTGTCCCTGTCCTGTCCCCCCAAGTGTCAGCGTGTCCCTGTCCTGTCCCCCAGGTGTCAGCGTGTCCCAGTCCTGTCCCCCAAGTGTCAGCGTGTCCCCGTCCTGTCCCCCAAGTGTCAACGTGTCCCCGTCCTGTCCCCCAAGTGTCAGCATGTCCCTGTCCTGTCCCCCAAGTGTCAGCGTGTCCCTGTCCTGCCCCCAAGTGTCAGCGTGTCCCTGTCCTGTCCCCCCCAAGTATCAGCGTGTCCTGTACCCCCAAGTATCAGCGTGTCCTGTACCCCCAAGTGTCAGCGCATCCCTGTCCCCCCAAGTGTCAGCGTGTCCCTGTCCTGTCCCCCCAAGTGTCAGCGTGTCCCTGTCCTGCCCCCAAGTGTCAGCGTGTCCCTGTCCCCCCAAGTGTCAGTGTGTCCCTGTCCTGTCCCCCAAGTGTCAGCGTGTCCCTGTCCTGTCCCCCAAGTGTCAGCGTGTCCCTGTCCTGTCCCCCAAGTGTCAGCGTGTCCCTGTCCTGTCCCCCAAGTGTCAGCGTGTCCCTGTCCTGTCCCCCAAGTGTTAGCGTGTCCCTGTCCTGTCCCCCCAAGTGTTAGCGTGTCCCTGTCCTGTCCCCCAAGTGTCAGCGTGTCCCTGTCCTGTCCCCCAAGTGTCAGCGTGTCCCTGTCCTGTCCCCCAAGTGTCAGCGTGTCCCTGTCCTGTCCCCCAAGTGTCAGCGTGTCCCTGTCCTGTCCTCCAAGTGTCAGCGTGTCCCTGTCCTGTCCCCCAAGTGTCAGCGTGTCCCTGTCCTGTTCCCCCAAGTGTCAGCGTGTCCCTGTCCTGTTCCCCCAAGTGTCAGCGTGTCCCTGTCCCCAAGTGTCAGCGTGTCCCTGTCCTGTCCCCCAAGTGTCAGCGTGTCCCTGTCCTGTCCCCCAGGTGTCAGCGTGTCCCAGTCCTGTCCCCCAAGTGTCAGCGTGTCCCCGTCCTGTCCCCCAAGTGTCAACGTGTCCCCGTCCTGTCCCCCAAGTGTCAGCATGTCCCTGTCCTGTCCCCCAAGTGTCAGCGTGTCCCTGTCCTGTCCCCCACGTGTCAGCGTGTCCCTGTCCTGCCCCCAAGTGTCAGCGTGTCCCTGTCCTGTCCCCCCAAGTGTCAGCGTGTCCCTGTCCTGTCCCCCAAGTGTCAGCGTGTCCCTGTCCTGTCCCCCAAGTGTCAGCGTGTCCCTGTACTGTCCCCCAAGTGTCAGCGTGTCCCTGTCCTGCCCCCAAGTGTCAGCGTGTCCCTGTCCTGTCCCCCAAGTGTCAGCGTGTCCCTGTCCTATCCCCCAAGTGTCAGCATGTCCCTGTCCTGTCCCCCAAGTGTCAGCGTGTCCCTGGCCTGTCCCCCCAAGTGTCAGCGTGTCCCTGTCCTGTCCCCCCAAGTGTCAGCGTGTCCCTGTCCTGTCCCCCCGAGTGTCAGCGTGTCCCTGTCCTGTCCCCCAAGTGTCAGTGTGTCCCTGTCCTGTCCCCCAAGTGTCAGTGTGTCCCTGTCCTGTCCCCCCAAGTGTCAGCGTGTCCCTGTCCTGTCCCCCCGAGTGTCAGCATGTCCCTGTCCTGTCCCCCAAGTGTCAGCGTGTCCCTGTCCTGTCCCCCAAGTGTCAGTGTGTCTCTGTCCTGTCCCCCAAGTGTCAGCTTGTCCCTGTCCTGTCCCCCCAAGTGTTAGCGTGTCCCTGTCCTGTCCCCCAAGTGTCAGCGTGTCCCTGTCCTGTCCCCCAAGTGTCAGCGTGTCCCTGTCCTATCCCCCCAAGTGTCAGCGTGTCCCTGTCCTGTCCCCCAAGTGTCAGTTGGTCTCTGGGACCAGACAATGTGCATTATTATTCTCGCTATGTGCTTTGGATCACACTGGTCTCTATGTCTCGTGGGCCGGAGGACTATGGGGCTGAACACTTGTACAGATATATATATATATATAATGTAGACGGACCCCTGGACGTGTCCCCCTACAATTTGCTGCTGATCTCCTTTATATCCTCCTCCATGATTTGCATTATGATACAGATGAAGTGATACAACACATTTAACCCTTGTCACACGGCCCCGTCTATTGATTGTGTCGCCTCGTCATTTTTTTAGATAAGACAAGGAGCGATTGCCTTCCAGATCTCGCTTTTTCTTAATTAACATTGTCACATTGTGTGTAAAAAAAAAAATCTATTTCTGCCGGGACACTACACGGCGACGAGACGCGCGCCTGCGAAAGCAAATAATCTGCAGCCGCCTCCCCGGGCGGTTTATTCATTATCCGCAGAGAAAAGACTCTACCTACTTTATGTAAGTGTTGGCGTTCCCCTCTGGAAAGACGTAAGGATGCTTCTTCCGAAATACGTGTCCCACTCGGCTACAGGGGATAATTTCCAGGCTCCCTCCGCACATCCAGACGCGGAATGAGATTTCTGAAAAACATTACACTGAGTCTGCAGATGCCGGATATCAGATGGCTGTGTACTGCGGATTATACAGGTTGTGTAACATACACGAAACCTAATCAAAACCTCAGCGCAAACCCAATGTACAGGATCCCCTCCTGACTGCGCTAATCCCTTATCTACTGAGACACGGAACCGCACTGATACATTGTATCACACAGACAGGAAGCGGCGCCATCAGAAGCTCACGCTCACTTTCAATCACGTTTCGCTTCTTCAACAGTTTAAAGGGGATGGATGGAAGTTTGACCGTGGGGGTCTGATCCCCAGGAGCCCCCCGACCACTAGAGGGGTTGTCACACTTAAAGGGAACCTGTCAGCAGGTTTTACCCCACTAAACTACCAGCCCCCTCAGGTACTGGATGAAATGTCCTTTCTAGAATTCTCTCTTTGTCACCCATTTACCTCTAAAAAAAAATCTCTCCCCCAGGAGAGAAATGACTCTTCTCATACCATTTTCACATGAGATGAGTGAAGTTTAGAGGCTGCAGGAGTAATGTCACTTGAGATAACCCTATCTATTGTTCTGTAGCACCTAGAAACATGCTGCCGGTGCCATATTAAAGATAAAATCTCATCTTTTAGGTTCCATCAGGATCTTTGAGCTACAGAACTGGATATACATGAAGTTAAACAATAGGCAGGAACTGGATCTTTATCTGCAGCTTACATTGCAAACTATGGGGCAGATTTACTTACCCGGTCCATTCGCGATCCAGCGGCGCGTTCTCTGTGGAGGATTCGGGTCTTCTGGTGATTCACTAAGGCAGTTCCCCCGATGTCCACTAGGTGTCGCTGCTGCGCTGAATTCCGTCGGAGTGCACTGAAGTTCACCAAGCCAGGCCGGGTGCAGGTAAGCGCGTGTCAAGCGACATATTTTTTTTTTTTTTTTTAAATACGACGGTTTCTCTGAATCTGACACGTTTTATGACAGCCACGGACCCCCATTTCCGTTGTGTGCATGCCGGCGCCAATGCGCCACAATCCGATCGCGTGCCGGGGGCAATTCGGGGAAAATCTGCGCAAAACAGTAAAATCCGGGTAAAAACGCGATTATGGCCCTTAGTAAATGACCCCCGATGTCTTTAGCTGCTTGTATCTCTGGTTCTGTAGCTCACAGAACCATGAGCCTGATGTGATCTGAAAGATGAAATCTTTACCTTTTAATATGACACAACTTCTAAAGTTACACTGCACCTGCAACCATGTGAAAATGAGGTGAAAAATGTCATATTGGCCTATACCGGACAATGCCCAAATAAGGAGATTTGGGCCACTAAACCAAGGTCCGTAAGACCCTTTAGATGCTTTCAGAGATTCCCTTACAACATTAATAAGAACCTGTCACCAAGTGTCATCCCACTAAACTACAGGTAAGAGGTTCTGATCAGGAAGGATCCTGCCCCGGGAAGTGGTTCAGGGTTCCAGATTAGGCTGAGGGTGCAAGGTTCTGGATCAGGTACCATCCAGGCTCCGGTTCTGGGTTTCATATCAGGCTGGATCCAGGCTTCAAGTAGAGGTTTCAGATTAGCAAAACTCAAACAGACAGTAGTACTACAAAGTATAACAAAGGAGAAAGTATAACCAGCACTGAGTGAACTGAGGATCGGATATTTCAAGAGTCACAAATATCCAATCTGTTCATGATTCCTTTTTGTCATTGATGTCTGTATTTTTCCTGTATATGGGGACAGGTGACGACATAAGAAATACATGTAAGACCCTTGCGGCGCGTTTACACGATGCGTTGCGTCACGTTTTTTTTATGCGTTTTTGACGCATTCCAAAGGTTGCAGCCTTGATCACATACTGAGGTTACATCGCGTTTTAGCAGATGCAGTGGAAACACTATGGGGGTCATTTACTAAGGGCCCGAATCGCGTTTTCCCGACTTGTTTCCCGAATATTACCGTTTTTCCCTGAATTGCCCCGGGTTTTTGGCGAACGCGTGATCGGATTGTGGCGCATCGGCCCCGGCATGCACGTGGCGGAAATCGGGGGGGCGTGGCCGTCGGAAAACCCGACGGATTCAGAAAAAAAGGCCATATTTTTTTTTAAAAAATGTGTCGCTTGACACGCACTTACCTGCACCCAGCGTAGCTTGGTGAACTTCGGCGGACCTCGGCGGACTTCAGCGCAGCAGCGACACCTGGTGGACATCGGGCGCACGCCCTTAGTGAATCGCCGGAAGACACGAATCAGCGTCGGAGAACCCACCGCTGGATCACGAATGGACCGGGTAAGTAAATCTGCCCCAATGTAACCTTTGGAATGCATCAAAAAACGTAATGTAACGCATCGTGTGAACGCAGCCTTAGCCTTGTGTGTATAACAGATTCCATCTTCTAAGATACCAGTGCAGCATGGTCACAAATACACAATCCATCCATCATCCCTTTGCCTGTTTTTTCTCCTAAAAATGAGCACAGGTGACAACAAAGCGGCACATTTACTTACCCGGTCCAGTCGCGATCCAGCGGCGCATTCTCCGACGAGGATTCGGGTCTGCTGGGATTCACTAAGGTCGTACGCCCGATGTCCACCAGGTGTCGCTGCAGCGCCGTGGTCCACCGGAGTTCACCTTCTTCTTCCCGGTGCATGTAAGTGCTGTTCTTGAGACACAAATTTGTTTTTAAATTCGGCATTTTTTCAGAATCCATCGGGTTTACCGATGGCCACGCCCCCAGATTTCTGTCGCGTGAAAGCCGGCGCCGATTCGCGCCACAATCCAATCGCGTGCGCCAAAAACCTGGGGCAATTGGGAGCAAATCGGAAATATTCGGGAAACCCGATGAAAATGCGCGATTCGGATCCTTAGTAAATGAGCCCCAATGTATAACCACAGCCGGAGCCGCGTGTTCCGTGTCCTACTTATGACTTTACGTTGTTTACAGTCGGAGTCTTCAATGGCGGCAGAACGTTGCGGCTCCGGATAATGTTGCAATCTGCTTTAAGGTGCAAAAGAAGGAAAGTAACTTTAGGAAGAAACTTTGTTATTTGAACGTGATAATAAGTGATAGATCGCGGGAGGCGTCGCACTTCGGTAAAAGAAAAATGGAAAAACAAAAGGTGGTGAAAAGCGTCGCGGTGCCTCGCCGGAGGCTCGAAATTCAATCAGAATATTGACTGTGCGGATGCGGAGCACCAGATAACACGCACATAATAGCTTCCCCCCATCCCAGAGGAGGACACTTTCACTTGATGAGTCAATAAATTCCAAGGAAAAAAAAAAAATCCGGAAGGGAAAAAACTGATTAGGCCGATTGCGATTTTCATACATTCTGCCGCTATATAAAGCAATTTGTCACTCTCAATATGTCTGCCGGCGGGGACGGGGGGGGGGGCATCGTGGAGGGGGAGAGGGGGAAAGATCTGCGACGGACCAGACATATTTTATTTATCAAGTTCTCAATAAAGAATCTGCTCGCCCCCATCACCCCACGGAAATATATTGTCCCTCTGCCGGAGGGTGACAGGAGGCGGCCAGGATAATGTATTACCTGCCCAGTCACATGTCAGGCTGCTGCTACATCCAGGGACGTGTTCACATTGGTGTATGAGGTCCATTACAGGTTTATTAGGTTATAGGAAGGAACGCAGCAGCAGAGGAGGAGTGGGCTGATCCTGCTGGGGGCAGTGACCAAGATGTAAAAAGTCAATGGCCATTACCCAAATGACACTGAGCCAACTAGATCTAGACTCCTCCCACTCTGCTTAAATTCTCTGTGCTGCTTAAAGAATATCAAAATCCATCCTGATAAACCAGGGACATTACTCCTAGATCCAGGCACCGGGACTGTGGTATCTTCTTATTTGTGTTATCCATGGCCTCCTTCCTTCTAAAATCAACTTTTACAATTATGCTAATGAGCTAGAAGGGTTCCTGCGATGGGTTACCAGTGCCCCTCTATGCTGTTAAACTTCCCTCCTCCCAGTGTGTATGAGGGGGGAGAGGGAGACAAAGTAACAGTCCCCCCAGAGCCCCTCTATAATGTCATCTCACACATTGGGAGGAGGGAAGTGCTCGTGCACAGTGTAATAGCATGGAGGCGCTCTGGTAACACACCCCAGAAACTCTTCTGGCTAATTAGCATCATTTTAAGAGTTGATTTTTAGAAGGAAGGAGGCCATGAATTACAAATATAAGAAGATTGCCAGAGTCACAATGTAGTCTCAAATAGTGGGCTCCTGCACAGTGCAACAGCACTGAGGGGCTCTGGTAACACACCTCAGAGCACTTCTTCACTCATTGGCGTAATTAGATGATTTTAGAAGGAAGGAGGCCATGGATAAGAAATATAAGACGATACCACAGTCCCGGTGCCTGGATCTAGGAGTAATGTCCCCGGGTTATCAGGATGGGTTTGGTTGGTAGATTTCCTTTAAGAAGCTGCTCCTCCCATTATATAACGCTCTCCTATGGTCTTTCACATGTTACATAATGGGAGGAGCCCCCTCAGCAGCACAGAGTATTTAAGAGGGTGAGTGTGGGGATTTTGTCAGGGGCAGTGATACAACTGTGACATAAGAAGGGAATGGATACATGTAGCACATTCTACATGAAAAGTAAATGATGGGAGGTGCTGGCTCTCAGCAGCACAGAGTATTTCAGGAAGACATTGGGGCTCATTTACTTACCCGGTCCAGTCGCGATCCCGCGGCGTGTTGTCCGATGTGGATTCGGACTCACTAAGGTCCGTGCACCTGATATCCACCAGGTGTCGCTGCTGCGATGCTTCCCGATGCATGTAAGTGCTGATCTTGCGACACATTTAGTTTTTTAAATTCCGTGGTTGTTCCGAATCCGTCGGGTTGTCCGAAGGCCACGCCCCCGATTTCTGTCACATGCAAGCCGGCACCGATGCGCCAAAATCCGATCGCTTGCGCCAAAATCCCGGGGCAATTCGGCGCAAAACGGAAATCGTCGGGAAACCCACCAAAAATGAGTCCGGCGGACCCTTAGTAAATGATCCCCATTGTGCTGTTCTGGGGGTGATGTAAGGAGGGCGGTGTGTGATGGGGTCATGATGTAAAGGAGATGGAGACACGTAGGAGATCATAGAAAGAGACTTATATAATGGGTGCAGCAGCCTCTCCGCAGCACAGAGTATTTCAGGAGAGCATTGTGCTGTTCTGGGGTGATGTAAGGAGGGCTGTGGGTGAGACACAGCAGCACAGAGTATTTCAGGAGAGCACTGTGCTGTTCTGGGGTGATGTAAGGAGGGCTGTGGGTGAGACACAGCAGCACAGAGTATTTCAGGAGAGCATTGTGCTGTTCTGGGGGTGATGTAAGGAGGGCTCTGGGTGAGACACAGCAGCACAGAGTATTTCAGGAGAGCATTGTGCTGTTCTGGGGGTGATGTAAGGAGGGCCGTGGGTGATGTGGCAATGTCATGATGCAATGGGGATGGATATATACTGTATATAGAAGATCATAGAGAGACACAGCAGCACAGAGTATTTCAGGAGAGCATTGTGCTGTTCTGGTGGTGATGTAAGGAGGGCTGTGGGTGAGACACAGCAGCACAGAGTATTTCAGGAGAGCATTGTGCTGTTCTGGGGGTGATGTAAGGAGGGCTGTGGGTGAGACACCGCAGCACAGAGTATTTCAGGAGAGCATTGTGCTGTTCTGGGGGTGATGTAAGGAGGGCTGTGGGTGAGACACAGCAGCACAGAGTATTTCAGGAGAGCATTGTGCTGTTCTGGGGGTGATGTAAGGAGGGCTCTGGGTGAGACACAGCAGCACAGAGTATTTCAGGAGAGCATTGTGCTGTTCTGGGGGTGATGTAAGGAGGGCTGTGGGTGAGACACAGCAGCACAGAGTATTTCAGGAGAGCATTGTGCTGTTCTGGGGGTGATGTAAGGAGGGCCGTGGGTGATGTGGCAATGTCATGATGCAATGGGGATGGATATATACTGTATATAGAAGATCATAGAGAGACACAGCAGCACAGAGTATTTCAGGAGAGCATTGTGCTGTTCTGGTGGTGATGTAAGGAGGGCTGTGGGTGAGACACAGCAGCACAGAGTATTTCAGGAGAGCATTGTGCTGTTCTGGGGGTGATGTAAGGAGGGCTGTGGGTGAGACACAGCAGCACAGAGTATTTCAGGAGAGCATTGTGCTGTTCTGGGGGTGATGTAAGGAGGGCTGTGGGTGAGACACAGCAGCACAGAGTATTTCAGGAGAGCACTGTGCTGTTCTGGGGTGATGTAAGGAGGGCTGTGGGTGAGACACAGCAGCACAGAGTATTTCAGGAGAGCATTGTGCTGTTCTGGGGGTGATGTAAGGAGGGCTGTGGGTGAGACACAGCAGCACAGAGTATTTCAGGAGAGCATTGTGCTGTTCTGGGGGTGATGTAAGGAGGGCTGTGGGTGAGTCACAGCAGCACAGAGTATTTCAGGAGAGCATTGTGCTGTTCTGGGGGTGATGTAAGGAGGGCTGTGGGTGAGACACAGCAGCACAGAGTATTTCAGGAGAGCATTGTGCTGTTCTGGGGGTGATGTAAGGAGGGCTGTGGGTGAGACACAGCAGCACAGAGTATTTCAGGAGAGAAATGTGATGCAGAAGTGCAGAGCGCTGTATGATACCTAACAAAGAGAGGAATAAAGTGAGAGGCCACACACTGATAGTGAAGCATTAGGGGTCCCCCAGCAGCACAGAGTGTTTCAGTAGAGGAGTGTCCTGATCCTTTAGGGGGCCTTGGGTGAAGATATTAGTGAGGACAGAACATGCATACATCACATGTAAGGATCAGGGTGACACAGCAGCACAGAGTATTTCAGGGGCAGCATAGAATCCTCATGTCATCTCTTCCTACTCCAACCGGCCTCAATGCAAAGCAGGAGCATCACATGAAGAATAATCCCGCCACGCGGAGGATACCTGGCGACATCCCCGAATCTCACTGATACATTTGCATTTATTAACAATGAGCCGTCCCCATTCCCCTGCACAGAACAAATGTCTTCCCGTCCCTTTAAATTAGCATTTTTATAGCGGATCCGTGAGGCCGGTGTATTTATGGAGCATTAACTCGCCTTTTTTTCCTGGATCTTCCCCGGATTTTTTTTTTCTGCTGAAATTGACGGAGTGCAATGGTTTTGGGGAGGAATAAGCGGCATCTATCATGGCGCGGGGGATAGGCGGAGGTTACCGTCTGCTTGTGGATTGTGCGCTGTAATAGAAAGTGTCAGCTTCTAAACTGGCGGCTTGTTCGGGCTCAGCCATGCGCGGCCTCGCGTCCTGACACCAGACGCTGTTTCTAAGTAATTCCATTTGTATTTGTGCTCCTGTCACATTCCTCAGACGGATACAGACGGATATTGAGTTTTCCTTCAGCTCCATCTCATTACATCTGGAAGCCCTGGGACCATGTGATACACAAATCGCGCTACTTAATACGCCAAGTGTCGTCCGGCGGCAGAGGAAACGCACCATTAAGTGAGGCTCAATCAAACTCATGTCAAATTACCAGAAGATCAGCGTGACCTTTAACTAACTATGGACCTCCAAAGAATTACTAGGACCTTTAAGGGATTGTCCAGACAAAAAACAGGATTCCAGTTCTGTAAAGATAGTCACCACTAGGGGGAGCTCACTGTATACACTGCAGCCTATAGTAGCACTGTATGCAGGGAGCTCCCCCTAGTGGTGACTACAGGAAGACACAAAGTTATATGTATGTGTGATCCTGTGATTATTAACCCCTACTGTCCTGTGATGCCTTAGTATGGGGCACATTTCGTGTTGCGATCCCACGGTGCGCTGTCCGACGAGGATTCGGAGCTGCCGCAATTAATTTAGATCGTGCGTCCAATTTCCTGCATATGTCGCTTCCCCAACTGAGGTCCGCCGGAGTTCACTTTCTTCTTCCTGGTGCATGTGAGTGATGATCTTGCGACACAATTTGCTTCTTAAATTCTGCGGTTTGTCCGAATCAGTCGGGTTGTCCGAAGGCAACGATTTGTTTTGCATGCAAGCCAGCGCAGATGTGACCGTGTGTGCCAAAAACCCGGGGCAATTCAGAGCAAAACGGGAAAAAATTAGAAACCCGACGAAAATGTGGCGTTCGGACCCTCAGTAAATGTGGCCCTATGTTGTGGGTACAGCACAGGATAGTCATGCACAAGCGCTTTCCTTAAATGGTCAAAGAGGTTGCACAGAATTTGAAATATATGGGTATTTTCTTTTAAAAACAGCGCCACGCCAGACCATGGTTTGTGCCGGTATTACAACTCAGCTGTAGAGAGATGACTGGAGCTGGGTTGCAATCCCAGCACCAACCACCATGGCCAGGTGGGGCGCTGTTTTTGGAAGAAGGCAGCTATGTTTTTCAACCTCTGGACAACCCCTTCACAGTCTGAGTGCAAAAATACAAGTTAAATGATTCTCATTTGCCTCCTACCTGAATCCATTGTTAAAATATAAAGGATATTTAGAATTTCCATACATTGTAGATGGATAAATCTTACACCGGAGAAAGTGACGATCATATATACATGACACAGTGGGGCTGATTTACTAAAGGTCCGAACGCCGCACTTTTGTCCGATTTGCCCTGAATTGCCCCGGGATTTTGGCGCATGCGATCGGATTCCCACGACGGGGGGTGTGGCCGTCAGACAACCCGATGGATTCGGAAAAACCGCGGAATTTAAAAAACTATTTGTGTCGAGAGATCACATGCAACAGGAAGAAGAAGGTGAACTCTGGCGGATCTCGGCGCAGCAGCGATGCATGCAGGATATCGGGAGCATGACCTTAGTGACTCCCGGCAGAACCCGAATCCTCGTCGGACAACGCACCGCGGGATCGCGACTGGACGGGTAAGTAAATTTGTCCCAGTAAGTGCATTGGCTTCTATGGACTCCCTGTAATACCTCAGTTACCCAGAGGTGTCACTGTTGGGAAAGCACCCACTTCCTGTTGGCCTCTCTTGCACATGACCAGTGATTGCCTGATTTCCTGTGATCAACTCATTATTCAGCCCAATCCACTCTGAATAGATTGTCCGAAGAGGATAAAGAACAGGAAAAACTATCAAATAAAATATTTCCGAAGGAGAAATAGAGAACGGTGTAAGTAATCCCGCATGAAATGAGAACCCTAGCTGGAGATTTGATGTGAGGAGTCGAGGACAGGACGTCAGCCTAGTTTTAGAATTATGGACAAGGAGTTTAGTGCAGATTGTAGAGCGGAGAGATGGGAAGCGGAGAGTCCAGATAACAGGAGCCGGGACTAATCACAGCGAGGAGGGAGCAGGGGGATTAGGGAGAGTGACAGGCGAGGAAGCCGCCTCTCCCCTGTTATACTACAGATATCAGGAGACTCTGGAAGACAGGAGTCGCGTGTCCTTGGGCGGAATGAGGGTCCTGCTAGAGCTCCAGTCTCCGGTGGGAGATGGGGCAAGGGTAACTTACCTTTCTCTGGTCCTCCGATGACCCTTGGAGAAATAACAGCTGTCATGGGACCTAAATAATATTCCCAGCATGCCCTGGGGACATGAAACAAGTGGCATCACCGAGGCCCATGGCAGCCAATGACTTGGTGCATCTGGTGACCACCTACCAGGCGGAACAGCCAATTTTTGGAAGACAACGTGAAGCTCATCCATGCATAACACAGCAAGTGCATTAGTTTCCTGCAATACCTCAGTTACCCAGAGGTGTCACTGTTGGGAAACCCCCCACTTCCTGTTGGCCTCTCTTGCACATGACGAGTGATCGTCTGATTTCCTGTGATCAACTCATTATTCAGAGCTCGATCTACCCAAAATGGATTGTCCAAAGATGATAAACCCTCCAGGAACAGGAAAAACTATAGAATAAAATATTTCCAAAGTAAAAAAATAGAGAACTAGGAGTAATCCCGATCTAGGAGTCATTACCTTGTGCCTCCGATTCCCAGCGTTTTTAGAGGACCCCTTTAAAAACCATAACTGACACAAAAGGATACAGCTATACAGGACTCTGTTCACACTGCTGCTCTTGCTGTGTATTTATAGGGTCCAGACTTTTTTTTTAATAATGCAAAACCGTGGACAATGTTTTTTTTGCTGCCCTGGGTTTATGTCCTCACACTGCTGTGCTCTTAGCTCTTCCTCAAAACCCCTCCTCTCCAGTCTGTGTTATTGCTTTAGTAGTCAAATTAAAGTTTTTGCATTAGTTTTTAATCACAAAACGGGGTTGGGACACTCAGTTCACAGAGCACAGCAGTGTTAGTACACTTCATATCTTGGAATATAAAGCCATATTTCACAGTCCTGCTGCTACTTACAACATAATGAAAGGTCTAATTACACATCACTGCAGGGATAGAAAGCAACACTTTTTGCAGAGAGAACCAAGCACAGCAGTGTGAGGAAACGCCCCCAATACAGTCCTGGAATATAAATCCATATACCACAGTTCTGCTGCTACTAATAACATACACAAAGATACGACTGCATATTTTTTTTCCAGCGATAATACCTTACACTGCCTACAGAGAGTACAGCAGTGTGAGGATATGCCCTAGTGCACATAGAGAAGCTGTGGTCCTGGAATATAAATTCATATATCACAGTCCTGCTGCTACTAATAACATATACAGAGGTCTGATTACACACATCTCCATGGACAATACATAAACACTGACTGCAGAGAGCACAGAGCACAGCAGTGAGAGGGTATGCCCCAGAGCGCATGGAGAAGCTTTGATCCTGGAATATAATCACAGTCCTGCTGCTACTAATAACATACACAATGGTCTAAATACACATCTTTCCATGGACAATACATAACACTGGCTGCAGAAAGCACAGAATAAAAATCCATATCATATTTCATTTCTACTTTTACTAATTATATAGATAAAAGTATTGTTACACATCTCTCTAAACATAACTTTAAGGCTACAAACTAAAGAAGCAATCTATAGATAAGATTCTTTTTCTGGATATGCAAATCAGCCTGCAAGTGCAATGGGGGCGGGCCTAATATGATAAATTTGCTTACAGACAAGTGCTCTAGCTTGGATTTAGGGGGTAACAATTCCAGAGTGACAATTTCAAGTCTGTAGGCAAAGCTGGATTATCAGGCCCCGCCCCCAGTGCACTTTCAATCTGATTTCCATATGTACAAAAAGATGATTGTCCGTATTTCTTCACTGTTTTATGACCGCATACGTGTGTCTTTACTCCGATCCAATGACCAAACCCTGCACTTTTAATATCTTGAGACCATTTGCTACCCGACACACTCCCTTTAAGGCACCTATGTCAGTAATATAAATGCACATGCAGAGAGCTCCCCCTAGAGGTGGCAGCAGTCTGCAGTATTTATGGAAGATTAGTGGCTTCTATTACCTAAATTGCAGTCCACTCTCCTTGATCCAGTTGCTGACCCCCGCAGAATCTCCCCACCCACTCTCCTGGTCCAGTGACCCCCCCCCCAGATGCAGCCTGCAGGGGGCACACATCCATGGGCTCCATAAAGCCCTTCCCGTTCCATGTGCCATCTATGAGCTATTACTGTTATTGACTTTTCACTTGCATTAAATCCGTATCGACGTCTCCTCCTACAGCAGTGAGATTAGGGAGCGGAGCCCCCCGGACCCCCAGGGAGGAGATTGATTAATGTAAACCAAAAATAAGAAGTAATTTGAATTGATTCCCCCCCCCCCCCCCTTTTCCCCCGTCTGTGCCGTGATTTATGGAGCTTCTATTCCCGCACTATTCCAGGATCTCTCCAGGTAAATATGCATCTATTCCATGACATGTGGAAGGATCAGACCTCTGTGTATGTTGTTAGTAGCAGCAGTACTATGATATATGGATTTATATTCCAGGATTGTACTGACAGTGTGTCCTCACACTGCTGTGCTCTGTACTCTCTGCAGGTAACATTAGGTATTGTCCCTGGAGAGATGTATAATTATACCTTTGTGTGTGTTGTTAGTAGCAGCAGAACTGTGTAATATGTTTTTATATTGCAGGATTGTACTGGGGGCCTGTCCTCACACTGCTGTGCTCTGTGCAAGTAGTATTTGATATCGTCCTTGGAGAGATGTGTAATCAGACCTTTGTGTATGTTGTTAGTAGCAGCAGGACTGTGGAATATGGTTTTATATTGCAGGATTGTACTGGGGGCCTGTCCTTACACTGCTGTGCTCTGTGCAGCCACTGTTCAATACATAATACGTATAGCTAAGAGTACAGCAGTGTGAGGACTATGCCCCGATGATGATGGCCATGTACCATCTGCACCCATCATCAGTCCTGAGGTGGCAGATGTCGGGTGATGAGGGATCCCCATTTTTGGGGATGTGGGGGATCCTAGAACACGCCCTGCAGGGAAATGTATAATGTAACTATGTCTCTGAATCTCCAACAACGTGACCCTTCCCAGCAGACTCGGCTCTGCTACATCCCCCATAACACGTCCAGTGTGTGACTTACCGAAATTCTCTCCTCCCCAGATGTCCATGGCCGTGTCGTACTTCCCCAAGTGATTGAACCAGGACTTGTCTATGACAAAGAGTCCCCCAGCGATGACGGGCGTCCTGCGGGGCGAGGAGGGGACATAGTATAGAGGCGCATGGAGGGATCGCAAGACGGAACCCTAAAATGTAGCTACTTGCTGAAGTAGAGTAACAAATATTTACTATTAACTTTACAATTTGGATTAAACTCAAAGCATTAATGAGACGCAGATTGGTTAAAACCTTCCAAAAAAGTTAAAGAATCGCGGCCAATCCTGGTCCAGCAGGTGTTGGGTTCTTACTTTATTGGTTCTGTTGGGTCCGATCTCTTTGCTCTCTGTTCTGTGGACAACTGTTCCCATTTGAAGTGCAAACTCCAGTCAAAGCCTGAGGAGGAAACACACGGAAGTAGATAAACCGGAAAAATGTTCAATGTGTACCCCCACCCCCCATCCAAAATCCTTCTCAACCCTAAAGTGTGGGGGACCTCTATTCTAATGATGGTGGTGGGGGGTCCAGAACAAGGTCATTCCCACTCACTACTACCAAGTCATAAGATACTATGTAACAGACCCAACATCATTGCCCATAGATCCTCTTCTAGTTATTTAAGGCACCTCCCCCTTCAGTAAGGTGCCTGAGCAATGGAAGGTTCTGGTCTTGTTTGGTTCCTGCAATGGTCCTGTCTGCTGTGCTCTATCTAGGTCCCTCCTGCCACATATTTCCCTCTATTAAAATGGACCTTCCACCAGCTCACACATGTGGATATCAGTCCCAGTATCTGAGCATTATAATCCTCTCTACTGTCAGAGAGGAGGTGCTGAAGCAGAGGAGGAATATTGTGTGCTATGCTAATCTCACTGTCATGGGGAGGGTGTGTGTGTTATGCTATTCTACTCAGTGTCAGAGAAGATTAGCATAACACACGCCCCCTCCTCTTCTGCTCCAGCCCCTCCTCTCTGACAGTAGAGAGGATTATAATGCTCAGATACTGGGACTGATATCTCAGCATCCGTGTGGGCTAGAAAGAAAATTTAAAGTGCCATTGAATCTGTGAAACAGTCCTTACATTATGGTACTTTAATCTCTACATGCGTGGGGTAGTGTAATGTCCTCTTAAAGCGGGTTTTAAGTTTGAGTTTGTCCTGCCCTGAACTGATTTCTATGGGACCATGGAATGGATTATAGGACGGTTGATGCTTGAACTACATTGGGAATGTTAGGGGGACATAAGATCTTTGTCCACTATCATGGGTATAAGGGATACATGTAGTAGACATGTATCAGACAACCCCTTTAAGATTATATTCATGAGTGAGCTCGGGACACTGCTATTGGCTGAGTAGATAGATTGTAGCCTATCCCCCCGCCCCCTTTTTGCAAGATGACCACCGTATAGGACAGAAGGTGCAGTAATAAAGGACCTGAGTAACAATGTATCTCTCCACAATCACTTTATCTAAACATAGAAGAATTTTACAGATATAATGAATGATGGTGACTACGGAGGGTAATGTGTCGCCCCCTACAGCCCGCAGCCCCCCAGACGATATTAATAGCCTCCGACAGCTCCATGACCTTCAGGTACAGTCATTGCCTATATAATGTAATAAACACATTGTATCACACAGAGGATATAACGTCCTGCAAGCCCCCGGGGCACTAGTCACATTATCCTATACCCGTGCCTCCCCTCCACTAACACAATACATTGTTATCCGCCTGCAGCAACGATGGAGGAAACATCTGCTGCGGTGTACAGTCAGGCGGTATATACTCCTCTCATGTGTCATCTCCCTGCACTCACCCCATTACAGAGACCAGGTGCACAGATCCTCCATCAGCTACCAGAAGCAAATGAAGCGAGGGATGTCCCATAAAATGTAAAAATAACTACCCTCATTCTCCGACTGTCTGATGCACATTATATAATATAGGAAAATTGGACTAAATATACAGGAAGCTGAATGCAGATGTACAAAAATATATCTACTATATTACTGCCACCTATGTACAGGAATATAACTACTATAATACTGCCCCCTATGTACAAGAATATAACTACTATAATACTGCCCCCTATGTACAGGGATATAACTACTATAATACTGCTCCCTATGTACAAGAATATAACTACTATAATACTGCCCCCTATGTACAAGTATATAACTACTATAATACTGCCCCCTATGTACAGGAATATAACTACTATAATACTGCCCCCTATGTACAGGAATATAACTACTATAATACTGCCTCCTATGTACAGGAATATAACTACTATAATACTGCCCCCTATGTACAGGAATATAACTACTATAATACTGCTCCCTATGTACAAGAATATAACTACTATAATACTGCTCCCTATGTACAAGAATATAACTACTATAATACTGCCCCCTATGTACAGGAATATAACTACTATAATACTGCCCCCTATGTACAAGAATATAACTACTATAATACTGCCCCCTATGTACAGGAATATAACTACTATAATACTGCCCCCTATGTACAGGAATATAACTACTATAATACTGCCCCCTATGTACAAAAATATATCTACTATATTACTGCCACCTATGTACAAGAATATAACTACTATAATACTGCCCCCTATGTACAGGGATATAACTACTATAATACTGCTCCCTATGTACAAGAATATAACTACTATAATACTGCCTCCTATGTACAAGAATATAACTACTATAATACTGCCCCCTATGTACAGGGATATAACTACTATAATACTGCCCCCTATGTACAAGAATATAACTACTATAATACTGCCCCCTATGTACAGGAATATAACTACTATAATACTGCTCCCTATGTACAGGAATATAACTACTATAATACTGCCCCCTATGTACAGGAATATAACTACTATAATACTGCCACCTATGTACAAGAATATAACTACTATAATACTGCCTCCTATGTACAGGAATATAACTACTATAATACTGCCCCCTATGTACAAGAATATAACTACTATAATACTGCCCCCTATGTACAGGAATATAACTACTATAATACTGCCCCCTATGTACAGGGATATAACTACTATAATACTGCTCCCTATGTACAAGAATATAACTACTATAATACTGCCCCCTATGTACAAGTATATAACTACTATAATACTGCCCCCTATGTACAGGAATATAACTACTATAATACTGCCCCCTATGTACAGGGATATAACTACTATAATACTGCTCCCTATGTACAAGAATATAACTACTATAATACTGCCCCCTATGTACAAGTATATAACTACTATAATACTGCCCCCTATGTACAGGAATATAATTACTATAATACTGCCCCCTATGTACAGGAATATAACTACTATAATACTGCCTCCTATGTACAGGAATATAACTACTATAATACTGCCCCCTATGTACAGGAATATAACTACTATAATACTGCTCCCTATGTACAAGAATATAACTACTATAATACTGCCCCCTATGTACAGGAATATAACTACTATAATACTGCCCCCTATGTACAAGAATATAACTACTATAATACTGCCCCCTATGTACAGGAATATAACTACTATAATACTGCCCCCTATGTACAGGAATATAACTACTATAATACTGCCCCCTATGTACAAAAATATATCTACTATATTACTGCCACCTATGTACAAGAATATAACTACTATAATACTGCCCCCTATGTACAGGGATATAACTACTATAATACTGCTCCCTATGTACAAGAATATAACTACTATAATACTGCCTCCTATGTACAAGAATATAACTACTATAATACTGCCCCCTATGTACAGGAATATAACTACTATAATACTGCCCCCTATGTACAGGAATATAACTACTATAATACTGCCACCTATGTACAAGAATATAACTACTATAATACTGCCTCCTATGTACAGGAATATAACTACTATAATACTGCCCCCTATGTACAAGAATATAACTACTATAATACTGCCCCCTATGTACAGGAATATAACTACTATAATACTGCCCTCTATGTACAAGAATATAACTACTATAATACTGCCCCCTATGTACAAGAATATAACTACTATAATACTCCCCCTATGTACAGGAATATAACTACTATAATACTGCCCCCTATGTACAGGAATATAACTACTATAATACTGCCCCCTATGTACAAGAATATAACTACTATAATACTGCCCCCTATGTACAGGGATATAACTACTATAATACTGCCCCCTATGTACAAGAATATAACTACTATAATACTGCCCCCTATGTACAGGAATATAACTACTATAATACTGCCCCCTATGTACAGGAATATAACTACTATAATACTGCCCCCTATGTACAGGAATATAACTACTATAATACTGCCTCCTATGTACAGGAATATAACTACTATAATACTGCCCCCTATGCACAGGAATATAACTACTATAATACTGCCTCCTATGTACAGGAATATAACTACTATAATACTGCCCCCTATGCACAGGAATATAACTACTATAATACTGCCACCTATGTACAAGAATATAACTACTATAATACTGCCTCCTATGTACAGGAATATAACTACTATAATACTGCCCCCTATGTACAAGAATATAACTACTATAATACTGCCCCCTATGTACAGGAATATAACTACTATAATACTGCCCCCTATGTACAAGAATATAACTACTATAATACTGCCCCCTATGTACAAGAATATAACTACTATAATACTCCCCCTATGTACAGGAATATAACTACTATAATACTGCCCCCTATGTACAAGAATATAACTACTATAATACCGCCCCCTATGTACAAGAATATAACTACTATAATACCGCCCCCTATGTACAGGAATATAACTACTATAATACCGCCCCCTATGTACAAGAATATAACTACTATAATACTGCCCCCTGTGTACAAGAATATAACTACTATAATACTGCCCCCTATGTACAAGAATATAACTACTATAATACTGCCCCCTATGTACAAGAATATAACTACTATAATACTGCCCCCTATGTACAAGAATATAACTACTATAATACTGCCCCCTATGTACAGGAATATAACTACTATAATACTGCCCCCTATGTACAGGAATATAACTACTATAATACTGCCCCCTATGTACAAGAATATAACTACTATAATACTGCCCCCTATGTACAGGAATATAACTACTATAATACTGCCCCCTATGTACAAGAATATAACTACTATAATACTGCCCCCTATGTACAAGAATATAACTACTATAATACTCCCCCTATGTACAGGAATATAACTACTATAATACTGCCCCCTATGTACAAGAATATAAGTACTATAATACCGCCCCCTATGTACAAGAATATAACTACTATAATACCGCCCCCTATGTACAGGAATATAACTACTATAATACCGCCCCCTATGTACAAGAATATAACTACTATAATACTGCCCCCTGTGTACAAGAATATAACTACTATAATACTGCCCCCTATGTACAAGAATATAACTACTATAATACTGCCCCCTATGTACAGGAATATAACTACTATAATACTGCCCCCTATGTACAGGAATATAACTACTATAATACTGCCCCCTATGTACAGGAATATAACTACTATAATACTGCCCCCTATGTACAGGAATATAACTACTATAATACTGCCCCCTATGTACAAGAATATAACTACTATAATACTGCCCCCTATGTACAGGAATATAACTACTATAATACTGCCCCCTATGTACAGGAATATAACTACTATAATACTGCCCCCTATGTACAGGAATATAACTACTATAATACTGCCCCCTATGTACAAGACTATCACTTCTATAATACTGCCCCTATGTACAGGAATATAACTACTATAAAGCTGTAGATACTATTAGTACTTACCTCCTCTGAGATCGGAGGATGCAGCAATGTAGGCGAATGTGTCCAGGTTGATGATGTCTATAACGGGACTGACCACACGAGTTGGATCCTAGAAATACAGGTGATATTTTTAATTTCTGGAGATTTCCAATAGATCTGATGCACTTTTTGGATTGTCCCTTCCTTCTTCCCCTATTAATATTACAATGTGTGGGGTTGGTTCTTACCTCCTTGACTCTCTTCAGTAGTGGGGGGAGCCAGTCCTTATTGACCTCACAGTGACTGTCCAGGAAGGTAAGTACCCCGGCCTTAGCAAGCTCCGCCCCTCTCACTCGAGACCGAATCAAACCTGTTTTAGATACAAGTCGAGGAGATTAATGACGATTCTATGACTTTGTGTTATGTACGATGTTCTAGGCTTGTTTTTTGCAGGAGTATCTTTAATACGGAACCATGGATAAACAACGAGGAGACCTATAAGGTGGTCCGCGCCCCCCCGCCGCCGGCGTCCCCCTGCTCTGTATGCGTTGCGTTGTCTTCCGAAGACGATCACATGATCATAAAAGTGAATGTAACATTCCGGACTTGGAGAGTTCACAGGCGGGGGGGCTCCTCGGATGTGCTCCGGGGTCTCAGCAGGATTCACGGAAGACGAGATTCAGCGCTTTCAGGCAAACCATCTGTAATGGAGATTTACTATGTACGCGGCGCGGTGCTAGAAAATACAACCGCAACGCAGTGCGAGAACATAAAAACCTCCAATACTACCGAGGCCGAGAGAAGGATTTGTGGACGTTCGCTGCAGTATCCAAAAATCACGGATTTCACCCGGAGTAAAATTACCAGTTCTGCACCAAGATAATATTATATGGTGGTATTACGGATTATTCCGCACTGCAGGGCTGCATTATTTTGCAGTATTATTTTGGACCAGTATTTCAGTATTACATAGTGTTTCCCTCCTTCCAAAAAATGTGGCCCGCCCCTTCAAAAAAAAAAAACTTGCAGTAAGATCATAAAATTGCGGCAGCGGGGGAGGAGTGTGTGGATTATGTTGTGCGCCAGTGACCTGACTATAAATGTGATCATGTTAGGGTAAGTTTCATGATGCAAAGCAGGTAATGAGTACAGGTAGGAGTCACAGTATAGTATATATGGGGAAGGGGAGAAGCCCCCAGCAGTAGTTATGCAAATGAGCCTTCGGGGCTCCAAGCTCCATTGACATCGACGGAGTCTGGAGCCCCTGAGGCTCTTTTGCATAATTTGTGAATGCAGAACCTACCAGAGTATGTCAGTATACTTGGTTTACAATCCTTCATCCTGGTGGTAGATTTCCTTTAAGGGACTTCAGGAGTGGAGTGTGTTGATTTTGCGGGGAGAGTGACCCCTACAGTCATGATCATGAGAGTGAGTACTCAGCTACATGTCACAGAAGGTGAGTAGAAAAAGGGCACAAGAGGGAAACCACAGGCTATAAACTATAAAGAAGGAAGCTAATTATTCCCCAGCAGTAGAATGTCCAGCAGGAGAGGAGTGTGTTGATTTTGTGGGAGACAGTGACCTGTCCAGTCCTGAGATATCACTAGTGAGGACTGGGGTACATATGACAATATGTGAGAATGTGAAGGGAAGGACGAGAGATACACAGGAGAAGAAGCTTATATCGAAGAGGCACTAGGTGCATCAGTAGAGGAGTGTGTTGATTTTTGGGGGGCAGTGACCTGTACAGTTCAGTTATGACAATAGTAAGGATGGGGTTGGATTCTACAGGATGTTATAAGGAGAAGAGCCGGATCAGACACAGTAAACTCAGCTGCTATTATAGCAGAGAATGCTACATCGGTGGAAGACTGTGTTTATTTTGTGTGGGCAGTGACTTGTCCAGACCTAAAGGGAGAACAAAATAAATGAGGATGGAGTAACATAAAAGAAAGGATGAGGACTTAAAGGGCTGGTCCACATAGTAAATGAAGCTGACACTACAGCAGCACATGTTACATCGGTGGAAGAGTGTGATTATTTTGTGGGGGGCAGTGACTTGTCCAGACTTGATGCGAGAAAGCAAAGCACAAGAGTTGGAAAAATATACAGGAGAGAGGTCAGAGACTAAGAGATGCTTAGAAGTACAGAGCAGTGCAATGCACTCCAGGAAAAGTGTGCATGTTGAATTTGAGGGGGGAAAGTGACCTGGCCAGTAATGTGATGACATTATAGAGGAAGGAGTAACATAAAACAGGATGTTAGGGAAAGAACTTAAAGGGCAGGTCCAGATTGAGAGCCACACAGTAAATGAAGCTGACACTACAGCAGCACATGGTGCATTAGTAGAGGATTGTGTCGATTTTGCGGCAGGCAGTGACCTATCCAGCCATGGAATGACTACATCTCCCCAAAAGTTGACATTTTGGATATTTTGCTTTAGAAATGCTTTCGTTGACCTACCTAAAACTATAGGGATCACGTATATTCCAGCAGACCTGGGGTTCAGATTGTGCCTCACAGTTACATTCAGAGATAACTTTGGAGTCCCCAGGAGCAGGAAGTGAAGGCACGTTCCTCCGATAAAGCAGGAGCCGTATAAGTGACACTTGGGAGGGGAGAGGAGGGAGCAGCGGAGGCCGCCATCGTTGTGATAACTAATTTAGCCGCTTCCACAGAGGAGACTCCGACCATGAATTTTAAAGAGGTTTCTCCGCCGCGCTTTACTGCACATCTACAGCGACAATCTCCCACCGTCGCGGGAAGAGCCGAGAGTTTCCTTTCAGAGTTTCTGCGCTGAGGACACTGATTGAATCAGCAAAGACTAAACGACTGCACATCGGATATGGAGATAAAGCGAAGAGCACCAGACGTCTCATCCGCCAGACGTCCCGAGATCACACCACGCAGGGAAGTAACGACTAAACTAAGAATAGAAGAATGCGCCGGCATGAAGGTTCGCTGCCTCTAGGGAGCGCGCAGGCGCGGGGCAGGAGCACCCACTACCACCCACCCTGCCACCTACCGTAACCCCTCCACTACAACCCACCCTGCCACCTACCTCCCTGCGCTCCGTGCCCCCTCCACTACCACCCACCCTGCCACCTACCTCCCTGCGCTCCGTGCCCCCTCCACTACAACCCACCCTGCCACCTACCTCCCTGCGCTCCGTGCCCCCTCCACTACCACCCACCCTGCCACCTACCTCCCTGCGCTCCGTGCCCCCTCCACTACCACCCACCCTGCCACCTACCTCCCTGCGCTCCGTGCCCCCTCCACTACCACCCACCCTGCCACCTACCTCCCTGCGCTCCGTGCCCCCTCCACTACCACCCACCCTGCCACCTACCTCCCTGCGCTCCGTGCCCCCTCCACTACCACCCACCCTGCCACCTACCTCCCTGCGCTCCGTGCCCCCTCCACTACCACCCACCCTGCCACCTACCTCCCTGCGCTCTGTGCCCCCTCCACTACAACCCACCCTGCCACCTACCTCCCTGCGCTCCGCGCCCCCTCCACTACCACCCACCCTGCCACCTACCTCCCTGGAATTATTTCCGGGCCTGGACACTGAGAAACTGCTGTACAACACCTGATAAATTGCCCTCATTTCTCTATTTGTTTAAGAAGGATGGATTCCTGAACCCCCAAACCCCTCTGGTCTTTGGTAGTGGAGAGGTTAAAGCCCTGTCCCCTGGTGGTCTAGGGTAATGATGAGGTCCATTCCTGTTCCCCTGGTGGACTAGAGCAGAGGGGTTAGTTTCTATTGTACAGGAGGTCTAGGGTAGTGAAGGGGTCGCTGTCTGTCTCCCTGGTAAGCTATAACAGGAGAACATCCCTGGTGGTCTAGGTAAATGATGAGCTCCATTCCTGTTCCCCTGGTGGTCTAGAGCAGAGGGGTTAGTTTCTATTGTACAGGAGGTCTAGGTTAGTGAAGGGGTCGCTGTCTGTCTTCCTGGTAAGCTATAACAGTAGAGCATCCCTGGTGGTCTAGGGTAAGGATGAGGTCCATTCCTGTTCCCCTGGTGGTCTAGAGCCGAGGGGTTGGTGTCTATTGCAGAGGAAGTCTAGGGTAGTGAAGGGGTCGCTGTCTGTCTCCCTGGTAATCTATAACAGTGGAGCATCCCTGGTGGTCTAGAGTAGTAGAGGGGCTCATTTCCCCTGTCTCACACACTAATACGCGCCACCAGCACTTCCAGCGGACACCGGGAAGGGGTTGGGCAGGGGAATTTTAACTTTTTTAAAGGAATTTTACTAAAATAATCGGGACTGCGCTCCCTGTGATAGTCAGTGACGTCAGGGCTGGAGATGCCTGATGTCTTTGTCTCCTGTATGTGGGAGGACGAGCACGGAGGAAGAAGCCTCATGAATATTCTGCACACAATTAGGAATAAATTATGCAAATACATTGTCTTCGCTCCCAAAATTCACACGTTTACAATTTGTGTCAATTATTTCTAAATATTTCTAAAATTACATTCCCGTCTTCTCTATTATAAGACACTCAGCTTCAGAGGAGTCCAAATTACAAGTAAAGTTCCAGATCCTCCTCAATATGGCCGCCGCTCTATACTATCGGCTCCTCGGCTCTACAGATCTACAGTATTGCTGGAAGATTTTTAGAGTATTTATTTTAAAGAGGAAGGTATTTTTTGTCATAAACTGCTCTGTGCTGAATAATACACTATTATATTAGTCATGGTTCCTGATACAGAGCTCCAAATCCTCAGCATAAGCAAAAATGAAATATATATATTTCTGCTTACATGTAGGCACCACTAGAGGGAGCTCAGGAGCTTTCTGCATACAATGGGGCAGATTTACTTACCCGGCCCATTCGCGATCCAGCGGCGCGTTCTCTGAACAGGATTCGGGTCCGGACGGGATTTATGAAGGTAGTTCCTCCGCCGTCCACCAGGTGGCGCTGCTGCGCTGAAAATCATCTGAATACACCGAGCTGGACCAGGTGAAGGTAAGCGCTTCCCAAGCGACACATTTTCGGTTATTAAATGCGGCGGTTTTTCCGAATACGTCAGGTTTTCGTTCGGCCACGCCCCCCCGATTTCCGTCGCGCGCATGCCGGCGCCGATGCGCCACAATCCGATCGCGTGCGCCAAAATCCCGGGGCAATTCAGGTACAATCGGCGCAAATCGGAAATATTCGGGTAACACGTCGGGAAAACGCGAATCGGGCCCTTAGTAAATGACCCCCAATGTATACATTGAACGAAATAGTAACGCAGTATGCATTCAGCTCCTGAGCTCCCTCTAGTGGTGGCAACAGGTAAACACATTTTTTTTTAATATTAATTTATGTCTATAAGGGAAGACACAGAAAAAGTGTTAAAATATTAACTCTTAAAATATTAACTCTCCCCTTGTGGTCTAAAGCTGTACAACGTTTAAAGACATGACCCTCTAACCTCCATATAGGATATGCTTCCAACCTCCAGGGACTGAATGTCCGGCCCACAATATTCCTCCAGCCCTAAATATCTTCTGCTCTTTACTGAATCATTCAGATATGTCGTATTTCATGGGTTATAGTCTAGAATAGATGTAAGAAACTATTTCAAAACTTATGACCTGATGACCCTGGTGTCACTAACCCTTAGTACATTTTACTTGCAATACCCGATATGACCACACGGAGCGCTGTAAAGAAAAGATGCGCCCCGGATCCCTCCAGTGCGTGTAATAGAATGCTGTACAGCGCCATCTAGTGGTGGCAGCTCATCTAGACTTTCCTCTCCATCCATCTCCTACATGACTGCCCTGATGATGTATAAGCAGATGCCGCTTCTGTTTACATGCACAATTATTACTTTCATTCCAGCAGGGAAATTGAATTCTTGCCGTCTAAATGGTTTTTACGGAGAGAGCGCGGTAAAGCCGGCGACAGCTTTGATCTGGTCGCTACATGAATCATCAGTAAGCGCTGACAGATATGCATGATATGTATTACAAGCTGATAGGGAGGGGGAGGGGTGCGCCATCCAGGGGTTATGTCACCGCGCCGGTTCGCGGAGGCGGCGCCGCTCTATTACAGCCGATGTATCTTGTTAGCCGCGATTTATTCCCAAACACAAAGGGATTGATTTTATATCAGGAGCCGGATACTGATTGATTACCCCAAAACTGTAAAAGGAAGGACTCCGCAGATTTTACGGTCATGTTCGCTGCGACGAGAGGCGGTCGGCGCAAATCAGGTTTTACGATCCTATAAAATCCTAATATTTCCTATCTGCTAATATATACCAGGAGCGGGAGAGAGGATATAAAGAATCATCCAGGACTGATACATTGTAACAAAACGTGGGATGGGAAGTTACAGATTGTAAGAGAATGTTCCGTTATACGTGATCCGGTGCGTTACGTTGCTATAGGGCTCTGGCGCGACTATTAGGGGGCGACTTGTATGGACAATACAAAGGACGTGGGGGATCATTGTCTGATTGTTGGGGGTCTCACTGCTGGGACCCCCAGGGATCACTAGAACGGGGCCCCCAAGTGTCCTGGATTACTGCACCTCATTCACTTCTATCTGGGACAGATCCGTTTTGCAGAAATCAGACACTGACCCCCTGTCGTCCTTAAGAAAATCCCTTTAAGACTGAGCCCCACCGCCCCCATCAGTCCAGTGCATCCATAATAAAAAGACGCCTTTGAGAAATTTGTGAATTCTTTGAATGACTCCTACAAGGAAACCAGATGTAGTCTGATCCGTCAGTCTGGGAGCGAAGTAAGATAAGACTTAAAGGGGCGTTCCCTTATCAGCAAATAAATGTTATTGTTTGTATGAAGTAAAGTTCCACAACTTTCCAATATACTTTCTGTATCACTTGTTTTCTAGATCTCTGCTTGCTGTCATTGTATAGGAAGATTAATTGTTTACTTCCTGGAGGTAAACACCGATCCCTGGTCATGTGATGTCACACAGGTGCACGGCTTATTATATCCCTGGTCATGTGATGTCACACAGGTGCACGGCTCGTTCTATCCCTGGTCATGTGATGTCACACAGGTGCACGGCTCGTTATATCCCTGGTCAGGTGATGTCACACAGGTGCACGGCTCGTTATATCCCTGGTCATGTGATGTCACACAGGTGCACGGCTCGTTATATCCCTGGTCATGTGATGTCACACAGGCGCACGGCTCGTTATATCCCTGGTCATGTGATGTCACACAGGCGCACGGCTCGTTATATCCCTGGTCATGTGATGTCACACAGGTGCACGGCTCGTTATATCCCTGGTCATGTGATGTCACACAGGTGCACGGCTCGTTATATCCCTGGTCATGTGATGTCACACAGGTGCACGGCTCGTTATATTCCTGGTCATGTGATGTCACACAGGTGCACGGCTATTTATATCCCTGGTCATGTGATGTCACACAGGTGCACGGCTCGTTATATCCCTGGTCATGTGATGTGCACGGCTAGTTATATCCCTGGTCATGTGATGTCACACAGGTGCATGGCTCGTTCTATCCCTGGTCATGTGATGTCACACAGGTGCACGGCTCGTTCTATCCCTGGTCATGTGATGTCACACAGGTGCACAGCTCGTTATATCCCTGGTCATGTGATGGCACACAGGTGCACGGCTCGTTATATCCCTGGTCATGTGATGTCACACAGGTGCACGGCTCGTTATATCCCTGGCCATGTGATGTCACACAGGTGCACGGCTCGTTATATCCCTGGTCATGTGATGTCACACAGGTGCACAGCTTGTTATATCCCTAGTCATGTGGTGTCACACAGGTGCACGGCTCATTATATCCCTGGTCATGTGATGTCACACAGGTGCACGGCGCGTTATATCCCTGGTCATGTGATGTCACACAGGTGCACGGCTCGTTATACCCCTGGTCATGTGATGTCACACAGATGCACGGCTCGTTATATCCCTGGTCATGTGATGTCACACAGGTGCACGGCTCGTTATATCCCTGGTCATGTGATGTCACACAGGCGCACGGCTCGTTATATATCCCTGATCATGTGATGTCACACAGGCGCACGGCTCGTTATATCCCTGGTCATGTGATGTCACACAGGTGCACGGCTCGTTATGTCCCTGGTCATGTGATGTCACACAGGTGCACGGCTCATTATATCCCTGGTCATGTGATGTCACACAGGTACACGGCTCGTTATATCCCTGGTCATGTGATGTCACACAGGTGCACGGCTCGTTATACCCCTGGTCATGTGATATCACACAGGTGCACGGCTCCTTATATCCCTGGTCATGTGATGTCACACAGGTGCACGGCTCGTTATATCCCTGGTCATGTGATATCACACAAGTGCACGGCTCATATCTCTGGTCATGTGATGTCACACAGGTGCACGGCTCGTTATATCCCTGGTCATGTGATGTCACACAGGTGCACGGCTCGTTATATCTCTGGTCATGTGATGTCACACAGGTGCACGGCTTGTTATATCCCTGGTCATGTGATGTCACACAGGTGCACGGCTCGTTATATCCCTGGTCATGTGATGTGCACGGCTCGTTATATCCCTGGTCATGTGATGTCACACAGGTGCATGGCTCGTTCTATCCCTGGTCATGTGATGTCACACAGGTGCATAGCTCGTTATATCCTTGGTCATGTGATGTCACACAGGTGCACGGCTTGTTATATCCCTGGTCATGTGATGTCACACAGGTGCACGGCTCGTTATATCCCTGGTCATGTGATGTCACACAGGTGCACAGCTTGTTATATCCCTGGTCATGTGGTGTCACACAGGTGCACGGCTCGTTATATCCCTGGTCATGTGATGTCACACAGGTGCACGGCTCGTTATATCCCTGGTCATGTGATGTCACACAGGTGCACGGCTCGTTATATCCCTGGTCATGTGATGTCACACAGGTGCACGGCTCGTTATACCCCTGGTCATGTGATGTCACACAGGTGCACGGCTCGTTATATCCATGGTCATGTGATGTCACACAGGTGCATGGCTCGTTATATCCCTGGTCATGTGATGTCACACAGGCGCACGGCTCGTTATATATCTCTGGTCATGTGATGTCACACAGGTGCACGGCTCGTTATATCCCTGGTCATGTGATGTCACACAGGTGTGCGGCTCGTTCTATCCCTGGTCATGTGATGTCACACAGGTGCACGGCTCGTTATATCCCTGGTCATGTGATGTCACACAGGCGCACGGCTCATTATATCCCTGGTTATGTGATGTCACACAGGTGCACGGCTCGTTATATCCCTGGTCATGTGATGTCACACAGGTGCACGGCTTATTATATCCCTGGTCATGTGATGTCACACAGGTGCACGGCTCGTTCTATCCCTGGTCATGTGATGTCACACAGGTGCACGGCTCGTTATATCCCTGGTCAGGTGATGTCACACAGGTGCACGGCTCGTTATATCCCTGGTCATGTGATGTCACACAGGTGCACGGCTCGTTATATCCCTGGTCATGTGATGTCACACAGGCGCACGGCTCGTTATATCCCTGGTCATGTGATGTCACACAGGCGCACGGCTCGTTATATCCCTGGTCATGTGATGTCACACAGGTGCACGGCTCGTTATATCCCTGGTCATGTGATGTCACACAGGTGCACGGCTCGTTATATCCCTGGTCATGTGATGTCACACAGGTGCACGGCTCGTTATATTCCTGGTCATGTGATGTCACACAGGTGCACGGCTATTTATATCCCTGGTCATGTGATGTCACACAGGTGCACGGCTCGTTATATCCCTGGTCATGTGATGTGCACGGCTAGTTATATCCCTGGTCATGTGATGTCACACAGGTGCATGGCTCGTTCTATCCCTGGTCATGTGATGTCACACAGGTGCACGGCTCGTTCTATCCCTGGTCATGTGATGTCACACAGGTGCACAGCTCGTTATATCCCTGGTCATGTGATGGCACACAGGTGCACGGCTCGTTATATCCCTGGTCATGTGATGTCACACAGGTGCACGGCTCGTTATATCCCTGGCCATGTGATGTCACACAGGTGCACGGCTCGTTATATCCCTGGTCATGTGATGTCACACAGGTGCACAGCTTGTTATATCCCTAGTCATGTGGTGTCACACAGGTGCACGGCTCATTATATCCCTGGTCATGTGATGTCACACAGGTGCACGGCGCGTTATATCCCTGGTCATGTGATGTCACACAGGTGCACGGCTCGTTATACCCCTGGTCATGTGATGTCACACAGATGCACGGCTCGTTATATCCCTGGTCATGTGATGTCACACAGGTGCACGGCTCGTTATATCCCTGGTCATGTGATGTCACACAGGCGCACGGCTCGTTATATATCCCTGATCATGTGATGTCACACAGGCGCACGGCTCGTTATATCCCTGGTCATGTGATGTCACACAGGTGCACGGCTCGTTATGTCCCTGGTCATGTGATGTCACACAGGTGCACGGCTCATTATATCCCTGGTCATGTGATGTCACACAGGTACACGGCTCGTTATATCCCTGGTCATGTGATGTCACACAGGTGCACGGCTCGTTATACCCCTGGTCATGTGATATCACACAGGTGCACGGCTCCTTATATCCCTGGTCATGTGATGTCACACAGGTGCACGGCTCGTTATATCCCAGGTCATGTGATATCACACAAGTGCACGGCTCATATCTCTGGTCATGTGATGTCACACAGGTGCACGGCTCGTTATATCCCTGGTCATGTGATGTCACACAGGTGCACGGCTCGTTATATCTCTGGTCATGTGATGTCACACAGGTGCACGGCTTGTTATATCCCTGGTCATGT
The DNA here is from genome assembly GCF_040894005.1 of Engystomops pustulosus. Classification (NCBI taxonomy): domain Eukaryota; kingdom Metazoa; phylum Chordata; class Amphibia; order Anura; family Leptodactylidae; genus Engystomops; species Engystomops pustulosus. The sequence continues at coordinate 9,688,709 of NC_092413.1, forward strand.
GATGTCACACAGGTGCACGGCTCGTTATATCCCTGGTCATGTGATGTGCACGGCTCGTTATATCCCTGGTCATGTGATGTCACACAGGTGCATGGCTCGTTCTATCCCTGGTCATGTGATGTCACACAGGTGCATAGCTCGTTATATCCTTGGTCATGTGATGTCACACAGGTGCACGGCTTGTTATATCCCTGGTCATGTGATGTCACACAGGTGCACGGCTCGTTATATCCCTGGTCATGTGATGTCACACAGGTGCACAGCTTGTTATATCCCTGGTCATGTGGTGTCACACAGGTGCACGGCTCGTTATATCCCTGGTCATGTGATGTCACACAGGTGCACGGCTCGTTATATCCCTGGTCATGTGATGTCACACAGGTGCACGGCTCGTTATATCCCTGGTCATGTGATGTCACACAGGTGCACGGCTCGTTATACCCCTGGTCATGTGATGTCACACAGGTGCACGGCTCGTTATATCCATGGTCATGTGATGTCACACAGGTGCATGGCTCGTTATATCCCTGGTCATGTGATGTCACACAGGCGCACGGCTCGTTATATATCTCTGGTCATGTGATGTCACACAGGTGCACGGCTCGTTATATCCCTGGTCATGTGATGTCACACAGGTGCACGGCTCGTTATATTCCTGGTCATGTGATGTCACACAGGTGTACGGCTCGTTATATCCCTGGTCATGTGATGTCACACAGGTGCACGGCTCGTTATACCCCTGGTCATGTGATGTCACACAGGTGCACGGCTCGTTATATCCTTGGTCATGTGATGTCACACAGGTGCACGGCTCGTTATATCCCTGGTCATGTGATGCCACACAGATGCACGGCTGGTTATATCCCTGGTCATGTGATGTCACACAGGTGCACGGCTCGTTATATCCCTGGTCATGTGATGTCACACAGGTGCACGGCTCGTTATATCCCTGGTCATGTGATGTCACACAGGTGCAAGGCTCATTATAACCCTGGTCATGTGATGTCACACAGGCGCACGGCTCGTTATATCCCTGGTCATGTGATGTCACACAGGCGCACGGCTCGTTATACCCCTGGTCATGTGATGTCACACAGGTGCACGGCTCATTATATCCCTGGTCATGTGATGTCGCACAGGTGCACGGCTCGTTATATCCCTGGTCATGTGATGTCACACAGGTGCACGGCTCGTTAATATTCCTGGTCATGTGATGTCACACAGGTGCACGGCTCGTTATATCCCTGGTCATGTGATGTCACACAGGTGCACGGCTCGTTATATCCCTGGTCATGTGATGTCACACAGGTGCAAGGCTCATTATAACCCTGGTCATGTGATGTCACACAGGCGCACGGCTCGTTATATCCCTGGTCATGTGATGTCACACAGGCGCACGGCTCGTTATATCCCTGGTCATGTGATGTCACACAGGTGCACGGCTCGTTATATCCCTGGTCATGTGATGTCACACAGGTGCACGGCTCGTTAATATTCCTGGTCATGTGATGTCACACAGGTGCACGGCTCGTTATATCCCTGGTCATGTGATGTCACACAGGTGCACGGCTCGTTATATATCCCTGGTCGGCGTTGGTCATACCCAAAAGCAGATGCACTCAGCGTGTGTGTGTGTGGAGGGGGGGGGGGGTGTTTTGCCTTCATGTAAATGACAAGTTTTGCTGACATATTGGCGGTCACCCAGCTTTCCCAGGTACAGATAGAGAGATTTTGTGATCCATTCTATGGCTACATGTTTGCTCTGAGCTCCTGTCTGCTCCGGTTATGGCGGTCTCAGCAGATGAGCCCCCCGATACGCCCCGTACCTTCCCTCTGGTCGTTGCGTAAGCACTTCACTTTGGGTAACTTGCAGAGCAGCCGGCAGTCGTCAGCTGTCAAGACAAAGAAAACTGCGTTAATAGAAAAGCTCCGGGTTATGAAAAGTCCAAAGAAGAAAGATTTAGGTCAGAGACAAGAAATAAAACCTCCTGGCATCCAGCGCGCGTCACATCACACATTGTAACAGAAACGCTGCATACTGGGGGTTGTAGTCATCCTACACAGACATCATAGACCCCCACAACAAAGCTCAGAATGGCCCATTAGTAGCAGCTGTACTATAGATTCATGTTCCAGGATTGTACTAGTGATGTGTCCTCACACTGCTGTGCTCTGTGCTCTCTGCAGCCAGTGTTATGTATTGTCCCTGGAGAGATGTGTAATCAGACCTCACACTGCTGTGCTCTGTGCTCTCTGCAGCCAGTGTTATGTATTGTCCCTGGAGAGATGTGTAATCAGACCTCACACTGCTGTGCTCTGTGCTCTCTGCAGCCAGTGTTATGTATTGTCCCTGGAGAGATGTGTAATCAGACCTCACACTGCTGTGCTCTGTGCTCTCTGCAGCCAGTGTTATGTATTGTGCCTGGAGAGATGTGTAATCAGACCTCACACTGCTGTGCTCTGTGCTCTCTGCAGCCAGTGTTATGTATTGTCCCTGGAGAGATGTGTAATCAGACCTCACACTGCTGTGCTCTGTGCTCTCTGTAGCCAGTGTTATGTATTGTCCCTGGAGAGATGTGTAATCAGACCTCACACTGCTGTGCTCTGTGCTCTCTGTAGCCAGTGTTAGGTATAGTCTGTAGAGAGATGTGTAATCAGACCTCACACTGCTGTGCTCTGTGCTCTCTGTAGCCAGTGTTAGGTATAGTCTGTAGAGAGATGTGTAATCATAGCTTTGTGTTGTGTATGTAGTTAGTAGCAGAAGAACTGTGAAATATAGATTCATATTCCAGGATTGTACTGGCGGAGTATCCTCACACTGCTGTGCTCTGTGCTCTCTGCAGCCAGTGTTATGTATTGTCCCTGGAGAGATGTGTAAGCAGACCTTACACTTCTGTGCTCTGTGCTCTCTGCAGTCAGTGTTATGTATTGTCCCTGGAGAGATGTGTAATCAGACCTCACACTGCTGTGCTCTGTGCTCTCTGCAGCCAGTGTTATGTATTGTCCCTGGAGAGATGTGTAATCAGACCTCACACTGCTGTGCTCTGTGCTCTCTGCAGCCAGTGTTATGTATTGTCCCTGGAGAGATGTGTAATCAGACCTCACACTGCTGTGCTCTGTGCTCTCTGCAGTCAGTGTTATGTATTGTCCCTGGAGAGATGTGTAATCAGACCTCACACTGCTGTGCTCTGTACTATCTGCAGCCAGTGTTATGCATTATTCCTTGAGAGATGTGGAAACACACCTCTATGTACCTTGTTAGTAGCAGCAGGACTGTGATATGTGGATTTATATTCTAGGATTGTAATATGCTCACACTGCTGTGCTCTGTGCAATGAACCTCTTCACAGCCCTACTTCCTGCTCTGAGGGACGGCTGAAGCATGCTACAGATTTTATTCAGAGGGGAGGCGCTATGGAGCAATTCTTTGCAGATACTTAAGACCACAGCAGTGTTAGACTACATTCTCAAAAACTTCAAGTTGCACTTTTGGAATATAAATCCATATTTCACAGTTCTGCTGCTACTAACAACCTATACAAAGGTCTTATTACACATATCTCCACGGTCATTAAATTACACTAACTTCAGAGAACACAGAGCAGAGCAGTGTGAGGACACCCCCCAGAACAGTCCTGGAATATAAATCCATATATCACAGTCCTGCTGCTACTAACAATATACACAAGGGCTGATTATACATCTCTCCTGGGATAATACATAACACTGTCTTCACAGAGCACAGCAGTGTGAGGAAACACCCCCAGTCTACTCGGAGAAGCTACAATCCTGGAATATAAATCCATATTGCACAGTCCTGCTGCTACTAACAACATATGCAAGGGCTGATTACACATCTCTCCTGGGACAATACATAACACTGTCTTAACAGAGCACAGAGCACAGCAGTGTGAGGAAACAACCTCCTTGTACTTGGAGAAGCTACAATCCTGGAATATAAATTCATCACAGTCCTGCTGCTACTAATCTGATTACACATCTCCCCAGGGCTTCAGTTTTGCAGGGTTGAAACCTCCAACAATTTCTCTTTAAGAGCATCTTCGGTCCATGTGTACAGGAATCTGGAGGGGTCAGAGCCAGAGGGGTCCCGGGATTTTTGCTTTTAACCAGTTAATGGGGGAATTCAATGTAATCTAAATGCAGAAAAGTAACACAACGTTACTTGTCACAGCAGAGAGTTTGCTACAATTGTATCCAATCTAAGAAAATACATAGCCTGGATTTCTGACTGTTACATTGTAACAAAACAACCAGGACAGGAGAGAGACTCAGCTCACAAACTATGATCCAACCAGGACACAATGGAGAGAAACCAATTCAATGGTTTCAATTCAATGACAGCAATTAGAGATATTGATAATTGTGACAAACCAATCTATTTAAGTTAAACCTGCAGATTAAGACTACTAGACAAATCCAGCCCTGCTGCGTCCATCCAGTATCTGATGGGGGCGCTGTTGTGCCGGATCACACAGTAATGTAACAAGCAGCCGCCTGCGCCGGGTCAGCGGGTGACAGTCGGATGATACAATGCGGATCTCCATCTGCTTCCACAAGGCTCTTAATAGACAGCGAGAGCGACTGTGGCAGATGTCGGAGAGTCTCGGCGCAGCGTGCGACTGCGGATCACGGCGCTGGGAATAGAGGCGGGCGACGTGCCATCACTCTCCAGCATAAGGGCACATTCATTACGGATGAAGATCCGTCAACAGCCACCACACAGCATGTGACCGCTCCACTGAGAAGCGAGAGCCCCTCCGTATAATTCCACCTTTCCTATTAAACCCCCTGCCCCTGACTGTACTAAACCACTAGTCCCCCAGGTCAGGTATGAAATATCCGTTCTACAATTCAACCATTTATGTGAAATGTTGCTATAAAATAAAAAACAAACATGACTCTTCTCACCTCATTTTCACATGAGATGAGTCAAGTTTAGTGGTTGCAAAGGGAGTGTCATTTGAGAAGCCTCTATAACACCTAGATACATAATGCTGGTGTCATATTAAAGATAAGAATCGCATCTTTAAGATTACATAAGGCTTATTGTTCTGTGAGCTACAAAACTGGACATACAGGAAGTTAAATAATAGGCAGGAACTGGATCTTTATCTGCAGCTGGATACTTTAGCTGCCCGTATAATAATAATAATCTCTTTATTTATGTAGCACACACAGATCACACAGTGCTGCACAGAGTTTGCCAAACCAGTCCCTGTCCCCAATGGAGCTCACAATCTAATCAGCCTACCAGTATGTTTTGGAGTGTGGGAGGAAACCGGAGGACCCGGAGGAAACCCTCACCAACACAGAGAGAACATACAAACTCTTTGCAGATTTTGGCCCTGGGACTTGAACCCAGGGTCAACATCTGCAAAGAGTTTGTAATAATAATAATAATAATAATAATAATAATTATTAATAATAATTAATAATAAGCGCTCTCTTGTTCTTTAGGTTATAGAACCACAAGTGAACCTTATCTTTAATATGACACCAGCAGCAAGTTTCTAGGTGCTATAGAAAAAAAAAAACATAGGGGCTTCTGAAGTGACACTCCCCCTGCAACAACTAAACTTGACTCATTTCTAGTCAAAATGAGGTGAGAAGAGTCATATTTCCCTGACTTGGGAAGACATTTGTCATAGATAAGCGGGTGAGGTTTTGCATAAAAGAGGGAATTCTACAAAGGATATTTTATAACCCACTTGAGGTGGCTGGTAGGTAAGTGGGGTAAAACCTGGTGACAGGTTCCCTTTAAATGTGTATCCTCTCGCTTATAGTGAGACTGTATACAGATGTAGCAGAGCTGGAATTGTATCTTTTGAGTAGGCCACTCCCCCTGCTTAATTAATGCAGATCCCAAATGTAAAAGTTCTCTTTTGAATGGTGTAAGTTCCTGGTGGAAACCTCAGCTGTGACTCAGAGCAGAGGGGCGGGGCACAGAGCTCAGAGCACAGCAGTGTAAGGACACACTGATGTAAATCACAAGTCATAAACATCCAGATGTCACATGATCCTTTTGGCTGAGGTCACCCCCTACATTTGGAGACCCCTTTAACCCATGCTACCCCTTCCCTTCATGGATAATTCAGCGGAGCCGCTCGTTACTGTAACACTTCATTTCCTCTCCTGACTTCTTATTGCAGAATTAAAGGGAGTTAAAGAATCCATTAAAACTTATTAAAGTCATCCATTAGTAGCGGGAGGATTCTGGGGGTCATTAGTCACAATCCCGTGTACTGGAGATGTAGTTAAGGTTCCTAATGATCTCCGGGGGTCCCTGGGGGACAATCGCTTTGTGCAGCGTCTTCATTCCTGTTTATTAAAGCGTTTGGTGTGAAAATTGCGCTGGAGATTCATGTCCGGGGTCAGAGTAATGGCGGCTTCATTAGGGGGCTTCTCTACCTGTAGTAACCTCTCTCCAGGGGCCAATAGTCTCATTGATGGGTTAAGTGGACCCTCATTGGCCATAATGACATTATAGATGGGGTCCTCCTCTTCTCATTATGAGCCCAGACGGTCAGACCCCAGACCAGACCACTACACAGGGGTGTAACTACAGGGATAGCAGCTGCTATGGGGCCCATAGTGTCAGGGGGCCCCGGCATCCAACCTGACACACTAAAGAATGGAAGATGTGCCCCATTATATACATATTATACCGCACATTGAGCAGGATAATGTGCATATAACAGGTCACATCCTCCACAGTCACAGCATGAAATGTCAGGGGAGGGGACAGCTGACGTCAGGACTGGGGGTCTCTCATCTCTAATTCCTGGCATGTAGCGCCCCCATGTGGTCAGCAGCTACTGGGGCAGACATGTGTAAGTGTATACATGTATATATCAGTGTAAAACTGTAGGAACATATAATTATGTATATTTTTGGAGGAGGTAAAGGGGGCCCCATTCAGAAGTCTGCTATGGGGCCCTACCTTTCCTAGTTATGCCCCTACCCCTTTATTAATACCAGACCCCAGACCAGACCCCAATATTAATATCAGACCCCAGACCAGACTTCTCTATTATTATCAGACCTCACAACAGACCCATATATTAGGGGGTAAAGGGGCCCCATTCAGAAGTCTGCTATGGGGCCCTACCTTTCCTAGTTACACCCCTACCCCCATATAAATATCAGACCCCAGACCAGACACTAATATTAACATCAGACCCCAGACCAGATCCTGATATTACTATCAGACCCCGGACCAGACTCCTATATTACTATCAGACCCCGGACCAGACCCTTAGACTATAATCAGACCCCAGACCATGGGCAAGACTGCGACCCACAGCAACCAATCACAGCTCCATCCTGTTACAGGGGTCAGACCTTGGTCATTTCCTGAGATCAGAATCGATCAGCTGTGATCTGTGGGAGAACCAGCAGCCAGCACCCTCTACAGCACCACCTCTGGGGAAAAGAGGTATTACACCACTTTTATCAGAACCAATGGACTAGGTCTGTAACACATGGACACGGTGAGTCCTCCAGAGCTGCAGGCCCTCTCTGCATGTGACTTATGGGTCCTAAATACTAGACAAATTCTCTATTGGGACACACAAAAATCATCCGCCCCTTTAATGTTACTCACGGTTCTCGCTGTAGTCGTCCACTAGGATGATTTCTCGGATGAGGTGCATAGGTGTCCGGTTCAATACACTGAAAAACACAGAAGAAATGGCTCATTATTCATAGAGAAATATAGGGGCGGGGTCCTACAGGCAGGGGCGGGGTCCTACAGGCAGGGGTAGGGTCCTACAGGCAGGGGTGGGGTCCGACAGGCAGGGGTGGGGTCCTACAGGCAGGGGCAGGATCCTACAGGCAGGGGTAGGGTCCTACAGGCAGGGGTGGGGTCCTACAGGCAGGGGTGGGGTCCTACAGGCAGGGGTAGGGTTCTACAGGCAGGGGTGGGGTCCTACAGGCAGGGGCAGGATCCTACAGGCAGGGGCTATAGGGCCACAGCTGTACTCACATGGTAGAGCTGGGAGTCTATTGCTCCTTGCTCCTCCATAGGACATCAGTGTGTGGCCCCAAGCTATTAGGTGACATAATGGGCAGATCCGTGGCGGTGTAAAGGTGTAACATTCACAGCACTTGCTCCTCCATGTAATTCTCTTACACACAGGTCATATGTTTTCCATTTTGGATGTGATGCTGTCAGGTCTAGACAGTGAGGTAACTGATGCACTAACGTCCACTCCCTCTGTACATCATTGCTAAATTAGGTTCATAGCTGAGGGTTTGTTACAGTGTGTCAATTTAGCTTGTGCAATGAACTAAACAAGACAGTATAAATCTCCTATCCTCTGACGAGGTATCACATGTGCAGGGTATACAGTAAGTGATCATTCACCAACAGCAAGCAGAGATCCTGCAAATAGTGATGAACTGACAAGGCAACATATACTAGAGAGAGAATTCTTCATTATACAATCATTTAAACTTCTGCAGGTAATGAGCTGTGTAATCAGACCTTTGTGTAAGCTGTAAGTAGCAGCAGTGTGAGGATGGATTTATATTCCAGGATTGTACTGGGGGTGTGTCCTCACACTGCTGTGCTCTGTGCTGTCAGTGTTATGTATTGTCCCTGGAGAGATGTGTAATCAGACCTCACACTGCTGTGCTCTGTGCTCTCTGCAGCCAGTGTTATGTAATGTCCCTGGAGAGATGTGTAATCAGACCTCACACTGCTGTGCTCTGTGCTCTCTGCAGCCAGTGTTATGTATTGTCCCTGGAGAGATGTGTAATCAGACCTCACACTGCTGTGCTCTGTGCTCTCTGCAGCCAGTGTTATGTATTGTCCCTGGAGAGATGTGTAATCAGACCTCACACTGCTGTGCTCTGTGCCAGTGTTATGTATTGTCCCTGGAGAGATGTGTAATCAGACCTCACACTGCTGTGCTCTGTGCTCTCTGCAGCCAGTGTTATGTATTGTCCCTGGAGATCTGCGTAATCAGACTGCTGTGTATGGTATATTGTGTATATTGTAGTAGCAGAAGGACTGTGATATATGGATTTATATTCCAGGATTGTAGCTTCTCCAGAGGCGTGTCCTCACACTGCTGTGCTCTGGGCTCTCTGCAGTCAGTGTCAGGTATTGCCCCTGGAGTGATGTGTAATCATACCTCACACTGCTGTGCTCTGTGCTCTCTGCAGCCAGTGTTATGTAATGTCCCTGGAGATCTGCATAATCAGACCTTGTGTATGGTATATTGTAGTAGCAGCAGGACTGTGATATATGGATTTATATTCCAGGATTGTAGCTTCTCCAGGGGCGTGTCCTCACACTGTTGTGCTCTGGGCTCTCTGCAGCCAGTTTTGTATAATGACCCTAGAGAGATGTGTATGTTGTTAGTAACAGCAGGACTGTAATATATGGATTTAAATTCCAGGATTGTAGCTTCTCAAAGTCCTCACACTGTTGTGCTCTGTGCAGCCAGTGTTAGGTATTGTTCCTGGAGAGCCGTTTAATAATTTCTTTGTTTGTAAAACGTAAAATATGGGTTCATATTCCAGGATTGGAGCATCTACAAGTACAATGGTGGTGTGTCCTCACACTGCTGTGCCCTGTGTCCCCTAAACTCAACTGCACCTTTACCCTTCCATTTTGCTCTAAGTAACCAATGAAGTATACAACCAGAAACCTGCAGCAACTTTAATGGGAAGGGGTTTTGTACCAGTTTGATGCACATATATAAGAGCACAGCAGTGTGAGGACACAACCCCAGTGCACTTGGAAAAGCTACAATCCTGGAATATAAATCCTTGTTTCAGAGTCCTGCTGTACAACATACAAAAAGATACGTTTACACATATCTCCAAGGACAAAAGATTAAACCGACTGCAGGGAGCACAGAGCACAGCAGTGTGAGGACACATTCCCTAGTGCAATCTTGTAATATATATCCATATTTCACAGTCCTGCTGCTACTAAGAACACACACAGGTCTGATTACACACTTTGTGCAGCCTGTATGGTCATCTAGTGAGATGTAGCAGAGCTGAGCTGACTTTGTGAGATGTAGTCAGAGCCGTTGTCGGTGAGTTGGGTTTGTACGGTGTAGCAGAGCTCTAATAAACATGGCACAATGCATGTACCCGGGCAGAACATTGAAATATTAATTGTTCCTTATAACAAAGCCACGGACGCGACTCCCTTATCCGCTTCCCCCAGAACGGCGCGGCGATAAGACAAATAACGAAACGTCTATAATTCCTGCGCAACAAAATAATAACGTGGAATAGTGTCAGATAAGGAAAACGGCTGCGCAAATCCTGCAAGTGCGGAGTCAGGAGAAGATACAGTGAAGTGCGGACAATGGGGCGACGCTGACATCACAGGAGGAAAGTGATGAGATCACGCCAGAAGATTATCAACACTAGAGCCCACAGCAACCAATCAGATTGCAGCGCTCATCTATGAGGAATTCTACAGGAAATAATTGCAACATTGTATCTGAGAGCGCCGTGTCCTGGCATCACTGGACCGAATAACGGAGGCTGCGTCCGGGGACGGAAACATTACGGGGACTTAGTCGGGGGGTTAAATACTGTAGCATTTAGATTTGGGATGGAAAATGTTTTATTATATGAGGTCTGGATTTAAAGTCTACAGTACGGACTAAAACAATTTTGGATAGAGACTTTAGTCATGGTGTGAGGTCTAAAAAACTTCTGGGGTCTAAACATTCTGGATTCTTATTCTGAGGTCTGAAACTCTCAGAAGCTGCGGTCTGCACCCTCTGGGATGTATGTCTGGAGTTTAAACCCTCTGGATTCTTAGTTTGAACCATATAGTGACACACATATAGAGCGGCACATAAAGAGTGACACACATATAGAGTGACACATATAGAGTGACACATATAGAGTGACACATATAGAGTGACACATATTGAGCGGCACATATAGAGTGACACACATATAGAGTGACACATATAGAGTGGCACACATATAGAGTGGCACACATAGAGTGACACACATATAGAGTGACACACATAGACTGACACACATATAGAGTGGCACACATATAGAGTGGCACATATAGAGTGACCCATATAGAGAGGCACATATAGAACGGCACATATAGAGTGGCACACATACACTCACCGGCCACTTTATTAGGTACACCTGTCCAACTGCTCGTTAACACTTAATTTCTAATCAGCCAATCACATGGCGGCAGCTCAGTGCATTTAGGGATGTAGACATGGTCAGGACAATCTCCTGCAGTTCTCCCGAGCATCAGTATGGGGAAGAAAGGTGATTTGTGGCCTTTGAATGTGGCATGGTTGTTGGTGCCAGAAGGGCTGGTCTGAGTATTTCAGAAACTGCTGATCTACTGGGATTTTCACGCACAACCATCTCTAGGGTTTACAGAGAATGGTCCGAAAAAGAAAAAACATCCAGTGAGCGGCAGTTCTGTGGGCGGAAATGCCTTGTTGATGCCAGAGGTCAGAGGAGAATGGGCAGACTGGTTCGAGCTGATAGAAAGGCAACAGTGACTCAAATCGCCACCCGTTATAACCAAGGTAGGCAGAAGAGCATCTCTGAACGCACAGTACGTCCAACTTTGAGGCAGATGGGCTACAGCAGCAGAAGACCACACCGGGTGCCACTCCTTTCAGCTAAGAACAGGAAACTGAGGCTACAATTTGCACAAGCTCATCGAAATTCGACAGTAGAAGATTGGAAAAACGTTGTCTGGTCTGATGAGTCTCGATTTCTGCTGCGACATTCGGATGGTAGGGTCAGAATTTGGTACAACAACATGAAAGCGCGGATCCATCCTGCCTTGTATCAGCGGGTCAGGCTGGTGGTGGTGGTGTCATGGATCCATCCTGCCTTGTATCAGCGGCTCAGGCTGGTGGTGGTGGTGTCATGGATCCATCCTGCCTTGTATCAGCGGCTCAGGCTGGTGGTGGTGGTGTCATGGATCCATCCTGCCTTGTATCAGCGGCTCAGGCTGGTGGTGGTGGTGTCATGGATCCATCCTGCCTTGTATCAGCGGGTCAGGCTGGTGGTGGTGGTGTCATGGATCCATCCTGCCTTGTATCAGCGGCTCAGGCTGGTGGTGCTGGTGTCATGGATCCATCCTGCCTTGTATCAGCGGCTCAGGCTGGTGGTGGTGGTGTCATGAATCCATCCTGCCTTGTATCAGCGGGTCAGGCTGGTGGTGGTGGTGTCATGGATCCATCCTGCCTTGTATCAGCGGGTCAGGCTGGTGGTGGTGGTGTCATGGATCCATCCTGCCTTGTATCAGCGGCTCAGGCTGGTGGTGGTGGTGTCATGGATCCATCCTGCCTTGTATCAGCGGCTCAGGCTGGTGGTGGTGGTGTCATGGATCCATCCTGCCTTGTATCAGCGGCTCAGGCTGGTGGTGGTGGTGTCATGGATCCATCCTGCCTTGTATCAGCGGGTCAGGCTGGTGGTGGTGGTGTCATGGATCCATCCTGCCTTGTATCAGTGGCTCAGGCTGGTGGTGGTGGTGTCATGGATCCATCCTGCCTTGTATCAGCGGCTCAGGCTGGTGGTGCTGGTGTCATGGATCCATCCTGCCTTGTATCAGCGGGTCAGGCTGGTGGTGGTGGTGTCATGGATCCATCCTGCCTTGTATCAGCGGGTCAGGCTGGTGGTGGTGGTGTCATGGTGTCTTTGGGCCCCTTGGTACAACGCCACAGCCTACCTGAGTATTGTTGCTGACCATGTCCATCCCTTTATGAGCACAATGTACCCTGTAACATCTGATGGCTACTTTCAGCAGGATAATGCGCCATGTCATAAAGCTGGAATCATCTCAGACTGGTTTCTTGAACATGACAATGAGGTCACTGGACACAAATGGCCTCCACAGTCACCAGATCTCAATCCAATAGAGCATCTTTGGGATGTGGTGGAACGGGAGATTCGCATCATGGATGTGCAGCCGACAAATCTGCGGCAACTGTGTGATGCCATCATGTCAATATGGACCAAAATCTCTGAGGAGCTTCCAGCACCTTGTTGTATCTATGCCACGAAGAATTGAGGAAGTTCTGAAGGCAAAAGGGGGTCCAACCCGTTACTAGCATGGTGCACCTAATAAAGTGGCCGGTGAGTGTATAGAGTGACACACATAGACTGACACACATATAGAGCGACACATATAGAGTGGCACATATAACTTTTCGATGTCCTCCCTGGGTCTCGGGTTATTTTTAGCGCAATCAGATGCTTCGCGTTTCCCTGACGCTGAGGACGACCATCTGCTCGTATGACAATATGGAGGAATTAGGATCACTGAGTGCTGCCTCATCCTCATGGGAACACAAAAATCTAAGAAGTGAAGTGAGAATATTTTTCCACTCACATCCAAAGCTGCTTTCAATCCTTGTTTCTGCACTTGTTTGTGGGATACATATGGAGAGTGCAGTCTGGATTTAGGGAGTCTGGTCTGGGGTCTGGACTTGTGTAGAAGCCTGGGCTGGGGTCCTGTATTTTTGGGTTCTTGTCTGCTATCAGGAATTAAGAGAATCTGGTCTGGGGTCTATATCTAGAGGGTCTAAGGTGCTAGGGCTGGGGGTCAGTATTTACTGGTCTGGTAGAGGGATTATATAGAGGAGGTTGGTACTAATATATGGCATCTGGTTTCTGTATTTATGGGTTCGTGAACTTAGTTGGTCAAATGTCTGTATTTAGGGAGTAAGGTCTGGGGTCTGCATTTATAGGGTCTGTATTTTGGTTGTTTGGGAGTCTGTATTTGTTTAATAGGACCAGACTTATGGGATCTGGTCTATTTGGGAGGTCTTGTTGGGGGTTGGTATCTGAGTGCATGGTCTGGGGTCTGTATCAGGTCCGCTTTCCTGTATTATTGTGGTCTGGTTTGTATTTAGGTGGACTGGGGTCTGTATTTGTTTAGATGGTTCCTGCTGTCCTGTATTCAGGGAGTTGTTGTCAGTGTTTATGGAGTTTGGCTTGCAGTCCTTAGGGGATCTGGTCTGGGGTCTGTATTTAAAAGATTTTGTTTGGGGTGTGTTTTTAGACCCAGGTCTGCATTCAAAGGATCTGATCTGGAGTTTGTTCTTATGCCAGATCTGGAGCCTGTGATTAAAAGATCTGGTGTTGGGCGTGTTTTTAAAATCGGGTCTGGGGTCTGTAATTAAAGGATCTGGTGTTGGGCGTGTTTTTGAAATCGGGTCTGGGGTCTGTTTTTAAAGGATCTGGTGTTTGGTGTGTTTTTAAAATCGGGTCTGGGGTCTGTTTTTAAAGGATCTGGTGTTGGGTGTGTTTTTAAAATTGGGGCTGGGGTCTGTATTTAAAGGATCTGGTGTTGGGTGTGTTTTTTTAAATCGGGTCTGGGGTCTGTATTTAAAAGATCTGGTGTTGGGTGTGTTTTAAAATTGGGGCTGGGGTCTTTAATTAAATGATCTGGTGTTGGGTGTGTTTTTAAAATTGGGGCTGGGGTCTGTATTTAAATGATCTGGTGTTGGGTGGGTTTTTTTTAGATCGGGTCTGGGGTCTGTATTTAAAAGATCTGGTGTTGGGTGTGTTTTTAAAATCGGGTCTGGGGTCTGTATTTAAAAGACCTGGTGTTGGGTGTGTTTTTAAAATCGGGGCTGGGGTCTGTAATTAAAAGACCTGGTGTTGGGTGTGTTTTTAAAATTGGGGCCTGGAGTCTGTATTTAAAAGATCTGGTGTTGGGTGTGTTTTTAAAATCAGGGCTGGGGTCTGTAATTAAATGATCTGGTGTTGGGTGGGTTTTTAAAATCGGGGCTGGGGTCTGTAATTAAATGATCTGGTGTTGGGTGGGTTTTTAAAATCGGGGCTGGGGTCTGTAATTAAAGGTTCTGGTGTTGGGTGTGCTTTTAAATTGGGTCTGGGGTCTGTATTTGTTCATGGTGTCTCGTCTGCTTTCCTGTAATCAGGATGTGTGATCTAATGTCTGTATTTGTTTGGTCTGGTGTCCCATCTGGAGGGATTTTGGGTTCTCTGTTTGATAGTTTTAATAGCTTTTTCTCTCCTGTATTCTCAGTGCTGTCAATACTCAGGATGTCTGCTTTTGGGTCTGTCTATCCCTTTAAATGTCCCTGTACATGTATCAGTCACGGATCTGTCAATCATGGGGGTGCTCCCGGTTTCTCCATGACTCGTGGCACATGATAACACGGGAGCAGTCACTCCACCGGGCGAGACTCCGCTAAGTAGCAATAATTTATGTGCGGAGCTCCAGACCTTACATCACGTGTAATTGCTTTGATTACTTACTGACGAATGTAACAAGCAAAAACAACAGCGCGCCGCTCCTTTAATCGAGCCGCCGAGGATTTATGGGGCTTCGGGGACGGATAAACATGACTCCGCTTTATTCTATTTTTTCCGTCTAGAATGTAAATATCATATCATTTTGCAGACAGAACTTCATGAATTTCCTCCGGTTTATCCGCCGCGGCGAGGACGTCGACGCTTCTCGGAACCTGAAATATTCACATGTTTCATAAATTGGTAATTTTATCCGGAAATTTATCTTTTCTTTTATTTTTAAAACCTGAAGCATAAAATATCTTGTGTCTATAACTGGCAGCCGTAACTCAGCGGTGCCCGGCTACATCCCCGCTATTAGCATTAAGCACGCGGCCCCCGGGAGCCACAAATGATACATCGCCGCGCCGCTAATTTGTAGCTTTGGATAATTGGATTGATTAAAGATGAAAGTAACGGAAAATTACTGACCAGAAAGGGAAGGAGGAACGGAACAGATACACAATGGCGAGACAGCGATATACAGCGGCTTCTACTACACCCAGACACGGAGGACGCCGCACGCTATGTGATCCCAACACCTCCCCAATCATTACACGAAGGGGAGTCACAAATACACTAATAATGGAAATGTGTACATAACATCTGTCACCTCCTGCAACCTGCACACATCCACCAGGAACAGGAGGAGCGGCTACATCACATACATAGGGGGCAGTATTATAGTAGTTATATTCTTGTACATAGGGGGCAGTATTATAGTAGTTATATTCTTGTACATAGGGGGCAGTATTATAGTAGTTATATTCCTGTACATAGGGGGCAGTATTATAGTAGTTATATTCTTGTACATAGGGGCAGTATTATAGTAGTTATATTCCTGTACATAGGGGGCAGTATTATAGTAGTTATATTCCTGTACATAGGGGGCAGTATTATAGTAGTTATATTCTTGTACATAGGGGGCAGTATTATAGTAGTTATATTCCTGTACATAGGGGGCAGTATTATAGTAGTTATATTCTTGTACATAGGGGGCAGTATTATAGTAGTTATATTCTTCTACATAGGGGGCAGTATTATAGTAGTTATATTCCTGTACATAGCGGGCAGTATTATAGTAGTTATATCCCTGTACATAGGGGGCAGTATTATAGTAGTTATATTCTTCTACATAGGGGGCAGTATTATAGTAGTTATATTCCTGTACATAGGGGGCAGTATTATAGTAGTTATATTCTTGTACATAGGGGGCAGTATTATAGTAGTTATATTCCTGTACATAGGGGGCAGTATTATAGTAGTTATATTCCTGTACATAGAGGGCAGTATTATAGTAGTTATATTCCTGTACATAGGGGGCAGTATTATAGTAGTTATATTCTTGTACATAGGGGCAGTATTATAGTAGTTATATTCTTGTACATAGGGGGCAGTATTATAGTAGTTATATTCCTGTACATAGGGGACAGTATTATAGTAGTTATATTCTTGTACATAGGGGGCAGTATTATAGTAGTTATATTCCTGTACATAGGGGACAGTATTATAGTAGTTATATTCCTGTACATAGGAGGCAGTATTATAGTAGTTATATTCCTGTACATAGGGGGCGGTATTATAGTAGTTATATTCTTGTACATAGGGGGCAGTATTATAGTAGTTATATTCCTGTACATAGGGGGCAGTATTATAGTAGTTATATTCCTGTACATAGGAGGCAGTATTATAGTAGTTATATTCCTGTACATAGGGGGCGGTATTATAGTAGTTATATTCTTGTACATAGGGGGCAGTATTATAGTAGTTATATTCCTGTACATAGGGGGCAGTATTATAGTAGTTATATTCTTGTACATAGGGGCAGTATTATAGTAGTTATATTCCTGTACATAGGGGGCAGTATTATAGTAGTTATATTCTTGTACACAGGGGGCAGTATTATAGTAGTTATATTCTTGTACATAGGGGGCAGTATTATAGTAGTTATATTCCTGTACATAGGGGGCAGTATTATAGTAGTTATATTCCTGTACATAGGGGGCAGTATTATAGTAGTTATATTCTTGTACATAGGGGGCAGTATTATAGTAGTTATATTCTTGTACATAGGGGCAGTATTATAGTAGTTATATTCTTGTACATAGGGGGCAGTATTATAGTAGTTATATTCTTGTACATAGGGGGCAGTATTATAGTAGTTATATTCCTGTACATAGGGGGCTGTATTATAGTAGTTATATTCTTGTACATAGGGGGCAGTATTATAGTAGTTATATTCTTGTACATAGGGGGCAGTATTATAGTAGTTATATTCTTGTACATAGGGGGCAGCATTATAGTAGTTATATTCCTGTACATAGGGGGCAGCATTATAGTAGTTATATTCCTGTACATGGGGGGCAGTATTATAGTAGTTATATTCCTGTACATAGGGAGCAGTATTATAGTAGTTATATTCCTGTACATAGGAGGCAGTATTATAGTAGTTATATTCCTGTACATGGGGGGCAGTATTATAGTAGTTATATTCCTGTACATAGGGGGCAGTATTATAGTAGTTATATTCCTGTACATAGGGGGCAGTATTATAGTAGTTATATTCTTGTACATAGGGGGCAGTATTATAGTAGTTATATTCCTGTACATAGGGGGCTGTATTATAGTAGTTATATTCTTGTACATAGGGGGCAGTATTATAGTAGTTATATTCTTGTACATAGGGGGCAGTATTATAGTAGTTATATTCTTGTACATAGGAGGCAGTATTATAGTAGTTATATTCCTGTACATAGGGGGCTGTATTATAGTAGTTATATTCTTGTACATAGGGGGCAGTATTATAGTAGTTATATTCTTGTACATAGGAGGCAGTATTATAGTAGTTATATTCCTGTACATAGGGGGCAGTATTATAGTAGTTATATTCCTGTACATAGGGGGCAGTATTATAGTAGTTATATTCTTGCACATAGGGGGCAGTATTATAGTAGTTATATTCTTGTACATAGGGGGCAGTATTATAGTAGTTATATCCCTGTACATAGGGGGCAGTATTATAGTAGTTATATTCTTGTACATAGGGGGTAGTATTATAGTAGTTATATTCTTGTACATAGGGGGCAGTATTATAGTAGTTATATTCCTGTACATAGGGGGGCAGTATTATAGTAGTTATATTCCTGTACATAGGGGGGCAGTATTATAGTAGTTATATTCCTGTACATAGGGGGGCAGTATTATAGTAGTTATATTCTTGTACATAGAAGGCAGTATTATAGTAGTTATATTCCTGTACATAGGGGGCAGTATTATAGTAGTTATATTTCTGTACATAGGGGGCAGTATTATAGTAGTTATATTCTTGTACATAGGGGGCAGTATTATAGTAGTTATATTCTTGTACATAGGGGGCAGTATTATAGTAGTTATATTTCTGTACATAGGGGGCAGTATTATAGTAGTTATATTCTTGTACATAGGGGGCAGTATTATAGTAGTTATATTCTTGTACATAGGGGCAGTATTATAGTAGTTATATTCCTGTACATAGGGGGCAGTATTATAGTAGTTATATTCCTGTACATAGGGGGTAGTATTATAGTAGTTATATTCCTGTACATAGGGCGCAGTATTATAGTAGTTATATCCTTGTACATAGGGGGCAGTATTATAGTAGTTATATTCCTGTACATAGGGGGCAGTATTATAGTAGTTACATAGAGGCAGTATTATAGTAGTTACATAGAGGCAGTATTATAGTAGTTACATAGAGGCAGTATTATAGTAGTTACATAGAGGCAGTATTATAGTAGTTACATAGGGGCAGGTGTAGGATAGATTACAGTTACAGTCATCCACTTATTCTTCCTCACTATATGTATATACGGGGTCTCTTCTTCCCTCCATCCTTCCTCCTGTATCCTATCTTATGTACGTTCCATTATTTGCACGTTGCGCTGTTGCTCTGGGATCTCATATTTTAGATATTTCCTGGTGAGGTTTATCTCAGCCTTTTTCCAGCTTTACTTTTTATGTTATTTTTCTCTGATTCTGAGCTCAAAATCCTTTGAATCCTTTCAACTAAATTTCCAACAACTGGCAGCATCCACTAGTCTGATCTTTGTGTATACTGACTTAACCCCTTACTATCTGAGGCTGGAAACATCAATTTTCATCCCTTTCATCAGGTCCCCAAAAAAAATTAAAATCAGAGCTTTATGGTTGGGAAAGGCTCCAGTAGAGCACTAGGACCTGGTATTACGGCTTGTGCAGGCAGTGGACATGCTGACCCTAATATAGACCCTGTTTAGTGGGGGCTTGGACCTGGCAATGCTGGTCTTTGGGACCTCAAATTGGGAGCTTTGTCGTCTTGCAAAAACATTTTTTGGACCAGAAAAATTTCAAGGACCCTCTAGTGGTGAGACCACACACCATTAAGAGTGATTGGGAATGCTAGAAGGATAGGTGGACAGTTCCCGAGATTTGTCTCTCTGACCTGTCATAGAGTTCACCAAGCATGAAGTTGGACTTCCAAGGACTTTGGATGGGTAGGAGTGATGACTTTCCAGGGTCATCACTAGAACAGGAAACCAGAGTTCCAGGACAACACAAAGTTGGGCAGCTTCCGAGAATAGTCCTGATGAAATGTGTACTGGTCAAAAGTTGGACTTCCAAACCAGGATGAAATTCCAGGACTTCCAATAGTTGAACCATGAGCCGAAGCTCCTAGCTAGAGCCATGGATCATGGTCGGATAAACAGGTAGCAGCTAAAGTTGCCTCTTTGGATGCAAGTTCAAAGGGATGACCCATCAATATACGTCTCCATGGTCATGGCATCATCATGGTCATGGCTAGCACCACCAGGTCCTTGCCCATTTTCCTGGTTTCTAGAACTTTTCGTGGTTGAGGTTCAGTGGGGGGATTCTTCGAAGGTGGCCACTTACCAGTCTGGGGCTTAAAACGTAGGCAAGTAGAACCAGGTTCTGGCCCATCTACCCCATTCCTGGAATCATCCCTCTGTTTAGACATCTTCCATTTCCCTGTCTTGGAGTTCCAATCTTTTCCTTGTTTTGCAGGTCCATTGGAACGTCTCTAGGAAGCTGTCTTCTTACATATCTGGGATATCCAGCTATGGTTAGTGGGACCATGTTCTGGCTCCCACAAACAGTTCCTCAAACCCTTATTTGGCTATGAGGTCTACTGTTTTCTGGTCTTGAAGGCTCATCTTTTCCTCTAGGAAGCTGTCCTCCAACTTATCTGAGTTATCCAGCTATGGTTAGTGGAACCAGGTTGTGGCTTACATAACCAGCTCCTGGACCCCTTTTTTTCCTGATCTGAAGATTCAATTTGTCCACAGAGGGTTCAGTTGGATGACTCTATGAAGTTGTCCTCTAACCTGTCGAGGTTTTCTAGCTATGGGTGGCGACTCATGGTTGTGGCTCATATAACTTGTTTCTGGAACCCTTTTCTTGGCTATGAGGGCTTCCCTTTGCTGGCCTTGGAAGTCCAACTTGTCCACAGAGGGTTCATTTGGATGAATCTTGGAAGGTGTCCTTCAACTGGCCTGGGTTTTCCAGCTATGGTTAGTGTAACAAGGATCTGCCTCAGATAACCGGTTCCTGGAACCATTTCTTGGTTTACATGTCTTCCATTTTCTAGTCTTGGATGTTCAACTGGTCCACCGAGGGTTCAGCACGATGATGCTTGGAAGTTGGGCACTTCCTGTGTGGGTTTTCCAGATATGGTTAGTGGAGTCAGGTTCTGGCTCACATAACTGGTTCCTGGAACACTTTCTTGACTTACAAGTCTTGGTCTAGTCTTTCCTAGTCTTAGAGGTCCAACTTGTCCACAGAGGGTTCAGTGGGATCACACTAGGAAGCTGCCTACAACCATTCCCATACCCCGGGGTCATGTACCTGACCAGGGACCCCTGACCTCTTCTGGACTTCAGAGCTGGGCAGGGGTAGGATACAGTCTTCGATGAGCGTCAGAAATAACGTTTCATGGCGATCTGGGATCTTATTTAAACCAAACCGGATCTCAAGGTCTAATAGATAGGTTTGGACCAAAAGGAGTCATTTTTAGTGGTGACCTTAGTTATCCAAACATGATTGACCCCTATGGTCTCGGTGGAGGGGATTTGGAGCAGTGTTTCAGAAAACCAGAGCTCTGAGCCCAATGATAATATAATATCAGGTCCCGAGAATTGTCAGTTTTGCCTGTGAACGATGAAATGGTAAATTCTACGTTTTGTTCTCTGTTATCAGAAAAGCTGTCAGATAAATGGAAATATAAACTGACAATTTGCAGAAAAACCGGGAGATAAGTTGATGCAGCGGCGCACATTGTATTCTAAATTGAGACGGGTAATTTGTCCTCCCACATATTTTCGCAGTGATTTACGGCGTGGCGGTCACACGCCGCGTCTCTGCCGCTAATGTTCCGTGTGTTAATAACGATATCAATGGGAGAATTACAAGGTCTTTGATGAGACAATGGTGAGGAGGCATTAGGACCGCTCCCGCCCTCGGACGCCGCCGACACAACTTCATTTACTTGTTGTAGATAAATATGAATCGCGCATCTCTCCTCCTCATCGCTGGATGGTGAATATTAATTGCTGCATTGTATTCCCCACGGAGAGGCGTCCGCGCCAATGTAACGGCTTTATGTGATGAGAGATTGTAAAATAATGGAGTCAAAATGGAAATGTTCTCAGTGTAAGATACAAGGTCACATGAACATTGCAGAACTGTGACCACGTGGGTGTATGGCGGCACGTGGACTCCTGGAGCAGCGATCACTGACCCCCTGTATAATAGCTCATTGATACAACGTATGGTGACACTGATACAATGTATGGTGATACTGATACAATGGGGCTCATTTACTAAGGGTCCGTCGGACGCATTTTTGTTGGGCTTCCCGAAGCTTTCCGCTTTGCGTCGAATTGCCCCGGGATTTTGGCGCACGCGAACGCATTTCGGCACATCAGCTCCGGCTTGCATTCGACAGAAACCGTCGGACAACCCAAAGGATTCGGACAACGTGCAGGATTTAACAATTAGAAATGTGTCGCAAGAAGCGCACTTACAAGCACCAGGAAGAAGACCTCGGCGCAGAAGCGACGGATGCAGGAACTCAGGTACACGACCGGGTAAGTAAATCTGCCCCAATGTATGGTGATACGGACACAATGGGGCAGATTTACTTACCCCTGCCCAATCGCGATCCAGCGGCGCGTTCTCTGCGGTGGATTTGGGTCTTCCGGCGATTCACTAAGGCAGTTCCTCCGACGTCCACCAGGTGTCTCTGCTGCGCTGAAGTGTCTGTGCCACGAATGTGTCCCATGCGACCCTTTTGTGGCGCGGCTGCTCTAGTCATCATGAGACACCAATTAGGGGGCGTCCGGTGCTCAGTCGGACCGTGCGCCAGATTTATCATGCAAAGTCTGACTGAATTGTACTGCACGCCCCATGTTAAAGTTGTACCAAAAAAAAGTGGTGCCCTCTGTTGGGGCAGTGCTGGGGGCGCCAGAAATCCTGAATCTGGTGCCCCCCGCACACCACACAAGTAACTGCACATAGTACAGACCGCACTTGTATATGACTTGTATTCAGCTGCAAAGAAGCAAAAATATTTTAAAAAAATAGCAAATTGTGAAACTCCTTAGAATTATACAGAGAGATAAAAGCCAAGGTCTCCCGGCAGACAGAAGCTTTACATCCCCTGATTAAATGTCCGTGGGCAGCCGCCATCTCCAAATAATAGAAATAGTCAAATCTCCATGAAACCGCGGCCGGAAAAAAAATGAAAAAAAATCATAAAACAATACAAATAATGTTATTAGAGCCGAGGAAAACGCTGCTCCTCAAGGGCACGAGAGGAAGAGTCATTACCGGATGACAGCGATCTGCGCCCACGGAAGACGTACTGCCCAGACCGCGCATAAAGAGCGCCACAAAATCACCGCTCAAGGACAGCGCTTAAAGGGAATGGCTAATGAAAAGTGCAGGAAATATTACAGAGCCAGGACCAGAGCCAGGACCAGACTCAGGACATGTAACAAAACTCCCCGAGACGACATTCACAAAATCACTGGAAGAGACCAACTACAACTATTACTACATAGGGAACCAGGCAGTACTGCAGCCAGTGCTATGTATTGTCCCTGGAGAGATGTGTGATCAGACCTCACACTGCTGTGCTCTGTGCTCTCTGCAGCCAGTGTTATGTATTGTCCCTGGAGAGATGTGTAATCAGACCTCACACTGCTGTGCTCTGTGCAGCCAGTGTTATGTATTGTCCCTGGAGAGATGTGTAATCAGACCTCACACTGCTGTGCTCTGTGCTCTCTGCAGCCAGTGTTATGTATTGTCCCTGGAGAGATGTGTGATCAGACCTCACACTGCTGTGCTCTGTGCTCTCTGCAGCCAGTGTTATGTATTGTCCCTGGAGGGATGTGTAATCATACCTCACACTGCTGTGCGCTGTGCTCTCTGCAGCCAGTGTTATGTATTATCCCTGGAGAGATGTGTAATCATAACTCACACTGCTGTGCTCTGTGCTCTCTGCAGCCAGTGTTATGTATTGTCCCTGGAGGGATGTGTAATCATACCTCACATTGCTGTGCTCTGTGCTCTCTGCAGCCAGTGTTATGTATTGTCCCTGGAGAGATGTGTGATCAGACCTCACACTGCTGTGCTCTGTGCTCTCTGCAGCCAGTGCTATGTATTGTCTCTGGAGAGATGTGTAATCAGACCTCACACTGCTGTGCTCTGTGCTCTCTGCAGCCAGTGTTATGTATTGTCCCTGGAGAGATGTGTAATCAGACCTCACACTGCTGTGCTTTGTGCTCTCTGCAGCCAGTGCTATGTATTGTCCCTAGAGAGATGTGTAATCAGACCTCACACTGCTGTGCTCTGTGCTCTCTGCAGCCAGTGTTATGTATTGTCCCTGGAGAGATGTGTAATCAGACCTCACGCTGCTGTTCTCTGTGCTCTCTGCAGCCAGTGTTATGTATTGTCCCTGGAGAGATGTGTAATCAGACCTCACGCTGCTGTTCTCTGTGCTCTCTGCAGCCAGTGTTATGTACTGTCCCTGGAGAGATGTGTAATCAGACCTCACGCTGCTGTTCTCTGTGCTCTCTGCAGCCAGTGTTATGTATTGTCCCTGGAGAGATGTGTAATCAGACCTCACACTGCTGTGCTCTGTGCTCTCTGCAGCCAGTGTTATGTTTTATCCCTGGAGAGATGTGTAATCAGACCTCACACTGCTGTGCTCTGTGCTCTCAGCAGCCAGTGTTATGTGCTGTCCCTGGAGAGATGTGTAATCACACCTCACACTGCTGTGCTCTGTGCTCTCTGCAGCCAGTGTTATGTATTGTCCCTGGAGAGATGTGTAATCAGACCTCACACTGCTGTGCTCTGTGCTCTCTGCAGCCAGTGTTATGTTTTATCCCTGGAGAGATGTGTAATCAGACCTCACACTGCTGTGCTCTGTGCTCTCAGCAGCCAGTGTTATGAGCTGTCCCTGGAGAGATGTGTAATCAGACCTCACACTGCTGTGCTCTGTGCTCTCTGCAGCCAGTGTTATGTATTGTCCCTGGAGAGATGTGTAATCAGACCTCACGCTGCTGTTCTCTGTGCTCTCTGCAGCCAGTGTTATGTATTGTCCCTGGAGAGATGTGTAATCAGACCTCACGCTGCTGTTCTCTGTGCTCTCTGCAGCCAGTGTTATGTACTGTCCCTGGAGAGATGTGTAATCAGACCTCACACTGCTGTTCTCTGTGCTCTCTGCAGCCAGTGTTATGTATTGTCCCTGGAGAGATGTGTAATCAGACCTCACACTGCTGTGCTCTGTGCTCTCTGCAGCCAGTGTTATGTTTTATCCCTGGAGAGATGTGTAATCAGACCTCACACTGCTGTGCTCTGTGCTCTCAGCAGCCAGTGTTATGTGCTGTCCCTGGAGAGATGTGTAATCACACCTCACACTGCTGTGCTCTGTGCTCTCTGCAGCCAGTGTTATGTATTGTCCCTGGAGAGATGTGTAATCAGACCTCACACTGCTGTGCTCTGTGCTCTCTGCAGCCAGTGTTATGTTTTATCCCTGGAGAGATGTGTAATCAGACCTCACACTGCTGTGCTCTGTGCTCTCAGCAGCCAGTGTTATGAGCTGTCCCTGGAGAGATGTGTAATCAGACCTCACACTGCTGTGCTCTGTGCTCTCTGCAGCCAGTGTTATGTTTTATCCCTGGAGAGATGTGTAATCAGACCTCACACTGCTGTGCTCTGTGCTCTCAGCAGCCAGTGTTATGAGCTGTCCCTGGAGAGATGTGTAATCAGACCTCACACTGCTGTGCTCTGTGCTCTCTGCAGCCAGTGTTATGTTTTATCCCTGGAGAGATGTGTAATCAGACCTCACACTGCTGTGCTCTGTGCTCTCTGCAGCCAGTGTTATGTATTATCCCTGGAGAGATGTGTAATCAAACCTCACACTGCTGTGCTCTGTGCTCTCTGCAGCCAGTGTTATGTATTGTCCCTGGAGAGATGTGTAATCAGACCTCACACTGCTGTGCTCTGTGCTCTCTGCAGCCAGTGTTATGTATTGTCCCTGGAGAGATGTGTAATCAGACCTCACACTGCTGTGTTCTGTGCTCTCTGCAGCCAGTGTTATGTATTGTCCCTGGAGAGATGTGTAATCAGACCTCACACTGCTGTGCTCTGTGCTCTCTGCAGCCAGTGTTATGTATTGTCCCTGGAGAGATGTGTAATCAGACCTCACACTGCTGTGCTCTGTGCTCTCTGCAGCCAGTGTTATGTATTGTCCCTGGAGAGATGTGTAATCAGTCCTCACACTGCTGTGCTCTGTGCTCTCTGCACCATCCCTCTCCTCCATCTTCCTCCTCCATCCTCCTCCTGCATCCTCCATCCTCCTCCTGCATCTTCCTCCATCTTCCTCCTTCATCCTCTTTTGTACTATAAGACGTGAATGTAAAATAAATGAAATAAGAACAAAACTCAGCGGTGAAACGTCTTTTTCTTCTGAAATCTGCATTTTTATAATGGAAACTGTGCGCAGCTTAGAGAAATAATAGATGACTGTTAAGTGAAATCTCATCGCAGCGCGTTCATCCAGGGGAAGGGAATTACTTTTTTCTTGGACCCTAATTTGATTCCAGTCTTCACTTAATCACAGAACGGATACAGAACCGGAGAACAGAAGAGCCGGAGGGGGACGCAGTGCGAGGAATGTACGGTGGAAAGGGAGGGTCATCCACGTCTAAGAGGGGGGGTCGTATCCAAGGGTATGAGTTCTGCCCCATAGCAAACGTACAGCAGCCTCCAAGCCTAAAATGCCATAGATGCTACTGCATGTAGGACCGGGGGGATAGTTAGGCCAGGATAGGGGTCATCTGATACTTCTGGCTCCCAGGGCTGATGCACACCAGAGGTAATCTGCCCCCAAGCAATTCAGGTTATACAAAGCACCTAAGCCTAAAAGAAGGTGCCTGAGCTGTATAGGTTGCTGCACTGGTGTTCCCCTTTTGTGTCCTCTTAAAAATCCTGTCTGTTTTACTCATAGATCCGGGCACTGTGACTGTAGTGATCTTCTATTTGTTAGCCATTGCCTTCCTTCCTTCTAAAATCAACTTTAAAATTATACTAATGAGCCACAAGGGCTCTTGGAAGGTGTTACCAGAGCCCCTCCGTGCTGTAGCTGCATAGGCTGTTACACTGTGCAGGAGAACTTTCCCTACACACTAAGCAGGAATAGAACTGAAAGATAAGTAAAGCAAATGTGCAAATGGTATTAAATATCTATAGCAAAAGCTTGATAAATAGGGAGTATTCATGGACCGTCCCTTTAAGCAGTGCAGTTATAATCAGAATATTTAAGTCCTTTAAAGCGGGGAGAGACATGTAAGGTGAGGATATCGGCATCTGGACGGCCGCACGCTCTGCGGGTACACGCACCGCCCCTGCCGAGATCCAAGACACCTCGCTCCGCCGCAGCTGTGGAACAATCTGTCTGTACAGGGGAAGCAGTGACTGTGGGACCTGATCGCCGCAGGATCTGTCTGCTGACACCGAACCCGTGGATGGGAGACGCCGCGACAATCTGTTCTTCTACTTCAGCAGTTAAAGGATTTTCACATTTATTTCTCTATTTGTAACCAAAGTATTGACGGAAATAATTATTGGGACATTGGGGCTCATTTACTTACCCAACCGGAGGAGTTCCCGAATTGCAATTGCATTGTCCGACAATCATGCACTCTGCCGCGATCGTGCGCCCGATATCCTACATCTGTCGCTTCCCCGCTCAGGTCTGCCGGAGTTCACTTTTTTCTTCCCGAGGCATGTAAGTGCTTGATCTTCCGACACAATTTTAAAGTTAAATCCATTGGATCGTCCGCCGGCCACGCCCCCGATTTCTGTCACATGGAAGCAGCGCAATTGCGCCACAATCCGATCGCGTGTGCGACAAAATCCCAGCGTAGACACCCTCGAAACATCCCCGAAAAAGGTGCAAAGTCAGATGAAAGTGCAGTGCGCGACCCTTAGTAAATAAGCCCCATAATGTAACAAGAGCCACGCCTACTGCCCTGCCCCAAACCCGACCCCCCAATACCCCAATTTTAGTGGCCTTCACATCATATAATCCCCTCTGGAGGGTCAACACAGTGGGGCCTTTTTTGTTGGGTTTCCCGAAAATTACCGCTTTGTGCCAAATTGCCCCGGGTTCTTGGCGCACACGATCAGATTGCGGCGCATGTGCGCCGGCATGAATGCTACGGAAATCGGGGGGGGGGGGGAGCAGTCAGAAAACCCGACGGATTTGGAAAAACCGTGGTATTTTTTTTTAAAAATGTGTCGCTTGACACACACTTACATGCACCCAGGATAGGATGGTGAACTCCGGCGGACCTCAGCGCAGCAGTGACACCTGGTGGACATTGGGCACACGACCTTAGTGAATCCCAGCAGAACCCGAATCAGTGTCGGAGAACGCGCCGCTGGATCGCGAATGGACCAGGTAAGTAAATCGGCCCAGTATGTTACCTGCACCCTCATAGTGCCCACAGTGGGCCCCTTTGCAAGGCATAGACTTAGACCCAAAATTTCTCCGCTTTAAGACAGATTTGGTGCCAAATTTGGACTTTATGGTCTCCTCCTTTCGGCTGAAATGTATTACACCTGCACAATTTTGACACATGGTGGCACTTTAAGCCACACCCTTCAACATTAAACCACTCCCCCTTGTCCATTAAGGGGTAAAACAAGCTACTTGTAATAAATCTCCCAGGTTTTCTCGTAGCTCAAAGAACATAGGAAGAATAATGCAAATATTCAGCATTTTGGGTAAGAAACTATTAAAACGGAAAGTCTTGTTGACTTCTGGCAGATTGTGAATATTTATCGCTGTGATTTCTATTGATTTTTGTTCTCATCTTTGACTTAATTGTCGAAAAAAATCTCTGAATATAAAAAAAGAGACGGCTCAATGGGAAATGTCAGCGGCTCCTTCCGTGAATGACCCCCCCCCCCCCCCGCCGCGACTGTCATCTGCCGGCGGCTTTTTGGCGTTCGCGTTGCGCGTTTTAATTAGTGGCATTTCAGATGATAACCTGCGATGTCACCACAGAGGAGACGCAACGCCATGTGTGAACGAGACGCAGCCCTGTCACCGGATCTTACCTCCTAATCGTCCTCAGGAGCGTAGAGCGAGCCTCGTTGTGGAAGGTTATAATGATACTCGTAGGTGGAAGGTTTGATGGGTAGTGCAGCTCCGAACACCTGAAACACAGCAATTACAGCATGAGAAGATCCATCATATCACAGAGGAATCTACACTCATCATCCCTGACAGCCTGTACTCCAGAGCTGCACTCACTATTCTGCTGCCGGTGCAGTCACTGTGTACATACATGACATTACTTATCCTGTACTGATCCTGAGTTACATCCTGTATTATACCCCAGAGCTGCACTCACTATTCTGCTGCTGGTGCAGTCACTGTGTACATACATGACATTACTTATCCTGTACTTATCCTGTACTGATCCTGAGTTACATCCTGTATTATACCCCAGAGCTGCACTCACTATTCTGCTGCCGGTGCAGTCACTGTGTACATACATGACATTACTTATCCTGTACTGACCCTGAGTTACATCCTGTATTATACCCCAGAGCTGCACTCACTATTCTGCTGCTGGTGCAGTCCCTGTGTACATACATGACATTACTTATCCTGCACTGATCCTGAGTTACATCCTGTATTATACCCCAGAGCTGCACTCACTATTCTGCTGCCGGTGCAGTCACTGTGTACATACATGACATTACTTATCCTGCACTGATCCTGAGTTACATCCTGTATTATACCCCAGAGCTGCACTCACTATTCTGCTGCTGGTGCAGTCCCTGTGTACATACATGACATTACTTATCCTGTACTGACCCTGAGTTACATCCTGTATTATACCCCAGAGCTGCACTCACTATTCTGCTGCTGGTGCAGTCCCTGTGTACATACATGACATTACTTATCCTGTACTGATCCTGAGTTACATCCTGTATTATACCCCAGAGCTGCACTCACTATTCTGCAGCTGGTGCAGTCACTGTGTACATACATGACATTACTTATCCTGTACTGACCCTGAGTTACATCCTGTATTATACCCCAGAGCTGCACTCACTATTCTGCTGCTGGTGCAGTCACTGTGTACATACATGACATTACTTATCCTGTACTGATCCTGAGTTACATCCTGTATTATACCCCAGTGCTGCACTCACTATTCTGCTGCTGGTGCAGTCACTGTGTACATACATGACATTACTTATCCTGTACTGATCCTGAGTTACATCCTGTATTATACCTCAGAGCTGCACTCACTATTCTGCTGCTGGTGCAGTCACTGTGTACATACATGACATTACTTATCCTGTACTGATCCTGAGTTACATCCTGTATTATACTCCAGAGCTGCACTCACTATTCTGCAGCTGGTGCAGTCACTGTGTACATACATGACATTACTTATCCTGTACTGATCCTGAGTTACATCCTGTATTATACCCCAGAGCTGCACTCACTATTCTGCTGCTGGTGCAGTCACTCTGTACATACATGACATTACTTATCCTGTACTGATCCTGAGTTACATCCTGTATTATACCCCAGAGCTGCACTCACTATTCTGCTGCTGGTGCAGTCACTCTGTACATACATGACATTACTTATCCTGTACTGATCCTGAGTTACATCCTGTATTATACCCCAGAGCTGCACTCACTATTCTGCTGCTGGTGCAGTCCTTGTGTACATACATGACATTACTTATCCTGTACTGACCCTGAGTTACATCCTGTATTATACCCCAGTGCTGCACTCACTATTCTGCTGCTGGTGCAGTCACTGTGTACATACATGACATTACTTATCCTGTACTGATCCTGAGTTACATCCTGTATTATACCTCAGAGCTGCACTCACTATTCTGCTGCTGGTGCAGTCACTGTGTACATACATGACATTACTTATCCTGTACTGATCCTGAGTTACATCCTGTATTATACTCCAGAGCTGCACTCACTATTCTGCAGCTGGTGCAGTCACTGTGTACATACATGACATTACTTATCCTGTACTGATCCTGAGTTACATCCTGTATTATACCCCAGAGCTGCACTCACTATTCTGCTGCTGGTGCAGTCACTCTGTACATACATGACATTACTTATCCTGTACTGATCCTGAGTTACATCCTGTATTATACCCCAGAGCTGCACTCACTATTCTGCTGCTGGTGCAGTCCTTGTGTACATACATGACATTACTTATCCTGTACTGACCCTGAGTTACATCCTGTATTATACCCCAGAGCTGCACTCACTATTCTGCTGCTGGTGCAGTCACTGTGTACATACATGACATTACTTATCCTGTACTGATCCTGAGTTACACCCTCTATTATACCCCAGAGCTGCACTCACTATTCTGCTGCTGGTGCAGTCACTGTGTACATACATGACATTACTTATCCTGCACTGATCCTGAGTTACATCCTGTATTATACCCCAGAGCTGCACTCACTATTCTGCTGGTGGTGCAGTCACTGTGTACATACATGACGTTACTTATCCTGTACTGATCCTGAGTTACATCCTGTATTATACCCCAGAGCTGCACTCACTATTCTGCTGCTGGTGCAGTCACTGTGTACATACATGACATTACTTATCTTGTACTGATCCTGAGTTACATCCTGTATTATACTCCAGAGCTGCACTCACTATTCTGCTGCTGGTGCAGTCACTGTGCACATACATGACATTACTTATCCTGTACTGATCCTGAGTTACATCCTGTATTATACCCCAGAGCTGCACTCACTATTCTGCTGCTGGTGCAGTCACTGTGTACATACATGACATTACTTATCCTGTACTGATCCTGAGTTACATCCTGTATTATACCTCAGAGCTGCACTCACTATTCTGCTGCTGGTGCAGTCACTGTGTACATACATGACATTACTTATCCTGTACTGATCCTGAGTTACATCCTGTATTATACCCCAGAGCTGCACTCACTATTCTGCTGCTGGTGCAGTCACTGTGTACATACATGACATTACTTATCCTGTACTGATCCTGAGTTACATCCTGTATTATACCCCAGAGCTGCACTCACTATTCTGCTGCTGGTGCAGTCACTGTGTACATACATGACATTACTTATCCTGTACTGATCCTGAGTTACATCCTGTATTATACCTCAGAGCTGCACTCACTATTCTGTGCTGGTGCAGTCACTGTGTACATACATGACATTACTTATCCTGTACTGATCCTGAGTTACATCCTGTATTATACTCCAGAGCTGCACTCACTATTCTGCAGCTGGTGCAGTCACTGTGTACATACATGACATTACTTATCCTGTACTGATCCTGAGTTACATCCTGTATTATACCCCAGAGCTGCACTCACTATTCTGCTGCTGGTGCAGTCACGGTGTACATACATGACATTACTTATCCTGTACTGATCCTGAGTTACATCCTGTATTATACCCCAGAGCTGCACTCACTATTCTGCTGCTGGTGCAGTCACTGTGTACATACATGACATTACTTATCCTGTACTGATCCTGAGTTACATCCTGTATTATACTCCAGAGCTGCACTCACTATTCTGCTGCTGGTGTAGTCACTGTGTACATACATGACATTACTTATCCTGTACTGATCCTGAGTTACATCCTGTATTATACCCCAGAGCTGCACTCACTATTCTGCTGCTGGTGCAGTCACTGTGTACATACATGACATTACTTATCCTGTACTGATCCTGAGTTACATCCTGTGTTATACCCCAGAGCTGCACTCACTATTCTGCTGCTGGTGCAGTCACTGTGTACATACATGACATTACTTATCCTGTACTGATCCTGAGTTACATCCTGTATTATACTCCAGAGCTGCACTCACTATTCTGCTGGTGCAGTCACTGTGTACATACATGACATTACTTATCCTGTACTGATCCTGAGTTACATCCTGTATTATACCCCAGAGCTGCACTCACTATTCTGCTGCTGGTGCAGTCACTGTGTACACACATGACATTACTTATCCTGTACTGATCCTGAGTTACATCCTGTATTATACCCCAGAGCTGCACTCACTATTCTGCTGCTGGTGCAGTCACTGTGTACATACATGACATTACTTATCCTGTACTGTAGCCCCCACTTATCAGATATGTATATACACAGTAGCTCCCCCCAGAGGTGGGTGAAGGTAATCAGAATTATATACATTGTCATATAGTCAGAAAACTCTCCCTTTTATGTTTTCTTGCTGTGTCATTTCATATCACGGAGAAGAATTATTTTTTTTTTTTTGAACTGCAGAAAATGTTAAATTGTGACATTTCAGATGAAGATAGCAAAGAGTCCCCGAACTGTCATCACTTCTGAGAATTAGTCATAACTGAGGGCCAAACGGAGAGAGAGAAATGAAAGGTTGAAATTAATGAAGTCCATGGGAGTAATGTGAGAGAACACTGATCCCACCGGTCCCTGCTGAAGATGGATGTAAACCACTAAAAGGGAACCTGTCAGCAGGTGTGACCATGAGACTGCAGCCAGTAATATGTATTGTCCCTGGAGAGATGTGTAATCAGACCTTTGTGTATGTTGTTAGTAGCAGCAGGACTGTGAAATATGGATTTATATTCCAGCATTGTAGCTTTACCAAGTGCACTGTGGACATGTTCTCACACTGCTGTGCTCTGTGCTTAATGTTAGCCATTGCCCTTGGAGAGATGTGTAGTCATACTGTTGTTTATACTGTTAGTATCAGCAGGACTGTGAAAAATTGACTTTTTAAACTTATACTTGTAAATCAATATAGATATTGGATGTAGTGGAGGGGGGGGGTGCACACTTTCGCAAATGTTACTGTTTGAATGAGAAGCAATACATAGGGTGGGCAGAATTTTGCAAAAGATATTGGGGGTCATTTACTAAGGGCCCGAATCGCGTTTTTACGGCGGGTTACACGAATTTCTCAGTTTTGCGCCGATTTTCGATCAGATTGTGGCGCATCGGAGCCGGCATGCACATGGCGGAAATCGGGGGGGGGGGGGCGTGGTGGAATGAAAAACCGTACGGATTCGGAAAAACCACCGCATTTTTTTTTTAAAAAAGTGTCGCTGGACATGCACTTACCTTCACTAGGAATAGGCTCGTGAACTCTGGCGCACCTCGGCGGACTTCAGAGCAGCAGCGACACCTGGTGGACGGCGGAGGAACTACCTTGATGAATCCCGGCCGGACCTGAATCCACCGCAGAGAATGCACCGCTGGATTGCGAATGGACCGGGTAAGTAAATCTGCCCCAATGTTTTGATGACCATTACTATTCTCTGTTCCTCAGGGTGTTCATACTTATGCACATGTTTGATGTTGATGATGTCATCCATATGATTATCCTATGTACATGAAGTCATTAATATAAGGGGGGGGTGCATGAATAACAAGGATATTGGAATAAATCTCAATATTCATAACACATACAGGGGTGTGGATACTTTTGCAATCAATAATGATTGAACAAAGTTTGTTATCCATATATACAGTTTTGCAGATACTGATTGGTAAGTCTAGACACTGGTGTCCTCTGTATGCTGCATGGGGTGTGAAGACTTTTGCAATCCCCTATATTAGCATCTACTAAGGTTCAGATACAAGGACTGACCATACCGCGCTCTCCTGTGGCTCCCAGTGATTGACACATCTAATAGCGGGCTCTGGCAGAGCCCCTTGGGCAGGTGATCCCTTTAAGGCTTTCATGTAGTGACACCCTGACAACCCGATGCTTGTAAGACAATCTCCGCGGATCCGCCGGCTCGATGTCCGTCTCTTGTAGAATCCATCAAAGATTTCCCGGCTCTTTGTAGTCTCGGCTTCTGTCACATCAAAGACGTCTGATGCAGAAGAGAAATTAAGATTCTTTTTTTTTGTTGTAAAAAGTTTAAACCTAAAATCTTCAATAATTTTATTTTCCTCTCAGAGCTGAAGATTATTCATGATGGATCCATTGCTTTAAAAGAAATTACTAGGAGGGATTGAGGTTCTGCAGCAGCTGAGGTGTGTATTATGATGTTCTGCAGCAGCTGAGGTGTGTAGTATGAGGTTCTGCAGCAGCTGAGGTGTGTATCATGAGGTTCTGCGACAGCTGAGATGTGTATTATGAGGTTCTGCAGCAGCTGAGGTGTGTATTATGAGGTTCTGCAGCAGCTGAGGTGTGTATTATGATGTTCTGCAGCAGCTGAGGTTTGTATTATGATGTTCTGCAGCAGCTGAGATGTGTATTATGAGGTTCTGCAGCAGCTGAGGTGTGTATTAGGAGGTTCTGCAGCAGCTGAGGTGTGTATTATGGGGTTCTGCAGCAGCTGAGGTGTGTATTAGGAGGTTCTGCAGCAGCTGAGGTGTGTACTATGAGGTTCTGCAGCAGCTGAGGTGTGTATTATGAGGTTCTGCTGCAGATGAGGTGTGTATCATGAGGTTCTGCGGGAGCTGAGATGTGTATTATGAGGTTCTGCAGCAGCTGAGGTGTGTACTATGAGGTTCTGCAGCAGCTGAGGTGTGTACTATGAGGTTCTGCAGCAGCTGCTGCACGTCACGTCTCTCGGTTAGTCGAGGGGTCGGCTCGGGCTGAGACATCCGGGGTTCTCCCTATTATTTGGTGGATGTTTCCTCCGCTGTCCATTACACTCACGCTCCGGGTCGGGTCCTGATGATGCAGAGGCTCTTGGCAGGAGTTTTTGGAAATGTTATGGTCTGATGCGCGGCCAGGGATGACACCATCACCGGGTCATGTGTGTTATTCAGGAGGTGACATCGTTATGGGGCTCACGGATGGAGAATTCATGGATTACACTTCATTACTTCACCGCAAAACGCGTTACACCAGCAACGATATCAGCGAGGAACCAGCAACGCAACAGATTTAAAGGGACAGGACACCTAAATCCTGGTCCCTAGTAATGACCCTCCCACGGCCGCCCTCTCAGATCTCTTCCTCTTGTTCTGTCCTTTCCTCCAGGCTTTCACCATCCTCATCCATCACCCTGACCGGCTCCTACTTCATCTTATAGGGTCAGGTCACTGGTGTCCCTGGTCCCCCACAGTCACATCTGATTATACTTGTAGGAATCCTTATTGCTCCAGAAAGCTGCTGCCTGAGGTCGAGGTCTCATCCCGGGTCACTATAACCTCTCTGCGGATTACTCCCCATTATTCTGTCTCAGCTTCACTTCTGTTACTCATCTCTTCTCCTGCCCCCAGCCAGTCTCCCCTCCTGCCCCCAGCCAGTCTCTTCTCCTGCCCCCAGCCAGTCTCCTCTCCTGCCCCCAGCCAGTCTCCCCTCCTGCCCCCAGCCAGTCTCTTCTCCTGCCCCCAGCCAGTCTCTTCTCCTTCCCCCAGCCAGTCTCTTCTCCTGCCCCCAGCCAGTCTCTTCTCCTTCCCCCAGCCAGTCTCTTCTCCTGCCCCCAGCCAGTCTCCTCTCCTGCCCCCAGCCAGTCTCCCCTCCTGCCCCCAGCCAGTCTCTTCTCCTGCCCCCAGCCAGTCTCTTCTCCTTCCCCCAGCCAGTCTCTTCTCCTGCCCCCAGCCAGTCTCTTCTCCTTCCCCCAGCCAGTCTCCTCTCCTGCCCCCAGCCAGTCTCCTCTCCTGCCCCCAGCCAGTCTCCTCTCCTGCCCCCAGCCAGTCTCTTCTCCTGCCCCCAGCCAGTCTCCTCTCCTGCCCCCAGCCAGTCTCTTCTCCTGCCCCCAGTCAGTCTCTTCTCCTGCCCCCAGTCAGTCTCTTCTCCTGCCCCCAGCCAGTCTCTTCTCCTGCCCCCAGCCAGTCTCCTCTCCTGCCCCCAGCCAGTCTCCCCTCCTGCCCCCAGCCAGTCTCCTCTCCTGCCCCCAGCCAGTCTCTTCTCCTGCCCCCAGCCAGTCTCTTCTCCTGCCCCCAGCCAGTCTCCCCTCCTGCCCCCAGCCAGTCTCCTCTCCTGCCCCCAGCCAGTCTCCTCTCCTGCCCCCAGCCAGTCTCCTCTCCTGCCCCCAGCCAGTCTCTTCTCCTGCCCCAAGCCAGTCTCCTCTCCTGCCCCCAGCCAGTCTCCTCTCCTGCCCCCAGCCAGTCTCCTCTCCTGCCCCCAGCCAGTCTCCTCTCCTGCCCCCAGCCAGTCTCCTCTCCTTCCCCCAGCCAGTCTCCTCTCCTGCCCCCAGCCAGTCTCCTCTCTTGCCCCCAGCCAGTCTCTTCTCCTGCCCCCAGCCAGTCTCTCTTCTCCTGCCCCCAGCCAGTCTCCTCTCCTGCCCCCAGCCAGTCTCCTCTCCTGCCCCCAGCCAGTCTCTTCTCCTGCCCCCAGCCAGTCTCCTCTCCTGCCCCCAGCCAGTCTCCTCTCCTGCCCCCAGCCAGTCTCTTCTCCTGCCCCCAGCCAGTCTCCTCTCCTGCCCCCAGCCAGTCTCTTCTCCTGCCCCCAGTCAGTCTCTTCTCCTGCCCCCAGCCAGTCTCCTCTCCTGCCCCCAGCCAGTCTCCCCTCCTGCCCCCAGCCAGTCTCTTCTCCTGCCCCCAGCCAGTCTCTTCTCCTGCCCCCAGCCAGTCTCCCCTCCTGCCCCCAGCCAGTCTCCTCTCCTGCCCCCAGCCAGTCTCCTCTCCTGCCCCCAGCCAGTCTCCTCTCTTGCCCCCAGCCAGTCTCCTCTCCTGCCCCCAGCCAGTCTCCTCTCCTGCCCCCAGCCAGTCTCTTCTCCTGCCCCCAGCCAGTCTCCTCTCCTGCCCCCAGCCAGTCTCCTCTCCTGCCCCCAGCCAGTCTCCTCTCCTGCCCCCAGCCAGTCTCCTCTCCTGCCCCCAGCCAGTCTCTTCTCCTGCCCCCAGCCAGTCTCTTCTCCTGCCCCCAGCCAGTCTCCTCTCTTGCCCCCAGCCAGTCTCTTCTCCTGCCCCAACCAGTCTCTTCTCCTGCCCCCAGCCAGTCTCTTCTCCTGCCCCCAGCCAGTCTCCTCTCTTGCCCCCAGCCAGTCTCCTCTACTGCCTCCAGCCAGTCTCCTCTCCTGCCCCCAGCCAGTCTCCTCTCTTGCCCCCAACCAGTCTCCTCTCCTGCCCCCAGCCAGTCTCCTCTCTTGCCCCCAGCCAGTCTCCTCTCCTGCCCCCAGCCAGTCTCCTCTCCTGCCCCCAGCCAGTCTCCTCTCCTGCCCCCAGCCAGTCTCCTCTCCTGCCCCCAGCCAGTCTCCTCTCTTGCCCCCAGCCAGTCTCCTCTACTGCCTCCAGCCAGTCTCCTCTCCTGCCCCCAGCCAGTCTCCTCTCTTGCCCCCAACCAGTCTCCTCTCCTGCCCCCAGCCAGTCTCCTCTCTTGCCCCAGCCAGTCTCCTCTCTTGCCCCCAGCCTGTCTCCTCTCTTGCCCCAGCCATTCTCCTCTCCTGCCCCCAGCCAGTCTCCTCTCCTGCCCCCAGCCAGTCTCCTCTCCTGCCCCCAGCCAGTCTCCTCTCTTGCCCCCAGCCTGTCTCCTCTCTTGCCCCCAGCCTGTCTCCTCTCTTGCCCCCAGCCATTCTCCTCTCCTGCCCCAGCCAGTCTCCTCTCTTGCCCCCAGCCTGTCTCCTGTCTTGCCCCCAGCCAGTCTCCTGTAACACAATACTGCCATATAGTTAATATACCGCACAATGCCTAAATCACTGTACCCACCATTATTTCGCCACATACAGTACTGCAGCAATGTTACAGAACCGCACAGTATAAACCGCCATACACTGCACAATAGAATGTACCGCATAATATCCCCATACACTGCATAATACGCATAATACCGCCATACACTGCACAAGAGAATGTACCGCATAATATCGCCATACACTGCATAATACGCATAATACCGCCATACACTGCACAATAGAATGTACCGCATAATATCCCCATACACTGCATAATACGCATAATACCGCCATACACTGCACAATAGA
The DNA here is from genome assembly GCF_040894005.1 of Engystomops pustulosus. Lineage (NCBI taxonomy): Eukaryota > Metazoa > Chordata > Amphibia > Anura > Leptodactylidae > Engystomops > Engystomops pustulosus. The sequence goes on from NC_092413.1 coordinate 9,727,496, forward strand.
ATGTACCGCATAATATCGCCATACACTGCATAATACGCATAATACCGCCATACGCTACACAATAGAATATACCGCATAATCGTACGGCGGCTCCGCCCCTGCATGACCTGATGTATATAATACGGATACATTGTAACTATTATAATAGAATCCTGCGCTTGTGTCACCACCAGGAGGGCGACGCCCCTTTATATGGGATTTTTGTCACATGACCCAATCTCTTATTCCTGGCGTCTTATATGAGTAGTGGATGCGCGGGTCCAGGCGCGGTGATTACTGCCTGATATTAAAGTAGGTCACCGCATGCAGCGAGACCACGAGACGGAACGTGCGCAGGAAAACGCTGCTTCAGTCATTTCCACAGATTTTAATATCTTGGTTAATGGAACATTTCAACTCAATTCTAATTTCTCCTGGGACGGGGGAGGGGAAGGAGGAACCGAGGAATCAGATTATACTGGCAGAAGGATAATACACACAGTGATGTCACAGTACAGGGATAATACACACAGTGATGTCACAGTACAGGGATAATACACACAGTGATGTCACAGTACAGGGATAATACACACAGCGATGTCACAGTACAGGGATAATACACACAGTGATGTCACAGTACAGGGATAATACACACAGCGATGTCACAGTACAGGGGATAATACACACAGTGATGTCACAGTACAGAGATAATACACACAGTGATGTCACAGTACAGGGATAATACACACAGTGATGTCACAGTACAGAGATAATACACACAGTGATGTCACAGTACAGAGATAATACACACAGTGATGTCACAGTACAGGTATAATACACACAGTGATGTCACAGTACAGGATAATACACACAGCGATGTCACAGTACAGGGGATAATACACACAGTGATGTCACAGTACAGGGGATAATACACACAGCGATGTCACAGTACAGGGGATAATACACACAGTGATGTCACAGTACAGGGGATAATACACACAGCGATGTCACAGTACAGAGATAATACACACAGTGATGTCACAGTACAGGGATAATACACACAGTGATGTCACAGTACAGGGATAATACACACAGCGATGTCACAGTACAGAGATAATACACACAGTGATGTCACAGTACAGGGATAATACACACAGTGATGTCACAGTACAGGGATAATACACACAGTGATGTCACAGTACAGGGATAATACACACAGTGATGTCACAGTACAGGGATATTACACACAGTGATGTCACAGTACAGGGATAATACACACAGTGATGTCACAGTACAGGGATAATACACAGTGATGTCACAGTACAGGGATACTACACACAGTGATGTCACAGTACAGGGATAATACACACAGTGATGTCACAGTACAGGGATAATACACACAGTGATGTCACAGTACAGGGATACTACACACAGTGATGTCACAGTACAGGGATAATACACACAGTGATGTCACAGTACAGGGATAATACACACAGTGATGTCACAGTACAGGGATATTACACACAGTGATGTCACAGTACAGGGATAATACACACAGTGATGTCACAGTACAGGGATAATACACAGTGATGTCACAGTACAGGGATACTACACACAGTGATGTCACAGTACAGGGATAATACAGTACAGTACAGGGATAATACACACAGTGATGTCACAGTACAGGGATAATACACAGTGATGTCACAGTACGGGGATAATACACACAGTGATGTCACAGTACAGAGATAATACACACCGTGATGTCACAGTGCAGGATAATACACACAGAGATGTCACAGTACAGTGATAATACACACAGTGATGTCACAGTACAGAGATAATACACACAGTGATGTCACAGTACAGGGATAATACACACAGTGATGTCACAGTACAGTGATAATACACACAGTGATGTCACAGTACAGTGATAATACACACAGTGATGTCACAGTACAGGGATAATACACACAGTGATGTCACAGTACAGAGATAATACACACAGTGATGTCACAGTACAGGGATAATACACAGTGATGTCACAGTACAGGGATAATACACACAGTGATGTCACAGTACAGGGATAATACACACAGCGATGTCACAGTACAGGGATAATACACAGTGATGTCACAGTACAGAGATAATACACACAGTGATGTCACAGTACAGGGATAATACACACAGCGATGTCACAGTACAGGGATAATACACACAGTTATGTCACAGTACAGGGATAATACACACAGCGATGTCACAGTACAGGGATAATACACACAGTGATGTCACAGTACAGAGATAATACACACAGTGATGTCACAGTACAGGGATAATACACAGTGATGTCACAGTACAGAGATAATACACACAGTGATGTCACAGTACAGGGATAATACACACAGTGATGTCACAGTACAGGGATAATACACACAGTGATGTCACAGTACAGGATAATACACACAGTGATGTCACAGTACAGGGATAATACACACAGTGATGTCACAGTACAGGGATAATACACACAGTGATGTCACAGTACAGGGATAATACACACAGTGATGTCACAGTACAGGGATAATACACACAGTGATGTCACAGTACAGAGATAATACACACAGTGATGTCACAGTACAGGGATAATACACACAGCGATGTCACAGTACAGGGATAATACACACAGTGATGTCACAGTACAGGGATAATACACAGTGATGTCACAGTACAGAGATAATACACACAGTGATGTCACAGTACAGGATAATACACACAGTGATGTCACAGTACAGGGATAATACACATAGTGATGTCACAGTACAGGGATAATACACACAGTGATGTCACAGTACAGAGATAATACACACAGTGATGTCACAGTACAGGGATAGTACACATAGTGATGTCACAGTACAGGGATAATACACACAGTGATGTCACAGTACAGGGATAATACACACAGTGATGTCACAGTACAGGGATAATACACACAGTGATGTCACAGTACAGGGATAGTACACATAGTGATGTCACAGTACAGGGATAGTACACATAGTGATGTCACAGTACAGAGATAATACACACAGTGATGTCACAGTACAGGGATAATACACACAGTGATGTCACAGTACAGGGATAATACACAAAGTGATGTCACAGTACAGGGATAATACACACAGTGATGTCACAGTACAGGGATAATACACACAGTGATGTCACAGTACAGGGATAATGCACACAGCGATGTCACAGTACAGGGAGAATACACACAGTGATGTCACAGTACAGAGATAATACACACAGTGATGTCACAGTACAGAGAAAATACACACAGTGATGTCACAGTACAGGGATAATACACACAGTGATGTCACAGTACAGAGATAATACACATGGTGATGTCACAGTACAGGGATAATACACACAGTGATGTCACAGTACAGAGATAATACACACAGTGATGTCACTGCACAACAACACTATTTTATGGGCTAAAGCCTCAATGCTGAGAGCACAGAGCAAATCAGTGTGAGGACATGCTTCTAGTGCACTTGGAGAAGATTATATCACAGTCCTGCTTCTACTAACAATATACACAAGGTCTGGTTACACATCTCCCCAGGGACAGGACATAACACTGGCTGCAGTCCCATATATAAGGAATATCGGTGTCCTGCAATGTGGATCCAGGTCCTACCAGGATAACAAAGCAGTAATAGAAGCGGTTCTCCTTCTGTCCGCTGGACTGTGACTCTGTGTCAGCACTTCCCATGATGCACTGCACCTGCAGATGTGTGATAGTGATAATCCTGCCGCTGGGATGAGCCTCCATAATTATCCCGCCTGACAATTACATCCGGAGTAATTGCCATTTAATACTTCGCCACGAGTGAAAATTGCAGCTTTTAGCCTGAAAAGTGCTCGAATAATGAAGCAAATCCCCTAAGTGATGAGTCCCCAGCCCCCCAGGGCTACTGACGCCCAAACCGCTGACTCTACCAATTGTAAAGCCCAAGCACCGGCACGAGACGGGGGGGGGGGGGGGGCGACTGCCAAAATATCACCGGCCACAAATATAAGGACAGGAGAGGTCATGGGGGAGATCATGGCTACAACGTACACATCAAACTGCACAACTAACCTATAGCACCCCTCCCCAGGTATGACAATGGTTTGGTCCAGATATTGGTGCCCGTGCCCCGAGTCTGTACCTGAATACAAATCCTAAAAGGTCGCCCTCTCCGTACACAACAAAGCTTTGGTCCAGGTACTGGTGCCCTAGCCAATCCAATGTGGATATATGAGTCTGCAGAATGATCCTATTGAAGCCCTTATCCTATGACAATGGTTTGGTCCAGGTACTGGTTCCCTAGCCAATCCGATGCAGAATGATCCTATCGAAGCCCTTATCCTATGACAATGGTTTGGCCCAGGTCCAGGTTCCCTAGCCAATCCGATGTGGACATATGAGTCCGTACCTGCAGAATGATCCTGTCGAAGCCCTTATCCTATGATGACTGGTGGCTAGACAATGCAGTTGGGGTATATCTGTACTTTACCTACACAATGAATCTATTGGACCCCCCTTTCCCTATGACATATATTTGGTCCAGGAACTGGTCCCCACCTTAATCCAGTGGATGTACAGTAGATCAATGAGTCTGTACCGGCAGATTAAACCTAAAGGACCCCCTTTTTCTATGACAATGGTTTGGTCCAGGAACTGGTGCTCTAGACAATTCAATGGGGTTAGATCGATGAGTTTGCACCTGCAGAATAGACATATTGGACCCCCTCTCCCTACAGGACCTGGGGCCCTAGACAATCTAGATGCACGGTAGATTGATGAGTCTGTACCTTCAGATAAAAACCTAAAGGACCCTTTCCCTTCGACAATGGCTTCATCAAGGTCCTGTCTAGGTGCCCTAGTCAATCCAACGGGGTTAGATTGATGAGTCTGTTCCTGCCCAATAACCCCCGGACCTCCTTACCCTATAGTATGGTCCAGGTGCTGGTGCCCTAAGCCTGAAATGATTGGGGCCTGATCAATAAGATTGTCCCAGCTGTTAGAGACTACGGCAACTTGACTCCATGACACCTAAATATACACCTAAATACAGATCTAACAGCTCCCTCCAATATTCATGACGTTTCCTACTTCCATGTGCCTAAGGGTTGATGAGACCAAACTCATGAAACCCATCGGTGGTCACACAATGGTCGCAAAACAGAATTAAGTAACAAGTAGCAGAGGGTAGTGGGGCCCAAAAAAATCAAGTCAAGGGAGAAATACATTTATGGTACCATCAAGAACCCAAAAAGTAGCCAGGTGGTCAGTCAAGGTTATGGCAAACAATGTGGTCCTAGAGAAGGCTCCTCCCATGTGGTCCCCCATCCATGTGTGATTCATGGGGGTCTAACTCCTGGAACCCCTGAAATCGGGAGAATGGGCGACCTTCTGGTAAAGATGTCCTCTAAACAGTCCCAGAGGTCCTACAGATGGATGCTGATAATAGTGAAGCCAGAACTTCTAGGAGCTTAGGAGACACATACAGGGGGATATAAAGCACAGTCAGAAATCTTTCCATGGGCGACTGAATTGGTGGATACAAACTCAATATACGTGCAATGGGTCCAACCAAACCGGAACCAAAGACAAGGCTGAAAAAATAAGGTGCATTTTCTAAAAACAGCGCCACCCGAGTAGACAGGAAGTGTCTGGTATTACAGCTCATTCCAAATCCAATGAATGAGATTGAGCTGCAATACAGGATACAGCCTCTATGCAAGGGTGGCGCTGTTTCTCCATCCATAAAATCCGACCCGTTTTCTCATAAAATTTCACTGTAGATGTTTTGCAATTTCTCATTTTTTGTGGAGTCCAACGCAAAATCCACTTAAGGAATCTGATTTGGCTCATACATAGCTGCTAGTAGCTAATTGCAGCGCGGAGAGTCTCTTCTGAGTGATTAGACTTCAGCGAGCAGGTGCGAGGAGAGGAAGGGCGCCGGTCCTCCATCCTCCGGTTATCCTCAGGCTGCTGCTGCCCCCGCTGTGCCGAAACATCTATGCACCAGGCGTCTCGGTTAATCTTTGCAGATGTAGCAGGAGAGAAATTCTCGCCGTGATTTATTTCATTTCTGCATCGTGACACATAAGAAAACTAAATAAGGAATTTACTGCAATACATGTGTCTGCCACTAGATGGCGCTGTGCAGAATTGTCTACAGCACCAAGATTCCCCTCAACAGCACAACGTGTGGCCAGATAGGGTATTGCAGTGATACAATCAATTCCAATCGAAATAACCAGTAGAATCACTAAAAAATTTCCATATATCAAACCGCGCCCCAACTTAAATCAGGAGAGATTTTTTTGAATCCAAAAAGTTTTACCTGTAAGGATTTTGTACAAAGCAGCAAGTTAACGGATTCTGGATCCCAAAATCTGGAACATGGATCGTTTTAAGAACGCTGTGTTATCAGGGGTACTGGTCTTTTTGTATTGATCTTTGCCCCCAAATCTTTATCCCCTCTGCGTATTTTTTTCCAAAATTTTTGAAAGTCTAATTGATACAATGTTTTATATTTTTTTTTACATTTTGGTTTATTTTAATCCGATTTTATTAGATCTTAATTACTTTTAATTTGTATTATGATTATTACAATTTTTTTCTAGAATTTTTTCGGTAATTTTGTTGTCTGGTAACAAGTGTTGTGTTGTATTTATAGTACAGGTCTGAGTTTTTGTAATTTTTGAACATTTTATTTTTATAATTGTTTTTTTTTTTACTTTTTAGTGGATTTATACAAACAGTTGGCATGTGCTTACAATTTTTTAACATTTAAAAAAAAAAAACACCATTTGATTTGATGCATTATGGAACAAACATACCTGGAGACTGCTGTAGCTACACTGATGCAGAGACATATCTTGTTTAATCCCTGAGCTGAGTGGTTTTGCTGAAAAAAAACATTTATAAAATTATAATAATGAGGCTCTGTTGCTTCTGTGCTGGGGCTCGGCAGCTTCTCCTCTTACATTAAGTATGCACTGCTCAGAGGATGATGTAATCATTGTGTTGTGCCTGACAGGCAGAAGTAATCAAACACTGCACCATTCCCCAACTCCTGTGTATGAGTCATCAAGCTCAATTTGATTAGTCCTGTCTGGACAGTTCAGGAAGCTCCATGAACTTCAGTCAGCAACACCCAGCTTTCCCAAGATCCTGAATGATATAATTGCTTTTTGAGCAAAACAACTCAGCACAGGGATTAAACAAGATATGTTTCTGCATCAGTGTAGCTACAGCATTCTCAAGGTATATTTGCTTCATACTGCATCAAATCAAATGATAGGTTTCCTTTAATTCTCAGTGAATAAATTACAATTTCTTTATGATGTTCCTCCCCCAAGGGGAAACTTTTTAAACTCTTGAAGCACCTGGGCAGGAGGTGTACAGTAAATTATTGTGTCCCTTGTTGCTAAAACTGAAACATATTATAATATTTAGAAAAAAGAATCTATATTTGTTTGTCCAAAAAAATGTAACTTTCTGAAAATGTAATTGATACAAGTTTAAAAAAAAAATTATATGTTTGACTGTGGGGATCTTCTTATATGTGTTATGCATGGCCTCCTTCCTTCTAAAAATCAACTTTTAAAATAATGCTAATGAGCCTGAAGTGCTCTGGGGGGGTGTTATCAGAGCCCTTTGGTGCTGTAGCTTCGCTGGTTACTGTGTGAGATCACAGCAGGAAGCGCTAAGGGAGCAGGGGTGAGGGGAGACAGTGTAACAGCCTGTGAAGCTGCGGCGTGGAGAAGCACCAGAGCACTTCTGACTCATTAGCATAATTATGAAAGTTGATTTTAGAAGGAAGGAGACCATGGATAACACGTATCAGGAGATGACCACAGTCACGATGCCTGGACCTAGGAGTAAATGCCCCTGGTTATCAGGATGGTAGATTTCCCCTATAGGGGTTCCCCTATAACCCCTGGTATCTATAATACCTGGGGTATCTATAGAAAAGATTATCAACTGTTCTTACAAAAACAGTAACTTTTTAAAAGTCTAATTAACAAAATGTTTTTCTCATTTTAGGATTTTTGTATTTTTTTTTTTTATTCATTAGGATTTTTGTTACATTTTGACTCTTTCCAGCATATTTCGGGATAATTAGCCGGTAAGTGACAATCTCCTGGTGCCGCTGACCTCGTGGGCGCAGGATCCAGACATTTTTTTTTTCCTCTTCTTTTTTACACTTCGTGTTTATTCTGATAACATATCATTTTCTAATTAGCGCGGAGGAGACCTGGTAATTAGCCTCATCTCCGGCTCCTCACTTTCTGCATCGCGCAGGTCACTGTTCTCTAGATGTTTTGTCACTTATATCTCGTAAATGGAATTTTTTTAATTTTTTTTTTTTTTTTTTTTTTGCAGCTAATTTCAACAGACGTGCAATGTTATTGGAAAGAAAATTACTTTCACATTTTCGCATCAACAGAAATGTGCAGAATTTAACTATTTTCGGTCATTCTTTAAACAATTTTTGGCACCCGACCGGGTTCTCATGTGATCACTGGAGATAAAAACCTACTATATGTTATCTAAAGGGAAAGCATCAGCAGCCAATATTAACTATTGCCCCTGGGGAGCTGTGTAATCAGACCTTTGTGTATGTTGTTAGTAGCAGCAGGACTGTGATATACAGATTTATATTCCAGGATTGTACTAGTGGCATGTCCTCACACTACTGTACTCTGAGCTCTCTGCAGCCAGTGTTATGTATTGTCCCTGGAGAGATGTGTAATCAGACCTCACACTGCTGTGCTCTGTGCACTCTGCAGCCAGTGTTATGTATTGTTCCTGGAGAGATGTGTAATCACACCTCACACTGCTGTGCTCTGTGCTCTCTGCAGCCAGTATTTATGTATTGTCCCTGGAGAGATGTATAATCAGACCTCACACTGCTGTGCTCTGTGCTCTCTGCAGCCAGTGTTATGTACTGTCCCTGGAGAGATGTGTAATCAGACCTCACACTGCTGTGCTCTGTGCTCTCTGCAGCCAGTGTTATGTATTGACCCTGGAGAGATGTGTAATCAGACCTCACACTGCTGTGCTCTGTGCTCTCTGCAGCCAGTGTTATGTATTGTCCCTGGAGAGATGTGTAATCACACCTCACACTGCTGTGCTCTGGGCTCTCTGCAGCCAGTGTTATGTATTGTCCCTGGAGAGATGTGTAATCAGACCTCACACTGCTGTGCTCTGTGCTCTCTGCAGCCAGTGTTATGTACTGTCCCTGGAGAGATGTGTAATCATACCTCACACTGCTGTGCTCTGTGCTCTCTGCAGCCAGTGTTATGTATTGTCCCTGGAGAGATGTGTAATCACACCTCACACTGCTGTGCTCTGGGCTCTCTGCAGCCAGTGTTATGTATTGTCCCTGGAGAGATGTGTAATCAGACCTCACACTGCTGTGCTCTGTGCTCTCTGCAGCCAGTGTTATGTATTGTCCCTGGAGAGATGTGTAATCAGACCTCACACTGCTGTGCTCTGTGCTCTCTGCAGCCAGTGTTATGTACTGTCCCTGGAGTGATGTGTAATCATACCTCACACTGCTGTGCTCTGTGCTCTCTGCAGCCAGTGTTATGTACTGTCCCTGGAGTGATGTGTAATCATACCTCACACTGCTGTGCTCCGTGCTCTCTGCAGCCAGTGTTATGTATTGTCCCTGGAGAGATGTGTAATCAGACCTCACACTGCTGTGCTCTGTGCTCTCTGCAGCCAGTGTTATGTACTGTCCCTGGAGTGATGTGTAATCATACCTCACACTGCTGTGCTCTGTGCTCTCTGCAGCCAGTGTTATGTACTGTCCCTGGAGTGATGTGTAATCATACCTCACACTGCTGTGCTCCGTGCTCTCTGCAGCCAGTGCTAGAACTGCATTATACAAATAATGTTATTAGAGCCGAGGAAAACGCTGCTCTTCAAGGGCACGAGAGGAAGAGTCATTACCGGATGACAGCGATCTGCGCCCACGGAAGACGTACTGCCCAGACCGCGCATAAAGAGCGCCACAAAATCACCGCTCAAGGACAGCGCTTAAAGGGAATGGCTAATGAAAAGTGCAGGAAATATTACAGAGCCAGGACCAGACCCAGGACTGTAACAAAACTCCCCGAGACGACATTCACAAAATCACTGGAAGAGACCAACTACAACTATTACTACATAGGGAACCAGGCAGTACTGCAGCAAGTGCTATGAATTGTCCCTGGAGAGATGTGTAACCAGACCTTTGTGTATGGTGTTAGTAGCAGCAGGACTGTGATATATGGATTTATATTCCAGGATTGTACTGTGATCGTGTCCTCACACTGCTGTGCTCTCTGCAGCCAGTGTTATGTATTGTCCCTGGAGAGATGTGTAATCAGACCTCATACTGCTGTGCTCTGTGCTCTCTGCAGCCAGTGTTATGTATTGTCCCTGTAGAGATGTGTAATCAGACCTCACACTGCTGTGCTCTGTGCTCTCTGCAGCCAGTGTTATGTATTGTCCCTGGAGAGATGTGTAATCAGACCTCACACTGCTGTGCTCTGTGCTCTCTGCAGCCAGTGTTATGTATTGTCCCTGGAGTGATGTGTAATCAGTCCTCACACTGCTGTGCTCTGTGCTCTCTGCAGCCAGTGTTATGTATTGTCCCTGGAGAGATATGTAATCAGACCTCACACTGCTGTGCTCTGTGCTCTCTGCAGCCAGTGTTATGTATTGTCCCTGGAGAGATGTGTAATCAGACCTCACACTGCTGTGCTCTGTGCTCTCTGCAGCCAGTGTTATGTATTGTCCCTAGAGAGGTGTGTAATCAGACCTCACACTGCTGTGCTCTGTGCTCTCTGCAGCCAGTGTTATGTACTGTCCCTGGATAGATGTGTAATCAGACCTCACACTGCTGTGCTCTGTGCACTCTGCAGCCAGTGTTATGTATTGTCCCTGGAGAGATGTGTAATCAGACCTCACACTGCTGTGCTCTGTGCTCTCTGCAGCCAGTGTTATGTATTGTCCCTGTAGAGATGTGTAATCAGACCTCACACTGCTGTGCTCTGTGCTCTCTGCAGCCAGTGTTATGTATTGTCCCTGGAGAGATGTGTAATCAGACCTCACACTGCTGTGCTCTGTGCTCTCTGCAGCCAGTGTTATGTATTGTCCCTGTAGAGATGTGTAATCAGACCTCACACTGCTGTGCTCTGTGCTCTCTGCAGCCAGTGTTATGTATTGTCCCTGGAGAGATGTGTAATCAGACCTCACACTGCTGTGCTCTGTGCTCTCTGCAACCAGTGCTATGTATTGTCCCTGGATAGATGTGTAATCAGACCTCACACTGCTGTGCTCTGTGCTCTCTACAGCCAGTGTTATGTATTGTCCCTGGAGAGATGTGTAATCAGACCTCACACTGCTGTGCTTTGTGCTCTCTGCAGCCAGTGTTATGTATTGTCCCTGGAGAGATGTGTAATCAGACCTCACACTGCTGTGCTCTGAGCTCTCTGCAGCCAGTGCTATGTATTGTCCCTGGATAGATGTGTAATCAGACCTCACACTGCTGTGCTCTGTGCTCTCTGCAGCCAGTGTTAGGTATTGTCCCTGGAGAGATGTGTAATCAGACCTCACACTGCTGTGCTCTGTGCTCTCTGCAGCCAGTGTTAGGTATTGTCTCTGGAGAGATGTGTAATCAGACCTCACACAGCTGTGCTCTGTGCTCTCTGCAGCCAGTGTTATGTATTGTCCCTGGAGAGATGTGTAATAAGACCTCTGTGTATGTTGTTAGTAGCAGCAGGACTGTGACATACGGATTTATATTCCAGGATTGTACTGGGGGTATGTCCTCACACTGCTGTGCCCTGTGCTCTCTGCAGCCAGTGTTAGGTATTGTCCCTGGAGAGATGTGTAATCAGACCTCACACTGCTGTGCTCTGTGCTCTCTGCAGCCAGTGTTATGTACTCTCCCTGGAGAGATGTGTAATCAGACCTCACACTGCTGTGCTCTGTGCTCTCTGCAGCCAGTGTTAGGTATTGTCTCTGGAGAGATGTGTAATCAGACCTCACACTGCTGTGCTCTGTGCTCTCTGCACCCAGTATTATGTATTGTCCCTGGAGAGATGAGTAATCAGACCTCACACTGCTTTGCTCTGTGCTCTCTGCAGCCAGTGTTATGTATTGTCCCTGGAGAGATGTGTAATCAGACCTCACACTGCTGTGCTCTGTGCTCTCTGCAGCCAGTGTTATGTACTGTCCCTGGAGAGATGTGTAATCAGACCTCACACTGCTGTGCTCTGTGCTCTCTGCAGCCAGTGTTATGTATTGTCCCTGGAGAGATGTGTAATCAGACCTCACACTGCTGTGCTCTGTGCTCTCTGCAGCCAGTGTTATGTATTGTCCCTGGAGAGATGTGTAATCAGACCTCACACTGCTGTGCTCTGTGCTCTCTGCAGCCAGTGTTATGTATTGTCCCTGGAGAGATGTGTAATCAGACCTCACACTGCTGTGCTCTGTGCTCTCTGCAGCCAGTGTTATGTATTGTCCCTGGAGAGATGTGTAATCAGACCTCACACTGCTGTGCTCTGTGCTCTCTGCAGCCAGTGTAATGTATTGTCCCTGGAGAGATGTGTAATCAGACCTCACACTGCTGTGCTCTGTGCTCTCTGCAGCCAGTGTTATGTATTGTCCCTGGAGAGATGTGTAATCAGACCTCACACTGCTGTGCTCTGTGCTCTCTGCAGCCAGTGTTATGTATTGTCCCTGGAGAGATGTGTAATCAGACCTCACACTGCTGTGCTCTGTGCTCTCTGCAGCCAGTGTTATGTATTGTCCCTGGAGAGATGTGTAATCAGACCTCACACTGCTGTGCTCTGTGCTCTCTGCAGCCAGTGTTATGTATTGTCCCTGGAGAGATGTGTAATCAGACCTCACACTGCTGTGCTCTGTGCTCTCTGCAGCCAGTGTAATGTATTGTCCCTGGAGAGATGTGTAATCAGACCTCACACTGCTGTGCTCTGTGCTCTCTGCAGCCAGTGTTATGTATTGTCCCTGGAGAGATGTGTAATCAGACCTCACACTGCTGTGCTCTGTGCTCTCTGCAGCCAGTGTTATGTACTGTCCCTGGAGAGATGTGTAATCAGACCTCACACTGCTGTGCTCTGTGCTCTCTGCAGCCAGTGTTAGGTATTGTCCCTGGAGAGATGTGTAATCAGACCTCACACTGCTGTGCTCTGTGCTCTCTGCAGCCAGTGTTATGTATTGTCCCTGGAGAGATGTGTAATCAGACCTCACACTGCTGTGATCTGTGCTCTCTGCAGCCAGTGTTATGTATTGTCCCTGGAGAGATGTGTAATCAGACCTCACACTGCTGTGCTCTGTGCTCTCTGCAGCCAGTGTTATGTATTGTCCCTGGAGAGATGTGTAATCAGACCTCACACTGCTGTGATCTGTGCTCTCTGCAGCCAGTGTTATGTATTGTCCCTGGAGAGATGTGTAATCAGACCTCACACTGCTGTGCTCTGTGCTCTCTGTAGCCAGTGTTATGTATTGTCCCTGGAGAGATGTGTAATCAGACCTTGGTGTGTGTTGTACTTGATGTGACAATCTGGGATGAGGTTCATCATATTCAGAACACTTCAAATATTTCGGAGAGAGATGCTACTGTGATTCTTGTGGAGGGATTTTAGGAAGTGAAATTCATTCTCCGCCTTATTACATGTAAGAATCCAAAACCACGAGGCCCCTCCCCCTGAATGACACGCGCAGAGAACATTCGGAGACGCATTGACGCAAATGTTACTGTTCCTTTTTATGCTTTTTATGCAGATTTTTGACATGTTTTTTTCTCGCCTGCACTTTGGCAAATTGTTCCGTCTCAGGAGGCTGTAAAATGTAAAATCTGAATTATGTTTTTGTTTTCCTGCTTTTTTTCCGGTATATTTATAGCCTTTAAAAAAAGTTGCACAGACAGTATGAAATTTATATAAAAGTATCAGAATTCTCAGAAATTCTAGAAATTCTCATGAAGCCCCCGATTCCCTCCCCCGCTCCTGTTTCAAAACTTAAAAGCAGGTAAAGAGGGGTTAGCCAGTGATTGGTGAGCCTTCAGCAGTTGACCATTAGCCCCTCCCCCTCTGCACCCTGTGATTGTGGGGTTCACAAGTCCCCCTTAAAGGGAACCTACCACCACAAATCTACCTATAAAGGTTGATCGGGTGGTAGGTGGATCAATGGGACGTGAGGATAGCCCTTTTAAGGGCTAATCCTCACGTCCCCACACTTTTTTGTTAACTTTTATTAGACTTTTATGCAAATTTACTTATGCGGCTACTGGGGCGTGGAGTAGCCGCATCTGAGGTTACACGTGGCGGCTATTCCACGCCCCGGTAGCCTCTTTTCCCCTCCTACTCACCATCTTCGGCGCGCAGCTCCGTGTAGCTGCGCGCCCTCGTCCGGCGATCCTGCCGTCTGCGCATGCGCAAAAGAGCAGGCCCGCGCCTGCGCGGTCACTGCTCCAAAACAGACGCGGGCCTGCTCTTCTGCGCATGCGCAGACGGCAGGATCGCCGGACGAGGGCGCGCAGCTACACGGAGCTGCGCGCCGAAGATGGTGAGTAGGAGGGGAAAAGAGGCTAACGGGGCGTGGAATAGCCGCCACGTGTAACCTCAGATGCGGCTACTCCACGACTCAGTAGCCGCATAAGTAAATTTGCAGTCTAATAAAAGTGTGGGCTATCCTCACGTCCCATGGATCCACCTACCACCCGATCTACCTTTATAGGTAGATTTGTGGTGGTAGGTTCCCTTAACTTCCTGTTTTGAAGACTCCCAGCATCGGGTCTCGTCCTGGAAGTCCCATGAAAATCAATAGTGCGCAGAACAATGCACAGGACGTCCTGGAATTCATTGCAGAAAGTGGAAGTTTAAAGGTTTTTCAGCTCCCTGGATGTAGAGAAACTAATAAAATCTACTTTTCTTGCTTCACCAACCTATGACATGGGAGAAAGTGACGTCCGGGGGTCAGAGGAAGTGACGGCTTGGGGTTAGAGAAAATGAAGTCCAGTGGGCAGAGGAAGTGATGTCCTGTGATCAGAGGTAGTAGTACCCTGTGCTCAAAGGAAATGAAGTCCTGGGGTCAGCGGAAATTATGTCCTGTGCTCAGAGGAAGGGGCATCCTGGGATAAAAGGAAGTAATGTCCTGAGGCCAGAGGTAGTGACATCCTGTGGTCAGAGGAAGTGACATCCTGAGGTCAGAGGAAGTGATGTCCTGTGATCAGAGGAAGTGACATCCTGTGGTCAGAGGACGTGACATCCTGTGGTCAGAGGACGTGACATCCTGGGGTCAGAGGACGTGACATCCTGGGGTCAGAGGAAGTGATGTCCTGTGATCAGAGGAAGTGACATCCTGTGGTCAGAGGAAGTGACATCCTGTGGTCAGAGGACGTGACATCCTGGGGTCAGAGGAAGTGACATCCTGGGGTCAGGGGAAGTGACATCCTGTGGTCAGGGGACGTGACATCCTGGGGTCAGAGGAAGTGACATCCTGGGGTCAGAGGAAGTGACATCCAGGGGTCAGAGGAAGTGACATCCTGGGGTCAGAAGAAGTGACATCCTGGGGTCAGAAGAAGTGACATCCTGGGGTCAGAGGAAGTGACATCCTGGGGTCAGAGGAAGTGACATCCAGGGGTCAGAGGAAGTGACATCCTGGGGTCAGAAGAAGTGACATCCTGGGGTCAGAAGAAGTGACATCCTGGGGTCAGGGGAAGTGACATCCTGTGGTCAGAGGACGTGACATCCTGGGGTCAGAGGAAGTGACATCCTGGGGTCAGAGGAAGTGACATCCAGGGGTCAGAGGAAGTGACATCCTGGGGTCAGAAGAAGTGACATCCTGGGGTCAGAAGAAGTGACATCCTGGGGTCAGAGGAAGTGACATACTCAGGTCAGAGGAAGTGACATCCTGGGGTCAGAGGAAGTGACATCCTGGGGTCAGAGGAAGTGACATCCTGGGGTCAGAGGAAGTGACATCCTGGGGTCAGACCTTTTTTGTCACTACGTGAAAAGGGGTGCCCCATGTTTAATTGTTATCCACTAGGGGCTCATATTGTGATTGGTTCTGGGTCCTGTATCCCCTGATTGATGGAGAGTCTGGCCGATCCATGGAGCCCCAATCAATTAGGGGGAACCCCAACTTTTCCCTTTCCAGTCCTGGCCAATGGTCACGTAATTCATATCCGTGATCCAACATACGAAATATCCAAAAATAAAGAACCAATAGGAAACAACTATTAGGACCTACAACCGGATTGGCTGTCACTTCCACACTTGACTTCTACCGATTTGACCTCCACGTGTTCCTGAGGAGGAGAGATCTGCACAAAATGCCCGGAAAAACTAAGAAAATGACATTGAAAATTGGATGGAGCCAATAAAAACAGAATCAATACCCGTCCGGAGGGAAACAAAGCCCCGCATCTCCTTTGGCTGAGAGGATCATTCCTTATACTCCACTCGTGTACACAAGGGATCGAAACCAGAGAACGATCCGGCTCTGTAAAGCCTTCACTTGTTTTATTGATTGTGAAAAAACAAAAACACTAAAAATCTTGGTATCAATATTTTTTTTTTGTTACATTTTAAGGAGCCAATGATTTTGCAGTAAAACTTACAGTAAAAAAAATTCATCTAAATTATGTTATGGGGCAATGATGTCTCCTACGAGCTGTTTCTTCTTCAGTTCATTGGCTTTAGGGGAGGGTCACACGAAGACACAAGACCCCACAAAAAATTGCAGTTACATCACAGGATAACCTCCTCTTGACCTTCATGTGTTCCCTTTGTCGATGTATTTGGCTGCTCCATTCCTGGTCTCTCCTCTCCTGCCAGACCCTAAGACTTATGTACATTCAGAGGTCACAGGGGTCAGCGAGCTCATAGTAGGAAGGTGCCTGAACATTATTAGTTTCCTGTTAAGTTCTGACCTCTGTGTTCTGGAGCCAGACCACCATTCTGTATAGCGATTCTTGGCTCCTCTGCCCTGACCTCGGTCATTCAATGACTATTCCTTGCCGAACCCCCTGATGGCTGCACCGGCATCTCTTGTCCCGTCTGGGCCTGCGGTCAATAGTACTGGGGCAGAGTATAGGGTCACTTGGGTAACGCCCTATTCCAAACCAGTCTGGTGGCACAGTGGGTCCATCCAAAAATTTGAGCAGCACAAACGTAGCACAATTCATTGGTACCAGTTTTGCCGGTTGACCTCTGATGACCTCTGGAAACTTTTCTTAATATCTCAAAGATGATAGCGGCACAAACCAGCACAAACGTTTCACACCAATTTAGTTTGGTTTGAACAAGGTGGGGGGGACGGGACAACTTCACTAAGGTCCTTTGTCATTCTGAATACTGCCAGTACTTTACAAAACACTATTTCACATTACCTGGCTCCCTGCCAGCAGTGTGTGGTGAGTGTGGAGGGGCTGCTGCAGCCTGTGTGTGCCCGTGTCTTACTCCCCACACCATCTCCCTCCCGCTACTGCTTGCTCATCAGGGAGCCAAGTAATGTGAACTAAAGTTTTATAAAGTACTGAAATCATTCAAAATGTTGACACTGGCATTATTAAAATCAGCACAGGCTATTGGAATCTTTCACCAGCAAAAAATCGCATTCCTGGTGATGTGACCCTCTAAATGTAACAAAGCGATTACATTACAATTTTGGTAAATATTTGAGCCTTTTTTGCTATTATTCCATGTTCACAGGTTGCGATGTGCTGCGGGGACCTCGCCATGAGGGAGATGAATGTGGCGTCCCCGTGATGATGTCCGCGTTGGTCGCTCTTGCGGTCTAATTCCAATCCTCCCATTTCTTTTGTAAATTGAAGTGACACGGGACGCCGGGTGACTGCGCCCATAAATCACCTCCCGGAGCCTCTGGAAGGCGGCCGTGGAATTGAAGTCATTTTGCTTGGTTCTCGCGTCCCCTATGAGGAAGCCTCGCAGCGGTTTTTAATGTCGCTGTTCATAGACCGCTCTGTCCAATCTCTGCTCCATAATGCGGCCCTAATAAAACTTGTGGGTGACGGGTGGAGAAGCTTCCGTCCTTATGTCAGCACATTGCAGGACCCCGGGGCAGCAGCCACTTACCGGCCTCAGGACTGATCCCGGCCCCCGATTCCTCCATAGTAATGGCAGCCGCTAGGATGTAGCATCACTCTATCATCTGATCCTGGGAATGAAGGGGTCACAGCATCCAAATCATCAGTAATTGCTCCAATAGTCCAGACACCTCCTACAGGGGGCGCCACTGAGCCAATCTATTCCTGCAGACCAGATCTATCTATCTCATATCTATCTATCTATCTATCTATCTCATATCTATCTATCTCATATCTATCTATCTATCTCCTATCTATCTATCTATCTATCTCATATCTATCTATCTCATATCTATCTATCTATCTCCTATCTATCTATCTATCTATCTCATATCTATCTATCTATCTCCTATCTATCTATCTATCTATCTATCTATCTCATATCTATCTATCTCATATTTATCTATCTCCTATCTATCTATCTATCTATCTACCTCATATCTATCTATCTATCTATCTATCTATCTCCTATCTATCTCATATCTATCTATCTCCTATCTATCTATCTATCTATCTATCTATCTATCTCATATCTATCTATCTATCTCCTATCTATCTATCTATATCATATCTATCTATCTATCTATCTATCTATCTATCTCATATCTATCTATCTATCTATCTCATATCTATCTATCTATCTATCTATCTATCTCATATCTATCTATCTATCTATCTATCTCATATCTATCTATCTATCTACAAAAAGAAAGTCCAAGCAGCACAAACCTTCAGAGAAAAAGAGAATTGGGTGCAGGCAACCCAGGACCGGGCCTCAGGTCCTCCAGTAGTAGTATAAAGAAAGCGGGCAGCACTCCGTTGTAGATAAAAGTAAAAAAGTGTCTTTATTCCATAGTGAGCAACTGTGGTAGTATAAAGAAAGCGGGCAGCACTCCGTTGTAGATAAAAGTAAAAAAGTGTCTTTATTCCATAGTGAGCAACTGTGACAGCTGTCACAGTTGCTCACTATGGAATAAAGACACTTTTTTACTTTTATCTACAACGGAGTGCTGCCCGCTTTCTTTATACTATCTATCTATCTATCTATCTATCTATCTATCTCATATCTATCTATCTATCTATCTCATATCTATCTATCTATCTATCTCCTATCTACCTCATATATATCTATCTATCTATCTATCTATCTATCTATCTCCTATCTATCTCATATCTATCTATCTATCTATCTATCTATCTATCTCCTATCTATCTATCTATCTATCTCATATCTATCTATCTATCTCCTATCTATCTCATATCTATCTATCTATCTATCTATCTATCTATCTATCTCATATCTATCTATCTATCTATCTATCTCATATCTATCTATCTATCTATCTATCTCATATCTATCTATCTATCTATCTCCTCGCACTTCTGTACTATAGACCAGTAGTATATACTGTGTATATATATACAGCTGGCAGTGAGGTCCTTATATCAGCCCCTTGTATGAGGAGACATGTATACGGCATCTGTCCCTCTCTCCATCTGTCTCTCCCTGTAGGATCCTTCTCTATTTTATTAGCCATGACAAAAAAGAATCTTAACCAGTCCATAAAAGTGCGCGCCCCCCACCGCGCCACGGCTGATGTGTTTGCCATTTGTACATAATTATCCTGCCAAAACCCGGAGCCGCGCATGACAAGGTCTGTGTCTCCCGCTTCAGCTTCTTGTCTGCAGATCTGAAAAGTCATCTAAAAGTCAGAAACCGGCGATAAAACCCGTCAGGTACAGCGCCCGTAAAACACCGCCGCCTCATTGCCTCGCCGAAGTCATAAAAACACACAATGCTGGGAAAGAGGAAACCCAGGCTCAGCCTTTCACCACCGGCTTCTACTGTGATGCAGAGATTCTGGGTTTATTAATTTCATAATAGATAAGCTTTCCTGTTACACTGAACCAAAACTGCTGCATCTCTTCACAATGTCATGTAGTGTAATTAAAGGATAAAATTCTAGCTACCTACAGCCACCACTAGAGGGAGCTAAGTGCATACAGATACCTACAGCCACCACCAGGGGAAGCTAAGTGCATACAGATACCTACAGCCACCACTAGGGGGAGCTAAGTGCATACAGATACCTACAGCCACCACTAGGGGGAGCTAAGTGCATACAGATACCTACAGCCACCACTAGGGGGAGCTAAGTGCATACAGATACCTACAGCCACTACTAGCGGGAGCTAAGTGCATACAGATATCTCCCCCCTAGAGGTGGCTGTAGGTATCTGTAAGCACTTAGCTCCCCCTAGTGGTGGCTGTAAGTCACTGTATGCTCTTAGCTCCCCCTAGAGGTGGCTGTAGGTATCTGTATGCACTTAGCTACCCCTAGTGGTGGCTGTAGGTAAGTGCATACAGATATCTACAGCCACCACTAAAGGGAGCTAAGTGCATACAGATACCTACAGCCACCACTAGGGGGAGCTAAGTGCATACAGATACCTACAGCCACCACTAGCGGGAGCTAAGTGCATACAGATATCTCCCCCCTAGAGGTGGCTGTAGGTATCTGTATGCACTTAGCTCCCCCCTAGAGGTGGTTGTAGGTATCTGTAAGCACTTAGCTCCCCCTAGTGGTGGCTGTAAGTCACTGTATGCTCTTAGCTCCCCCTAGAGGTGGCTGTAGGTATCTGTATGCACTTAGCTACCCCTAGTGGTGGCTGTAGGTAAGTGCATACAGATACCTACAGCCACCTCTAGGGGGGAGATAAGTGCATACAGATACCTGCAGCCACCTCTAGGGTAAGATAAGTGCATACAGATACCTACAGCCACCACTAGGGGGAGCTAAGTGCATACAGATACATACAGCCACCTCTAGGGGAAGCTAAGTGCATACAGATACCTACAGCCACCACTAGGGGGAGCTAAGTGCATACAGATACATACAGCCACCTCTAGTGGGAGCTAAGTGCATACAGATATCTACAGCCATCTTTAGGGTAAGATTAGGGCATATAGAAATCTACAGCCACCTCTAGTAGGAGCTAAGTGCATAAATACCTACAGCCACCTCTAGTAGGAGCTAAGTGCATAAATACCTACAGCCACCTCTAGGGGGAGCTAAGTGTATACAGATACCTACAGCCACCTCTAGGGTGAGCTAAGTGCATAGATACCTAGAGCCACCTCTATGGGGAGATAGGTGCATACAGATGCCTACAGCCACCCACAGATAGCTCCCACAAGAGGTGGCTGTAGGTAAGTGTATACAGATTCCTACAGTCAAAAAAGTTGAGAGCCCCCCCTTCGTTTGTGCGGTAAGTCACCTAATATTTTGCGGATATTTTGAGGACATGACCGCAGGGCCACAGACCATCCATGTAGTCACATGCTCAATAAGATCAATGGACCCTCCTGATAGGGTTGTCTTCTGCAAGACCTTCAGGTTCCACGTTCGCCTCAGAACCAGGGTCCACCTTAGGTGAGTTCTGTTGAGCAGTAGACCCTATAGTAAAATATAGTAGAACAAGCTGTAGATTTTCATCAAAAAATAGGATTTTTCTTTGAATTTTATTTTTGTATTCTGTTGTTAATCGAGTCAGTTCCGGAGTTTTGCACGAATGGACTGTGACGGGTCAACAAGCGCGATGTAAATCATTGATAGTGAAAGTGTTTATCTACGCCGAGCGTCTGCGGCCCATCCGGAGCTTCTCCCTCCCCGGACCCATCCGCTCGATAGCCTCTGGTAAAAATCAATCCTCGCGGAAGTCAATCTCCATCAGTCTGCGTGAAGGATGGGAAGTCTACAGTGACAGCTTCGATACAAACTGTCTCCGCTCCGTTCTGCTGCGCTCCGTAATAATCTTTCTCTTCCCCTGATCCAAGGTCAATGATAGTTTAAATCTCTATCAGGATGGAATAGATACGGAATATAGGGAGTTATCCGTCCTCATCCATCCACTCGTAGACGACGCGCTCCAAATGCCATTTGTTTAGGTTTCTTGCTTGGAATCCGTAACTTTGTCGATCTTCCTTTGTTAAGGCAGGGAATTCAAAAAGTTCCAGAATATTCTGTAAGTTCTCAAAGTTAGGTTCTCTTTTTGCCAATGAGATGATGAATGGTCCAAAAAGTTGACAAACTGTCAAACTCCAGTATGTGGATAGAAGTTCTTTCTTAGATGAGTACCGTATATACTCGAGTATAAGCCAAGGTATCTAATTGTACTACAAAAAAACTCCCCTCATTATGAAATGTCCAGCAGCCTCCCCTAACTAATGAAATGCCCAGCAGCCTCCCCCACTAATGAAATGCCCAGCAGCCTCCCCCACTAATAAAATGCCCAGCAGCCTCCCCCACTAATGAAATGCCCAGCAGCCTCCCCCACTAATAAAATGCCCAGCAGCCTCCCCCACTAATGAAATGCCCAGCAGCCTCCCCCACTAATAAAATGCCCAGCAGCCTCCCCCACTAATAAAATGCCCAGCAGCCTCCCCCACTAATGAAATGCCCAGCAGCTTCCCCCATTAATGAGATACCAAGAATCCTCCTCCTCTAATGAAATGCACAACAGCCTCCCCTCACTAATGAAATTCCCAGCAGCCTAACCCATTAATGAAATGGCCAGCAGCCTCCCCCACTAATAAAATTCCCAGCAGCCTCCCCCACTAATGAAATGCCCAGCAGCCTCCCCCACTAATAAAATGCCCAGCAGCCTAACCCACTAATGAAAAATGGCCAGCAGCCTCCCCCACTACTGAAGTGCCTAGTTAATTCCCCCTCTAATGAGATACCAAGAATCCCCCTGCTCTAATGAAATGCCCAGCAGCTTCCCCTTGTAATGAGATACCAAGAATCCTCCTCCTCTAATGAAATGCACAACAGCCTCCCCCACTAATGAAATGCCCAGCAGCGTCCCCCTCTAATGAGATACCAAGAATCCTCCTCCTCTAATGAAATGCCCAGCAGCCTCCCCTCACTAATAAAATGCCCAGTAGCCTCCCCCACTAATTAAAGCTTTGTGTATATCCAGAGGGCAGCATGGTGAGAAGCGGGAAAAGGCTAAAGCTCTCAAAGGAGGCAAAGACACAGGTAAATATATGCAAAGTTATGTCTAATGGGAGAAATTTTTGAAAACCGGCCAACCACTTTAAGATGCCTTGTGGTTTCCATTTGAAGCCCCCTGGTAGGTCGGAAGCTTTGGTCGTCACACGACCCTTGTGACAAGGTAGACATGGCCTTACGCCCTCCTGTGCTGCTGAGGCCAATGACTGGCCGACACTGGTGTCAACAAGTGATCTAAGTAATAGGGGGTCAAAACAAGGTAGGTGAAGGTAGGATTATTTATCATTGCTAACAAAAATTTTCGATAGCAGGGAACCCCGTTAAAAACTTTGCCGCAGCCCCCCGTCACGTGTTACACCATCACTTGTTGTGATGAAGGACTAATCAGTATTAGGGGTGAAGGCAGTCGTGAGTCTTCCTCTCCTCCAGAGCCGCCTGCACTTTCATGACAGCTAATAAACCAGATTTTGGCAGCGTCCGCCTTTAAATTAAACAAACCCCCCATTTTAATTAGACGACCTTAATACGTGTGCCCATGAGCCGGCGCTGGGCTGACTACGCTCCAATCTGTCTTGTCTGTCTCTCGATTAACATGAATCCCCAAGCCGAAAAGCTTTCAAGTAAAATACAATCTGGTAAAATAGTTTTGAGTAATTGCAACATTTACCGGCTCGCCCTCCCCCCCGTCCGCAGAAAACATACACAGATTGGGGAAGTAAATGAGTCCTGCAATATGGAGCCATGTTAAGTAATGGCTCCGCATCTCCGCATCCTGGAGTCGCAGGGAAATGGAATTCGGAATTGATGGATTTTCTTCTTAAATTTATCACTTTATTTTCCGAATTCTATTTTTGTTGAGTTGTTTTGTTGAAAAAAATCAATCGTACAGAGCAGAGTGCTACAATAATGGAGAGGGGTGGGACTGTAGGTCGTAGAGAGTCAATGCCCGGCTCTTTAACAAGCCTTGAAAGATAGTAGGGATAACCAAGATGTGGATTCATAGAGAAGGAGCTGTTTTGCGGTGTTTGGCTCTCATCAGTGCAGTCTAGGAATCGGTGGACTTATGCCCATTGTCCATGAGCTCGTTCGGTCCGAGAAACTTGATCCGGCAGAACTGATCTTAGCGTGCCTGATCCACTTGGACATCCCAAAACCCTCAAGTGCAAGGGGTAATTTTTTTGAACCAAACTTGATATTGACCACCTGGGCCAGAAGTGTTGTGGTCACCGGACCTCAGCAGCCAATCACTTGCCTCAGCAGGACCTGTTGACCTGCAATAAGTGACATCACCTAGAATCGCTAAGGATTCTGATTGGCCAGAACCCCCCCAATGACTGCCGACTTGTCTGTCCAAGCTGGGAACATCAGTGAACCAACTGGGCACCACAATGATGGAAAGGGAAAGCGGAACATGGAAAGTATAGGCAACGAGGCTCTTTTACTAAGGGTCCGTCAAATTGCCCCGGGTTTTTGGCACACGCGATTGGAAGGTGGCGCATCGGCGCTGGCTTGAACGTGACAGAAATCGGAGGGCGGGCCATCGGACAACCAAATGGATTCGGACAAACCGCGGAATTTAAAAAATGAAATGTGTCGCAAAATCACGCACTTACATGCATCGGGAAGAATCAGGTAAACTCTGGTTGACCTCAACGAGGAAGCGACAGATGCAGGAACTCGGGCGCATGATCTTAGTGAATGGCAGCAAACCCGCGGGAACGCACCGCGGGAACGCGACTGGACCGGGTAAGAAAATATGCCCCAATATGTTTTAACCAGTTCCCAATTGGTTTTATAAAAATTTCAAAAAAATACAGTTAAGAAGGACCCTAATAAGAATCTACATTAGTTTGCCAAACCCTACTATGCACTAACAAAGGGAAAACACCCTAAAATTAAGCGAAATTCTCTCTAACAAGATATCCCTTAGTGCAATACTAGAGGTATCCTACACATCCAGCAATCTACAAGGGGCTATTGAACGTTAGTTGCCCCTCATCAGTGTAGAGCAGAAACCTTTCATACGGCTTCTGACTATGGCTCGGTCATTTCCTTAATCACGTCAATCATTATGGAAACAAAATGACAAGGCTTTGTATGTAGTTAGGGGCTTTCTATTTTTCCCTGGGATGACCACAAATCATGCAAATGAGATAGTTGGTGCACAAGGGGCGGGGCCATGTTGACTAGTGCACCAGTTTTCTTCTTTCTAAGCCGCCTTTCTACAAAGATGTCTAAGATTCTATACGGGATAGTGATAAGATAGTGATGGTGAAAAAAGAAGAAAACTGGAGAATCGGCAGACATTGCCCCGCCCTTTGAGCACCGAGGAGCTAATTTGCATGAAATTAAAAACTGAAATTTCTTTCAAATGACAGATCATTAGGAAAGAGAAAATATTAGTCTGGGGCTTACACGGCGCCCTCCACGTTGCGGCCTTTACTCGGGGTGTAAGAGATTTGGCTCCTTTTAAACGTGAAATACAGATTTTCAATAATTGTTCTTCTAATAATATATTGTTGTTATTCGTCTATCACTACCCATAATGCTCCGCTGCAAACTGGAGAACATCATCGGATCTGGATAAAATTCAGCTATCGACAGATGGCTTTAACAGCAAGACTAAAACAAAGCCATTAAAAATCAGATAAGCGGCAGATTCCTCCCCACGCAGGAAAATCAATGGAGCTGATATTACGACGCGTTTCTGCTATTACGGCGTTTACAGATAATTTGTAATAAAAATGTATAACTCTGAGGGAGCGCACTTATAATACCGCCACCCAGTACTGGACCGCAGGCAGCGCCCAGAGTGCTCCAGAGCTGCACTCCGCATGAGCGCTTAGCTAAATTGCCACTTTAATGACAAACTCTGTCTTCAGAGATAGTTACTATAACCAATAAACACTTGTATATAACATCCCCCCCCCCCGGCCCCCGACAGAAGGAGAAGCCGCAGGCAACTAAGAACGTTACAAATAATCTGCCAATAAATTCTTCACCTTAAATTTTTTATCGGAAAGTTTACTTTATGGTTCATGAAATTACAATTCTGGAACCTAACAGCAGCTAGAAGCAGCAATATACAGTATTATAGTAGTTATATTCTTGTACATAGGGGGCAGTATTATAGTAGTTATATTCTTGTACATAGGAGGCAGTATTATAGTAGTTATATTCCTGTACATAGGGGTAGTATTATAGTAGTTATATTCTTGTACATAGGGGGCAGTATTATAGTAGTTATATTCTTGTACATAGGGGGCAGTATTATAGTAGTTATATTCCTGTACATAGGGGGCAGTATTATAGTAGTTATATTCTTGTACATAGGGGGCAGTATTATAGTAGTTATATTCTTGTACATAGGGGGCAGTATTATAGTAGTTATATTCTTGTACATAGGGGGCAGTATTATAGTAGTTATATTCCTGTACATAGGGGGCAGTATTATAGTAGTTATATTCCTGTACATAGGGGGCAGTATTATATTAGTTATATTCCTGTACATAGGGGGCAGTATTATAGTAGTTATATTCTTGTACATAGGGGGCAGTATTATAGTAGTTATATTCCTGTACATAGGGGGCAGTATTATAGTAGTTATATTCCTGTACATAGGGGGCAGTATTATAGTAGTTATATTCCTGTACATAGGGGGCAGTATTATAGTAGTTATATTCCTGTACATAGGGGGCAGTATTATAGTAGTTATATTCCTGTACATAGGGGGCAGTATTATAGTAGTTATATTCTTGTACATAGGGGTCAGTATTATAGTAGTTATATTCTTGTACATAGGAGGCAGTATTATAGTAGTTATATTCTTGTACATAGGGGGCAGTATTATAGTAGTTATATTCCTGTACATAGGGGGCAGTATTATAGTAGTTATATTCCTGTACATAGGGGGCAGTATTATAGTAGTTATATTCTTGTACATAGGGGTCAGTATTATAGTAGTTATATTCTTGTACATAGGGGGCAGTATTATAGTAGTTATATTCCTGTACATAGGGGGCAGTATTATAGTAGTTATATTCCTGTACATAGGGGGCAGTATTATAGTAGTTATATTCTTGTACATAGGGGTCAGTATTATAGTAGTTATATTCTTGTACATAGGAGGCAGTATTATGATAGTTATATTCTTGTACATAGGAGGCAGTATTATAGTAGTTATATTCCTGTACATAGGGAGCAGTATTATAGTAGTTATATTCTTGTACATAGGGGTCAGTATTATAGTAGTTATATTCTTGTACATAGGGGGCAGTATTATAGTAGTTATATTCTTGTACATAGGAGGCAGTACTATAGTAGTTATATTCCTGTACATAGGGAGCAGTATTACAGTAGTTATATTCTTGTACATAGGGGGCAGTATTATAGTAGTTATATTCCTGTACACAGGGGGCAGTATTATAGTAGTTATATTCCTGTACATAGGGGGCAGTATTATAGTAGTTATATTCTTGTACATAGGGGGCAGTATTATAGTAGTTATATTCTTGTACGTAAGGGCAGTATTATAGTAGTTATATTCTTGTACATAGGGGGCAGTATTATAGTAGTTATATTCTTGTACATAGGGGGGCAGTATTATAGTAGTTATATTCCTGTACATAGGAGGCAGTATTATAGTAGTTATATTCTTGGACATAGGGGGCAGTATTATAGTAGTTATATTCCTGTACATAGGGGGCAGTATTATAGTAGTTATATTCTTGTACATAGAGGACAGTATTATAGTAGTTATATTCTTGTACATAGGGGGGCAGTATTATAGTAGTTATATTCCTGTACATAGGAGGCAGTATTATAGTAGTTATATTCTTGTACATAGGGGGCAGTATTATAGTAGTTATATTCCTGTACATAGGGGGCTGTATTATAGTAGTTATATTCTTGTACATAGGGGGCAGTATTATAGTAGTTATATTCCTGTACATAGGGACAGTATTATAGTAGTTATATTCTTGTACATAGGGGGCGGTATTATAGTAGTTATATTCTTGTACATAGGGGGTAGTATTATAGTAGTTATATTCCTGTACATAGGGGGCAGTATTATAGTAGTTATATTCTTGTACATAGGGGGCAGTATTATAGTAGTTATATTCCTGTACATAGGGGGCAGTATTATAGTAGTTATATTCTTGTACATAGGGGGCAGTATTATAGTAGTTATATTCCTGTACATAGGGGGCAGTATTATAGTAGTTATATTCTTGTACATAGGGGGCAGTATTATAGTAGTTATATTCTTGTACATAGGAGGCAGTATTATAGTAGTTATATTCTTGTACATAGGGGGCAGTATTATAGTAGTTATATTCTTGTACATAGGGGGCAGTATTATAGTAGTTATATTCTTGTACATAGGAGGCAGTATTATAGTAGTTATATTCTTGTACATAGGGGGCAGTATTATAGTAGTTATATTCCTGTACATAGGGACAGTATTATAGTAGTTATATTCTTGTACATAGGGGGTGGTATTATAGTAGTTATATTCCTGTACACAGGGGGCAGTATTATAGTAGTTATATTCCTGTACATAGGGGGCAGTATTATAGTAGTTATATTCTTGTACATAGGGGGCAGTATTATAGTAGTTATATTCTTGTACATAGGGGGCAGTATTATAGTAGTTATATTCTTGTACATAGGGGTCAGTATTATAGTAGTTATATTCTTGTACATAGGAGGCAGTATTATAGTAGTTATATTCTTGTACATAGGGGGCAGTATTATAGTAGTTATATTCTTGTACATAGGGGGCAGTATTATAGTAGTTATATTCTTGTACATAGGAGGCAGTATTATAGTAGTTATATTCTTGTACATAGGGGGCAGTATTATAGTAGTTATATTCCTGTACAAAGGGACAGTATTATAGTAGTTATATTCTTGTACATAGGGGGTGGTATTATAGTAGTTATATTCCTGTACACAGGGGGCAGTATTATAGTAGTTATATTCCTGTACATAGGGGGCAGTATTATAGTAGTTATATTCTTGTACATAGGGGGCAGTATTATAGTAGTTATATTCCTGTACATAGGGGGCAGTATTATAGTAGTTATATTCTTGTACATAGGGGGCAGTATTATAGTAGTTATATTCTTGTACATAGGAGGCAGTATTATAGTAGTTATATTCTTGTACATAGGGGGCAGTATTATAGTAGTTATATTCTTGTACATAGGGGGCAGTATTATAGTAGTTATATTCTTGTACATAGGAGGCAGTATTATAGTAGTTATATTCTTGTACATAGGGGGCAGTATTATAGTAGTTATATTCATGTACATAGGGGGCAGTATTATAGTAGTTATATTCTTGTACATAGGGGGCAGTATTATAGTAGTTATATTCTTGTACATAGGGGGCAGTATTATAGTAGTTATATTCTTGTACATAGGGGGCAGTATTATAGTAGTTATATTCCTGTACATAGGGGGCAGTATTATAGTAGTTATATTCCTGTACATAGGGGGCAGTACTATAGTAGTTATATTCCTGTACATAGGGGGCAGTATTATAGTAGTTATATTCTTGTACATAGGGGGAAGTATTATAGTAGTTATATTCTTGTACATAGGGGGCAGTATTATAGTAGTTATATTCATGTACATAGGGGGCAGTATTATAGTAGTTATATTCTTGTACATAGGGGGCAGTATTATAGTAGTTATATTCTTGTACATAGGGGGCAGTATTATAGTAGTTATATTCTTGTACATAGGGGGCAGTATTATAGTAGTTATATTCCTGTACATAGGGGGCAGTATTATAGTAGTTATATTCCTGTACATAGGGGGCAGTACTATAGTAGTTATATTCCTGTACATAGGGGGCAGTATTATAGTAGTTATATTCTTGTACATAGGGGGAAGTATTATAGTAGTTATATTCTTGTACATAGGGGGCATTATTATAGTAGTTATATTCCTGTACATAGGGGGCAGTATTATAGTAGTTATATTCTTGTACATAGGGGGCAGTATTATAGTAGTTATATTCTTGTACATAGGGGGCAGTATTATAGTAGTTATATTCTTGTACATAGGGGGCAGTATTATAGTAGTTATATTCTTGTACATAGGGGGCAGTATTATAGTAGTTATATTCTTGTACATAGGGGGCAGTATTATAGTAGTTATATTCTTGTACATAGGAGGCAGTATTATAGTAGTTATATTCTTGTACATAGGGGGCAGTATTATAGTAGTTATATTCCTGTACATAGGGGGCAGTATTATAGTAGTTATATTCCTGTACATAGGGGGCAGTATTATAGTAGTTATATTCCTGTACATAGGGGGCAGTATTATAGTAGTTATATTCCTGTACATAGGGGGCAGTAATATAGTAGTTATATTCTTGTACATAGGGGGCTGTATTATAGTAGTTATATTCTTGTACATAGGGGGCAGTATTATAGTAGTTATATTCCTGTACATAGGGACAGTATTATAGTAGTTATATTCTTGTACATAGGGGGCGGTATTATAGTAGTTATATTCTTGTACATAGGGGGTAGTATTATAGTAGTTATATTCCTGTACACAGGGGGCAGTATTATAGTAGTTATATTCCTGTACATAGGGGGCGGTATTATAGTAGTTATATTCTTGTACATAGGGGGCAGTATTATAGTAGTTATATTCCTGTACATAGGGGGCAGTATTATAGTAGTTATATTCTTGTACATAGGGGGCAGTATTATAGTAGTTATATTCTTGTACATAGGAGGCAGTATTATAGTAGTTATATTCTTGTACATAGGGGGCAGTATTATAGTAGTTATATTCTTGTACATAGGGGGCAGTATTATAGTAGTTATATTCATGTACATAGGGGGCAGTATTATAGTAGTTATATTCTTGTACATAGGGGGCAGTATTATAGTAGTTATATTCTTGTACATAGGAGGCAGTATTATAGTAGTTATATTCTTGTACATAGGGGGCAGTATTATAGTAGTTATATTCTTGTACATAGGGGGCAGTATTATAGTAGTTATATTCATGTACATAGGGGGCAGTATTATAGTAGTTATATTCTTGTACATAGGGGGCAGTATTATAGTAGTTATATTCATGTACATAGGGGGCAGTATTATAGTAGTTATATTCTTGTACATAGGGGGCAGTATTATAGTAGTTATATTCTTGTACATAGGGGGCAGTATTATAGTAGTTATATTCTTGTACATAGGGGGCAGTATTATAGTAGTTATATTCCTGTACATAGGGGGCAGTATTATAGTAGTTATATTCCTGTACATAGGGGGCAGTACTATAGTAGTTATCTTCCTGTACATAGGGGGCAGTATTATAGTAGTTATATTCTTGTACATAGGGGGAAGTATTATAGTAGTTATATTCTTGTACATAGGGGGCAGTATTATAGTAGTTATATTCATGTACATAGGGGGCAGTATTATAGTAGTTATATTCTTGTACATAGGGGGCAGTATTATAGTAGTTATATTCTTGTACATAGGGGGCAGTATTATAGTAGTTATATTCTTGTACATAGGGGGCAGTATTATAGTAGTTATATTCCTGTACATAGGGGGCAGTATTATAGTAGTTATATTCCTGTACATAGGGGGCAGTACTATAGTAGTTATATTCCTGTACATAGGGGGCAGTATTATAGTAGTTATATTCTTGTACATAGGGGGAAGTATTATAGTAGTTATATTCTTGTACATAGGGGGCATTATTATAGTAGTTATATTCCTGTACATAGGGGGCAGTATTATAGTAGTTATATTCTTGTACATAGGGGGCAGTATTATAGTAGTTATATTCTTGTACATAGGGGGCAGTATTATAGTAGTTATATTCTTGTACATAGGGGGCAGTATTATAGTAGTTATATTCTTGTACATAGGGGGCAGTATTATAGTAGTTATATTCTTGTACATAGGAGGCAGTATTATAGTAGTTATATTCTTGTACATAGGGGGCAGTATTATAGTAGTTATATTCTTGTACATAGGGGGCAGTATTATAGTAGTTATATTCCTGTACATAGGGGGCAGTATTATAGTAGTTATATTCCTGTACATAGGGGGCAGTATTATAGTAGTTATATTCTTGTACATAGGAGGCAGTATTATAGTAGTTATATTCTTGTACATAGGGGCAGTATTATAGTAGTATATTCTTGTACATAGGGAGCAGTATTATAGTAGTTATATTCTTGTACATAGGGGGCAGTATTATAGTAGTTATATTCCTGTACATAGGGGGCAGTATTATAGTAGTTATATTCCTGTACATAGAGGGCAGTATTATAGTAGTTATATCCCTGTACATAGGGGGCAGTATTATAGTAGTTATAGTCTTGTACATAGGGGGCAGTATTATAGTAGTTATATTCCTGTACATAGGGGGAGTATTATAGTAGTTATATTCCTGTACATAGGGGGCAGTATTATAGTAGTTATATTCTTGTACATAGGGGGCAGTATTATAGTAGTTATATTCCTGTACATAGGGGGCAGTATTATAGTAGTTATATTCCTGTACATAGGGGGCAGTATTATAGTAGTTATATTCTTGTACATAGGGGACAGTATTATAGTAGTTATATTCCTGTACATAGGGGGCAGTAATATAGTAGTTATATTCTTGTACATAGGGGGCAGTATTATAGTAGTTATATTCTTGTACATAGGGGGTCATTAGGTAACATATACCATTATGAAGAGCACTCAGTCAGTACATTAGGGCAGTGAAAATCCCAGACAAACATGAAATTCTGATTTGCTCAGTAATAGAACGATCTATATTCTCCTTGGTGGAGTTTGACATCTCATGTGATTTCACCAATAATTAAAGGAGCCTCGACTTATTAATTTGCAATAATTCTCAGTGAATTGCTGGTGGGTAATGATTTCGGATGTCTCGTTCTGTCAAACATCTGACTATTCTACAGTCTCGGACTCGATCAATAACTAATTCCCATGTAAATATTTACAGAATTCCACATTGACGAATAGAAGAAACATCATCTGGAGGAACGTTCTGCGTCCTTATCGTGATGAGCGGATCTCAGGGCGTATGGGAAAGGATTAACCCCTGCATCTCTGAAAGGAATGAAGCTGCGTAGATAAGAGTGTGGTTAGTGTTGACCAGCACCAGACAGCGGACCCATAACTGGGTCTAATCAACACTTGTCCCATAGAGATTACATTGTCACTTGTAGAATGTTACATTGTATAACCCGGTGACCTTCACTTCCATAGAACATCAGGAAACTTGCACTCAAGTGTAATGAGGGTGTGTCCTCACACTGCGGTGCTCTGTGCTCTCTGCAGCCAGTGTTATGCATTGTCCCTGGAGAGATGTGTAATCAGACCTCACACTGCTGTGCTCTGTGCTCTCTGCAGCCAGTGTTATGTATTGTCCCTGGAGAGATGTGTAATCAGACCTCACACTGCTGTGCTCTGTGCTCTCTGCAGCCAGTGTTATGTATTGTCCCTGGAGAGATGGGTAATCAGACCTCACACTGCTGTGCTCTGTGCTCTCTGCAGCCAGTGTTATGTATTGTCCCTGGAGAGATGTGTAACCAGACCTCACACTGCTGTGCTCTGTGCTCTGTGCAGCCAGTGTTATGTATTGTCCCTGGAGAGTTGTGTAATCAGACCTCACACTGCGGTGCTTTGTGCTCTCTGCAGCCAGTGTTATGTATTGTCCCTGGAGAGATGTGTAATCAGTCCTCACACTGCTGTGCTCTGTGCTCTGTGCAGCCAGTGTTATGTATTGTCCCTGGAGAGTTGTGTAATCAGACCTCACACTGCGGTGCTTTGTGCTCTCTGCAGCCAGTGTTATGTATTGTCCCTGGAGAGATGTGTAATCAGTCCTCACACTGCTGTGCTCTGTGCTCTCTGCAGCCAGTGTTATGTATTGTCCCTGGAGAGATGTGTAATCAGACCTCACACTGCTGTGCTCTGTGCTCTCTGCAGCCAGTGCCTTGTATTGTCCCTGAAGAGATGTGTAATCAGACCTCACACTGCGGTGCTCTGTGCTCTCTGCAGCCAGTGCCTTGTATTGTCCCTGAAAAGATGTGTAATCAGTCCTTTCCGTATGTTATTAGTAGCAGCAGGACAGTGATATATGGATTTTTATTCCAGGATTGTAGCTTCAACAAGTGCCCTGGGAGTGTCCTCACACTGCTGTGCTCTTATATTTCTGCATTTAAGTTATCCAAAGCCTCTCCCTTCTGCTATGTTACTACTCTAGTACTAATTTAGACACCCGTAACAGTTGTTAAACACAGCAGAGGAGAAGCAAAGTGAAGAGCTCAATTTCAAGTACAGCCCTGCTGCTACTAACAATATACATAAAGATATACTTACACATATCTCCAGGGACAATACCTAAAAGTGTCTGCAGAGATCACAGCTCACAGCAGTGTGAGGATATGCCCTTAGTACATTCCTGGAATATAAATCTATATATCATAGTCCTGCTGCTACTAACAACATACACAAAGATATCGTTACACATATCTCAAGGTACAATACTTAACACTGGCTGCAGAGAGCACAGAGCACAGCAGTGTGAGGACACACCCCTTGTACAATACTGGAATATAAATCCATATATCACAGTCCTGCTGCTACTAACAACACATACACAAAGATATCATTACACATATCTCAAGGGACAATACCTAAAAGTGGCTGCAGGGAGCACAGGGCAAAGCAGTGTGAGGACACACCCCTTGTACAATACTGGAATATAAATCCTTATATCACAGTCCTGCTGCTACTAACAATATACACAAAGGTCTGATTATGTGTCTCTCTAGGGGCAATACCTAACACTGGCTGCAGGGAGCACAGAGCACAGCAGTGTTAGAATACATACAGCCAGCCCTGGGATATAACAGTCCTGCTGCTACTAACAACATACACAGTGGTCTGATTACACATCTCTCCAGGGATAATATCTAACACTGACTTTATGGTCACACCTAAGGACAACGGACAGGACATCTTGCAGATGGGTATAAAAGAGGCACCAAAGAGGCGGAGTCAGGGAGTTTACATGCAGGTCTATGGCAGAAAATTTGTCGCTAAACACCAACTGCCTTAGGCTTCATTCACACTTGGCGATATCGTTGTGTTTCAAAGCGCAATGCACACTGAGGTCCGACTGCGTCTGCATGGCGTTTACTTCGATAAATGATCAACGGAGGAGCCTGTCCGTTGCGTTACATATATTGCCTGTACGTGCGAATGCAGCCTGACCAATCACTGCCTGTAGTTATTGGCGAGTATATACGTGTCCGCCAGTCTGTGGCACTGGAAAGCTGGGTAGAATTATACCGCACAGACCACGATGGCGAGAACGTAAGTTACTAATACGGTAAAAGAACATCTGTTCCATCACGGAACGTCTCTATTAATTCCGTTGTTGGCGATTTGTGCGGCGCCGCACAAACCTCGCACAATGGAGCAGATTGCTTCCCGTGCTGCGCGACTCTATTGTCTTACGCTGCGCTGAACACGTGCGCCACCGGCAACAAAGAGCAGCGGGCTAATGGAGGAAGCGCCAGGCGCCGGATCCGTTTATTCATCTCTAGCGCAAGTCGTTCCTGGAAATATCCCGTCCGACTGAAGTGCTGCCAAGTGGCAGCGACCCCCAAGGGCACCTTTCTCTGAAAGGCCGGAGCGTGACTTGGAGACTCAGTCTAAATAACAGAAGCGGCTCTGCATTTGTAATTAGCGAGTGCGATGGCGGCGGCGAGTACTGAGGGAGACGATTGTTTTGCCAAGCTGTCTAAGTGCTTGTACTGCGCCAGATGTCCTCCGCTATTCGCAATTATAGCTTCTGATAAAATAAAGCTGCTTTCATGTGTAAATAGCCGCGCGCTCCCCATCCGCAACGCACAAGCGGAAAGGCTGGAACAGCCGTATGGAGGGGAGATCGTCGCAACGCCGCGTATTGTGGAAGTGATCGGCGACGGGCGTTGTGATAGATGACACAATATGGTGACAGCGCGTGCGAGGACAAAGCGATCGCTACACGCTGGATACAATCACATGTGTATCCCATCAAGTGTTACCATACAGACCGCAGCCAGTGTTATGTATTGTCCCTGGAGAGATGTGTAATCAGACCTCACACTGCTGTGCTCTGTGCTCTCTGCAGCCAGTGTTATGCATTGTCCCTGGAGAGATGTGTAATCAGACCTCACACTGCTGTGCTCTGTGCTCTCTGCAGCCAGTGTTATGTATTGTCCCTGGAGAGATGTGTAATCAGACCTCACACTGCTGTGCTCTGTACTCTCTGCAGCCAGTGTTATGCATTGTCCCTGGAGAGATGTGTAATCAGACCTCACACTGCTGTGCTCTGTGCTCTCTGCAGCCAGTGTTATGTATTGTCCCTGGAGAGATGTGTAATCAGACCTCACACTGCTGTGCTCTGTGCTCTCTGCAGCCAGTGTTATGTATTGTCCCTGGAGAGATGTGTAATCAGTCCTCACACTGCTGTGCTCTGTGCTCTCTGCAGCCAGTATTATGTATTGTCCCTGGAGAGATGTGTAATCAGACCTCACACTGCTGTGCTCTTTGCTCTCTGCAGCCAGTGTTATGTATTGTCCCTAGAGAGATGTGTAATCAGACCTCACACTGCTGTGCTCTGTGCTCTCTGCAGCCAGTGTTATGTACTGTCCCTGGAGAGATGTGTAATCAGACCTCACACTCCTGTGCTCTGTGCTCTCTGCAGTCAGTGTTATGTATTGTCCCTGGAGAGATGTGTAATCAGACCTCACACTGCTGTGCTCTGTGCTCTCTGCAGCCAGTGTTATGTATTGTCCCTGGAGAGATGTGTAATCAGACCTCACACTGCTGTGCTCTGTGCTCTCTGCAGTCAGTGTTATGTATTGTCCCTGGAGAGATGTGTTCTTGAACGACCAGACAAACCTCTGTGTACATCACACTCCTCTCCTGAAATCCTCTGTGCTGCTGGGTACTACGGCCATTCCCCTATATGTAATTATCAGTCTCTTCTCATGTCTCTACTACTCTCTCTGTACCATGGCCCCGCCCCCAGTCCTCTAACCCCTTACACCATTACCTGAGTGGTCCGGTCACTTTCCCCTTCAGGATCATCCCACTCGTCTCCCGCTGTTTCCATTCCCATACATGGCCCGGATGAGCAGGGGATGTGCGGTGACTGTCTTCCTGTGGAGTTATTATTACCCGTGTTATAGCGAGGCGATGGCAGCTCGGTCGCTCCTGTCACCACACGGCGCTCCTAATTATTCCCCAGCGCTGACTTGACTTTCATAATCCGGTTCTGCCGCAGGATTTTCTGTCCTCTCACTGGAAATCCGGGTTTATTCATGCGAGGTCAAGTATCCGCGTTTATAACCGGCCTTAATTAGCACTCGCCGGATTATTTTACCTCTTCGATTTTTAAGGGGGCGTGAAAAATAATCTTCAAAGAGCAGAGAAATCCGGAGAGGAAGCAGGGACTGTGCTCAGGAATGTCCCGGAATATTGGATTGTTACATGTGAGATAACGACGGGGGGAGACACAATAATAACTCACGCTTCAGCTGCGCAATGAATCGTTACTCTACTACTGATCAACAGAATATACAACAAATGTCAGGACCCCCAGGGGCTCACACAAGGGGCAGAGGTCAAGGGCAAAGGTCATTTTGCAGCGTGGGGGCTTCATCAAGTATGTGGGGGTAATATACTCCAGATAGGATTCTATGGTATAGGGGCCTCTACACGAGGGGGTATTACACTGTATAGGAATTAGTGATGGGATCAGGGGGGATTAGGGGTAGTGATGAGGAAGGTGGCATGATTGAGGTGTCACAATGCTGTGCTCTGTGCTCTCTGCAGCCAGTGTTCGGTATTGTTCCTAGAGTGAGATGTAATCAGACCTTTGTGTATGTTATTAGTAGCAGCAGGACTGTGATATATGGATTTATATTCCTGAATTGCAACTTCTCCAAGTGCACTAGGGGTGTGTCTACACCCTGCTGTGCTCTGTGCTCTCTGCAGCCAGTGTGATGTATTGTCCCTGGAGAGATGTGTAATCAGACCTCACACTGCTGTGCTCTGTGCTCTCTGCAGCCAGTGTGATGTATTGTCCCTGGAGAGATGTGTAATCAGACCTCACACTGCTGTGCTCTGTGCTCTCTGCAGCCAGTGTTATGTATTGTCCCTGTAGAGATGTGTAATCAGACCTCACACTGCTGTGCTCTCTGCTCTCTGCAGCCAGTGTTATGTAGTGTCCTTGGAGAGATGTGTAATCAGACCTCACACTGCTGTGCTCTGTGCTCTCTGCAGCCAGTGTTATGTATTGTCCCTGGAGAGATGTGTAATCAGACCTCACACTGCTGTGCTCTGTGCTCTCTGCAGCCAGTGTTATGTATTGTCCCTGGAGAGATGTGTAATCAGACCTCACACTGCTCTGCTCTGTGCTCTCTGCAGCCAGTGTTATGTAGTGTCCTTGGAGAGATGTGTAATCAGACCTCACACTGCTGTGCTCTGTGCTCTCTGCAGCCAGTGTTATGTATTGTCCCTGGAGAGATGTGTAATCAGACCTCACACTGCTGTGCTCTGTGCTCTCTGCAGCCAGTGTTATGTATTGTCCCTGGAGAGATGTGTAATCAGACCTCACACTGCTGTGCTCTGTGCTCTCTGCAGCCAGTGTGATGTATTGTCCCTGGAGAGATGTGTAAATGTGTGTATGGGGTTAGTAGCAGCAGGACTGTTAGAGATGGATTCATATTTGAAATTTGTAGCTTCTCCAAATTCACTAGGGGAGTGTCCTTTACATTGTTGTTCTCTGCACTTTCCGCTACCAGTGTTGGGTATTGTCCCTTGAAAGATGTACAATCATATCTTTGTATGTTGTTAGTAGCAGCAGCACTGTGAAAAATATATAATAATAATTCCTTTATTTTTTAGTGCACACAGATTACGCAGCGCTGCACAGAGCTTGTCACATCGGTCCCTGTCCCCAATGGGGCTCACAATCTAATCACCTACCAGTATGTTTTGGAGTGTGGGAGGAAACCGGAGGACCCGGAGGAAACCCACACAAACACAGAGAGAACATACAAACTCTTTGTAGATGTTGACCTGTTGACCTGGATGGAAATTGAAACCAGGTGCTCAGTGCTGCAAGGCTGTAATGCTAAAAACTAACCCAGGTCCTCAGCGCTGCACTGCCCCGTGCTGTGAAATATGGGTTTATATCCAAGGATTGCAGCTTCCTCAACTTTACAGGGAAGGGGTCCTCACACTGCTGTGCTCTGTGCTCTCTGCAGCCAGTGTTATGTATTGTCCCTGAAGAGATGTGTAATCAGACCTCACACTGCTGTGCTCTGTGCTCTCTGCAGCCAGTGTTATGTACTGTCCCTGGAGAGATGTGTAATCAGACCTCACACTGCTGTGCTCTGTGCTCTCTGCAGCCAGTGTTATGTATTGTCCCTGGAGAGATGTGTAATCAGACCTCACACTGCTGTGCTCTGTGCTCTCTGCAGCCATTGTTATATATTGTCCCTGGAGAGATGTGTAATCAGACCTATGTGTATGATGTTAGTAGCAGCAGGACTGTGATATATGGATTTATATTGCAGAATTTTAGCACAGGGAGAATATCCTCACACTGCTGTGCTCTTAGCTCTTTTTCTTTACCTGGTCCACCACTAATCCCCTCTACTCTCCGTCCCATCCTGCCATTTGTGTCTTGGGGTCTTCTTCTTTGGCAGAGGGGGTTTTGGTCCCATAAGGTCCTGGTCTGAGGATCCGGTTCTGACCCATCACTTCCTACAGATGTTCCTCCTGGGGTCTCCTATGTATTATGTCACCATAGATCCCCATTCATCATTTTGTTTCCAGTCACTGACAGCAAGCAGAGCTCTTGACAAGAATCAAAGTCTATAATTAAGCTCCAGACCGTCTCAGTTTGCAGTAAATAATCGTTATGTATGAGCGAGCGCCGTCACATGACTGATCCCCGGGCCGCGCCGTTATATTTCCCCGGGATAATAACTCTGCATTCTGTGATATTTTCCGCTGGGGCGATATTTTTATGTGACTGTTTTGCGTTTAA
This sequence comes from Engystomops pustulosus, assembly GCF_040894005.1. Classification (NCBI taxonomy): domain Eukaryota; kingdom Metazoa; phylum Chordata; class Amphibia; order Anura; family Leptodactylidae; genus Engystomops; species Engystomops pustulosus. The sequence continues at coordinate 9,767,792 of NC_092413.1, forward strand.
TAGAAAGATGTCTGGATCTCAACAAGAGCCGTAAACATGACTGGTGATGTGCGTCGTAAAAACGATGGTTCCCATCCCGCCGGCGCGCCGCCGCCCGCACTCGCAGGGATTATAATGAGAACACGCCGATAATTTCCTTCTAAAAGATGAGAATTTAATAGAAACTTTATGACGTATAATTGCCGGCACAATCGGAAAGGCATTTGCTGCGATGTTCGGGGCGCGGCGATTATATTACGGATTGTTACAGACTATAAATACATTGTATCGTCTCGCTCTTGTTTACATTCCTAATGCAAGTAATTGACTTTTTTTTTTCTTAAAGGGGTTGTCAGGGGTTTCAGTTTTTTCTTAAAGGGGTTGTCGGGATGTGTAAGGGGCACATCCACGTTCCATCTGACTCCTTATCCTGTCACCCAGGGTGCCCCTGGCGCTGGAGGACCTATCTTGTCCACTGAATTGAATTGGCAATGTGTAATGCTTCTTCTGCCCTGCGGGGGAGCTGTAGGGAAGCTCCAGACGAGCAGCTAAGCTGCTGCTAGCGGAATCCATCCTCCATTCCCTTCCTTTCAAAACTTCGACAAGAGACAATCACTGGCCTCATGAGCCTGGATGGTCACAGCTGAAGATGTGCTGTACATGTGATCTATGAGGCCAGTGATTGGCCCTACGGTGGTCATGCGGCTGAAGCAGGGACACAATTGGGGAACATTAAAAGAGGTAGAGAATGTTGTGAAAGGTGGGGGTGTAGGAAGGGGGTAAAAAAAATTACTAAGGGTGGATCACACATGGGGAGTATGGGGGGATTATACAGTGTGTGTGGGGGGGGGGCACTAGGAGGAGTATGGGGGGATTATACAGTGTGGGGGGGGCACTGGGAGGAGTATGGGGGGATTATACAGTGTGGGGGCACTAGGGGGAGTATGGGGGGATTATACAGTGAGGGGGGGGTACTAGGGGGAGTATGGGGGGATTATACAGTGTGGGGGGCACTAGGGGGAGTATGGGGGGATTATACAGTGTGGGGGGCACTATGGGGAGTATGGGGGGATTATACAGTGTGGGGGGCACTAGGAGGAGTATGGGGGGATTATACAGTGTGGGGGGCACCAGGAGGAGTATGGGGGGATTATACAGTGTGGGGGGGCACTAGGAGGAGTATGGGGGGATTATACAGTGTGGTGGGGCACTAGGGGGAGTATGGGGGGATTATACAGTGTGGGGGGGCACTAGGAGGAGTATGGGGGGATTATACAGTGTGGGGGGCACTAGGAGGAGAATGGGGGGATTATACAGTGTGGGGGGGCACTAGGAGGAGTATGGGGGGATTATACAGTGTGGGGGGGCACTAGGAGGAGTATGGGGGGATTATACAGTGTGGGGGCACTAGGAGGAGTATGGGGGGATTATACAGTGTGGGGGGCACTAGGAGGAGTATGGGGGGATTATACAGTGTGGGGGGCACTAGGAGGAGTATGGGGGGATTATACAGTGTGGGGGGGCACTAGGAGGAGTATGGGGGATTATACAGTGTGGGGGCACTAGGAGGAGTATGGGGGGATTATACAGTGTGGGGGCACTAGGAGGAGTATGGGGGGATTATACAGTGTGGGGGCACTAGGGGGAGTATGGAGGGATTATACAGTGTGGGGGGCACTAGGAGGAGTATGGGGGGATTATACAGTGTGTGTGGGGGGCACTAGGAGGAGTATGGGGGTATTATACAGTGTGGGGAGCACTAGGAGGAGTATGGGGGGATTATACAGTGTGGGGGGCACTAGGAGGAGTATGGGGGGATTATACAGTGTGGGGGGCACTAGGGGGAGTATGACGGGATTATACAGTGTGGGGGCACTAGGAGGAGTATGGGGGGATTATACAGTGTGGAGGGGCACTAGGGGGAGTATGGGGGGATTATACAGTGTGGGGGGCACTATGGGGAGTATGGGGGGATTATACAGTGTGGGGGGGCACTAGCAGGAGTATGGGGGGATTATACAGTGTGGGGGGGGCACTAGGAGGAGTATGGGGGGATTATACAGTGTGGGGGGGCACTAGGAGGAGTATGGGGGGATTATACAGTGTGGGGGGGGCACTAGGAGGAGTATGGGGGGATTATACAGTGTGGGGGGGGCACTAGGAGGAGTATGGGGGGATTATACAGTGTGGGGGCACTAGGGGGAGTACGGGGGATTATACAGTGTGGGGGGCACTAGGGGGAGTACAGGGGGATTATACAGTGTGAGGGCACAAGGGGGAGTACGGGGGATTATACAGTGTGGGGGGCACTAGGGGGAGTATGGGGGGATTATACAGTGTGGGGGGCACTAGGAGGAGTATGGGGGGATTATACAGTGTGGGGGGCACTAGGAGGAGTATGGGGGGATTATACAGTGTGGGGGGCACTAGGAGGAGTACGGGGGATTATACAGTGTGGGGGCACTAGGGGGAGTACAGGGGGATTATACAGTGTGGGGGCACAAGGGGGAGTATGGGGGATTATACAGTGTGGGGGGGGGCACTAGGAGGAGTATGGAGGGATTATACAGTGTGGGGGGGCACCAGGGGGAGTATGGGGGGATTATACAGTGTGGTGGAGCACTAGGGGGAGTATGGGGGGATTATACAGTGTGGGGGGGCACTAGGAGGAGTATGGGGGGATTATACAGTGTGGGGGGCACTAGGAGGAGTATGGGGGGATTATACAGTGTGGGGGGGCACTAGGGGGAGTATGGGGGGATTATACAGTCTGGGGGGGGCACTAGGGGGAGTATGGAGGGATTATACAGTGTGGGGGGCACTAGGGGGAGTATGGGGGGATTATACAGTGTGGGGGGGGGGGCACTAGGGGGAGTATGGGGGGATTATACAGTGTGGGGGCACTAGGAGGAGTATGGGGGGATTATACAGTGTGGGGGGCACTAGGGGGAGTATGGGGGGATTATACAGTGTGGGGGGCACTAGGGGGAGTATGGGGGGATTATACAGTGTGGGGGCACTAGGAGGAGTATGGGGGGATTATACAGTGTGGGGGGGCACTAGGAGGAGTATGGGGGGATTATACAGTGTGGGGGGGGGGCACTAGCAGGAGTATGGAGGGATTATACAGTGTGGGGGCACTAGGGGGAGTACAGGGGGATTATACAGGGTGGGGGCACTAGGAGGAGTATGGGGGGATTATACAGTGTGGGGGGCACTAGGAGGAGTATGGGGGGATTATACAGTGTGGGGGGCACTAGGAGGAGTATGGGGGGATTATACAGTGTGGGGGGCACTAGGAGGAGTATGGGGGATTATACAGTGTGGGGGGCACTAGGAGGAGTATGGAGGGATTATACAGTGTGGGGGGGCACTAAGAGGAGTATGGGGGGATTATACAGTGTGGGGGGGGCACTAGCAGGAGTATGGGGGGATTATACAGTGTGGGGGGGCACTAGGAGGAGTATGGGGGGATTATACAGTGTGGGGGGCACTAGGAGGAGTATGGGGGGATTATACAGTGTGGGGGGGCACTAGGAGGAGTATGGGGGGATTATACAGTGTGGGGGCACTAGGAGGAGTATGGGGGGATTATACAGTGTGGGGGGGCACTAGGAGGAGTATGGGGGGATTATACAGTGTGGGGGCACTAGGAGGAGTATGGGGGGATTATACAGTGTGGGGGCACTAGGGGGAGTACGGGGGATTATACAGTGTGGGGGCACTAGGAGGAGTATGGGGGGATTATACAGTGTGGGGGCAGTAGGGGGAGTACGGGGGATTATACAGTGTGGGGGGGGCACTAGGAGGAGTATGGAGGGATTATACAGTGTGGGGGGGGGGCACTAGCAGTAGTATGGGGGGATTATACAGTGTGGGGGGGGCACTGGGAGGAGTATGGGGGGATTATACAGTGTGGGGGCACTAGGGGGAGTATGGGGGGATTATACAGTGTGGGGGGGCACTAGGGGGAGTATGGGGGGATTATACAGTGTGGGGGCACTAGGAGGAGTATGGGGGGATTATACAGTGTGGGTGGCACTAGGGGGAGTATGGGGGGATTATACAGTGTGGGGGGCACTAGGGGGAGTATGGGGGGATTATACAGTGTGGGGGCACTAGGAGGAGTATGGGGGGATTATACAGTGTGGGGGGGCACTAGGAGGAGTATGGGGGGATTATACAGTGTGGGGGGGGCACTAGCAGGAGTATGGAGGGATTATACAGTGTGGGGGCACTAGGGGGAGTACAGGGGGATTATACAGGGTGGGGGCACTAGGAGGAGTATGGGGGGATTATACAGTGTGGGGGGCACTAGGAGGAGTATGGGGGGATTATACAGGGTGGGGGCACTAGGAGGAGTATGGGGGTATTATACAGTGTGGGGGGGGGCACTAGGAGGAGTATGGGGGGATTATACAGTGTGGGGGGGCACTAGGAGTATGGGGGGATTATACAGTGTGGGGGGCACTAGGAGGAGTATGGGGGATTATACAGTGTGGGGGGCACTAGGAGGAGTATGGGGGGATTATACAGTGTGGGGGGCACTAGGAGGAGTATGGAGGGATTATACAGTGTGGGGGGGCACTAAGAGGAGTATGGGGGGATTATACAGTGTGGGGGGGGGCACTAGCAGGAGTATGGGGGGATTATACAGTGTGGGGGGGCACTAGGAGGAGTATGGGGGGATTATACAGTGTGGGGGGCACTAGGAGGAGTATGGGGGGATTATACAGTGTGGGGGGGCACTAGGAGGAGTATGGGGGGATTATACAGTGTGGGGGCACTAGGAGGAGTATGGGGGGATTATACAGTGTGGGGGGGCACTAGGAGGAGTATGGGGGGATTATACAGTGTGGGGGCACTAGGAGGAGTATGGGGGGATTATACAGTGTGGGGGCACTAGGGGGAGTACGGGGGATTATACAGTGTGGGGGCACTAGGAGGAGTATGGGGGGATTATACAGTGTGGGGGATGTAGGGGGAGTATACAGTGGGGGGGGCACTAGGAGGAGTATGGAGGGATTATACAGTGTGGGGGGGGGGGGGGCACTAGCAGTAGTATGGAGGGATTATACAGTGTGGGGGGCACTAGGAGGAGTATGGGGGGATTATACAGTGTGGGGGGGTGGGCACTAGGAGGAGTATGGGGGGATTATACAGTGTGGGGGGCACTAGGAGGAGTATGGGGGTATTATACAGTGTGTGGGGGGGCACTAGGAGTATGGGGGGATTATACAGTGTGGGGGCACTAGGGGGAGTACAGGGGGATTATACAGGGTGGGGGCACTAGGAGGAGTATGGGGGTATTATACAGTGTGGGGGGGGGCACTAGGAGGAGTATGGGGGGATTATACAGTGTGGGGGGGGGGGGGCACTAGGAGGAGTATGGGGGGATTATACAGTGTGGGGGGGGCACTAGGAGGAGTATGGAGGGATTATACAGTGTGGGGGCACTAGGAGGAGTATGGGGGGATTATACAGTGTGGGGGGCACTAGGGGGAGTACGGGGGATTATACAGTGTGGGGGCACTAGGAGGAGTATGGGGGGATTATACAGTGTGGGGGGGCACTAGGAGGAGTATGGGGGGATTATACAGTGTGTGGGAGGGGGGCACTAGGGGGAGTATGGGGGGATTATACAGTGTGGGGGCACTAGGGGGAGTATTGGGGTATTATACAGTGTGGGGGGCACTAGGAGGAGTATGGGGGGATTATACAGTGTGGGGGGGGGGCACTAGCAGGAGTATGGAGGGATTATACAGTGTGGGGGCACTAGGGGGAGTACAGGGGGATTATACAGGGTGGGGGCACTAGGAGGAGTATGGGGGGATTATACGGTGTGGGGGGCACTAGGAGGAGTATGGGGGGATTATACAGGGTGGGGGCACTAGGAGGAGTATGGGGGTATTATACAGTGTGGGGGGCACTAGGAGGAGTATGGGGGATTATACAGTGTGGGGGGCACTAGGAGGAGTATGGAGGGATTATACAGTGTGGGGGGGCACTAAGAGGAGTATGGGGGGATTATACAGTGTGGGGGGCACTAGGAGGAGTATGGAGGGATTATACAGTGTGGGGGGCACTAGGGGGAGTATGGGGGGATTATACAGTGTGGGGGGGCACTAGGAGGAGTATGGGGGGATTATACAGTGTGGGGGCACTAGGAGGAGTATGGGGGGATTATACAGTGTGGGGGGGCACTAGGAGGAGTATGGGGGGATTAAACAGTGTGGGGGCACTAGGAGGAGTATGGGGGGATTATACAGTGTGGGGGCACTAGGGGGAGTACGGGGGATTATACAGTGTGGGGGCACTAGGAGGAGTATGGGGGGATTATACAGTGTGGGGGCAGTAGGGGGAGTATACAGTGGGGGGGGCACTAGGAGGAGTATGGAGGGATTATACAGTGTGGGGGGGGCACTAGGAGGAGTATGGGGGGATTATACAGTGTGGGGGGGGGGCACTAGGAGGAGTATGGGGGGATTATACAGTGGGGGGGCACTAGGAGGAGTATGGAGGGATTATACAGTGTGGGGGGCACTAGGAGGAGTATGGGGGGATTATACAGTGTGGGGGGGGGGCACTAGGAGGAGTATGGGGGGATTATACAGTGTGGGGGGCACTAGGAGGAGTATGGGGGTATTATACAGTGTGTGGGGGGGCACTAGGAGGAGTATGGGGGGATTATACAGTGTGGGGGCACTAGGGGGAGTATGGGGGTATTATACAGTGTGGGGGGGGGGCACTAGGAGGAGTATGGGGGGATTATACAGTGTGGGGGGGGCACTAGGAGGAGTATGGGGGGATTATACAGTGTGGGGGCACTAGGAGGAGTATGGGGGTATTATACAGTGTGGGGGGGGGCACTAGGAGGAGTATGGGGGGATTATACAGTGTGGGGGCACTAGGAGGAGTATGGGGGTATTATACAGTGTGGGGGGGGGGGCACTAGGAGGAGTATGGGGGGATTATACAGTGTGGGGGGGGGGCACTAGGAGGAGTATGGGGGGATTATACAGTGTGGGGGGGGCACTAGGAGGAGTATGGGAGGATTATACAGTGTGGGGGCACTAGGGGGAGTACAGGGGGATTATACAGGGTGGGGGCACTAGGAGGAGTATGGAGGGATTATACAGTGTGGGGGCACTAGGGGGAGTACAGGGGGATTATACAGGGTGGGGGCACTAGGAGGAGTATGGGGGTATTATACAGTGTGGGGGCACTAGGAGTATGGGGGGATTATACAGGGTGGGGGCACTAGGAGGAGTATGGGGGGATTATACAGTGTGGGGGGGGGCACTAGGAGGAGTATGGGGGGATTATACAGTGTGGGGGGGGGCACTAGGAGGAGTATGGAGGGATTATACAGTGTGGGGGGGGGGCACTAGGAGGAGTATGGGGGGATTATACAGTGTGGGGGGGGGGGCACTAGGAGGAGTATGGGGGGATTATACAGTGTGGGGGGGGGGCACTAGGAGGAGTATGGGGGGATTATACAGTGTGGGGGGGGGGCACTAGGAGGAGTATGGGGGGATTATACAGTGTGGGGGGGGGCACTAGGAGGAGTATGGGGGGATTATACAGTGTGGGGGGGGCACTAGGAGGAGTATTATATGATGTTATAACGATCTCCTGCATCACTTCTACTAATATGAGGAATCTGAGTTTGTCTGGAGGGGAACTGAGGCCGATGTTATCTGCTGGGGAGGATCTGATCTGCTGCAGCGCCCCTTTAATCCGGGAGCGGGGGTTTATAGACCTGTGAAGCAGAGATATCACATGCGAGGAGATCAGCCAGTTCCCGGCATTGAGGTGACAGATGATGTTATGTGGGAGGCAGCGGAGAAGCAGCAGCTCAGGATAACACAAAATCCCCCAGAACATCACAGACACAGGAGAAGCACAATTATAGTATAATACACAGTGATGTCACAGTACAGGGATAATACACACAGTGATGTCACAGTACAGAGATAATACATAGTGATGTCACAGTACAGGGATAATACACACAGTGATGTCACAGTACAGAGATAATACACACAGTGATGTCACAGTACAAGGATAATACACACAGTGATGTCACAGTACAGGGATAATACACACAGTGATGTCACAGTACAGGGATAATACACACAGTGATGTCACAGTACAGGGATAATACACACAGTGATGTCACAGTACAGGGATAATACACGCAGTGATGTCATAGTACAGAGATAAAACATAGTGATGTCACAGTACAGGGATAATACACACAGTGATGTCACAGTACAGGGATAATACACACAGTGATGTCACAGTACAGGGATAATACACACAGTGATGTCACAGTACAGAGATAATACACACAGTGATGTCACAGTACAGGGATAATACACACAGTGATGTCACAGTACAGAGATAATACACACAGTGATGTCACAGTACAGAGATAATACACACAGTGATGTCACAGTACAGGGATAATACACACAGCGATGTCACAGTACAGGGATAATACGCACAGCGATGTCACAGTACAGGGATAATACACACAGTAATGTCACAGTACAGGGATAATACACACAGTGATGTCACAGTACAGGGATAATACACACAGTGATGTCACAGTACAGGGATAATACACACAGCGATGTCACAGTACAGAGATAATACACACAGTGATGTCACAGTACAGGGATAATACACACAGTGATGTCACAGTACAGGGATAATACGCACAGTGATGTCACAGTACAGAGATAATATACACACAGTGATGTCACAGTACAGGGATAATACACACAGTGATGTCACAGTACAGAGATAATACACACAGTGATGTCACAGTACAGGGATAATACACACAGTGATGTCACAGTACAGGGATAATACACACAGTGATGTCACAGTACAGGGATAATACACACAGTGATGTCACAGTACAAGGATAATACACACAGCGATGTCACAGTACAGGGATAATACACACAGTGATGTCACAGTACAGAGATAATACACACAGCGATGTCACAGTACAGGGATAATACACACAGCGATGTCACAGTACAGGGATAATACACACAGTGATGTCACAGTACAGGGATAATACACACAGCGATGTCACAGTACAGGGATAATACACACAGTGATGTCACAGTACAGAGATAATACACACAGTGATGTCACAGTACAGATATAATACACACAGCGATGTCACAGTACAGGATAATACACACAGTGATGTCACAGTACAGGGATAATACACACAGCGATGTCACAGTACAGGGGATAATACACACAGTGATGTCACAGTACAGGGATAATACACACAGAGATGTCACAGTACAGGGATAATACACACAGTGATGTCACAGTACAGGGGATAATACACACAGTGATGTCACAGTACAGGGATAATACACACAGAGATGTCACAGTACAGGGATAATACACACAGAGATGTCACAGTACAGGGATAATACACACAGTGATGTCACAGTACAGGGATAATACACACAGTGATGTCACAGTACAGGGATAATACACACAGCGATGTCACAGTACAGGGATAATACACACAGTGATGTCACAGTACAGGCATAATACACACAGCGATGTCACAGTACAGGGATACTACACACAGTGATGTCACAGTACAGGGATAATACACACAGCGATGTCACAGTACAGGGATAATACACACAGTGATGTCACAGTACAGGGATAATACACACAGTGATGTCACAGTATAGGGATAATACACACAGTGATGTCACAGTACAGGGATACTACACACAGTGATGTCACAGTACAGGGATAATACACACAGTGATGTCACAGTACAGGGATAATACACACAGTGATGTCACAGTACAGGATAATACACACAGTTATGTCACAGTACAGGGATAATACACACAGCGATGTCACAGTACAGGATAATACACACAGTGATGTCACAGTACAGGGATAATACACACAGCGATGTCACAGTACAGAGATAATACACACAGTGATGTCACAGTACAGGGATAATACACACAGTGATGTCACAGTACAATAATAAGACACACAGTGATGTCACAGTACAGGGATAATACACACAGTGATGTCACAGTACAGGATAATACACACAGTTATGTCACAGTACAGGGATAATACACACAGCGATGTCACAGTACAGGGATAATACACACAGCGATGTCACAGTACAGGGATAATACATGCAGTGATGTCACAGTACAGGGATAATACATGCAGTGATGTCACAGTACAGAGATAATACACACAGTGATGTCACAGTACAGGGATAATACACACAGTGATGTCACATTACAGGGATAATACACACAGCGATGTCACAGTACAGGGATAATACACACAGTGATGTCACAGTACAGGGATAGTACACACAGTGATGTCACAGTACAGGGATAGTACACACAGTGATGTCACAGTACAGGGATAATACACACAGTGATGTCACAGTACAGGGGTAATATACACAGTGATGTCACAGTACAGGGATAATACACAGTGATGTCACAGTACAGGGATAATACACAGTGATGTCACAGTACAGGGATAATACACACAGTGATGTCACAGTACAGGGATAATACACACAGCGATGTCACAGTACAGGGATAATGCACACAGTGATGTCACAGTACAGGGATAATACACACAGTGATGTCACAGTACAGGGATAATATACAGTGATGTCACAGTACAGGGGTAATATACACAGTGATGTCACAGTACAGGGATAATACACAGTGATGTCACAGTACAGGGATAATACACACAGTGATGTCACAGTACAGGGATAATACACACAGCGATGTCACAGTACAGGGATAATACACACAGTGATGTCACAGTACAGGGATAATACACACAGTGATGTCACAGTACAGGGATAATACACACAGTGATGTCACAGTACAGGGATAATATACAGTGATGTCACAGTACAGGGATAATACACACAGTGATGTCACAGTACAGGGATAATATACAGTGATGTCACAGTACAGATATAATACACACAGTGATGTCACAGTATGGGGATAATATTGGAGTCACTGCTTAATGTCTCACCAAGGGTTAATGTATATTGAAGGAAACCTTGAACCCTATATAAGCTCAGACTTCATTTAAATATTTGTCTTCTCACAGAATCCGATGATGATTCGCTAAAATGATCGTCTGAGAAGGTAATTAGTCATCTCCTTCCTTCTATAATTAGAACTTTCCATGATGAGGCCACTTGTAAGTGTAAGGCGCCTGATAGCGATGTCTGGAGAGGAGACGACTACATTCCCATCATCCACCAGGTGTCTGTCACCTCAGGGTGGGGGCGGGCGCTGCTCACTGGATCGGGGCAGAGGTCGCTTGTGTAGATATATGGGAGGGTCACGGCCATCCAGGTCAAAGATCATCAGGTCAGGGCTGTCCTCAGATTCAACTGACCAAGAATAATTGATACATGTATAAAATTATAATTCTATTCCAGGATTGGAGCACTGGGGGTGTGTCCTCACACTGCTGTGCTCTGTGCAATGCACTATTCCACGACTTCTATCCTTTCAGGAAAAAAAACAGCCAATCAGAACAGAGGGGAGGGGCATTTTAGCAGCTCAGGGCAGAGATCAAATAGCACAGCAGTGTGAGCATCCATCCCACACAGTGCATGCTGAGAAGCTACAATCCATATTTCACAGTCCTGCTGCTACTAACAACATGCACAAAGGTTTAATTGCACATCTCTCTAGGGACAATACCTAACATACCTAGAGCAAAGAACAGAACAGTGTAAGGAAACACCCCCGATGTTCTTGGAGAAACTATAATCCTATAAGAAACATCCATATATCACAGTCCTGTTTCTACTAACAATTTACCCAAAGGTCTGATTACACATCTCTCCAGGGACAATACATAACACTGGCTGCAGAGAGCACAGAGCACAGCAGTGTGAGGTCTGATTACACATCTCTCCAGGGACAATACATAACACTGGCTGCAGAGAGCACAGAGCACAGCAGTGTGAGGTCTGATTACACATCTCTCCAGGGACAATACATAACACTGGCTGCAGAGAGCACAGAGCACAGCAGTGTGAGGTCTGATTACACATCTCTCCAGGGACAATACATAATACTGGCTGCAGAGAGCACAGAGCACAGCAGTGTGAGGTCTGATTACACATCTCTCCAGGGACAATACCTAACACTGGCTGCAGAGAGCACAGAGCACAGCAGTGTGAGGTCTGATTACACATCTCTCCAGGGACAATACATAACACTGGCTGCAGAGAGCACAGAGCACAGCAGTGTGAGGTCTGATTACACATCTCTCTAGGGACAATACATAACACTGGCTGCACAGAGCACAGAGCACAGCAGTGTGAGGTCTGATTACACATCTCTCCAGGGATAATACAGAACACCGGCTGCACAGAGCACAGAGCACAGCAGTGTGAGGTCTGATTACACATCTCTCTAGGGACAATACATAACACTGGCTGCACAGAGCACAGAGCACAGCAGTGTGAGGACATGTCCTCAGTAAACCCAGTAAGCTACAACAATCCTGGAATATAAAACCATATATCACAGTCCTGCTGCTACTAACAACATACATAAAGGACTCTGCACTGGTTGCAGAGAACACAGAGCACAGCAGTGTGAGGATAAGGCCCCAGTACAATCCTGGAATATAAATCCTTAGATCACAGTACTGCTGCTACTAACACCATACACAAAGGACTCAGCACTGGTTGCAGGGAGCACAGAGCACAGCAGTGTGAGGACACCCCCAGTACAATCCTGGGATATAAATCCAGATATCACAGTCCTGCTGTTACTAACATACACAAAGAACTTAGCACTGGTTGCAGAGAACACAGAGCAGAGCAGTGTGAGGACACGCCCCCAGTACAATCCTGGTATATATATCCATATATCACAGTCCTGTATTACATTATATTATTTGCTAATGAACATTTTAGTATAAAGTTTCATGACGTTTATACAGTGATCTACATTGTATCTCCTATTGTATCTATTGGATCTGTGTTGGAATCTCTTCCGGCGGACCCCCGCTCCCCTCCCCCCTCCCCCATAGGACCCTCTGATGGATGAGACCAGTTATTCAAACAGAAATCTTAAATTGTCTGTTTTCATTCACATTGCGCCTCTTCTTCCCAGGGGGAGGGTCACCTCATTATTTCTGTGATTCGTTGGGTAAGGGGGGTCCCAGCTGATTTACGGGGGTCCGCTGCGGTGACAACTCATTAAAGGGATGTTCTATTGATCGCAGATGGAACAGAAGTTGATGATTTCTTGAGTCTTGCTGGTGGCAGCGCAGTAAATCTCCATCGCCTCCGGCCGTGCAGCCCCAAAAACTGGGTCAGCGCTGAATGTGCAGGCGGATAATCAGGGAGAAACTTGTGCTCCAGAGGGAGAAGGGGGCAGGATAGGGAGTCCCATCATCCCAGGGATGGGGGGGATACAAAGACATGTGATGACTATACTCCAGAGCTGTAATCATAATGCTGCTAATTATAGTAGGAAACAGCAGAAGTAATACCGCTACAATGTCACATGCAGCGCTGGAGAGGAGCTTCATATAATACCGCCATATGGTCCCCACATTATAATAATAGTGCCATATGGTCCCCACATTATAATAATACCGCCATATGGCCCCCACATTATAATAATACCGCCATATGGTCCCCACATTATAATAATACCGCCATATGATCCCCACATTATAATAATACCGCCATATGGTCCCCACATTATAATAATACCGCCATATGGTCCCCACATTATAATAATACCGCCATATGGTCCCCACATTATAATAAGACCGCCATATGGTCCCCACATTATAATAATACCGCCATATGGTTCCCACATTATAATAACACCGCCATATGGTCCCCACATTATAATAATACCTCCATATGGTCCACACATTATAAAAATACCGCCATATGGTCCCCACATTATAATAATACCGTCATATGGTCCCCACATTATAATAATACCGCCATATGGTTCCCACATTATAATAATACCGCCATATGGTCCCCACATTATAATAATACCGCCATATGGTCCCCACATTATAATAATACCGTCATATGGTCCCCACATTATAATAATACCGCCATATGGTCCCCACATTATAATAATACTGCCATATGGTTCCCACATTATAATAATACCGCCATATGGTCCCCACATTATAATAATACCGCCATGATAAAGTAAACAGAGAATGAAACCATACAGCACCCACAGAACAACTGCCCTAAAGTAACATAATAATAACTGAACACATAATAACACCACAAATCATACTGCCATATGGCGCATAGTGAGTGATGCAACAAAATACTGCCATATAGTCCCACACTGTACATGGTACCAAAAAGAATGCGTGCAACAATGTCGTATCATATGTACTGCTGCTGTATACACCTAGGTTAGGTATTGTCCCTGGAGAGATGTGTAAGCAGACCTTTGTGTTGTTAGTAGCAGTAGGACTGTGACATAATGATTTATATTCCAGGATTGTACTGGGGTTGTGTCCTCACACTGCTGTGCTCTGCACTCTCTGAAGTCAGTGTTATGTATTGTCCCTGGAGAGATGTGCAATCAGACCTCACACTGCTGTGCTCTGTGCTCTCTGCAGCCAGTGTTATGTATTGTCCCTGGAGAGATGTGTAATCAGACCTCACACTGCTGTGCTCTGTGCTCTCTGCAGCCAGTGTTATGTATTGTCCCTGGAGAGATGTGTAATCAGACCTCACACTGCTGTGCTCTGTGCTCTCTGCAGCCAGTGTTATGTATTGTCCCTGCAGAGATGTGTAATCAGACCTCACACTGCTGTGCTCTGTGCTCTCTGCAGCCAGTGTTATGTATTGTCCCTGGAGAGATGTGTAATCAGACCTCACACTGCTGTGCTCTGCACTCTCTGAAGTCAGTGTTATGTATTGTCCCTGGAGAGATGTGCAATCAGACCTCACACTGCTGTGCTCTGTGCTCTCTGCAGCCAGTGTTAGATATTGTCCCTGGAGAGATGTGTATTCATTCCTTTGTGTATGTTGTTAGTAGCAGCAGGACTGTGATTTATGTATTTATATTCTAGGATTGTTCAGGGGGAGTGTCCTCACACATCTGCGCTCTGTGTTCTCTGCAGCCAGTGTTATATATTGTCCCTGGAGAGATGTGTTATCACACCTACATGTATGTTGCTAGTAGCAGCAGGAGTGTGAAATATATGTTTTTATACCAGTGTATATTGCAGTGTGTCCTCACACTGCTGTGCTCTTAGCTCCCTGAATTAAACAGCTCTACAACCCCCCTCTTAGCTATGAATATGAGCTGTAACACATCTCTCCGAGGCCAATACTGGCTATAGTCTGCATGGTGACCCCTGCTGACAGGTTCCCTCTGACTCCTATATGTAAATGTAGTGATAGTGGGGCACAGTCTGAATAGGTGACATATGTTGTGTCACATTTCACGTGCAGACAATAAGAAGGGACATTGTGAGTTCTGCGCTCGTGGGGACTTGGCATTTGCCGGATCTCTACGGCCGGGGAGGACGGAGGAGAATGAGACATTATTGAGCGTTCTGTGTGATTGTTATCGACAAACTTCTCCTGAAACCCAACTAGCGGGAACAAATCACGGACATCGCCTTAAAGCTGCAGAGACAGGCGGGAGGGAGACCCCTGCAGACCCCCGAGTCTGAGAGATATCAAGTATACAATGTATCCAGCACTGCAGGAGGATTACAATGTATACACACCGGGGCTCATTTACTAAGGTCCTTGCGCCAGTTTTCTGTCGGACGTTCTTTTCAGTGTAAACTACTTGTACAGGGATTTTAGAAGTGTCCGCGCCACATATGTGTCACACGTGACCGTTTTGTGTTATGGCTGCACTAGTCATCATGTGACACAGATTAGGGGGCGTCCGGGGCTCAGTCGGACCGTGCGCCAGATTTATCATGGTAGAAATGTGTTCCACGCCCCATGTTAAAGGTGCACCGAAAAAGTGGTGTGCTCTGCCGGAGCAGTGCAGGGGGCACCAGATTCATGAAGAACGAGCGCCAGAAATCCGGGCGCCCTTGCACACTACACAGGACCCTGCACATAGTACACCCTGCACATAGTACACACCCAGCACATAGTACACCCTGCACATAGTACACCCTGCACATAGCACACACTGCACATAGTACACCCTGCACATAGTACACAGGACACTGAACATAGTATACACTGCGCATAGTACACACTGCACATAGTACACCCAGCACATAGTACACCCAGCACATAGTACACCCTGCACATAGTACACCCTGCACATAGTACACACTGCACATAGTACACACTGCACATAGTACACACTGCACATAGTACACACTGCACATAGTACACAGGACACTGAACATAGTATACACTGCACGTAGTACACACACTGCACATGGTACACCCTGCACATGGTACACCCTGCACATGGTACACCCTGCACATGGTACACCCTGCACATGGTACACCCTGCACATGGTACACACTGCGCATAGTACACACTGCGCATAGGACACACTGCACATAGTACACCCTGCGCATAGTACACACTACACATAGTACACACTGCACATAGTACACCCTGCACATAGCACACACTGCACATAGTACACCCTGCACATAGTACACCCTGCACATAGTACACCCTGCACATAGCACACACTGCACATAGTACACCCTGCACATAGTACACAGGACACTGAACATAGTATACACTGCGCATAGTACACACTGCACATAGTACACCCTGCACATAGTACACCCTGCACATAGTACACCCTGCACATGGTACACACTGCACATAGTACACACTGCACATAGTACAGACTGCACATAGTACACAGGACACTGAACATAGTATACACTGCACGTAGTACACACACTGCACATGGTACACCCTGCACATGGTACACCCTGCACATAGTACACACTGCGCATAGTACACACTACACATAGTACACCCTGCGCATAGTACACACTACACATAGTACACACTGCACATAGTACACCCTGCACATAGCACACACTGCACATAGTACACCCTGCACATAGTACACCCTGCACATAGTACACCCTGCACATAGCACACACTGCACATAGTACACCCTGCACATAGTACACAGGACACTGAACATAGTATACACTGCGCATAGTACACACTGCACATAGTACACCCTGCACATAGTACACCCTGCACATAGTACACCCTGCACATGGTACACACTGCACATAGTACACACTGCACATAGTACAGACTGCACATAGTACACAGGACACTGAACATAGTATACACTGCACGTAGTACACACACTGCACATGGTACACCCTGCACATGGTACACCCTGCACATAGTACACACTGCACATAGTACACACTGCACATAGTACACACTGCGCATAGTACACACTGCGCATAGTACATACTGCGCATAGTACACACTGCACATAGTACACCCTGCACATAGGACACACTGCACATAGTACACACTGCGCATAGTACACACTGCGCATAGTACATACTGCGCATAGTACACACTGCGCATAGTACACACTGCACATAGTACACACTGCACATAGTACACACACTGCACATAGTACATACTGCACATAGTACACACTGCACATAGTACACACTGCACATAGTACACACTGCACATAGTACACACTGCACATAGTACACACACTGCACATAGTACACACTGCACATAGTACACACTGCACATAGTACACACCCTGCACATAGTACACACCCTGCACATAGTACACCCTGCACATAGTACACACTACACAGGACACTGCACATAGTACACACTGCACATAGTACACACCCTGCACATAGTACACACTGCACATAGTACACACTGCACATAGTACACACTGCACATAGTACACACCCAGCACATAGTACACCCTGCACATAGCACACACTGCACATAGTACACACCGCACATAGTACACACCGCACATAGTACACACCCTGCACATAGCACACACTGCACATAGTACACACTGCACATAGTACACACTGCACATAGTACACAGGACACTGAACATAGTATACACTGCACGTAGTACACACACTGCACATAGTACACACCCTGCACATAGTACACACCCTGCACATGGTACACCCTGCACATGGTACACCCTGCACATAGTACACACTGCACATAGTACACACTGCGCATAGTACACACTGCGCATAGTACATACTGCGCATAGTACACACTGCACATAGTACACCCTGCACATAGGACACACTGCACATAGTACACACTGCGCATAGTACACACTGCGCATAGTACACACTGCGCATAGTACACACTGCGCATAGTACACACTGCACATAGTACACACTGCACATAGTACACACACTGCACATAGTACATACTGCACATAGTACACACTGCACATAGTACACACTGCACATAGTACACACACTGCACATAGTACACACTGCACATAGTACACACTGCACATAGTACACACCCTGCACATAGTACACACCCTGCACATAGTACACACCCTGCACATAGTACACCCTGCACATAGTACACACTACACAGGACACTGCACATAGTACACACTGCACATAGTACACACCCTGCACATAGTACACACTGCACATAGTACACACTGCACATAGTACACACTGCACATAGTACACACCCAGCACATAGTACACCCTGCACATAGCACACACTGCACATAGTACACACTGCACATAGTACACACTGCACATAGTACACAGGACACTGAACATAGTATACACTGCACGTAGTACACACACTGCACATAGTACACACCCTGCACATAGTACACACCCTGCACATGGTACACCCTGCACATGGTACACCCTGCACATGGTACACACTGCACATAGTACACACTGCGCATAGTACACACTGCGCATAGTACACACTGCGCATAGTACACACTGCACATAGTACACCCTGCACATAGGACACACTGCACATAGTACACACCGCACATAGTACACACTGCACATAGTACACACACTGCACATAGTACACACTGCACATAGTACACACACTGCACATAGTACACACCCTGCACATAGTACACACTGCACATAGTACACACAGCACATAGTACACACGGCACATAGTACACCCTGCACATAGTACACACTACACAGGACACTGCACATAGTACACACCCTGCACATAGTACACACTGCACATAGTACACACCGCACATAGTACACACCCCGCACATAGTACACACCCCGCACATAGTACACACCGCACATAGTACACACCGCACATAGTACACACCGCACATAGTACACACCCTGCACATAGTATACACCGCACATAGTACACACCGCACATAGTACACACCGCACATAGTACACACCCTGCACATAGTATACACCGCACATAGTACACACCGCACATAGTACACACCGCACATAGTACACACTGCATTGTTATTGATAAATGTTGGCCATTGTATCTCAGGAACAGTAGGAGTCAGTAGGACCAGTAGAGGTATGAGCTGTATATCTCTTGTATATTTGGAGTCCTCTCTACATTTTGTCCTCAGAGCAGTGGGAGAGGAGGGGGGGGCTGCGTTGGCAGACGCGTCATTTTTCGGTTACAGTTTTTGCTAAATGATGAAATCCATCAATATTCAAGGAAATGTTCCACAAGGTTTAACAAGTGACAAGACGAATAGGACACAGCGGAGGACGGCAGAGGAGGATGGGGGTTATACTGGGGCTGGGACAACCTTAATTCCATCTCTCTGCCCCTTGGAGACTGAACACTGGAATATCACTGGAATATCACTGGTTAAATGTGCAGTGAATCCTCAAAGTCATATTTAAAGGGGATGTCCATAAAGTCTCTTTATGGAGGATCCTGGTAATAAAGGCTCCGCCCCTTTGTACATGTAGTCAGTGTAGCTGTTTAGTTTCTCATTTGTAGCAGTTTTTCCACAACATATTTTAGCATATAGTGTTATATTAATGTCATGTGACATCTAAGCTCCACCCACAGAAGGACAGATTCAAAAAGACATGATGCATCATGGGATTTACAAACATTTTGAAAACTGATATTCTAAGCTGTAGGTAAGTGGTCGAGTCTGACAACAAGTAGGAAGCTTATACTCCTCAAGTAACATAAATGTAGTATTAGGAATAACATAAGCTCAGAGCTGGAATGTGATCCTCTGGAGATGTGGTTATAAAAGGAAATCCTCACACTGCTGTGCTCTTAGCTCTCTGCATATAGATGCTTCAGACCACCTCCTCTCTGCTCTACCTGACTGCTGTAGTATTCAACCAGAAGCTTTCTGCATTTTTCACTGAGAAGGGAGGTGGCTGTAATAAAAAGGCTCCATGCACAGAGCAAAGAACACAGCAGTGTCAGATTAAAGAAGCTATATACTGGAATATAAATCCATATATCACAGTGCTGCTGCTACTAACAACATACACAGAGGTCTGATTACACATCTCTCCAGGGATAATACATAACACTGGCTGCAGGGCCGGTTTTTAGACAAAGTGGGGCCCTGGGCACAACTTAAAGTGGGGCCCAAAAAAATATTTTCTAAACAGTCAAAATCAGTAAGAGGCATCTTTAGTCCTAACAATAATAACTTTGTAGATACATACAGTAGTAGGTAAGTATCTGTAATATGGGGCTGTAAAGAAGAGGAGTGAGTGGGAGCTGCAGACAGGACAGAGAAGTGTCCCCGTGTAGCAGGATAGAAGAGAAGTGAGTGTGAGCTGCAGACAGGACAGAGAAGTGTCCCGTATAGCAGGATAGAAGAGAAGTGAGTGGGAGCTGCAGACAGGACAGAGAAGTGCCCCGTGTAGCAGGATAGAAGAGAAGTGAGTGTGAGCTGCAGACAGGACAGAGAAGTGCCCCGTGTAGCAGGATAGAAGAGAAGTGAGTGGGAGCTACAGACAGGACAGAAAAGTCTCCCCGTGTAGCAGGATAGAAGAGAAGTGAGTGGGAGCTGCAGACAGGACAGAGAAGTGCCCCCCGTGTAGCAGGATAGAAGAGAAGTGAGTGGGAGCTGCAGACAGGACAGAGAAGTGCCCCCCGTGTAGCAGGATAGAAGAGAAGTGAGTGGGAGCTGCAGACAGGACAGAGAAGTGTCCCCGTGTAGCAGGATAGAAGAGAAGTGAGTGGGAGCTACAGACAGGACAGAAAAGTCTCCCCGTGTAGCAGGATAGAAGAGAAGTGAGTGGGAGCTGCAGACAGGACAGAGAAGTGTCCCCCATGTAGCAGGATAGAAGAGAAGTGAGTGGGAGCTGCAGACAGGACAGAGAAGTACCCCCATGTAGCAGGATAGAAGAGAAGTGATCGGGAGCTGCAGACAGGACAGAGAAGTCTCCCCGTGTAGCAGGATAGAAGAGAAGTGAATGGGAGCTGCAGACAGGACAGAGAAGTCTCCCCGTGTAGCAGGATAGAAGAGAAGTGAGTGGGAGCTGCAGACAGCACAGAGAAGTCTCCCCATGTAGCACTATAGAAGAGAAGTGAGTGGGAGCTGCAGACAGGACAGAGAAGTGTAAGAGCCCGAATCTAACATTGCACCTAAAGTAAAGTGATTAATAAGAGGCAGGAAATTAACTCATCACAGATGGATGTAACTGGTGATAATTCTGGCGCCACAACGAGACCTGAGTGCTGAGCACTGATACATCCGGTCCTATATAGACGATAGACATCTAGACAGACAGAAACAAAAAGAGAGCGAGGGAGAGACAGACAGACAGAGAGACAGAAAGAGAGACAGACAGAAAGAGAGAGAGAGACAGACAGAACAGAGACAGAGGGAGAGAGAGAGAGAGAGAGAGACAGAGAGAGAGACAGAGAGAGCGAGGGAGAGACAGACAGACAGAGAGACAGAAAGAAAGACAGAAAGAGAGACAGAGGGAGAGACAGACAGAGAGACACAGAGAGAGAGAGAGAGACAGAGAGGGAGAGACAGACAGAGAGACACAGAGAGAGAGAGAGAGAGACAGACAGGGAGACAGACAGAGAGAGAGGGGGAGAGAGAGACAGACAGAAAGACAGAGAGGGAGACAGACAGAGAGAGAGCGAGGGCTGTCAGTCTCTCTCTCTATACCTCAGCTCCAGGACACAGTGTAACTAGAGTCTCTATCTCTGGTCCAGTCCTAATGTAAGAGATTATAACAGTAGATAACAGGCACTAATAAATGATAAGCCCCCTGGACACTCAGGTGCTCAATCATTAACCCCTTGGCTGCCGGGTTCTGCCTACAGGATCCTAATGTATAGTGCGGAGAGAGATCAGGTTACTCCTTACTGTAGTATTTAAAGGGATCAGACTAGAAAATATAATATAAAGAAAGAGCCCATTAACCCTATAGATCAGGACCCTGCAGGTTATACTAGTGGATTATCTGTATAATTGTGGTATCCATCACCCCCTGGACACACGGAGCATAGGATGAATAATTCATGGGACATCATCAGTCAGGCCATAAATCCGTCCGGCCCCGAGACTGATTTATTGAGGATTCTCTGAGGCTGATCCTTCATTATTAAATATTAATATCGGCTGATACATCTGTACGTGTGGCCATGGAGGAGCTGCCGAGGCTGCGAAACATCACCTGACATAGGAGGTTGTATGCAGGGACTGAGAGAGATCACTAGGGCTATAGAGGTGGTGGCGCCCCCTGGAGGATAAGTTCAGAGCTTTAAATATTGACTTTATCTATTGATCTCCATTCAGCTGCAGGGAGTAGAATCTGTCTACAAGACTTTCATGGGGTCACTGAAAATCCTCTACATTGGGCCGGGACATGGCAATGTTTCTGCACTTGTGACCCATGAGGCCGGTGAATTCATTGTAAAAATCTCATTTTTATTTACCTTTTAATATACAACTTAGAGTAAACAAATAACAACAAAGAATAAAACATAAACATAATAGTCTGGAAATGTTACATTGTAACACGTGACAAAGAATCAAAGTAACATTGTTTCTATAGAACAGAGAACACCATCAAAACCAAACCTGGAAGACATGAGCAGAGCTCCCCCACTCCACCCGACAATACAGGCTGTCCCCTACTTAAGAACACCCGACTTACAGACGACCCCTCTGCCACTGTGACCTCTGGTGACCTGTCTGGATGTTACTATAGTCCCAGACTGTAATGATGAGCTTTCAGGTGTCTGTAATGAAGCTTTATTGATAATCTTTGGTCCCATTTCAGCTAAAATTTAGAAAATCCAATTGTCACTGGGGCAAAAAAAAAAAAAATTGTTTGGAACTACAATTATAAAATATACAGTTTCGACTTACATACAAATTCAACTTAAGAACAATCCGACGGACCCTATCTTTTACGTAACCCGGGGACCGCCTTGTATTTGTTTTCTAGCTTCCTAATACATTATATTGAATATTTAAAAAATTATAATTCGCTCCACAAAAAAACAAGCCCCCTTACAGCTAAAAATGACAATTCTGTGAATAGAAATTACGTTTTTTTTTGGTTTTTCTCCCAAGATGTTTTCTTGAAGTTTCTAGATATATAAAGAAAAACACAAAACAAAACAAAAACACAATCTAAGGAGAAACAGATGAGAGGATAGATAAGAGAAAGCAGCAAAAAAACAATAACATAAGAAAATATCTGATGAGAAAAGTAGTTTAAAGAAGTGACAAGAGATGAAGCAATCTCCGGGCGCCGGCAGAGGAATTCAATAAGTTTCTCTTTACAAGACAAGATAAACGAGGACGTAATAACACATGAGACGCTGCGGCAAAAGAAACTTCTGGAGGAGAAAACTTCACTGAGACAAAGGCACGACCCCTCAGCGACGCGAGAGCAGCAGATCTCCTGTGACTACACGGGAACAAGTGTAACAAGGGAAGGTCTTTAGCCTCAAGTTTTGCTAAAATGTAACCACTTAATACTTTATCAATGGGGTCCGACCCCAGCAGAACACGTGGCCCCTACAATACAGTAACACCTGTGCCCCTTTACCATCTCTAACAGCACATGGTACAGTCTTTATTTTGTGGCTGTAACCCATGTACCTCAATGGGACCGAGATGCAGTACCATGAACCGCCACTGTCATATGGTGTGTACAGGGCTAAGGATGTATCTACAGAGGTAGAGATGGTAAATGGGCTCTGGTGCCAAAACTGGGGAGAGGCAGAGGACCCTCTGCTATGTTCATTGCACTTTGTGGATTTTTGAAGTAGGACCTCAGATCTTGACATAACAAATGGATTGTGAACCCTTTACCCTGATTATTGTGTCAAACTATAGTGAGGACATATCCATCTTGAAAAAAAAAATTGATTACATTTTTTTAATTAGATTTGTAACATTTTGTATCTTTCCTGAGGCTCTGCAGGCTGTGATTGGCTGGCTCCCCAAAATTTACAGACAGAGCAAACTCATAAATAAATGCTCTGTCTGGAGCTCTGGTTGGATTTTGAATTTTGGATTTAGTGTTGGGTCTCTCTCTAGAGATTTCAATGAGATTTGCTACCAACTGCTATGTTCATTGCACTGTGGGGATTTTTGAAGTAGGACCTCAGATCTTGGCATTACTCATTTGTGTATGGATGGTGAGCCCTTTACCCTGTTTATTGTGTCAAACTATAGTGAGGACATATCTATCCTGATACTTTTTTTATTACATTTTTTTAATTAGATTTGTAACATTTTGTATCTTTCCTGAGGCTCTGCAGGCTGTGATTGGCTGGTTTTCCAAAGTTTCTAGAAAGAGCAAACCTATAAATAAACTTTCTGTCTGGAGCTTTTGTTCATTTGGGATTTACTGTTGAGTCTCACTCTAGAGATTTCCGTGAGATTTCTGCGAGATTTGCTACCAACTGCTATGTTCATTGCACTTTGTGGATTTTTGGAGTAGGACCTCAGATTTGTGGATGGATTGTGAGCCCTTTAGCCTGCTTATAGTGAGGACATATTCATCCTGATACTTTTTTTATTAGATTTGTAATATGTTGTATCTTTCCTGGGGCTCTGCAGGCTGTGATTGGCTGGCTCCGCAAAATTTCTAGATAGAGCAAACCTATCAATAAATGCTCTGTCTGGAGCTCTGGTTCATTTTGGGTTTAGTGTTGGGTCTCACTCTAGAGATTTCAGTGAGATTTGCTAACAACAGAAGCGCTTGCTGCTATTCTGAGCTGCTGATGCATCAGAGCCGACGCTGCTCATCGGAGATTATTGCCAGACTAGTCACCCACTGGTCCGGGCTGATGTTCCTGCTAATATGAGGACTTATAATACGGCCGCAGCCAGACATCACACAGCTCTGCCCCCTGAGGAGGTACTTTGTCATCATCCGATTACCCGCTGCAGTTGGAGCTTTTCAAGATCACCGGGGACCAGTGACTTTCATATGGACTGCTCAAGGGGGGACATTCACGTGGCCTATCCCACTTTTTGGCCTTCAGATTGTGGGACCCCTTTTCATAGATATCCTAAATTCTTCTTTGTGAGACTGTGTAGCCCCTGGTTCTCCATCGATACCAAAAACTACAATTCTGCAATCCAGAAGTCACAAGTTGCAACCAAAGCACCAAATTTCCAATGCAAATTTTGCCATTTTTAATCCTCTAGAGATCAGGATTTTTAGGAAACTTTCCACAATATAGAATCAAATCCCATCCAGAGAACGGATTCACATTAAGAAAAGTTAATTAAGAGGCAGCGAGAAGAGTCGTATCTGCGGAGGACGTGTAATCCTGTCGCTTCTGGTGAAGCCGCTGATGAACGCTGTGATGTACTAATAACTGCGCTCCCGTTATTGTCAGCGCCATAACCCAACATGACAGCCGCCTGTTTATCCGCGCCCGGCGCTGGTGCATATTATATTACCTGCACCTGCGCCCCCCGCGCCACATGTGCTGCACCAGCGAGACACTGCCAATGGTAATTCACTCACCGGCTGCCAGGAGGATGATAACATCCCGGAGATAAATCACGGAGCAGACGCCTCCGGATACTGAGCTAAATTATTCCCCATAAAGATCTACATCTACTCACATGTTTAAGACTTCATCTACAAGTTTTAGTATATGAATGTACTCAGGGGGGTAGTCATACAGTAAGTCACCCATAATTGGGATGTTTTGCATTGGTGAACACAAGCTCAATATTTGTTATTAGGTTTAACATCACTTATTATACTCCAGAGCTGCACTCACTATTCTGCTGCTGGTGCAGTCACTGTGTACATACATGACATTACTTACCCTGTACTGATCCTGAGTTACATCCGGTATTATACCCCAGAGCTGCACTCACTATTCTGCTGCTGGTGCAGTCACTGTGTACATACATGACATTACTTATCCTGTACTGATCCTGAGTTACATCCTGTATTATACTCCAGAGCTGCACTCACTATTCTGCTGCTGGTGCAGTCACTGTGTACATACATGACATTACTTATCCTGTACTGACCCTGAGTTACATCCTGTATTATACCCCAGAGCTGCACTCACTATTCTGCTGCTGGTGCAGTCACTGTGTACATACATGACATTACTTATCCTGTACTGATCCTGAGTTACATCCTGTATTATACCCCAGAGCTGCACTCACTATTCTGCTGCTGGTGCAGTCACTGTGTACATACATGACATTACTTATCCTGTACTGATCCTGAGTTACATCCTGTATTATACCCCAGAGCTGCACTCACTATTCTGCTGCTGGTGCAGTCACTGTGTACATACATGACATTACTTATCCTGTACTGATCCTGAGTTACATCCTGTATTATACTCCAGAGCTGCACTCACTATTCTGCTGCTGGTGCAGTCACTGTGTACATACATGACATTACTTATCCTGTACTGATCCTGAGTTACATCCTGTATTGTACCCCAGAGCTGCACTCACTATTCTGCTGCTGGTGCAGTCACTGTGTACATACATGACATTACTTATCCTGTACTGATCCTGAGTTACATCCTGTATTATACCCCAGAGCTGCACTCACTATTCTGCTGCTGGTGCAGTCACTGTGTACATACATGACATTACTTATCCTGTACTGATCCTGAGTTACATCCTGTATTATACCCCAGAGCTGCACTCACTATTCTGCCAGAGGCATATACATTACATACAGTGTATGTTATTTTTCATATCATAGATAGACAGAAATCAGTGCGTCTACCTGTAGTGTCTGGTGTCCTTTATAACCCGGTCACTGGGGGTGCGCTCACTCTCCCTCTGGTTGAAGGCGTACAGCCTGTAGGGATCTTCTCCAGGTTTCCATCTTTGGGCATTGAGATATCTGCGCTCATCAAACTGGTCCCATAGATCATCCCAGTCCACATCTGTGTCCTGCAGAAATGGGAAGAGAAACTGAAGTTGAAAAACTTTTCAAATACTTGACTGCTGATAACTCAGTATAAGTCATTTATTATACTCCAGTCACATCCAGAGCTGCATTCAACTGATCTAATGATACAACCCTGTACAACCCAATCTCAGCTCTGCTACATCAGTATATGTGACCGCTATTTGTGTCCAGTGAGTGGATACATGTGATCCAGCAGATACATGTACGCAGCTCTCCTGCCTCCTAATGATAGCAGCACCCGGCCGTCCATCTCTCCCTATCTATCATGTTCTCGTAGCAGATGCACAAAACTGGAGATTTTGAGGAGTGAGATATTTATCCAATAATTGACTTTTATTCACTTAGTGGGAAGGACATTCATCACGGTAATAAGATCCGGAGGAGCCATTTATTTACGGGTTTATGGAGGAGAACCTCCCGCAGCAGCCGGCGATATCTGGACGCCTTCCCTTAATAAATCTGCTCTAAAGAGGAAAGACTGGAGGGGACGGGCGGTCAGAGGGTGGAATTAGGGGAGAACCAACAGATATACACACTATATATAAATACACAGACAAAAGTATATACAGGAATACACAGTGGGGCTCATTTACTAAGGGTCCGAACGCCGCATTTCCGTTGGGTTTCCCGACTTTTTAAATTTTGCCCTGAATTGTCTCGGGGTTTTGGCACACGCCATCGGATTGCATCCGACACAAATCGGGGTGCATGGAAGTCGGACAACCCGACGGATTCGGACAAACTGCGGAATTTAAAAACTAAATTGTTTCAGCACTCACATGCACCGGGAAGAAGACGCTGAGCTCCGGCGGACCTGAGCGGGGAAGCGACACATGCAGGAAATTGGACGCACGATCTTAGTGAATCACGGCAGCTCCGAATCCTCATCGGACATTCCGGATCGGCGGGGTCAATGGGACGGGTAAGTAAATGTGCCCCATTATATCAACATATGAAGCATAAGTATAGACATACACAAATATATATATAACACATAGAGGATATAGAAGCATATACATATATGATATACACACAGTGGGGCACTTTTACGAAGGTTCCGAATGCCGCACTCTCATTGGGTTTCGGGATTATTTCCGTTTTGTGCTGAATTGTCTCGGGGTTTTGGCGCACACGATCGGATTGTGGCGCAACAGCGCCGGCTTGCATGCGGCACAAATCGGGGGGCATGGAAGTCGGACAACCCGACGGATTTGGACAAACCGCTGAATTTAAAAACGGATTTGTGTCGCAAGATCAGCACTCACATGCACCGGGAAGAGGAAGGTGAACTCCGGCGGACCTCGGTGCAGAAGTGACATATGCAGATACTTGGGTGCACGGTCTTAGTGAATTGCGGCAGACTTGAATCCTCGATGGACAACACACCGCGGGATCGCGACAGGACCGGGTAAGTAAATGTGCCCCAGTAAATACATAACACATAAATACACATAAAAAATAGAGAATCAGTATAACTATAAATACTCGGTAAAGGCCTCGGAGGTTTGTGAGAGAACATTAGTGAACAAGCATCATCATGAAAACTAAGGAGCCTAGAGGACAGCTCGGGAATACAGTGGTAGCACAGTGCACAGCAGGGTTAGGAGGCTCTGAACAGCTCACGATGTACAATCCATCATCTGTAGATGGAAGGAGTATGAAGCAACTTCTAACCTACCAGGACATGGCGTCCACCGTCCACCGACAGCCCGGACAAGGTGCAGCATCAGATCCGATACATAATAGTCATAATCATCTGATACAATGTAACCCTGGTAGTAGGAACATTGTGCCGGGGGTATTAGAGGTAACACTGATTTATCTCCCGCCGTGTTATTAATGTCAGCGCCGTTCTGCTGAAGGTTTGCACGGTCTGATAGGAAGTGTAACATAATGTCATCTGCGGTATTAGATGTACTGTACCGCCCGCGCCACGATAATACACGCACCTCATTGTTATGGAACGCAGACATTAAAAACCACTTACAGCCCGTAATTATCAGCAGATCCCCTCAGCCATGAAGAACCACTGCCGACACCCAAGGTCTCATCACCGGATGCTGCACCGGGGAGATAACACCCCCCCCACCCCCACCCCACCCAGAAGAGAGAGGACCCAACAGAGGACTAGTCAGATAATTCACACGAGTTGTAAAGTGATACAATGAGGTCAGTGGTGACTCAATGAACGGATGATGGATGAGGCAGAACGAGGCATCGATTATTCCTCCACTCAGGAAGAAGTGTCTAGTAACTATCTCTTTAAGAAGAGCAACCGGAGAAACCTCCTCACAAATGTCTTTAAGAAGTTGTCTCTTACTCCTGTTACCTACATCGATTTTCATGGCCATAACGATTATAATACTGTTATATCCTATGTACAGGAATATAACTACTATAATACTGCCCCCTATGTACAGAGATATAACTACTATAATACTGCCCCCTATGTACAGGAATATAACTACTATAATACTGCCTCCTATGTACAAGAATATAACTACTATAATACTGCCCCCTATGTACAAGAATATAACTACTATAATACTACTCCCTATGTACAAGAATATAACTACTATAATACTGCCCCCTATGTACAGGAATATAACTACTATAATACTGCCCCCTATGTACAGGAATATAACTACTATAATACTGCTCCCTATGTACAGGAAAACAACTACTATAATACTGCCCCCTATGTACAGGAATATAACTACTATAATACTGCCTCCTATGTACAAGAATATAACTACTATAATACTGCCTCCTATGTACAGGAATATAATTACTATAATACTGCCCCCTATGTACAAGAATATAACTACTATAATACTGCCCCCTATGTACAAGAATATAACTACTATAATACTGCCCCCTATGTACAAGAATATAACTACTATAATACTGCCCCCTATGTACAAGAATATAACTACTATAATACTGCCCTCTATGTACAGGAATATAACTACTATAATACTGCCCCCTATGTACAGGAATATAACTACTATAATACTGCCCCCTATGTACAGTAATATAACTACTATAATACTACCCCCTATGTACAGGAATATAACTACTATAATACTGCCCCCTATGTACAAGAATATAACTACTATAATACTGCCCTCTATGTACAGGAATATAACTACTATAATACTACCCCTATGTACAAGAATATAACTACTATAATACTGCCCCCTATGTACAAGAATATAACTACTATAATACTGCCCCCTATGTACAGGAATATAACTACTATAATACTGTTCCTATGTACAAGAATATAACTACTATAATACTGCCCCCTATGTACAAGAATATATCTACTATAATACTGCCCCCTATGTACAGGAATATAACTACTATAATGCTGCCCCCTATGTACAGGAATATAACTACTATAATACTGCCCCCTATGTACAAGAATATAACTACTATAATACTGCCCTCTATGTACAGGAATATAACTACTATAATACTACCCCTATGTACAAGAATATAACTACTATAATACTGCCCCCTATGTACAAGAATATAACTACTATAATACTGCCCCCTATGTACAGGAATATAACTACTATAATACTGTTCCTATGTACAAGAATATAACTACTATAATACTGCCCCCTATGTACAAGAATATATCTACTATAATACTGCCCCCTATGTACAGGAATATAACTACTATAATGCTGCCCCCTATGTACAGGAATATAACTGCTATAATACTGCCCCCTATGTACAAGAATATAACTACTATAATACTGCCCCCTATGTACAAGAATATAACTACTATAATACTGCCCCCTATGTACAAGAATATAACTACTATAATACTGCCCCCTATGTACAGGGATATAACTACTATAATACTGCCCCCTATGTACAGGGATATAACTACTATAATGAAGGGAAAAAAAGAGAGAAAAAAGTAGTGGTATCGGCTCACCCAAATGTAGCAGCAGCTTGTGCTCGGCGTGTGATTACCCAAGTCACATAAGCCTAATTTTCCACCTCCGTTTAGACCTATTGTTTCTAGTGTAGGCTCATTAAACGAAAGGCTGGGCATCTGGCTCGACAAACTTCTACAGCCCCTAGTCTTGCGTCTTCCTGGCTTTTTACAAGACTCAAAAGCGGTACTTACAGTCATGGACAATTTCAACTGGTCTTCTTCTTCCAATTGGCTTACATGTGATGTAGTCGCATTGTACACGTCTATCCCGCATAACCTGGCTAACCAAGCCCTGGAATACCATCTCAGAAAGTTCAGCAATTATGATCTTGTGTTACAGGACTATATGATTTCTGTCTTGACTTTTTTGTTATCCAACAACTTTTTCATTTTTAACACTAAGTATTACATCCAAAAACTTGGTTGCCCCATGGGGGCTAGTTTCTCGCCCTCGTTAGCGAATCTTTATATGGCTCTATGGGAAGAACATTACTTATTTTCACCTCTTAACCCCTTCTCTTGTCACATAACATGGTACGGCAGATACTTTGATGACTGTCTCCTGGTCTGGAATTCCGACCAGGAGACAGTCATCCCCTTTATGGAGTACATCAACAAGAATCCTTATAATCTAAAATTCACATATGCATTTGAGAAACATACTATTCCATTCCTTGACATCACTCTAGTTGGAGACAATATAACAGGCCAGGTTCAAACATCATTGTTTCGCAAAAAAACATCTGGAAATACTTTGTTACACTCCACTAGCTGTCATGCCCCCCATACTGTAAAGAATCTCCCCATTGGGGAATATGTCAGGGCCAGGAGAGCATGTACCACAGAGTCAAAATACAAAGAAGAATGCTACACTATCACAGAGCGCCTCAAAGCCAGGGGCTACTCCAAAAATTCCTGTAAAAGGGCCATGCACATTGTCAATAAAAAAACTCGATCTGAATATCTACAAACACTACCCAAAAATAAACAAGATAGTCCTAAACTCACATTTAGCTCAGAATTCAGTTCACAATTCTATGACATTACTAACATCATTAAGAGACATTTACCTCTCCTTAACCGTGACCCTACACTCAGGAAGATTTTAGACAATGGAGTCTCATTTGTGTCCACAAGAGCTAAAACTCTAGGTGATATCCTATCTCCCAATACTTTCACCAACACTGCACAGAACAAAACATGGTTGCAAACTACAGGTAGCTACTGTTGTGGAGGTCTGCGCTGCAACGTATGCAAATACATTAACAAAACCACACAATTCTCCTCTATTCATAACAATATCATTTACAACATAAGAACTTACATGAATTGTGAATCCACACATCTAGTCTATCTCATCCAGTGCTCCAGATGTTCGCTACAATACATAGGATGCACCATGAGAAAGCTCAAAGACCGTATCAGCGAACATGTCACAGGGGCCAATCCTAAAACTATTTCCAGCACCCGTAACCTGTCGGGTATTTCAAAACACTTCAAAGAAGTGCATTCAGGCAACATGAAGGGCATGCTAGTGACTGCTATTGAGCAAGTATCTCGCCCCATGAGAGGAGGCGATTGGAAGAAAAAGCTTCTATCTAAAGAAGCATATTGGATTTTGAATTTAGACACTCGTTACCCCAAAGGGTTAAACCACAGACAGGATCTTTTGTATTTCTACTAAAACTCACATAGTGTCAGTCAGCTCGCTACACTTCACTCCCCCCCACCTTTGTGGGGGTGTGGTTTTCTTTCCCCACACCGGAAAATACGTACACACACCCATTAGTTACTCTACTTAACTCCGGCAGGGATTAGAAGTTTGACAGGTATGATTAAGGACTAAGACGCTTACATAGTCCGAAACGCGTTACCTCCACCACACTGTGCTGTGTTTCTTTTGTCTGCCTGCCTCTGTGTCCATATCCTAGCATGTTGGCTAGTGATGTTTTTAACTTTTTTGAAATAAACCTTTTTGGAATACTTTTTTAAGAAGTCGTTTACCCCTGGACATTCTTGTATGGCTGCCGGATTCCCGACCTCTTTTCCTTCGTTTTCCTTTCATAACTACTATAATACTGCCCCCTATGTACAGGAAAATAACTACTATAATACTGCCCCCTATGTACAGGAATATATCTACTATAATACTGCCCCCTATGTACAGGAATATAACTACTATAATACTGCCCCCTATGTACAAGAATATAACTACTATAATACTGCCCCTATGTACAGGAATATATCTACTATAATACTGCCCCCTATGTACAGGAATATAACTACTATAATACTGCCCCCTATGTACAAGAATATAACTACTATAATACTGCCCCCTATGTACAAGAATATAATTACTATAATACTGCCCCCTATGTACAGGACTATAACTACTATAATACTGCCCCCTATGTACAAGAATATAACTACTATAATACTGCCTCTATGTACAAGAATATAACTACTATAATACTGCCCCCTATGTACAAGAATATAACTACTATAATACTGCCCCCTATGTACAAGAATATAACTACTATAATACTGCCCCCTATGTACAAGAATATAACTACTATAATACTGCACCCTATGTACAAGAATATAACTACTATAATACTGCCCCCTATGTACAAGAATATGACTACTATAATACTGCCCCCTATGTACAGGAATATAGCTACTATAATACTGCCCCCTATGTACAGGAATATAACTACTATAATACTGCCCCCTATGTACAAGAATATAACTACTATAATACTGCCCCCTATGTACAGGAATATAGCTACTATAATACTGCCCCCTATGTACAGGAATATAACTACTATAATACTGCCCCCTATGTACAAGAATATAACTACTATAATACTGCCCTCTATGTACAAGAATATAACTACTATAATACTGCCCCCTATGTACAAGAATATAACTACTATAATACTGCCCCCTATGTACAGGAATATAACTACTATAATACTGCCCCCTATGTACAAGAATATAACTACTATAATACTGCCCCTATGTACAGGAATATAACTACTATAATACTGCCCCCTATGTACAAGAATATAACTACTATAATACTGCCCCCTATGTACAGGAATATAACTACTATAATACTACCCCCTATGTACAGGAATATAACTACTATAATACTGCCCCCTATGTACAGGAATATAACTACTATAATACTGCCCCCTACGTACAAGAATATAACTACTATAATACTGCCCCCTATGTACAAGAATATAACTACTATAATACTGCCCCCTATGTACAGGAATATAACTACTATAATACTGCCCCCTATGTACAGGGAAATAACTACTATAATACTGCCCCCTATGTACAAGAATATAACTACTATAATACTGCCCCCTATGTACAGGAATATAACTACTATAATACTGCTCCCTATGTACAGGAATATAACTACTATAACACTGCCCCTATGTACAGGAATATAACTACTATAATACTGCCCCTATGTACAGGAATATAACTACTATAATACTGCCCCCTATGTACAGGAATATAACTACTATAATACTGCCCCTACGTACAAGAATATAACTACTATAATACTGCCCCCTATGTACAAGAATATAACTACTATAATACTGCCCCCTATGTACAGGAATATAACTACTATAATACTGCCCCCTATGTACAGGAATATAACTACTATAATACTGCCCCCTACGTACAAGAATATAACTACTATAATACTGCCCCCTATGTACAAGAATATAACTACTATAATACTGCTCCCTATGTACAGGAATATAACTACTATAATACTGCCCCTATGTACAGGAATATAACTACTATAATACTGCCCCCTATGTACAGGAAAATAACTACTATAATACTGCCCCCTATGTACAAGAATATAACTACTATAATACTGCCCCCTATGTACAGGAATATAACTACTATAATACTGCCCCCTATGTACAGGAATATAACTACTATAATACTGCCCCCTACGTACAAGAATATAACTACTATAATACTGCCCCCTATGTACAAGAATATAACTACTATAATACTGCTCCCTATGTACAGGAATATAACTACTATAATACTGCCCCTATGTACAGGAATATAACTACTATAATACTGCCCCTATGTACAAGAATATAACTACTATAATACTGCCCCCTATGTACAGGAATATAACTACTATAATACTGCCCCTATGTACAGGAATATAACTACTATAATACTGCCCCCTATGTACAAGAATATAACTACTATAATACTGCCTCCTATGTACAGGAATATAACTACTATAATACTGCCCCCTATGTACAAGAATATAACTACTATAATACTGCCCCCTATGTACAGGAATATAACTACTATAATACTGCCCCCTATGTACAAGAATATAACTACTATAATACTGCCCCCTATGTACAAGAATATTACTACTATAATACTGCCCCCTATGTACAGGAATATAACTACTATAATACTGAACCCTATGTACAAGAATATAACTACTATATTACTGCCCCCTATGTACAAGAATATACCTACTATAATACTGTCCCCTATGTACAAGAATATAACTACTATAATACTTCCCCCTATGTACAAGAATATAACTACTATAATACTGCCCCCTATGTACAAGAATATAACTACTATAATACTGCCCCCTATGTACAGGAATATAACTACTATAATACTGCCCCCTATGTACAGGAATATAACTACTATAATACTGCCCTCTATGTACAAGAATATAACTACTATAATACTACCCCCTATGTACAGGGATATAACTACTATAATACTGCCCCCTATGTACAAGAATATAACTACTATAATACTGCCCCCTATGTACAAGAATATAACTACTATAATACTGCCCCCTATGTACAGGAATATAACTACTATAATACTGCCCCCTATGTACAAGAATATAACTACTATAATACTGCCCCCTATGTACAAGAATATAACTACTATAATACTACCCCCTATGTACAAGAATATAACTACTATAATACTGCCCCCTATGTACAAGAATATAACTACTATACTGGTGTGAGGATACATTATATACTGGTATGAGGATACATTATACATTATATACTGGTGTGAGGATACATTATATATTATATACTGGTGTGATGATACATTATACATTATATACTGGTATGATGATACATTATATACTGGTGTGATGATACATTATACATTATATACTGGTGTGATGATACATTATACATTATATACTGGTGTGATGATACATTATACATTATATACTGGTATGATGATACATTATATACTGGTGTGATGATACATTATATACTGGTGTGATGATACATTATATACTGGTGTGATGATACATTATACATTATATACTGGTGTGATGATACATTATATACTGGTATGATGATACATTATATACTGGTGTGATGATACATTATATACTGGTGTGATGATACATTATACATTATATACTGGTGTGATGATACATTATATACTGGTGTGATGATACATTATATACTGGTGTGATGATACATTATATACTGGTGTGATGATACATTATATACTGGTGTGAGGATACATTATATACTGGTGTGATGATACATTATATACTGGTGTGAGGATACATTATATACAGGTATGAGGATACATTATATACTGGTGTGAGGATACATTATATACTGGTGTGAGGATACATTATATACTGGTATGATGATACATTATATACTGGTGTGAGGATACATTATATACTGGTATGAGGATACATTATATACTGGTGTGAGGATACATTATATACTGGTGTGATGATACATTATATACAGGTATGAGGATGCATTTCCTATAGTGTAACATGTGATGTATGGGATGTGCTGATGCCAGGTCGCTCGGGCAGCAGATGTTGGAGCTGGTGATTGCAACGTGTGCCAGGGCTGCCCGCGCGCCAGCTGTGCCCTTATTACCCGGCACCATCATTGACTCCAGCCTGGATCCCCGCCATACACCGTGTCTCATCTCACTCCCCAGCGCTGCCCCCTGATTTATGGGACAGATGCCCAAAACTCTTCACTTCGAGCTCTTCTTCTAATTGTTACATGTTATGTGCGGAATCAGGGAATTATCTGACTGATGTGACTGTGTGCAAAGCATGATGGGATCAGGGAGCTGGGGGAGGTCATCGGGTCATGGAACAACCAATGGACAGTCATCGGTAAAGGGATGACCTTATATATGCCTTTAAAGTGCAAGTGGACAAGGCCGAGCACCCGGGAAGTTCTTAAAGACTCGGTCCTTCTCCTGGTGAGGGAAGAGCATCCAGAAGGAAATACTACACTGGAAAATTAGGATGAAGAGGGAGGAGGGAGGTGCAGCTGCAGGACTTCAGTATTATAGTCAGGGAGGAGGAGCAAACCGGAGGAGAAATCTGATTGGTTCGGTGCAGTTATTACATCACACCAGGAAGAACCCACCCACTCAAAAAGCATGGAGGGAGAAAAAGCGCAATGGGCGGGATGTGATGATCTCTGGCTTAGATTCAATGTGATCCTTCGATTTTAGTTTGAAGACAACAGAGCACCACATAGCACAATGTGCCAATATCTACCAAGTACACAGAAGGCGTGTCCTCACACTGCTGTGCGCTCTGTATCCATTGTCACTGGAGAGATGTGTAATCAGACCTTTGCTCTAAGTAGCAGCAGGACTGTGTATTATGGATTTATAATCTACGATTGAAGCTTCTCCAAGTGCACTAGGGGCGTGTCCTCACACTGCTGTGCTCTGTGCTCTTTGTAGTCATTGTCCGTGATGAGATGTGTATTCATCTTCTTTCTATATGTTAGTAACAGCAGGACTGTAAAAATGTATTTAGATTTCAGGTTTGTAGCTGCTCCAAGTGCACTGCGCATGTCCTCACACTGCTGTGCTCTGTGCTCTCTGTAGTCATTGTCCCTGGAGAGATGTGTATTCATATTGTTGTATATGTTGTAAAAATGCATCACACTTCTATCTGTGCACTGGAGATGTGTCCTCACACTGCTTTTCTCTCTCTGGTTAGGTGCTCTAGATGCCTTTCTCTTTACTTCTGGTTGAACAGTAAAAAAGTCACTCCAAGTAGCTGTAAAACCGTTCAATGCAGAGAGCTAAGCGAACAGCAGTGTGAGGAAACACCCCCAGTGTATTTGGAGAAAGTACAATCCTAGAACATAAGTCTAAGTATAAGACTTTTAAGCTCAACCATTGGACGGTACTTGTTCTCACTTTCCTCTCTGTGAAGTGTGTAATGGCAGTCTCCTCCCCTCTGCCGCTTTTTCTTACACCTGGCCCCACCCCTTTGGTGGAAAAGCTCCTTTTAATTGTGCCCTATTGTGACCTTTTTTCTTTTTCTTTTGAAAAACAAGGCAGTAACCTATAGGTGGTGCTATAGAGACATTGGGGCAGATTTACTTACCCGGTCCATTCGCGATCCAGCGGTGCGTTCTCTGCGGCAGATTCGGGTCCGGCCGGGATTCACTAAGGTAGTTCCTCCACCGTCCACCAGGTGGCACTGCTGCACTGAAGTTCCCCGGAATGCACTGATCTTCACCAAGCCGGACCGAGGGCAGGTAAGCGCGAGTCCCGCAACACTTTTTTTTTTTTTTTAAATGCGGCGGTTTTTCCGAATCCGTCGGGTTTTCGTTCGGCCACGCCCCCCGATTTCCGTCACGTGCATGCCGGAGCCGATGCGCCACAATCCGATCGCGTGCGCCAAAATCTCGGGGCAATTCAGGGAAAATCGCGCAAATCGGAAATATTTGGGTAACACGTCGGGAAAACGCGAATCTGGCCCTTAGTAAATGACCCCCAGTGTGAGGAGAGCTAATTTGCATGCTTTTCCCATAATGCATTGGCAGTAAAACTTCAAACTACAACTGGATCTTCGCAAGGAGTAACATTATCTTCTGAGGTTTGGGGGTCAGTAACATCAGAGGACAGGCAGGGCATGGGGAACAGCTTGGTTACGGAGAGGAAGAGGTGACATTTCATTTTTGTCTTGTGATCTCCCTAATAGACGCAGGTTCTGTAATTGACTAATAGGTTAAGTAGATAATCACAGGTATAAGCCGAATATTAGGAAATTCTTAATATTTCACTCAGCCGAGTGATGGACCATCATGGACTGAACCTTGTACAAAATAAACTCCGGCCCACATCATAAAAGAGACTGATGGCTCCTGGCGCGGCGTCCGGGGAGAGTTAATGGCGTACACCGAGCGCTAAGGACGGCTGTAATTTAACTTTTTAAGGGAAACAGTTCTGCCGCTAGAATTTCCCTTATGAAATATCGCCCAAACTTTATAGACGTAATAACTCTCGGGGACGATGAGACCGTTCATCTAGTGGCTGGCGCCAGAGGTGGAGGCGCCATCCGGTGTGCTGATCGCTGCGCCGTTTATCAAATTATCCCAGTAATTATTCAATCTGGACTCTTTAGTGCTGTAATTCTTCAGCCCAAACTCGATTAAATCAAGGAATGGATTTCATTATTGCGGTAACTCCTCGATTTCAGTCCAAACTAGTGTAACTTATGTTATCCGGAACGAGGGGGAGAACGCAACGAGGGACTGAAGAGACTGAGATCCGTATATGACGGTGGAGTGGTATGAGCGTTGTGCCGCACATCACCCAACACAAAGAATTAAAGGGGTGTCCAGAATTAAGACATTGATAACCTAAAGTTAGGACAGTACCTAAATGGTTGGGGTCCAACACCTGTCACCCCCACTCATGAGGAGTCCAGCATGGACCGTTCTGTGTAAATGGGTGAAAACTGGGGAGGTCACTTAGACAATGGGGCACATGTATTATCGCATCTGCGCCAAAAAAATGCCGGTATTTCAATGTTTTTTTGGCGCAGAACTGTTGCGGATCATTTATGAGTTTGCCCCAGAACGAACAGATGTTTCCGACTATCCCGACACCTCCGTCTTTTTTTGGCGCAAGTGGGCGTGGCCTAAAGTTTCCACATTATTCTCCACATTTATGTGTATTTTGTCGGCATTTTCAGGCGCACAGCATTTTTAGGTGCACAATAGACCAGGAAAAAATTGGTCTAAGAGCAAAATTAAGGCGCAGTCCATGAAAGATTTGGGCACACACTTCATTACTGCATTTTTCTGGCGCACGACTGATTAATTCCGTCTACCCAGCAATCACTAACAGCCGTGCGCCACTTCAATACATCGGGCTGGGCTTCACGGAGACTGATCTCCGATGCTGACAATCGTCCTTGCGGCACAATTAGTAAATCCCCCCCCAATGTCTCACATCAGACCCAATCTTATATCCACTTAACATTACAGAGATAAATAATCTTAAAATTGCAGATTGGAGGTAGCAACCTGGTGGTAATTCTGCAACACAGTCCAGATGCTTGTATGGGGGTACAACAGGTATGTAGGTATACACTTCAGACAGTAGTGACCCGGTGGTAATCCTGCTATGAAGTCCAAATCCCTGTATGGGGGTACAGCAGGTACATGGATAAATGCCTCAGAAGGTAGCGACCTGGTGGTAATCCTGCAAAGAAGTCCAGATCCTTGTATTTGGGGTACAGCAGGTATAGGGGTACACACTTCAGGAGGTAGCGACCTGGTGGTAATCCTGCAATGAAGTCCGAATTTATGTATGGGGTACAGAGAGTACGGGGGAACTTGTGTCAGGAGGTAGTGACCTGGTGATAATCCTGTAATGAAGTCCAGATCTCTGTAC
The DNA here is from genome assembly GCF_040894005.1 of Engystomops pustulosus. Taxonomy (NCBI): domain Eukaryota; kingdom Metazoa; phylum Chordata; class Amphibia; order Anura; family Leptodactylidae; genus Engystomops; species Engystomops pustulosus. Next base: position 9,808,957 of record NC_092413.1, read on the forward strand.
AGGGGTATAGCAGGTAAGGTGGTAAATGCTGCAGGAGGTAGCGACCTGGTGGTAGTCCTGCAATGAAGTCCAGATCTGTGTGTGGGATACAGGAGGTAAAGGGGTACATGCTTCAGGAAGTAGAAGCAAGTAGTAATCCTGCAATACAGAGTTAAAGGGTGAAAAATTGAAAGGTCAATTTAATGAAAAGTTGTGGATTGACCTTCTTTGGGCTATCGCCATTGGTATTCACCCTTTAACCCCCTATGGAATACAGTGCATCAAGGACAAAAGGCTGCTACATTCCAGATTAGTTCTGGTGGAGGTGTCACCTGGTCTGTGCGAGTCAGAGTACAGTGGTAGGAGGCATCAGGGGTCAGGTAAAGCATAGTCTAAGCAGTATCCAAATAACAAGGTGTAGGTCGGGGCAGGAAGCAACCAGACAACATAGGAAGTACAAGCCAGAGGTCGGGGCAGGAAGCAACCAGACAACACGGGAGGTACAAGCCAGAGGTCGGGGCAGGAAGCAACCAGACAACATAGGAGGTACAAGCCAGAGGTCGGGGCAGGAAACAACCAGACAACATAGGAGGTATAAGCCAGAGGTCGGGGCAGGAAGCAACCAGACAACATAGGAGGTACAAGCCAGAGGTCGGGGCAGGAAGCAACCAGACAACATAGGAGGTACAAGCCAGAGGTCGGGGCAGGAAGCAACCAGACAACATAGGAGGTACAAGCCAGAGGTCGGGGCAGGAAGCAACCAGACAACATAGGAGGTACAAGCCAGAGGTCGGGGCAGGAAGCAACCAGACAACATAGGAGGTACAAGCCAGAGGTCGGGGCAGGAAGCAACCAGACAACATAGGAGGTACAAGCCAGAGGTCGGGGCAGGAAGCAACCAGACAACATAGGAGGTACAAGCCAGAGGTCGGGTAGGAAGAAACCAGACAACATAGGAGGTACAAGCCAGAGGTCGGGGCAGGAAGCAACCAGACAACATAGGAGGTACAAGCCAGAGGTCAGGGCAGGAAGAAACCAGACAACATAGGAGGTACAAGCCAGAGGTCGGGGCAGGAAGCAACCAGACAACATAGGAGGTACAAGCCAGAGGTCGGGGCAGGAAGCAACCAGACAACATAGGAGGTACAAGCCAGAGGTCGGGCAGGAAGCAACCAGACAACATAGGAGGTACAAGCCAGAGGTCGGGGCAGGAAGCAACCAGACAACATAGGAGGTACAAGCCAGAGGTCGGGGCAGGAAGCAACCAGACAACATAGGAGGTACAAGCCAGAGGTCGGGGCAGGAAGCAACCAGACAACATAGGAGGTACAAGCCAGAGGTCGGGGCAAGGACCCTGATCCGAGTAACACAACAGTGGCCATGCCCAACCTGCAGTCATCGATCTTTGTTGAACCCTCGACTCCCGGCTCCGCGTTCATCCGGCGTTTGGTTAAACACAATCGCTCGCTGTCACTAATCTCCAGACTGATAAATTAGTCAGTGTGTTTTTACTTCTCGACACAAAGAAAGAAAAAAAAAACATTGGAGAGAACATAATGACTTGTTTGATGTAACATTTGTGTAATTAGAGGCAAACACTCTGCGCAGCGCACGTCGCATGAATGAACCAGTCAGTGCCATTAGAAATTACCGCACAATCCCGAGTCCCGGAAATGTCAGGTGCGATCCGGTGACTCCTCTGACCCGGCTAATTATACATGTGATATATGCAGAGCTGACATTTCAGCGGAGAAACTTCCCAGTGCAAGGAAAATGCTAAAGATACCAGGAGAAAGAAAACCGAGAATATTCCCCCCACAGCGGACACACAAGAGATGAGAAGCCCCGAGCCCGATCCGGGGGTCCGAAAGAAGATTCCTGAAAAACAGGCGAGCAGAACCTCAAAGATACCGACACCCAAATCTCACACTTCTACCAATATAAACCTTTTCATTCTTATTTTGTCACCTAAGTGTTACTGAAATACCAAAGGCACAGATAGTACCATCTCCTTGTCTCTGCTGCTTCATGTTCAGGGCTTTTCTTTCTGTTCCTAAATCCAATTACTTGTCAGTTTATACTTATTCGATTGTTGCGTAAAAAGCTTTAATAAAATACATGGAAACTAGAAACACTGGTCCCTTGTTCTCCCTGTTGATGATGTAGACACAGATAGTACTGGCTTCCTGTCTCTGCCTGTAGGTGATGCAGATACAGATAGTACTGGCTTCTTTTCTCTCCCTTATGTGGTACAGATAGTACTGGCTTCCTGTCTCTGCCTGTAGGTGATACAGATACAGATAGTACTGGCTCCTTTTCTTTCCCTTATGTGGTACAGATAGTACTGGCTTCCTGTCTCTGCCTGTAGGTGATACAGATACAGATAGTACTGGCTTCTTTTCTCTCCCTTATGTGGTACAGATAGTACTGGCTTCCTGTCTCTGCCTGTAGGTGATACAGATACAGATAGTACTGGCTTCTTTTCTCTCCCTTATGTGGTACAGATAGTACTGGCTTCCTGTCTCTGCCTGTAGGTGATACAGATACAGATAGTACTGGCTTCTTTTCTCTCCCTTATGTGGTACAGATAGTACTGGCTTCCTGTCTCTGCCTGTAGGTGATACAGATACAGATAGTACTGGCTTTTTTTCTCTCCCTTATGTGGTACAGATAGTACTGGCTTCCTGTCTCTGTCAGCAGGTGATTCAGATAGTACTGGCTCTTTCTTTGACTGTAAGAGATAGAGAGATTACTGTCATTGTCTGAAGGTGATACAGATACTACGGGCTTCTTTTCTCTCCCTTATGTGATACAGATAGTACTGACTTCCTGTCTCTAACTATAAATGATGAAGATAGTACTTGCTTCTTTTTTCTCCCTTATGTGATGCAGATACAGATAGTACTGTCTTCTTGTCCTATTGCAGGTACAGATGATAATACTGTTATGTAGATGACAGATACTACTGCTGGCCCCTTTCTCCCGGTTGATGATGTTGACACAGATAGTACTGCCATATAGTCTCTCCCAGTAGGTGATGTAGTTACAGATGGCACTGGCTGATGTGGACAAAGTTAGTTCTACCTCCTATTGTCTACATGTAGGTGATGAAGGTACATATAGTACTACCTTCCTATATAGTTACAGATAGTGCTGTCTTCTCTCTCAGTAAATGATGTACAGTAGGTACAAATGTGGCTGTTTATCTCCATATAATAAATTGAGGTACAGATATTGCTACCTTCTTGTCTCTCTGTGTAAATGATGACCGCACATATAGTGCTACCATCTTCTCTCTCTTGGTAAATGAAGAGGGTACAGATAGTACTAAATTCTTGGCTCTCTGTGTAAATGATGAAGGTACAGATAGTACTATGTTCTAGTCTCTCTGTGTAAATTATAAAGGTACATATAGTACTACCTTCTTGTCTCTCTTGGTAAATGATGAAGGTACAGATAATACTATGTTCTGGTCTCTGTGTAAATGATGAAGGTACATATAGTGCTACCTTTTTATCTGCGTAAATGATGAAGGTACAGATAGTGCTATGTTCTGGTCTCTCTGTGTGAATGATGAAAGCACATATAGTGCTACCTTCTTGTCTCTCTTGGTAAATAATGAAGGTACATATAGCACTACATTCTGGTCTCTCTTGGTAAATGAAGAAGGTACAGATAATACTATGTTCTGGCATATATGTGTAAATGATGAAGGTATATAGATAGTGCTAGGCTCTGGTCTCTCTATGTAAATGATGAAGGTATAGATAGTGCTAGGCTCTGGTCTCTCTATGTAAATGATGAAGGTATAGATAGTGCTAGGCTCTGGTCTCTCTATGTAAATAATGAAGGTATAGATAGTGCTAGGCTCTGGTCTCTCTATGTAAATGATGAAGGTATAGATAGTGCTAGGCTCTGGTCTCTCTATGTACATGATGAAGGTATAGATAGTGCTAGGCTCTGGTCTCTCTATGTAAATGAAGGTATAGATAGTGCTAGGCTCTGGTCTCTCTATGTAAATGATGAAGGTATAGATAGTGCTAGGCTCTGGTCTCTCTATGTAAATGATGAAGGTATAGATAGTGCTAGGCTCTGGTCTCTCTATGTAAATGATGAAGGTATAGATAGTGCTAGGCTCTGGTCTCTCTATGTAAATGATGAAGGTATAGATAGTGCTAGGCTCTGGTCTCTCTATGTAAATGATGAAGGTATAGATAGTGCTAGGCTCTGGTCTCTCTATGTAAATGATGATGGTATAGATAGTGCTAGGCTCTGGTCTCTCTATGTAAATGATGAAGGTATAGATAGTGCTAGGCTCTGGTCTCTCTATGTAAATGATGAAGGTATAGATAGTGCTAGGCTCTGGTCTCTCTATGTAAATGATGAAGGTATAGATAGTGCTAGGCTCTGGTCTCTCTATGTAAATGATGAAGGTATAGATAGTGCTAGGCTCTGGTCTCTCTATGTAAATGATGAAGGTATAGATAGTGCTAGGCTCTGGTCTCTCTATGTAAATGATGATGGTATAGATAGTGCTAGGCTCTGGTCTCTCTATGTAAATGATGAAGGTATAGATAGTGCTAGGCTCTGGTCTCTCTATGTAAATGATGAAGGTATAGATAGTGCTAGGCTCTGGTCTCTCTATGTAAATGATGAAGGTATAGATAGTGCTAGGCTCTGGTCTCTCTGTGTAAATGATGATAGTATGGATAGTTCTTCCATCTTGCCTGAAAAATGATAATACATGATGTAAGAAAAGATATTCCTCCCTGATGATGAAGGTACATAAAGTGCTACCTTCTTGTCTCTCTTGGTAAATGATGAAGGTACAGATAGTGCTACCTTCTTGTCTCTCTTGGTAAATGATGAAGGTACAGATAGTGCTACCTTCTTGTCTCTCTTGGTAAATGATGAAGGTACAGATAGTGCTACCTTCTTGTCTCTCTTGGTAAAGGATGAAGGTACAGATAGTGCTATGTTCTGGTCTCTTTGTGTAAATGATGAGGGTATAGATAGTTCTTCCATTTGCCTTTAAATAATATATAATGTAAGAAAAGATATTCCTCCCTCCCCATCCCTTCCTATGTGTAATGTAGGCCCATATACTATTCTATGGGGCCCCCCTAGGCTGCTGCCTTCTCCAGTACGGAGCCTGCGGGCAGTATATTTGCTGCATCTCTTAGTATTCAATGCAGAAAGATTTTTTTTTCTCCAGGTAATAATTCCAAGGCCCTCGGATCTTTTATAGGGAAGGTCACAGGATGATTTTCATTCCGCAGAACTGCGATTTTAATAAAGTTTTTTCACGGGCGGCCATAAAGGAAATCTCCAGTAATTTAGCTGCAGAAATCGACAATTCACATGGAGACCGCTGAAAAATCCCATTACACGGCGGACATTTAGATGCACGTAGTTAGTAACATAAATAGAGGCCGGGAATTCTGAAGGTGTTACTTAAAATCTACTTATCAAACCCAAAACAGCTTGAAGCGGACGTCATTACCCTGCAAAGCGCAATTAAAGGGAATGCGGCGGGAATAGGAGGAGGTGGAAAGTGGCTGATAAGAGTCATAGATGGTGGTCAGAGGCTCCGGACGAGCTCAGGGGGAACCCAGGGAGCGGAAAAGGGAATATTAAAGGAATTCCTGATTATATTCATACATATTAAAGGGGCTGTCCAATGGTGGGTAAATAGAGATTAACATAGTCCCTTTAAGGGTAGCATTAAGGGAAAGGAGGGGAGGAATGTATTAAAAATATCTGCTTCCCTACCCACTCATAGAGAAAGCCTGTGAGTCCTGCTTCCCTACCCACCTATAGAGAAAGCCTGTGAGTCCTGCTTCCCCCTCCTGCTCATAGAGAAAGCCTGTGAGTCCTGATTCCCCCTCCTGCTCATAGAGAAAGCCTGTGAGTCCTGCTTCCCCCACACCCACTCATAGAGAAAGCCTGTGAGTCCTGTGTCCACACACACTCATAGAGAAAGCCTGTGAGTCCTGCTTCCCTACCCACTCATAGAGAAAGCCTGTGAGTCCTGCTTCCCCCATCCCACTCATAGAGAAAGCCTGTGAGTCCTGCTTCCCCCACCCACTCATAGAGAAAGCCGATGAGTCCTGCTTCCCCCTCCTACTCATAGAGGAAGCTTGTGAGTCCTGCTTCTCCCTCCTACTCATAGAGAAAGCCTGTGAGTCCTGCTTCCCCCTCCTACTGATAGAGAAAGCCTGTGAGTCCTGCTTCCCCATCCTAGTCATACAGAAAGCCTGGGAGTCCTGCTTCCCCTCCTACTCATAGAGAAAGACTGTGAGTCCTGATTCCCCCTCCTGCTCATAGAGAAAGCCTGTGACTCCTGCTTCCCCACACAATCATAGAGGAAGCCTGTGAGTCCTGCTTCCCCATCCAAATCATAGAGAAAGCCTGTGAGTCCTGCTTCCCCATCCAAATCATAGAGAAAGCCTGTGAGTCCTGCTTCCCCATCCAAATCATAGAGAAAGCCTGTGAGTCCTGCTTCCCCCTCCTACTCATAGAGGAAGCCTGTGTGTCCTGCTTCCCCTCCTACTCTTAGAGAAAGCCTGTGTGTCCTGCTTCTCCCTCCTGCTCATAGAGAAAGCCTGTGAGTCCTGTGTCCACAACCACTCATAGAAAAAGCCTGGGAGTCCTGCTTCCCCCATCCTACTCATAGAGAAAGCCTGTGAGTCCTGCTTTCCCACCTTCTCATAGAGAAAGCCTGTGAGTCCTGATTCCCCCTCCTGCTCATAGAGAAAGCCTGTGAGTCCTGCTTCCCCATCCTACTCATAGAGAAAGCCTGTGAGTCCCTGCTTTCCCTCCTTCTCATAGAGAAAGCCTGTGAGTCCTGATTCCCCCTCCTGCTCATAGAGAAAGCCTGTGAGTCCTGCTTCCCCCTCCTACTCATAGAGAAAGCCTGTGAGTCCTGCTTCCCCCTCCTACTCATAAAGAAGTTTTTTTTGAGCACAGGTTTTTTTGAAGAAGTGTTGACCACTAATGGACGCTGTAACCCCTAAACCCTTAGTAAGTTGGGGGGTATATGCCTTCTTATTTAGTATAGCTGAAAGGAGGGGGACAATGGAGGTCATCTTTGGGTCCTCTCTATGGTACAGTGCCTGGAGAGTTCTACTCTTGCGACATCCCCCCTTCAGTGCAAATCTTCTAACAGCGCCCCTAGTGTCCGGTTTGAGAACTGCGCATTTCTTGACAGCTCGAATGAATTAAAATTCACATTTATCACTTTAAAATTAGAGAACTCGTCCCTTTGATGTCCGTGATCCGCCACGTTACAGTGATTAAGGACCCTATCATTTACAGAACTAACTCAGTCCTCCGGGGACACTGCCATGACAGATTGGATGTCAATCAGTAATTTACAGGCAGTCAATCAATTTGTAGCTTATTTGCTAACATTGCAAAACCGACTTCTCTCTGTGTAACGTAGAGAACATGTTCTTATGACATTGAAAAGGAGGATTCTGATGTAAAAATGGCTGGGGCCAAAAAGTGTAACAACATACATGTCATGGTAGCACAGTCCTAGCTTAGGTCCTCAACCCTGAGGGTCAACAGGGCGAAGCAAGAAGATGGGGAGGCCGTGTGATTTCCCCTGGAGCAGAACCGGTCTGCAGCAGGTACAGGCTGTGCACGTTGGCTAGCTGAAGTGCAGTAGTTGTTCCCTTTTCCAGGGTTAGAAGTAAGTAACTCAGCCCTGGACCAGTGATTGGCAGGTCGGATCAATCTCAGAAATCTTCCTAAGAAAAGACTCAGGACCCAGGGCTGTGAATATATTCGTTGGGGCAGATTTACTTACCCGGCCCATTCGCGATCCAGCGGCGCGTTCTCTGAACAGGATTCGGGTCCGGACGGGATTTATGAAGGTAGTTCCTCCGCCGTCCACCAGGTGGCGCTGCTGCGCTGAAAAGCATCGGAACGCACCGGAATACACCGAGCTGGACCAGGTGAAGGTAAGCGCTTCCCAAGCGACACATTTTCGGTTATTAAATGCGGCGGTTTTTCCGAATCCATCGGGTTTTCATTCAGCCACGCCCCCCGATTTCCGTCGCGTGCATGCCAGCACCGATGCGCCACAATCCGATCGCGTGCGCCAAAATCCCGGGGCAATTCAGGTACAATCGGCGCAAATCGGAAATATTCGGGTAACACGTCGGGAAAACGCGAATCGGGCCCTTAGTAAATGACCCCCATAGACTCTAGGTCTCACTCTCTGGAAAGTTCCAAGGAGCTAGCCAATTAACAGTCTGCAGCAACGTCTTGTAAATACACATAAGATACATTAAAGATAATTAAAATTAATTAACCATTTAGTAGCAGAACCAAATATATATATATATATATATAAATATTGCACAAATATATAAAAATATTGCACAAAATAGACCTACTTCTAGGACTAAGTGATGTTGTTACAGAATACTGAACTGTGGGGGTGCTGGGTGCAAGACCCCCACTAATCCAATACATTGGGGCATATTTATCAAGCTGTCTAAAAGTCAGAATATTTCTAGTTGCCCATGGCAACCAATCACAGCTCAGCTTTCATTTTACCAGTGCTCATGAATATTTTAAAGGGGAGCTGTGATTGGTTGCCATGGGCAACTAGAAATGTTCTGACTTTCAGACACTTGATAAATCTTCCCCATTGTTCTTGAAACCGCTCTAAAGGTGGGTGTAATGATTTGGTACTAAAGTGGTTCCTCCTTTTATGCATTTTTAACTTTGTGCCCGGTGGGACAATTTTTGCTGCAAACTAATTTTTTTCTTATGAAAAACTAATTAAACCTTCTGCAAACAGCGGCGGCCATCACTGTTACACTGGCGGCTGCAGGACGCAGTCATGTGCTCAGGGACTATTCTCAAGCTATACTGATGCAGATGTTGTATTGGGTCAAACATTAATTGACTTTCATTTGTAAGGACAATAGGAGGTGGGGTCTTCCAATAATAACAGTTTTGGAGTAAAATTGCAAGGACAAGAATGGGTTCCCTGGGCCTCCTGTGTAAATGAAAGGGTAATGCAAATACAGTTCCTGTACAGTCCCGCAGAAGTGTACAGAGCAGTGCACTAAAGCTCCATTCACACTCGGCTACTGTGGACCCTGGATGGCGGCAGCGTTTATAAAATAACTCTGCTCATATTGGCTCATATTCGCTTATTTCTCAGACAGAGAGATGATGCATTGTAACTCCTGATCATAGAGAGAACTCTGCAGCCGTGCAGGAGGTGCACAGTACTCCCTATCCTCCTGTAAACTCATCTATGTGATCAGGGCAGGAAGAGGAAGATACATTGTATAAGTTGTTTTACTTCCTGAAAAGACCAAAGCAGTTTGTGGAAGAAGGAGTGCTGCGGAGATGTCTTTGGAGGTCTTTTCTGTCCTAGAAGAGCGGTAATGATGCCATCCCATTCATTCTTCCATCATGATTGGGGACATTAAACTCTTCAATGCCACAAATCACCACAGACATGGACAGATGCAGATAATAACTGCTTCACTGTGCTACACTGTCACAGCTGCTAATATTAACCAATTCTCCACCCTAGGTAATCAAAGATGAAGACAACTAGTACCCTAGTTCACCATAGATAAGAACATGACCCCTTCAGTACCCTAGACCACCAAAGATGCAGCCATTAACACCTGCCCAATGTATACAGACATGAAATCATCCTGTTCCCTGGACCTCAGTGTTACCAATAGTTCATTGTTCATTGTTGATTACAGGGCACTATAATAGCGGCTACTGACTGGGATCACAGAGAGATCCGACCGTCGCTGATCAGACTATTAATGTTGTTAGTAGGAAAAACCATGGAAATCTCATGTGCGGAGTATACGCAGCCTGGGGGAGGGGTCTGTCCCTTTAAACCTTCTCTATGTTTTAGTGAGACTGGATTGAAGATGTTATCATTGGGGTCCTTGAGCTGAGACCCCCATCAATCACCGGCCTCCGCTGCTCCTTCAGGCAATGACTTTCCTGAGTGAAACAGATGGAAAATTACAAAACCATTGAAATCAATAGGAGCCGGAGCTGGTGGAGGAGGGCGGCTCCCAGAAACCAGATCCCTTATTCCAGAACATTCTGGGGGCTGGAGGGTTACAGACCTGCACCCCTAACCAGGAGGACAGGGCAGCTGAAGGGGCATCTATCTGGGGCACCTTTAAGTGAGGAGAATTTGATGGATTACCTAAACTATCAAAGAATCCACCGAAAATCCTTAGTACAGTGCAGTATTTACAGTGTATCTAGTCTTAATACAACCTACAGATACCTGCACATGGAGAAGCTACAATCCTGGAATATAAATCCAAATATCACAGTCCAGCTGCTACTTTCAACATGTACACAGGTCTTGTTACACAGAGACAATACCTAACAATGTCTGCAGAGAGCACAGCAGCGTGAGGACACCTACCCAATGTACTTGAAGAAGCTACAATCCTGGAATATAAATCCATACTTCACAGTCCTGCTGCTACCAATACCATACACAAAGGTCTGATTACAGACAATACCTAACACTAGCTGCTGAAAGCACAGAAAACAGAAGTGTGAGGACACAACCCCAGTTCACTTGGAGAAGCTACAATCCTGAAATATAAATCCATACTTCACAGTCCTGCTGCTACCAACACCATATACAATGGTCTGACTACACCTCTCTCCAGAGACAATACCTAACAATGTCTGCAGAGAGCACAGAGCACAGCAGTGTGAGGACACAACCCCAGTGCACTTGGAGAAGCTACAATTCGGAAATATAAATCCATATTTCACAGTCCTGCTGCTACCAATACCATACACAAAGGTCTGATTACACATCTCTCCAGAGACAATACCTAACAATGTCTGCAGAGAGCACAGAGCACAGCAGTGTGAGGACACAACCCCAGTGCACTTGGAGAAGCTACAATTCTGAAATATAAATCCATATTTCACAGTCCTGCTGCTACCAACACCATATACAATGGTCTGACTACACCTCTCTCCAGAGACAATACCTAACACTGTTAGCAGAGAGCACAGAGCACAGCAGTGTGAGGTCTGATTGCACATCTCTCCAGGGACAATACATAACACTGGCTGCAGAGAGCACAGAGCACAGCAGTGTGAGGTCTGATTACACACCTCTCCAGAGACAATACCTAACACTGTTAGCAGAGAGCACAGAGCACAGCAGTGTGAGGTCTGATTGCACATCTCTCCAGGGACAATACATAACACTGGCTGCAGAGAGCACAGAGCACAGCAGTGTGAGGTCTGATTACACATCTCTCCAGGGACAATACATAACACTGGCTGCAGAGAGCACAGAGCACAGCAGTGTGAGCACATGCCCCCAGTACAATTCTGGAATATAAATCCATATTTCACAGTCCAGCTGCACGGACACTACATAACACTGTCTGCAGACAACATGGTCAGACCTGCTGACAGGTTCCCTTTATGCTTCAGAGTTCCCTTCTGTAAATGTCCAGAATCTTCCCCCGTCACAGATAATAATTATAATTATACAGGGAGCAGTGAGTTGCATCTGCAGAATCTATTTCTGTGCTGCTGAGAGTTCCCACTGTGAGAGGGGAGGTAGAGCAGCAGGAGATTTCTATTAGCAGGTAGTATCAATACCACTTCCCTTCTATAGTGCTGTGTGACAATCCTTTAGTACAGTGCAATCCATACATCATTCAGTAGGGGGCGAATTCCTCATTGAACTTCATTTACATCAGATATTTAGTTTCAGTGAAAACCCCCAAAAATTAGAATTTAAAGGTAAATCCTAATCTCGTGATACGGACATCAACCAAGAATGAAACAGTTAATTAGCTTTGCCTGTAGGACCCTGGAAAACTTAAGATCTCACAACTTAGAAATATTTCTATAAATCTTTTTGCATGAGCTTTAGCAGCAGCTGCCTGACACTGAGCACTAAACATCGTTTTCCCGCCTTACGATACGGTAAACCGCGACTCTACCCCCGATATGTAAATCTGTCATTCCAAGTTATAAAAACAATAGTATCTAACGATGATAACATTGTAAATAAGCAAATATCGGACGCTTGTGGCGACAGCGCGGCGGCGCACGTCAATAAAACGGAGCAAATAGATTGGCGTTTTATCAGTGCTGGAGGCAGCAGACGAGGAGCGGAGCCTTTAAGGCCGTGTCTACACCTGGGGGCGGAGATCTTACATTATTCGGAAGGGAAGAATCCAATTTTCCGTATTATAGCGAGATTTTTATCCGCCTTCACTCGCGTTTCTGCTATAATTCTCAGCCGATACACAGAGGAAACATGTAGATAGACCGTACTCACTGCTCCGGATTATTCTAATCCGTGGTAATTCCTCATTGGGATACGGTGCGATAGGAAATAAACCGCCGCCAGATTACGGTATTATACATTCAGATTCCTGGAATGATACAATGTAACAAATCCTGCAAGAGATACTCACAGTGTTACATTGTAGCCAGGACGACCCGACTCCAGGCGGTGACATCATCTGACGGTGTCATAAAGGGGAACCTGTCAGCTATTAAATTAGCAGCCGCCTTCGATTATGTTATGAACTTTCTCGAAATCCCAATTTAGTGGGGATCATTTACTAAGGGCCTGAATCGCGTTTTTTTTGGTCGGGTTTCCCGAAATTTACCGATTTGCACCGAATTGCCCCAGGTTTTTGGCGCACGTGATCGGATTGTGGCGCATCGGCGCCAGGTTGTATGCGACGGAAATGGGGGCGTGGCCATCGGAAAACCTGACGGATTCGGAAAAACCGCGGTAATTTTTTTTAAAAAATGTGCCGCTCGACACGCACTTACCTGAACCCACGATAGGACGGTGAACTCCAGTGAACATCGAAGGACTTCAGCGCAGCAGCGACACCTGGTGGACATTGGGCGCACTACCTTAGTGAATCGCCGGAAGACCCGAATCAGCGTCGGAGAACCCGTCCCTAAATCACGAATGGACCGGGTAAGTAAATCTGCCCCAATGTGTTTTCCTATAATAAATCTCTCAAATGTCAGAAAAATATGACTCTTCTCAGTCCAGTTTTCACATGAGATGAGTCAAGTTCAGTGGTTGTCACTTCAGAAGGCCTGATCTCCTGTTCTATAGCACAGAGGAACTTGCTGCTGGTGCCATTTTAAAGACAAGAATCTCATCTTTAAGAACTAGATCTCTATTTGAAGCTTCAATTTCAAAGTCTGTTTTTATCTGCCTGGTAATAATAAGACACCAGAAGAATGTTAGAGTTTAGTGGGGTAAAACCTACTGCCAGGTTCCCTTTAAAGGTGATGTCACACATCCATTATCTCGCACGCATCGCAGAGTATTTCTAAGGGCTCAGGTCATTGTCTAGATTATAGATTTTCTCTCGCCTGTAGGTAAAACTATCCAGGAGTCAGTGACTTGTGAATAGATCGACGCGTCTGAGATGATGGATGTCATACCTCCGCCGAGCCATCGATCCCTACCCGTAACTGTATCTGCTATTAGGCAAAAAGATTACAAATGGTATTTTAAAACTCCTGACAATATTATCAATAACCGGACACGAGAGAAAGACGGATGGAAAAGAGAGGAGCAGCTTAATGAGGTCAGGAATTATCTATACACAGAACCTCATAGGGAGCAGTATTATAGTAGTTATATTCTTGTACATAGGGGGCAGTATTATAGTAGTTATATTCTTGTACATAGGGGGCAGTATTATAGTAGTTATATTCTTGTACATAGGGGACAGTATTATAGTAGTTATATTCTTGTACATAGGGGGCAGTATTATAGTAGTTATATTCTTGTACATAGGGGGCAGTATTATAGTAGTTATATTCTTGTACATAGGGGGCAGTATTATAGTAGTTATATTCTTGTACATAGGGGGCAGTATTATAGTAGTTATATTCTTGTACATAGGGGGCAGTATTATAGTAGTTATAGTCTTGTACATAGGGGGCAGTATTATAGTAGTTATATTCCTGTACATAGGAGGCAGTATTATAGTAGTTATATTCTTGTACATAGGGGGCAGTATTATAGTAGTTATATTCCTGTACATAGGGAGCAGTATTATAGTAGTTATATTCTTGTACATAGGGGGCAGTATTATAGTAGTTATATTCCTGTACATAGGGGGCAGTATTATAGTAGTTATATTCCTGTACATAGGGGCAGTGTTATAGTAGTTATATTCCTGTACATAGGGGGCAGTATTATAGTAGTTATATCCCTGTACATAGGGGCAGTATTATAGTAGTTATATTCCTGTACATAGGGGACAGTATTATAGTAGTTATATTCCTGTACATAGGGGGCAGTATTATAGTAGTTATATTCTTGTACATAGGGAGCAGTATTATAGTAGTTATATTCCTGTACATAGGGGGCAGTATTATAGTAGTTATATTCCTATACATAGGGGACAGTATTATAGTAGTTATATTCTTGTACATAGGGGGCAGTATTATAGTAGTTATATTCTTGTACATAGGGAGCAGTATTATAGTAGTTATATTCCTGTACATAGGGGGCAGTATTATAGTAGTTATATTCTTGTACATAGGGGGCAGTATTATAGTAGTTATATTCTTGTACATAGGGGGCAGTATTATAGTAGTTATATTCTTGTACATAGGGGGCAGTATTATAGTAGTTATATTCCTGTACATAGGGGGCAGTATTATAGTAGTTATATTCTTGTACATAGGGGGCAGTATTATAGTAGTTATATTCCTGTACATAGGGGGCAGTATTATAGTAGTTATATTCCTGTACATAGGGGGCAGTATTATAGTAGTTATATTCCTGTACATAGGGGTCAGTATTATAGTAGTTATATTCTTGTACATAGGAGGCAGTATTATAGTAGTTATATTCCTGTACATAGGTGGCAGTATTATAGTAGTCATATTCCTGTACATAGGGGGCAGTATTATAGTAGTTATATTCCTGTACATAGGGGGCAGTATTATAGTAGTTATATTCCTGTACATAGGGGGCAGTATTATAGTAGTTATATTCCTGTACATAGGAGGCAGTATTATAGTAGTTATATTCCTGTACATAGGGAGCAGTATTATAGTAGTTATATTCCTGTACATAGGGGGCAGTATTATAGTAGTTATATTCTTGTACATAGGGGGCAGTATTATAGTAGTTATATTCCTGTACATAGGGAGCAGTATTATAGTAGTTATATTCTTGTACATAGGGGGCAGTATTATAGTAGTTATATTCTTGTACATAGGGGGCAGTATTATAGTAGTTATATTCCTGTACATAGGGGGCAGTATTATAGTAGTTATATTCCTGTACATAGGGGGCAGTATTATAGTAGTTATATTCCTGTACATAGGGAGCAGTATTATAGTAGTTATATTCCTGTACATAGGGGGCAGTATTATAGTAGTTATATTCTTGTACATAGGGGGCAGTATTATAGTAGTTATATTCTTGTACATAGGGGGCAGTATTATAGTAGTTATATTCCTGTACATAGGGGCAGTATTATAGTAGTTATATTCCTGTACATAGGGAGCAGTATTATAGTAGTTATATTCCTGTACATAGGGGGCAGTATTATAGTAGTTATATTCTTGTACATAGGGGGCAGTATTATAGTAGTTATATTCCTGTACATAGGGGGCAGTATTATAGTAGTTATATTCTTGTACATAGGGGGCAGTATTATAGTAGTTATATTCCTGTACATAGGGGGCAGTATTATAGTATTATATTCTTGTACATAGGGGGCAGTATTATAGTAGTTATATTCCTGTACATAGGGGGCAGTATTATAGTAGTTATATTCCTGTACATAGGGGGCAGTATTATAGTAGTTATATTCCTGTACATAGGGAGCAGTATTATAGTAGTTATATTCCTGTACATAGGGAGCAGTATTATAGTAGCTATATTCTTGTATATAGGGGGCAGTATTATAGTAGTTATATTCTTGTACATAGGGGGCAGTATTATAGTAGTTATGTTCCTGTACATAGGGGGCAGTATTATAGTAGTTATATTCCTGTACATAGGGGGCAGTATTATAGTAGTTATATTCTTGTACATAGGGGGCAGTATTATAGTAGTTATATTCTGGTACATAGGGGGCAGTATTATAGTAGTTATATTCCTGTACATAGGGGGCAGTATTATAGTAGTTATATTCTTGTACATAGGGGGCAGTATTATAGTAGTTATATCCTTGTACATAGGGGGCAGTATTATAGTAGTTATATTCCTGTACATAGGGGCAGTATTATAGTAGTTATATTCCTGTACATAGGGGGCAGTATTATAGTAGTTATATTCCTGTACATAGGGGGCAGTATTATAGTAGTTATATTCTTGTACATAGGGGGCAGTATTATAGTAGTTATATTCCTGTACATAGGGGGCAGTATTATAGTAGTTATATTCTTGTACATAGGGGGCAGTATTATAGTAGTTATATTCCTGTACATAGGGGGCAGTATTATAGTAGTTATATTCTTGTACATAGGGGCAGTATTATAGTAGTTATATCCCTGTACATAGGGGGCAGTATTATAGTAGTTATATCCTTGTACATAGGGGGCAGTATTATAGTAGTTATATTCTTGTACATAGGGGGCAGTATTATAGTAGTTATATTCCTGTACATAGGGGGCAGTATTATAGTAGTTATATTCTTGTACATAGTGGGCAGTATTATAGTAGTTATATTCTTGTACATAGGGGTCAGTATTATAGTAGTTATATCCCTGTACATAGGGGGCAGTATTATAGTAGTTATATTCTTGTACATAGGAGGCAGTATTATAGTAGTTATATTCCTGTACATAGGGGAAGTATTATAGTAGTTATATTGCTGTATATAAGATATTATCGCGCCAATACCTCAGTAATTAAGGGTCTTGCACTTTCATCTTACAGTGACTTTTCTGTAGTGAGTGGAGATTTGCGGTATTACTATCCATAAAGTGACTACTTTGGAGTAATTACAGTCTCAGTTTCCAGGGGAGATGGCAGATGAAGATGTAAGATCTGCGGAGGAGCAGATTTAGTGGAATTCTAAGTCAGAACTCACAGGAAATCTTAGAATATTTTCTCTAAAAGCCAAACCGCTCCCCGGTGCCCACTCTGCGGGGCGAGTCACATGTCCCGCTGCTACCAATCATGTGTGACTTATTTGCTCTTCAGGATGCGAGTCATGAATCCTGACAGGGAATTCCCATGTGCGGCCGTCGCTTCAGAACCACATCTGTAATGTAGCAGCATTAATGCGACTCCGGGGCGGCAGAGTCAGCTGTAAATCACATCTCCGCGAGGATAAACTGCAGAGACGGCGTCTTCCATTCATGTACAAATAATTATTCCAAAAAGTCTCTTCTGTTCCATCGAATTAATATGTAAACCAGGTTCTGCCATCGATTTTGGTTAAATGTTCGCTCCAGAATATATCTTTCCCTTGGGGGGCTCTGGCAGAGGCCCCTCCACCCATCAGCATTCTGCTGAGCACCTCCCAGTCCACCAATCCTGTGCACACGAACAGTTAAACTTTTAGGAGTCACGTAGCAGCCCCTATAAAGCAGTAATATAGCAGCCCTTTTAAGCAGCCATGTATCAGCCCCTTTAAAGCAGTAATATAGCAGCCCCTTTGAGCAGTCACGTAGCAGCCCCTTTAAACAGTCACAAGGCAGCCCCTTTAAGCAGCCATGTAGCAGCCCCTTTAAAGCAGTAATATAGCAGCCCCTTTAAGCAGTCACGTAGCAGCCCCTTTAAGCAGTCACGTAGCAGCCCCTTTAAGCAGTCACGTAGCAGCCCCTTTAAAGCAGTAATATAGCAGCCCCTTTAAGCAGCCATGTATCAGCCCCTTTAAAGCAGTAATATAGCAGCCCCTTTAAGCAGTCACAAAGCAGCCCCTTTAAGCAGCCATGTAGCAGCCCCTTTAAAGCAGTAATATAGCAGCCCCTTTAAGCAGTCACGTAGCAGCCCCTTTAAGCAGTCACGTAGCAGCCCCTTTAAAGCAGTAATATAGCAGCCCCTTTAAGCAGCCATGTATCAGCCCCTTTAAAGCAGTAATATAGCAGCCCCTTTAAGCAGTCACAAAGCAGCCCCTTTAAGCAGCCATGTAGCAGCCCCTTTAAAGCAGTAATATAGCAGCCCCTTTAAGCAGTCACGTAGCAGCCCCTTTAAGCAGTCACGTAGCAGCCCCTTTAAAGCAGTAATATAGCAGCCCCTTTAAGCAGCCATGTATCAGCCCCTTTAAAGCAGTAATATAGCAGCCCCTTTAAGCAGTCACAAAGCAGCCCCTTTAAGCAGCCATGTAGCAGCCCCTTTAAAGCAGTAATATAGCAGCCCCTTTAAAGCAGTAATATAGCAGCCCCTTTGAGCAGTCACGTAGCAGCCCCTTTGAGCAGTCACGTAGCAGCCCCTTTAAGCAGTCACAAAGCAGCCCTTTAAGCAGCCATGTAGCAGCCCTTTAAGCAGACTGTGCTGCTGTCCATGGTGCTGACCGTAGGAAAGATGCTGTAATTGGTCTATAAATTCCATGTCCATCCTGATCCTCCTGATTCACAAAAAGTATCAGTAGGCAAAGATGTAGTAGAGAGTGATAGGCCAATGGAAGAGCAGATAGGACATACGGCCATATAGCAATGTTTCACATTGAAGCGGCTGTTAACTTGTATTTAAAGCCCTATAATACCGCAATATAGTCCACTATTACCTTCCATATATACACCCATCATACTGCCCTAAGGGATCGCATCTTATATTGAGGCAATTTACCTTCTATCTAACCCCATATTACCTCCATATAGTCTCCTATCTTACAGAGGCAACATAATACCTCCATATAGTCTCCTATCTTACAGAGGCAACATAATACCGCCATATAGTCTCCTATCTTATAGAGAGCCAGTGTTACCTTGTATATACAGTAAGTCACATAATACCGTCATATAGTCTCCTATCTTACAGAGGCAACATAAAACCGTCATATAGTAGCCTATCTTATAGAGAGCCAGTGTTACCTTGTATATAAGTCACATAATACCGCCATATAGTCTCCTATCTTATAGAGAGCCAGTGTTACCTTGTATATAAGTCACATAATACCGCCATATAGTCTCCTATCTTATAGAGAGCCAGTGTTACCTTGTATATACAGTAAGTCACATAATACCGTCATATAGTCTCCTATCTTACAGAGGCAACATAAAACCGTCATACAGTAGCCTATCTTATAGAGAGCTGGTGTTACCTTGCATAAGACACATAATACCGTCATATAGTCTCATATGTTATAGAGAGCCGGTGTTACCTTGTATATAAGACACATAATACCGTCATATAGTAACATATATTATAGAGAGCCGGTGTTACCATGTATATAAGACACATAATACCGCCATATAGTCTCCTATCTTATAGAGAGCCGGTGTTACCTTGTATATAAGACACATAATACCGCCATATAGTCTCCTATCTTATAGAGAGCTGATGTTACCTTGTATATAAGTCACATAATACCACCATATAGTCTCCTATCTTATAGAGAGCCAGTGTTACCTTGTATATAAGACACATAATACCGCCATATAGTCTCCTATCTTATAGAGAGCTGATGTTACCTTGTATATAAGACACATAATAATGCCATATAGTCTCCTATCTTATAGAGAGCCGGTGTTACCTTGTATATAAGTCACATAATACCGCCATATAGTCTCCTATCTTATAGAGAGCCGGTGTTACCTTGTATATAAGACACATAATACCGCCATATAGTCTCCTATCTTATAGAGAGCCGGTGTTACCTTGTATATAAGACACATAATACCGCCATATAGTCTCCTATCTTATAGAGAGCTGATGTTACCTTGTATATAAGTCACATAATACCGCCATATAGTCTCCTATCTTATAGAGAGCCGGTGTTACCTTGTATATAAGACACATGACACATAATACCGCCATATAGTCTCCTATCTTATAGAGAGCCAGTGTTACCTTGTATATAAGACACATAATACCGCCATATAGTCTCCTATCTTATAGAGAGCTGATGTTACCTTGTATATAAGTCACATAATACCGCCATATAGTCTCCTATCTTATAGAGAGCCGGTGTTACCTTGTATATAAGACACATAATACCGCCATATAGTCTCCTATCTTATAGAGAGCTGATGTTACCTTGTATATAAGTCACATAATACCGCCATATAGTCTCCTATCTTATAGAGAGCTGATGTTACCTTGTATATAAGTCACATAATACCGCCATATAGTCTCCTATCTTATAGAGAGCTGATGTTACCTTGTATATAAGACACATAATACCGCCATATAGTCTCCTATCTTATAGAGAGCCAGTGTTACCTTGTATATAAGTCACATAATACCGCCATATAGTCTCCTATCTTATAGAGAGCTGATGTTACCTTGTATATAAGTCACATAATACCGCCATATAGTCTCCTATCTTATAGAGAGCTGATGTTACCTTGTATATAAGTCACATAATACCGCCATATAGTCTCCTATCTTATAGAGAGCTGATGTTACCTTGTATATAAGTCACATAATACCGCCATATAGTCTCCTATCTTATAGAGAGCTGATGTTACCTTGTATATAAGACACATAATACCGCCATATAGTCTCCTATCTTATAGAGAGCCAGTGTTACCTTGTATATAAGTCACATAATACCGCCATATAGTCTCCTATCTTATAGAGAGCTGATGTTACCTTGTATATAAGTCACATAATACCGCCATATAGTCTCCTATCTTATAGAGAGCTGATGTTACCTTGTATATAAGTCACATAATACCGCCATATAGTCTCCTATCTTATAGAGAGCTGATGTTACCTTGTATATAAGACACATAATACCGCCATATAGTCTCCTATCTTATAGAGAGCCGGTGTTACCTTGTATATAAGTCACATAATACCGCCATATAGTCTCCTATCTTATAGAGAGCTGATGTTACCTTGTATATAAGTCACATAATACCGTGTTTTCAACCATCAGGTATAAAAACTCCCATCATCCCAGTCTCCTCCCCCCCCCCGCCGCCGCTTTCAGCGTATTTTGACAATGGGGCTTTCTGTTCCTAATCAATGGGAAAATAAAAGCCTTTAGAAATCAAATATTAATAGAGCGCTCTAATTAAACCAGTAAAATCCCCCCCCCCCCGCCGCGCTCGGAAAAGCTTTTAACTCAGCATGGCGGTCCGCACACGGGCCCCGCCGCCGGGCGCGCTTCCGTTTTAACCACTTCATTGTTTGATAACCTTTAATAACAATATTGCACAGGGAGCGCGATCGCCGTGACAGATTAATTACACGTTAAGGGGATAGGGAAGTGCATTGATCAGCGCTCGTCTAGACCCTGCGCCGACACATTGAAACGCTAAATGCCATACAATTAGGAAGGAAAATGACTGCCTCTAAGAGGAGAGCCCCCCGAGGAAGCCATTCTGCAGAGATTTAAAGGGACGGGCAAGGGGCGGAAAGCATTCGGTATATAGTGTTATGCTGGGGATGTGGAGGTGTCAATCATATTTGGTACATTAGCAGAATGGGGCTGTATCTGCCTCTGCATAAGGGCTCCGCAGATGGGGGGCGCAGCACCCTACATCCAAAATCCTAACCCTTAACCAATGTCACCTTTAATAAGAGCAGAAATATATCTTCATAGTGACAAACCAATAAGGCCATCCAGATACAGTCATCTTTTTATGGATATGCAGATTATGCCTAGAAGTGCACTAGAGGCGGGGCTTGACTCTCAAGGTTTGCTTTTGGACGTGCGGAATGAAGAAGTCAATCATAGCTAAAGATATAACAAAGGGCAGTGATTTTAGAAGGGAACAAGTGCACTTCAGCTGTAGATAAAAAAGACTCCGCCCCTAGTGCACCTACAAACTGATTTGCATAATTGTGAAAAAGATGATTATCTCTGCAGTGCTCCGTTAGATGTATGCCCCTACATAGCAATATTATTATCTGTCACACTCCCTTTAAGGTGGGAGGGGCCTTTTATATGTGTATACAGGACCTATGGTATGAGTCCTAATATTCAGATATAAATGGGATACTTTAATCCCATAATCTTTGAGGTGACACAAAGCTCCAAATCCTCAGCATTGATATAGAACTATTGAAAAAGATTCATTCTGCCTGTAGCCACCACTAGGGGGAGCTCCCTAAGAAATGATGTATACATCTTCTATGGAACTACATATGATACATGGAGCTCCCTCTAGTGGTGACTGAGGCTAAAAAGAATTTTTGAATTGTAAGGAATTTCCTCTACATATAATGGTACTGACTACTTGTGTTTGCAGGATCCAACTGTCCAGAACATCACCGACCCTTAGAATGAAGAAAAGTAGAATTCTAGAATTCCGATGTTGATACAAAGTTATATATTTTACATTGTATTTCCAAAAACAGAGCAGACTCCCCCGCGCCCCGGCTTCAGGCTAAATGCAGCACTGACAGGTAACCCCTGCAGAGCCATGCATAATGGATGGGCTCCGCTTCATCTCACGTAAGGGAGTGCAGAGGGTTAACTATAGGGCAGAGCAGGAAGCGCGGGGTTAAGGGATCTACTCACAATCTTACCCTCAATTACAGAAAGAAAAATGACGAGACGTCAAAATTACGAAGATTCTCTGTACGAGAGAAAATGCCTGGAAGCAGAAGACGAACCTGCAGATGGCGTCAGCGTGACCTCTGAGGCTGCGGAGCAGAGACACGACCTGTGTCCTCTCTGTGTGGCCCTGGGGAGGGGTCACAGGAAGCATCAAGGGACCACATAGACAGTAATCTAAGGAGTAAGGCAGGACATGGGGGAACAGAGACAGGACATGGGGGAACAGAGACAGGACATGGGGGAACAGAGACAGGACATGAAGGAACAGAGACAGGACAAGGGGGGGGGGGGCAGAGACAGGTCATGGAGGAACTGCCTCTGTACTATTATACTCTGCCTCTGTTCCTCCATGTCCCGCCTCTGTTCTTCCATGTCCTGCCTTTGTACTATTATACTCTGCCTCTGTTCCTCCATGTCCTGCCTCTTTCCTCCATGTCCCACCTCTGTTCCTCCATGTCCCGCCTCTGTTCTTCCATGTCCTGCCTTTGTACTATTATACTCTGCCTCTGCTCCTCCATGTCCCACCTCTGTTCCTCCATGTCATGTCTCTGCCCCCTTGTCCTGCCTCTATTTCTCCATGTCCCACCTCTGTTCCTCCATGTCCCGCCTCTGTTCCTCCATGTCATTCCTCTGTTCCTCCATGTCCCGCCTCTGTTCCTCCATGTCATTCCTCTGTTCCTCCATGTCCCGCCTCTGTTCCTCCATGTCCTGCCTCTGTTTCTCCATGTCCCGCCTCTGTTCCTCCATGTCCCGCCTCTGTTCCTCCATGTCCCGCCTCTGTTCCTCCATGTCCCGCCTCTGTACTATTATACTCTGCCTCTGTTCCTCCATGTCCCGCCTCTGTTCTTCCATGTCCTGCCTTTGTACTATTATACTCTGCCTCTGTTCCTCCATGTCCCGCCTCTGTTCCTCCATGTCCCGCCTCTGTTCCTCCATGTCCCGCCTCTGTTCCTCCATGTCCTGCCTCTGTTCCTCCATGTCCTGCCTCTGTTCCTCCATGTCATGTCTCTGCCCCCTTGTCCTGCCTCTGTTCCTCCATGTCCTGCCTCTGTTCCTCCATGTCATGTCTCTGCCCCCTTGTCCTGCCTCTGTTCCTCCATGTCCTGCCTCTGTTCCTCCATGTCCCGCCTCTGTTCTTCCATGTCCCGCCTCTGTTCCTCCATGTCCTCCCTCTGTTCTTCCATGTCCCGCCTCTGTACTATTATACTCTGCCTCTGTTCCTCCATGTCCTACCTCTGTTCCTCCATGTTCTGCCTCTGTTCCTCCATGTCATGTCTCTGCCCCCTTGTCCTGCCTCTGTTCCTCTATGTCCCGCCTCTGTTTCTCCATGTCCCGCCTCTGTTTCTCCATGTCCCGCCTCTGTTTCTCCATGTCCCGCCTCTGTTTCTCCATGTCCCGCCTCTGTACCTCCATGTCCCGCCTCTGTTCCTCCATGTCCCGCCTCTGTTCCTCCATGTCCCGCCTCTGTTCCTCCATGTCCCGCCTCTGTTCCTCCATGTCCCGCCTCTGTTCCTCCATGTCCCGCCTCTGTTCCTCCATGTCCCGCCTCTGTTCCTCCATGTCCCGCCTCTGTTCCTCCATGTCCCGCCTCTGTACTATTATACTCTGCCTCTGTTCCTCCATGTCCCGCCTCTGTACTATTATACTCTGCCTCTGTTCCTCCATGTCATGTCTCTGCCCCCTTGTCCTGCCTCTGTTCCTCCATGTCCTGCCTCTGTTCCTCCATGTCATGTCTCTGCCCCCTTGTCCTGCCTCTGTTCCTCCATGTCCTGCCTCTGTTCCTCCATGTCCCGCCTCTGTTCTTCCATGTCCCGCCTCTGTTCCTCCATGTCCCGCCTCTGTACTATTATACTCTGCCTCTGTTCCTCCATGTCCTACCTCTGTTCCTCCATGTTCTGCCTCTGTTCCTCCATGTCATGTCTCTGCCCCCTTGTCCTGCCTCTGTTCCTCTATGTCCCGCCTCTGTTTCTCCATGTCCCGCCCCTGTTTCTCCATGTCCCGCCTCTGTTTCTCCATGTCCCGCCTCTGTTCCTCCATGTCCCGCCTCTGTTCCTCCATGTCCCGCCTCTGTTCCTCCATGTCCCGCCTCTGTTCCTCCATGTCCCGCCTCTGTTCCTCCATGTCCCGCCTCTGTTCCTCCATGTCCCGCCTCTGTTCCTCCATGTGCCGCCTCTGTACTATTATACTCTGCCTCTGTTCCTCCATGTCCCGCCTCTGTACTATTATACTCTGCCTCTGTTCCTCCATGTCATGTCTCTGCCCCCTTGTCCTGCCTCTGTTCCTCCATGTCCTGCCTCTGTTCCTCCATGTCATGTCTCTGCCCCCTTGTTCTGCCTCTGTTCCTCCATGTCCCACCTCTGTTCCTCCATGTCCCGCCTCTGTTCTTCCATGTCCCGCCTCTGTTCCTCCATGTCCTGCCTCTGTACTATTATGCTCTGCCTCTGTTCCTCCATGTCCTACCTCTGTTCTTCCATGTCCTGCCTTTGTACTATTATACTCTGCCTCTGTTCCTCATGTCCTGCCTCTGTTTCTCCATGTCCTGTCTCTGTTCCTCCATGTCCTGCCTCTGTTCCTCCATGTCATGTCTCTGCCCCCTTGTCCTGCCTCTGTTCTTCCATGTCCTGCCTTTGTACTATTATACTCTGCCTCTGTTCCTCCATGTCCTGCCTCTGTTCCTCCATGTCCTGCCTCTGTTCCTCCATGTCCCGCCTCTGTTTCTCCATATCCCGCCTCTGTTTCTCCATGTCCCGCCTCTGTTTCTCCATGTCCCGCCTCTGTACTATTATACTCTGCCTCTGTTCCTCCATGTCCTGCCTCTGTTCCTCCATGTCCTGCCTCTGTTCTTCCATGTCCTGCCTCTGTACTATTATACTCTGCCTCTGTTCCTCCATGTCCTGCCTCTGTTCCTCCATGTGATGTCTCTGCCCCCTTGTCCTGCCTCTGTTCCTCCATGTCCCGCCTCTGTTCCCTTATGTCCCACCTCTGTTCTTCCATGTCCCGCCTCTGTTCCTCCATGTCCTGCCTCTGTTCCTCCATGTCCTGCCTCTGTTCTTCCATGTCCTGCCTCTGTACTATTATACTCTGCCTCTGTTCCTCCATGTCCTGCCTCTGTTCCTCCATGTGATGTCTCTGCCCCCTTGTCCTGCCTCTGTTCCTCCATGTCCCGCCTCTGTTCCCTTATGTCCCACCTCTGTTCTTCCATGTCCCACCTCTGTTCTTCCATGTCCCGACTCTGTTCCTCCATGTCCCGCCTCTGTTCCTCCATGTCCCGCCTCTGTACTATTATACTCTGCCTCTGTTCCCCATGTCCAGCCTCTGTTTCTCCATGTCCTGCCTCTGTTCCTCCATGTCATGTCTCTGCCCCCTTGTCCTGCCTCTGTTCCTCCATGTCCCGCCTCTGTTCCTCCAAGTCCCGCCTCTGTTCCTCCATGTCCCGCCTCTGTTCCTCCATGTCCCGCCTCTGTTCCTCCATGTCCTGCCTTTGTACTATTATACTCTGCCTCTGTTCCTCCATGTCCTACCTCTGTTCTTCCATGTCCTGCCTTTGTACTATTATACTCTGCCTCTGTTCCCCATGTCCTGCCTCTGTTCCCCATGTCCTGCCTCTGTTCCTCCATGTCCCGCCTCTGTTCCTCCATGTCCCGCCTCTGTTCCTCCATGTCCCGCCTCTGTTCCTCCATGTCCCGCCTCTGTTTCTCCATGTCCCGCCTCTGTTCTTCCATGTCCTGTCTCTGTACTATTATACTCCGCCTCTGTTCCTCCATGTCCTGCCTTTGTACTATTATACTCTGCCTCTGTTCCTCCATGTCCTGCCTCTGTTCCTCCATGTCCCGCCTCTGTTCCTCCATGTCCCGCCTCTGTTCCTCCATGTCCCGCCTCTGTTCCTCCATGTCCCGCCTCTGTTCCTCCATGTCCCGCCTCTGTTCCTCCATGTCCCGCCTCTGTTCCTCCATGCCAGCCTCTGTTCCTCCATGTCCCGCCTCTGTTCCTCCATGTCCCGCCTCTGTTCCTCCATGTCCTGCCTCTGTTCCTCCATGTCCTGCCTCTGTTCCTCCATGTCATGTCTCTGCCCCCTTGTCCTGCCTCTGTTTCTCCATATCCCGCCTGTTTTTTCCATGTCCCACCTCTGTTTCTCCATGTCCTGCCTCTGTTCCTCCATGTCCTGCCTCTGTTCCTCCATGTCCTGCCTCTGTTCCTCCATGTCCTGCCTCTGTTCCTCCATGTCCTGCCTCTGTTCCTCCATGTCCTGCCTCTGTTCCTCCATGTCCCGCCTCTGTTCCTCCATGTCCTGTCTCTGTTCCTCCATGTCATGTCTCTGTTCCTCCATGTCATGTCTCTGCCCCCTTGTCCTGCCTTACTCCTTAGATTACTGTCTAAAATGTAGCAGTAGCTCTATCTTCAGCATGGATGTCATTACAATGTAGCAGCAGCTCTATCTTCAGCACGGATGTCGTTACAATGTAGCAGCAGCTCTATCTTCAACATGGATGTCGTTACTATGCAGCAGTAGCTCTATATTCAACATTCATGAAGTTACAATGTAGCAGCAGCTCTATCTTCAGCATGGATGTCGCTACAATGTAGCAGCAGCTGTATCTTCAGCATGGAAGTCGTTACAATGTAGCAGCAGCTCACGGCTGTATAACTTCATGAATGACTCACTACTAACAAAGACAAAGTATAATGTAACCAAATATTTGCGCAGTTTATGACCCTGCGCCACCTTCCTTCACCCTCGCGCTCCTTATTTATAGAACAATAGGGATCGCTGGCAGCCGAGCGGAGGAAACCTGTTTTATTGTGGAATATTATCCGTATATAACGCACCAAGGCCGCTATTATCTGTCTCCATTCCAGGTATTACAGCTCCGCACTGTCTGCGCCGCTCGCACCTCAACTTTTATAGAGAAATTTTTTATTTGTTTTTGTTATTTTTTCATTTGCAGCCAATCAGATTGCGTTCTCTTCGTCGCCGCAGAATCCAGGGAGATCTGATCCGGGTAATTCTAGCGATGGATTTTTGTGCTACTTTATATGGCGGCGCCAATGTCGGCACCAAGCGGCGACATCTTATCTTTACTTTCTGTGATAAGTGGCGGCGTCTCGCAGGGATTATTACGCTCAGCGCTGGGCGCGTCTGCGGGATCAGGGCTGCGCACTTTGTATTAGGGGAGACACCGTCCTGGAAATGTCGCCTGCTATGAATAGCTCCGAGGATTGGGACCGTGCGACAAAAAGATTCCATGGAAAAATCACATCTTCCCGACTGTATAATGTCAGGTCTATTGTATTACAGCACAAGCTCCACCACGGATGTCGTTACAGTGTAGCAGTATCTATACCATGGATGTCGTTACATTGTAGCAGTAGCCGCATCTATACCATGGATGTCGTTACATTGTAGCAGTAGCCGCATCTATACCATGGATGTCGTTACAGTGTAGCAGTATCTATACCATGGATGTCGTTACATTGTAGCAGTATCTATACCATGGATGTCGTTACATTGTAGCAGTAGCCGCATCTTTACTATGGATGTCGTTACACTGTAGCAGTATCTATACCATGGATGTCGTTACATTGTAGCAGTAGCCGCATCTATACTATGGATGTCGTTACACTGTAGCAGTATCTATACTATGGATGTCGTTACACTGTAGCAGTATCTATACCATGGATGTCGTTACATTGTAGCAGTATCTATACCATGGATGTCGTTACAGTGTAGCAGTATCTATACCATGGATGTTGTTACATTGTAGCAGTAGCCGCATCTATACTATGGATGTCGTTACATTGTAGCAGTAGCCGCATCTATACTATGGATGTCGTTACACTGTAGCAGTATCTATACCATGGATGTCGTTACACTGTAGCAGTATCTATACCATGGATGTCGTTACACTGTAGCAGTATCTATACCATGGATGTCGTTACATTGTAGCAGTAGCCACATCTATACTATGGATGTCGTTACATTGTAGCAGTAGCCGCATCTATACTATGGATGTCGTTACATTGTAGCAGTAGCCGCATCTATACTATGGATGTCGTTACATTGTAGCAGTAGCCACATCTATACTATGGATGTCGTTACATTGTAGCAGTAGCCGCATCTATACTATGGATGTCGTTACATTGTAGCAGTAGCCGCATCTATACTATGGATGTCGTTACATTGTAGCAGTATCTATACCATGGATGTCGTTACATTGTAGCAGTAGCCGCATCTATACTATGGATGTCGTTACATTGTAGCAGTAGCCGCATCTATACTATGGATGTCGTTACATTGTAGCAGTAGCCACATCTATACTATGGATGTCGTTACATTGTAGCAGTAGCCACATCTATACTATGGATGTCGTTACATTGTAGCAGTAGCCGCATCTATACTATGGATGTCGTTACCTTGTAGCAGTAGCCGCATCTTTACTATGGATGTTGTTACAGTGTAGCAGTATCTATACCATGGATGTCGTTACATTGTAGCAGTAGCCGCATCTTTACTATGGATGTCGTTACAGTGTAGCAGTATCTATACTATGGATGTCGTTACATTGTAGCAGTAGCCGCATCTTTACTATGGATGTCGTTACATTGTAGCAGTATCTATACTATGGATGCTGTTACATTGTAGCAGTAGATATGAGATAGATAGATAGATAGATAGATAGATAGATAGATAGATAGATAGATAGATATGAGATAGATAGATAGATAGATATGAGATAGATAGATAGATATGAGATAGATAGATAGATAGATAGATATGAGAGAGATAGATAGATAGATATGAGATAGATAGATATGAGATAGATAGATAGATAGATAGATAGATAGATAGATAGATAGATAGATATGAGATAGATAGATAGATAGATAGATAGATAGATAGATAGATAGATATGAGATAGATAGATAGATATGAGATAGATAGATAGATAGATATGAGATAGATAGATAGATAGATAGATAGATAGATAGATATGAGATAGATAGATAGATAGATAGATAGATAGATAGATAGGAGATAGATAGACACAATGAAGCTCCTTCCTGTTATTCGGATGTCGCGCTCTTGATGGATACCGGGTGACATTTATGGGGTCCCTAATGGCCCCCCCCCCCCCCCCTGCCGCACCACATTAATACTTGGAAGTTTTAACCAAGGCATTTTTTCGGGAGTGTAAATGAGCGGCACTTAGAGATCCGTAATGTCCTGCGCAGAAACGAGTCATTTAAAATGCCATTAAAGATAATCCCCTCCGCAGAAAGAAGAATCAGCGCTCGCTATACGTCCCGACAGGATCAGACGCATCCAGGATTAACTCCTCTGCCACCGGATATTACACCTGCACCGGAGTCAGGGGGGAAGGAGTCTGACTGTACAGACCACGAACATGAGGGCGAGCGAAAGACTCCAGAGTTAATAGATAATTATCACTGTGGTATCAACTGCTATACTAAGCACTCTAATGTAGATTGTGGAGCACTCTAGTGTAGATTGTGGAGCACTCTAGTGTATATTGTGGAGCACTCTAGTGTATATTGAGGAGCACTCTAGTGTAGATTGAGGAGCACTCTAGTGTAGATTGTGGAGCACTCTAGTGTAGATTGTGGAGCACTCTAGTGTAGATTGTGGAGCACTCTACTGTAGATTGTGGAGCACTCTAGTGTATTTTGAGGAGCACTCTAGTGTATATGGTGGAGCACTCTAGCGTATATGGTGGAGCACTCTAGTGTATATGGTGGAGCACTCTAGTGTATATTGTGGAGCACTCTAGTGTATATGGTGGAGCACTCTAGTGTATATTGAGGAGCACTCTAGTGTATATTGAGGAGCACTCTAGTGTATATTGAGGAGCACTCTAGTGTAGATTGTGGAGCACTCTAGTGTAGATTGTGGAGCACTCTAGTGTATATTGAGGAGCACTCTAGTGTATATGGTGGAGCACTCTAGCGTATATGGTGGAGCACTCTAGTGTATATGGTGGAGCACTCTAGTGTATATTGTGGAGCACTCTAGTGTATATGGTGGAGCACTCTAGTGTATATTGAGGAGCACTCTAGTGTATATGGTGGAGCACTCTAGTGTATATGGTGGAGCACTCTAGTGTATATGGTGGAGCACTCTAGTGTATATGGTGGATCACTCTAGTGTATATGGTGGTGCACTCTAGTGTATATGGTGGAGCACTCTAGTGTATATTGAGGAGCACTCTAGTGTATATGGTGGAGCACTCTAGTGTAGATGGTGGAGCACTCTAGTGTAGATGGTGGAGCACTCTAGTGTAGATGGTGGAGCACTCTAGTGTATATGGTGGATCACTCTAGTGTATATGGTGGAGCACTCTAGTGTATATGGTGGAGCACTCTAGTTTATATTGAGGAGCACTCTAGTGTATATGGTGGAGCACTCTAGTGTAGATGGTGGAGCATTCTAGTGTATATTGTGGAGCACTCTAGTGTATATGGTGGAGCACTCTAGTGTATATTGAGGAGCACTCTAGTGTATATGGTGGAGCACTCTAGTGTAGATGGTGGAGCATTCTAGTGTATATTGAGGAGCACTCTAGTGTATATGCTGGTGCACTCTAGTGTATATTGAGGAGCACTCTAGTGTATATTGAGGAGCACTCTAGTGTAGATTGTGGAGCACTCTAGTGTAGATTGTGGAGCACTCTAGTGTAGATTGTGGAGCACTCTAGTGTATATTGAGGAGCACTCTAGTGTATATGGTGGAGCACTCTAGCGTATATGGTGGAGCACTCTAGCGTATATGGTGGAGCACTCTAGTGTATATTGTGGAGCACTCTAGTGTATATGGTGGAGCACTCTAGTGTATATTGAGGAGCACTCTAGTGTATATGGTGGAGCACTCTAGTGTATATGGTGGAGCACTCTAGTGTATATGGTGGAGCACTCTAGTGTATATGGTGGAGCACTCTAGTGTATATGGTGGAGCACTCTAGTGTATATGGTGGATCACTCTAGTGTATATGGTGGAGCACTCTAGTGTATATTGAGGAGCACTCTAGTGTAGATGGTGGATCACTCTAGTGTATATGGTGGAGCACTCTAGTGTATATGGTGGAGCACTCTAGTGTATATGGTGGAGCACTCTAGTTTATATTGAGGAGCACTCTAGTGTATATGGTGGAGCACTCTAGTGTATATGGTGGAGCACTCTAGTGTATATGGTGGAGCACTCTAGTGTATATGGTGGAGCACTCTAGTGTATATGGTGGAGCACTCTAGTGTATATGGTGGATCACTCTAGTGTATATGGTGGAGCACTCTAGTGTATATTGAGGAGCACTCTAGTGTAGATGGTGGATCACTCTAGTGTATATGGTGGATCACTCTAGTGTATATGGTGGAGCACTCTAGTGTATATGGTGGAGCACTCTAGTTTATATTGAGGAGCACTCTAGTGTATATGGTGGAGCACTCTAGTGTATATGGTGGAGCACTCTAGTGTATATGGTGGATCACTCTAGTGTATATGGTGGTGCACTCTAGTGTATATGGTGGTGCACTCTAGTGTATATGGTGGAGCACTCTAGTGTATATGGTGGAGCACTCTAGTGTATATGGTGGAGCACTCTAGTGTATATGGTGGATCACTCTAGTGTATATTGAGGAGCACTCTAGTGTAGATGGTGGATCACTCTAGTGTATATGGTGGATCACTCTAGTGTATATGGTGGAGCACTCTAGTGTATATGGTGGAGCACTCTAGTTTATATTGAGGAGCACTCTAGTGTATATGGTGGAGCACTCTAGTGTAGATGGTGGAGCACCCTAGTGTAGATTGTGGAGCACTCTAGTGTAGATTGTGGAGCACGCAAATGTATATTGCGTGGCACTCTTATGTCTATGGCGTGGCACTCTAGTGTACACATTGGCTCGTCTTAAAGGGACACGACATGCAGGCGATACCATGTTCGCACCCTGAGCCTGGAGACCCCAGGATATATAAAGCGCCCTCCTTCCCCCACAGGATATAGTATCTGAGCCCGTCCACTACTTCTGCCTAAAGCGGTCACCGTGAAGTGGTTAGTGGATTATACAATTTGATCAAAATGTAACTAAGAACCTCGAGTTTGTTATATAATGTAGCCGACACGTTGACCCAAATCTTTGAACCTATGGCTGACCCGAACCTACATATCCCTGCACAGGGGTCAAAGGGTGAGCACCAGGGAGATTGCAGGGATGAGACGTGCCGCGGTATTACTACATAGTCTGCGCTGTCGCACAAATTCTCCATTACTGTGGAAATAGGATTGCGGATTCAGCACCACGGACGGCGCCGGATCAAGAGGTTCCTTCCCAGAAACAGATGTTACTAGGACGGGTGTCAGCTCTACGATTCAAGTGCAATCCCCCGAGGACGGGTGACATCTCAAACACGAGTCTGCAGCAGCGCCCGGGACATCACAGTACAAAGAGGATGACGGCTCCCGCAGCAGAGATACAAGAAGCCCGGACAGATGAAAGCGGATCCCTGCGTCCTCAAGGATCCGAAACACAGAGCGGAGAGCGATATCCTGCAGATGTATACGCGGCACTTATACATCCATCCATGATCCCCCCCACATTCGCACCCAATTTTCAGCTCTGTCTTGGGTGGTAGAGGTTTTTCCTTAGACGCAGACAGAGTTAAATACGTTAGTGATGCTGGGAGCCAAATAATACCGCCATATGGAGCAAAAAATCTCCATATAGCAATCTAGTTCTTACAGAGGCAAATCAACATAAAATATACAATCAATATAAAAATAGAGGCAAAAAAATCACTAAATACCTGAATATTCCTTGATAATACCGCCATGGAGTGCACAAAATCCATAACAGCACTGTATATCAAAGAAATAATGATGCCATGCTGAGGAAAACATTCCCAATCACAGCACCATACAGTGCTTAAATAATACTGCCATACACATGCAAACTGTCTTTATAACAGCATGAAGTAGTTCCGAAATAATACTGCAAAACAATGACAAGTAATAATGCTGCACTAACAGCAGCCTGCGGTCTATAAAACTGCCATATAGTACAATCTATATACCATACAACCGCCTGATTGTCAGAGCAAGCAAGTGCATAAATAATTCTGCAATACACAGTTACTAAATAACACCGCCATACAGGGTCTCATAATTACATATAATACCGCACTGAAAGAAGTGATACTAAATAACACCGCCATACAGTGCCTCATAATTACATATAATACCGCACTGAAAGAAGTGATACTAAATAACACCGCCATACAGTGCCTCATAATTACATATAATACCGCACTGAAAGCAGTGATACTAAATAACACCGCCATACAGTGCCTCATAATTACATATAATACCGCACTGAAAGAAGTGATACTAAATAACACCGCCATACAGTGCCTCATAATTACATATAATACCGCACTGAAAGAAGTGATACTAAATAACACCGCCATACAGGGTCTCATAATTACATATAATACTGCACTGAAAGCAGTGATACTAAATAACACCGCCATACAGTGCCTCATAATTACATATAATACTGCACTGAAAGCAGTGATACTAAATAACACCGCCATACAGTGCCTCATAATTACATATAATACCGCACTGAAAGAAGTGATACTAAATAACACCGCCATACAGGGTCTCATAATTACATATAATACCGCACTGAAAGAAGTGATACTAAATAACACCGCCATACAGTGCCTCATAATTACATATAATACTGCACTGAAAGAAGTGATACTAAATAACACCGCCATACAGTGCCTCATAATTACATATAATACTGCACTGAAAGAAGTGATACTAAATAACACCGCCATACAGTGCCTCATAATTACATATAATACTGCACTGAAAGCAGTGATACTAAATAACACCGCCATACAGTGCCTCATAATTACATATAATACTGCACTGAAAGAAGTGATACTAAATAACACCGCCATACAGTGCCTCATAATTACATATAATACTGCACTGAAAGAAGTGATACTAAATAACACCGCCATACAGTGCCTCATAATTACATATAATACTGCACTGAAAGAAGTGATACTAAATAACACCGCCATACAGTGCCTCATAATTACATATAATACCGCACTGAAAGAAGTGATACTAAATAACACCGCCATACAGTGCCTCATAATTACATATAATACTGCACTGAAAGAAGTGATACTAAATAACACCGCCATACAGTGCCTCATAATTACATATAATACTGCACTGAAAGAAGTGATACTAAATAACACCGCCATACAGTGCCTCATAATTACATATAATACTGCACTGAAAGAAGTGATACTAAATAACACCGCCATACAATGCCTCATAATTACATATAATACCGCACTGAAAGAAGTGATACTAAATAACACCGCCATACAGTGCCTCATAATTACATATAATACCGCACTGAAAGCAGTGATACTAAATAACACCGCCATACAGTGCCTCATAATTACATATAATACCGCACTGAAAGCAGTGATACTAAATAACACCGCCATACAGTGGGGGGCAGGTACCATAGTTTTTTTTTGTCTTTGGTGAATTTTTTAACCATTCGGCGGCTCTTTTTTGCGCCTTATGTATGATCAGGTCTTTTCTTGTGATATATGGTCACTTTTTCCTATCCTGGCAGACATTTTGGCTTCTTTTTGAGACTTTTTGTTGCAAATGTCTCAAATCCACATGGACACAAGCCACGTGAGGGGGTTATATACAGGAGTAGACACTACTGTAAATCTTGGATTTGAGGCCGTGTCCTGCATTTTTAAGCACTGTAGTTACACTCCAGGGAAATAACAGCACGGTGGCTGAGCGGTTAGCACTACAACCTTGCAGCGCTGGGGACCTGGGTTAGTTGTTAGCATTACAGCCTTGCAGCGCTGGGGACTTGGGTTCAAGTCCCACCCAGGTCAACATCTGCAAAGAGTTTGTATGTTCTCCCTGTGTTTGTGTGGGTCTCCTCAGGGTCCTCCGGTTTCCTCCCACCCTCCAAAAACATACAGGTAGGGTGATAAGATTGTGAGCCCCATTGGGGACAGGGACCGATTTGGCAAAGTTCTGTGCAGCGCTGCGTAATGTGTTTGCACTGTATAAATAAAGTATTCATTAAATTAATTAATGACGACATATGAGGCTGCAGTCACCCGGGATGTTAAGGGTGAAGTCACACGTTGTGTTTTGAAAGACATTAAAACCGCTGATTAGAGGTGATTTGTCTAAGTGCTTACTGTTAACATTTGTGTTAACATTGCGTTTACTATGCGTTTTGTAAATGGAAATGTTAACAGTAATGTAATTAGGCAAATCACCTCTCATCAGCTTCTGTAATGCGTTTCAAAATGCGACCCATGC
Organism: Engystomops pustulosus; assembly: GCF_040894005.1. NCBI lineage: Eukaryota > Metazoa > Chordata > Amphibia > Anura > Leptodactylidae > Engystomops > Engystomops pustulosus. The sequence continues at coordinate 9,845,018 of NC_092413.1, forward strand.
ACCACGTGTGACCTCACCCTTAGAAGTAACCAAAGAATTAAAAAAAAAAAAGTGTGAATGCAAAAATGTATGAATTTTTTTTTAAAACGGGTCAATGTGCAAAATTTTTAACATTTAAAGCATGTGAAATAATTCCGATTTCCATGTTAGAACAGGGTCCATGAAAAAAACCTGGAGCAGGTGCAGATTTGCGCCTAAAAAGTTGCAAAAATAAGAAAAAAAAAATTGATACATAAGTGGAAAGTCTCACGGAACATCTGGAAAATAAAGATACATGAGGCACAAGGTGCGCTTGAAAACGACAGCAAAAGTTACAGTGAAAAGTCGCAAAAACGACAAAAGTAACAAAAATGAGACAATGTAACGAGCAGAACTAAAGATACATGTCCCCAAAAGTCTCATAATTACATATAATACCGCACTGAGTACTAAATAAAGCTGCCATACCGCTACATCTAACCTCATTGTCAGAGCAAGTTAGTGCATAAGTAATACCTCCATATGGTGCTCAATCACTTCCATCTGATACCCACGACCGATTCTTAGGTTTGGGGTCACCGGTGGCCATGGGAAGCAGAATAGCCTTTAAATTAAAGGTGACCTTCAGATCTCAATCTTTCTTTCCCATTACATAATGAGATATGGAGTTGCCCTTTAAGTAGCTAAACATATAAAATCATACATAAAGGCAATGAAATCTGCAGTAATCTGCGCCATTACCCATCACCACCGCGGCCGGGGGCAGGGACTTGTTTGCACAGGATTTGAGGGAAGCAATAATAATGGATCCGGCTCCGGCAATAAGAGATAATGTCAGGAGGAGACAGAACCTAATAGAAGCGCTCAGTATGCCTCATCCCCCGAACACACAACAGACCAACACCAGGACCCAAACTATTGTCTGCAGGACCTTGGACAGAGGTCAGGGGTCACACAAGGAATTGTCTGCAGAACCTGGAAGGTCGCCATATACTGACTGATACCAGAAGTTACATCCTATGTTATACCCCGGAGCTGCACTCACTATTCTGCTGCTGGTGCAGTCACTGTACATACATGACATTACTTATCCTGTACTGATCCTGAGTTACATCCTGTATTATACCCCAGAGCTGCACTCACTATTCTGCTGCTGGTGCAGTCACTGTGTACATACATGACATTACTTATCCTGTACTGATCCTGAGTTACATCCTGTATTATACTCCAGAGCTGCACTCACTATTCTGCTGCTGGTGCAGTCACTGTGTACATACATGACATTACTTATCCTGTACTGATCCTGAGTTACATCCTGTATTATACCCCAGAGCTGCACTCACTATTCTGCTGCTGGTGCAGTCACTGTGTACATACATGACATTACTTATCCTGTACTGATCCTGAGTTACATCCTGTATTATACCCCAGAGCTGCACTCACTATTCTGCTGCTGGTGCAGTCACTGTGCACATACATGACATTACTTATCCTGTACTGATCCTGAGTTACATCCTGTATTATACCCCAGAGCTGCACTCACTATTCTGCTGCTGGTGCAGTCACTGTGCACATACATGACATTACTTATCCTGTACTGATCCTGAGTTACATCCTGTATTATACCCCAGAGCTGCACTCACTATTCTGCTGCTGGTGCAGTCACTGTGTACATACATGACATTACTTATCCTGTACTGATCCTGAGTTACATCCTGTATAATACCCCAGAGCTGCACTCACTATTCTGCTGCTGGTGCAGTCACTGTGTACATACGTGACATTACTTATCCTGTACTGATCCTGAGTTACATCCTGTATTATACCCCAGAGCTGCACTCACTATTCTGCTGCTGGTGCAGTCACTGTGTACATACATGACATTACTTATCCTGTACTGATCCTGAGTTACATCCTGTATTATACCCCAGAGCTGCACTCACTATTCTGCTGCTGGTGCAGTCACTGTGTACATACATGACATTACTTATCCTGTACTGATCCTGAGTTACATCCTGTATAATACCCCAGAGCTGCACTCACTATTCTGCTGCTGGTGCAGTCACTGTGTACATACGTGACATTACTTATCCTGTACTGATCCTGAGTTACATCCTGTATTATACCCCAGAGCTGCACTCACTATTCTGCTGCTGGTGCAGTCACTGTGTACATACATGACATTACTTATCCTGTACTGATCCTGAGTTACATCCTGTATTATACCCCAGAGCTGCACTCACTATTCTGCTGCTGGTGCAGTCACTGTGTACATACATGACATTACTTATCCTGTACTGATCCTGAGTTACATCCTGTATAATACCCCAGAGCTGCACTCACTATTCTGCTGCTGGTGCAGTCACTGTGTACATACGTGACATTACTTATCCTGTACTGATCCTGAGTTACATCCTGTATTATACCCCAGAGCTGCACTCACTATTCTGCTGCTGGTGCAGTCACTGTGTACATACATGACATTACTTATCCTGTACTGATCCTGAGTTACATCCTGTATTATACCCCAGAGCTGCACTCACTATTCTGCAGCTGGTGTAGTCACTGTGTACATACATGACATTACTTATCCTGTACTGATCCTGAGTTACATCCTGTATTATACCCCAGAGCTGCACTCACTATTCTGCTGCTGGTGCAGTCACTGTGTACATACATGACATTACTTATCCTGTACTGATCCTGAGTTACATCCTGTATTATACCCCAGAGCTGCACCCACTATTCTGCTGCTGGTGCAGTCACTGTGTACATACATGACATTAATTATCCTGTACTGATACCAGAAGTTACATCCTGTATTATACTCCAGAGCTGCACTCACTTTTCTGCTGCTGGTGCAGTCACTGTGTACATACATGACATTACTTATCCTGTACTGATCCTGAGTTACATCCTGTATTATACCCCAGAGCTGCACTCACTATTCTGCTGCTGGTACAGTCACTGTGTACATACATGACAATACTTATCCTGTACTGATCCTGAGTTACATCCTGTATTATGCTCCAGAGCTGCACTCACTATTCTGCTGCTGGTGCAGTCACTGTGTATATACATGACATTACTTATCCTGTACTGATCCTGAGTTACATCCTGTATTATACCCCAGAGCTGCACTCACTATTCTGCTGGTGTAGTCACTGTGTACATACATGACATTACTTATCCTGTACTGATCCTGAGTTACATCCTGTATTATACTCCGGAGCTGCACTCACTATTCTGCTGCTGGTGCAGTCACTGTGTACATACATGACATTACTTATCCTGTACTGATCCTGAGTTACATCCTGTATTATACCCCAGAGCTGCACTCACTATTCTGCTGCTGGTGCAGTCACTGTGTACATACATGACATTACTTATCCTGTACTGATCCTGAGTTACATCCTGTATTATACCCCAGAGCTGCATTCACTATTCTGCTGCTGGTGCAGTCACTGTGTACATACATGACATTACTTATCCTGTACTGATCCTGAGTTACATCCTGTATTATACTCCAGAGCTGCACTCACTATTCTGCTGCTGGTGCAGTCACTGTGTACATACATGACATTACTTATCCTGTACTGATCCTGAGTTACATCCTGTATTATACCCCAGAGCTGCACTCACTATTCTGCTGCTGGTGCAGTCACTGTGTACATACATGACATTACTTATCCTGTACTGATCCTGAGTTACATCCTGTATTATACCCCAGAGCTGCACTCACTATTCTGCTGCTGGTGCAGTCACTGTGCACATACATGACATTACTTATCCTGTACTGATCCTGAGTTACATCCTGTATTATACCCCAGAGCTGCACTCACTATTCTGCTGCTGGTGCAGTCACTGTGCACATACATGACATTACTTATCCTGTACTGATCCTGAGTTACATCCTGTATTATACCCCAGAGCTGCACTCACTATTCTGCTGCTGGTGCAGTCACTGTGTACATACATGACATTACTTATCCTGTACTGATCCTGAGTTACATCCTGTATAATACCCCAGAGCTGCACTCACTATTCTGCTGCTGGTGCAGTCACTGTGTACATACGTGACATTACTTATCCTGTACTGATCCTGAGTTACATCCTGTATTATACCCCAGAGCTGCACTCACTATTCTGCTGCTGGTGCAGTCACTGTGTACATACATGACATTACTTATCCTGTACTGATCCTGAGTTACATCCTGTATTATACCCCAGAGCTGCACTCACTATTCTGCTGCTGGTGCAGTCACTGTGTACATACATGACATTACTTATCCTGTACTGATCCTGAGTTACATCCTGTATAATACCCCAGAGCTGCACTCACTATTCTGCTGCTGGTGCAGTCACTGTGTACATACGTGACATTACTTATCCTGTACTGATCCTGAGTTACATCCTGTATTATACCCCAGAGCTGCACTCACTATTCTGCTGCTGGTGCAGTCACTGTGTACATACATGACATTACTTATCCTGTACTGATCCTGAGTTACATCCTGTATAATACCCCAGAGCTGCACTCACTATTCTGCTGCTGGTGCAGTCACTGTGTACATACGTGACATTACTTATCCTGTACTGATCCTGAGTTACATCCTGTATTATACCCCAGAGCTGCACTCACTATTCTGCTGCTGGTGCAGTCACTGTGTACATACGTGACATTACTTATCCTGTACTGATCCTGAGTTACATCCTGTATTATACCCCAGAGCTGCACTCACTATTCTGCTGCTGGTGCAGTCACTGTGTACATACATGACATTACTTATCCTGTACTGATCCTGAGTTACATCCTGTATAATACCCCAGAGCTGCACTCACTATTCTGCTGCTGGTGCAGTCACTGTGTACATACGTGACATTACTTATCCTGTACTGATCCTGAGTTACATCCTGTATTATACCCCAGAGCTGCACTCACTATTCTGCTGCTGGTGCAGTCACTGTGTACATACATGACATTACTTATCCTGTACTGATCCTGAGTTACATCCTGTATTATACCCCAGAGCTGCACTCACTATTCTGCAGCTGGTGTAGTCACTGTGTACATACATGACATTACTTATCCTGTACTGATCCTGAGTTACATCCTGTATTATACCCCAGAGCTGCACTCACTATTCTGCTGCTGGTGCAGTCACTGTGTACATACATGACATTACTTATCCTGTACTGATCCTGAGTTACATCCTGTATTATACCCCAGAGCTGCACCCACTATTCTGCTGCTGGTGCAGTCACTGTGTACATACATGACATTAATTATCCTGTATTGATACCAGAAGTTACATCCTGTATTATACCCCAGAGCTGCGCTCACTATTCTGCTGCTGGTGCAGTCACTGTGTACATACATGACATTACTTATCCTGTACTGATCCTGAGTTACATCCTGTATTATACCCCAGAGCTGCACTCACTATTCTGCTGCTGGTACAGTCACTGTGTACATACATGACAATACTTATCCTGTACTGATCCTGAGTTACATCCTGTATTATGCTCCAGAGCTGCACTCACTATTCTGCTGCTGGTGCAGTCACTGTGTACATACATGACATTACTTATCCTGTACTGATCCTGAGTTACATCCTGTATTATACCCCAGAGCTGCACTCACTATTCTGCTGCTGGTGCAGTCACTGTGTACATACATGACATTACTTATCCTGTACTGATCCTGAGTTACATCCTGTATTATACTCCAGAGCTGCACTCACTATTCTGCTGCTGGTGCAGTCACTGGGTACATACATGACATTACTTATCCTGTACTGATCCTGAGTTACATCCTGCATTATACTCCGGAGCTGCGCTCATGCTGTGGCATACAGTTTAAATATGTATAAGAATAAGTCTCCTGAGATGAAGGTATAAGACATTATTCACACTCTGCACGTGAGACGTCTCTGAGATGAAACATCTTCCTCTGTGGCATGAAATCAGGATTATTCTGCCTGTAAAGTAATGGCATCATCAAAAGAAATGGTTTCCCCCCAAGTCGGAGATTGAGTAATTTTTCAGTAAAATCTCAGCTGTAATTTTTGGTGGGCTGACGCTTCTGCGCTGTAATAAATGGCGGTTATATTTCTATTGACTTTGAAGTGTTTCACCGGCGAAAAGTACAAACGGCACAAAACAATCGCGGCCCCCGGGGGACAAAAAGTTCTGCGCAGCGATCTACAAAGGATTGGTTCTGGATGCATTGATTAGAAAACGTGAAGAGACAGCGGAATACAGAAGAGCTGCCGGGATGTGCAACTATGTATCACTGCAAGAGGAGGATGGAAGGGAACCTGTCAGCAGGAGTGACCATACAGACTGCAGCCAGGGCTAGCTATTATCCCTGGAGAGATGTGTAATCAGACCTTTGAGTATGATGTTAGTAGCAGCAGGACTGTGATATATGGATTTATATTCCAGGATTGTACTGGTGGTGTGTCCTCACACTGCTGTTCTCTGTACTCTCTGCAGCCAGTGTTATGTATTGTCCCTGGAGAGATGTGTAATCAGACCTCACACTCCTGTGCTCTGTGCTCTATGCAGCCTGTATTATGTATTGTCCCTGGAGAGATGTGTAATCAGACCTCACACTGCTGTGCTCTGTGCTCTCTGCAGCCAGTGTTATGTATTGTCCCTGGAGAGCCGTGTAATCAGACCTCACACTGATGTGCTCTGTGCTCTCTGCAGCCAGTGTTATGTATTGTCCCTGGAGAGATGTGTAATCAGACCTCACACTGCTGTGCTCTCTGCTCTCTGCAGCCAGTGTTATGTATTGTCCCTGGAGAGATGTGTAATCAGACCTCACACTGCTGTGCTCTCTGCAGCCAGTGTTATGTATTGTCCCTGGAGAGATGTGTAATCAGACCTCACACTGCTGTGCTCTGTGCTCTCTGCAGCCAGTGTTATGTATTGTCCCTGGAGAGATGTGTAATCAGACCTCACACTGCTGTGCTCTGTACTCTCTGCAGCCAGTGTTATGTATTGTCCCTGGAGAGATGTGTAATCAGACCTCACACTGCTGTGCGCTGTGCTCTCTACAGCCAGTGTTATGTATTGTCCCTGGAGAGATGTGTAATCAGACCTCACACTGCTGTGCTCTGTGCTCTCTGCAGCCAGTGTTATGTAATGTCCCTGGAGAGATGTGTAATCAGACCTCACACTGCTGTGCTCTGTGCTCTCTGCAGCCAGTGTTATGTATTGTCCCTGGAGAGATGTGTAATCAGACCTCACACTGCTGTGCTCTGTGCTCTCTGCAGCCAGTGTTAGGTATTGTCCCTGGAGAGATGTGTAATCAGACCTCACACTGCTGTGCTCTGTGCTCTCTGCAGCCAGTGTTCGGTTTTATCCCCAGAGAGCGGTGTAATCAGACCTTTGTGTATGTTGTTAGTAGCAGCAGGACTGTGATATAAATATTTATATTCCAGGACTGTAGCTTCTCGAAGTGCACTAGAGGCGTGTCCTCACACTGCTGTGCTCTGATCTATCTGCAACCAGTGTTTAGTATTGTCCTTGAAAAAATGTGTACCAATCATACCATTGTGTATGTTGTTAGTAGCAGCAGGACTGTGAAACATGTATTTATTTTCCCAGATTATAGCTTCTCCAAATGCTCAAGGGGTGTGTCCTCACACTGCTGTGCTCTCTGCTCTTTGCAGCTAGTGTTAGGTATTGTCTTTGGACAGATGTTAATCCTACCTTTGTGTATGTTGTAAATAGCAGCAGGACTGTGATATATGGATTTTTATTCCATGATTTTAACTTCTCCAAGTGCACTGGGGGTGTGTCCTCACACTGCTGTGCTCTGTGCTCTTTGCAGACAGTGTTAGGCATTTTTTTAATGGAGATTTTTTAACTGTATAAGACTGCAGAGAGCAATGAGAACAGCAGTGTGAGCACAAGCACCTAGATGTCCTGACTTGTGGCCTCTTTAATGTTTGCCAAGTGGAGCGCTCTACATTGTACGGTGGCTGTGCTTGGTATTGCAGGTAAGTCCCAATGAAACAAATAAGACTGAGCTCAAGGCACGGACAACTTATTGGAACCCCACAGATCTGATCCAATCCAATAGAGGGGGAACCTGTATATAAATCATGGACAACCCCTTTAAATGATACTGATTGCTAGCAGTTGTATAACATGTTATCTGTATTATGTGTGCGCCCGGGGTATGATATGGCGGTATATGAGAACGCACAGCCGGTCTTCAGGAACGAGTTTCATCCGCACTTGTCAAGATGGAAGAGCGGGCGTCAATCATCCTGCAGGAAGCCGATGCCGCGACCTTCACAGACCCCCGATAAATAAGCCTCACCACCTCCGCAGTGCCGGCGCGGGGCGCGGGGAGCCATTATTTTCCCTGCGCCTCATTCTAAATTCATCTAAATGGAACATACTTTCTCATATATGCAAACCGGCTCGGCACTGACACAAATCCATCCCCGGGTGACAGCTCCATATCCTGCGCCGCCTCAAATTGGAGAGAAAATAACTTGGCATTGTTATTCTTGTCAACAGGCGGAAGAACCTGAACAAGAAGGAAGAGAAGCTGTCGTTATCCATACATGTATACTCCGGCGCCTCAGTACTGCTCCCAGGGGGCTCGTACATACCAGAGGCTACTCAGGACATTGGTAGGTGCCTGAGCAATAGGGAAACTAGTCTACAGTGTCCTCCAATGGTGGAAAGGTGCCTGAGCAATAAGGAAACTAGTCTACAGTGTCCTCCAATGGTGGAAAGGTGCCTGAGCAATAAGGAAACTAGTCTCCAGTGTCCTCCAATGGTGGAAAGGTGCCTGAGCAATAAGGAAGCTAGTCTACAGTGTCCTCCAATGGTGGAAAGGTGCCTGAGCAATAAGGAAACTAGTCTACAGTGTCCTCCAATGGTGGAAAGGTGCCTGAGCAGTGTGGTAACTAGTCTACAGTGTCCTGCAAAGGTGGGAAGGTGCCTGAGCAATAAGGAAACTAGTCTCTAGTGTCCTACAATGGTGGAAAGGTGCCTGAGCAATGTGATAACTAGTCTCTAGTGGCCTCCAATGGTGGGAAGGTGCCTGAGCAATGTGGTAACTAGTCTCTAGTGTCCTGCAATGGTGGGAAGTTGCCTGAGCAATGAGATAACTAGTCTATAGTGTCCTGAAAAGGTGGGAAGGTGCCTGAACAATAAGGAAACTAGTCTACAGTGTCCTACAATGGTGGAAAGGTGCCTGAGCAGTGTGGTAACTAGTCTCTAGTGTCCTGCAATGGTGGAAAGGTGCATGAGCAATGAGATAACTAGTCTACAGTGTCCTACAATGGTGGGAAGGTGCCTGAGGAATGTGGTAACTAGTCTCTAGTGGCCTACAATGGTGGGAAAGTGCATGAGCAATGAGGTAACTAGTATCTAGTGTCTTCTAATGGTCGGCATGTTCCTGAGCAATAAAGTTTCTACTGTTCTGTGTCCTCTGATGGTAGAAAGGCGCATGAGCAATGAGGTTACTAGTCTCTAGTGTCCTCTAATGGTGGGAATGTTCATGAGCAATAGGGTACCTAGTCCCCAATGCCCTGCAATGGTGGAAAGGTGCCTGAGTAATGAGATAACTAGTCTACAGTGTCCTGCAAAGGTTGAAAGGTGCCTGAGCAATAAGGAAGCTAGTCTACAGTGTCCTGCAATGGTGGAAAGGTGCCTGAGCAATGATATAACTAGTCTCTAGTCCCTTCAATGGTGGAAAGGTGCATGAGCAATGTGGTAACTAGTCTATAGTGTCCTACAATGGTGGAAAGGTGTCTGAGCAATGAGATAACTAGTCTCCGGTGTCCTACAATGGTGGGAAGGTGCCTGAGCAATGAGATAACTAGTCTACAGTGTCCTGCAATAGTGGAAAGGTGCCTGAGCAATAAGGAAACTAGTCTCCAGTGTCCTCCAATGGTGGGAAGGTGCAAGAGCAATGAGATAACTAGTCTATAGTGTCCTACAATCGTGGAAAGGTGCCTGAGCAATGTGGTAACTTGTCTCTAGTGGCCTCCAATGGTGGAAAGGTGCCTGAGCAATAGGGTATCTAGTCTCCAGTGTCCTGCAATGGTGGGAAGTTGCCTGAGCAATAAAAAACAAGTCTACAGTGTCCTGCAATGGTGGAAAGGCGCCTGAGCAATGAGATAACTAGTCTACAGTGTCCTACAATGGTGGAAAGGTGCCTGAGCAATGTGGTAACTAGTCTACAGTGTCCTGCAATGGTGGAAAGGTGCCTGAGCAATGAGATAACTAGTCTCTAGTGTCCTGCAATGGTGGGAAAGTGCATGAGAAATGAGGTAACTAGTCTCTAGTGGCCTCCAATGGTGCGAAGGTGCAAGAGCAATGAGATAACTAGTCTCTAGTGGCCTCCAATGGTGGGAATGTTCCTGAGCAATAGGGTACTTAGTCTCCAGTGTCCTACAATGGTGGAAAGGTGCATGAGCAATGACATAATTAGTCTCTAGTGTCCTCTAAGGGTGTGAATGTCCGTGAGCAATAGGGTACCTACTGTACAGTGTCCTCCAATAGTGGAAAGGTGCATGAGCAATGAGGTAACTAGTCTCTAGTGTCCTCTAATGCTTGGAATGTGCCTGAGTAATAGGGTATCTAGTCTCCAGTGTCCCCTAATGGTGGGAAGGTGACTGAGCAATGAGGTAACTAGTCTCTAGTATCCTCCAATGGTGGGAATGTTCCTGAGCAATAAAAAACAAGTCTACAGTGTCCTGCAATGGTGGAAAGGTGCCTGAGCAATGAGATAACTAGTCTACAGTGTCCTACAATGGTGGAAAGGTGCCTGAGCAATGTGGTAACTAGTCTACAGTGTCCTGCAATGGTGGAAAGGTGCCTGAGCAATGAGGTAACTAGTCTCTAGTATCCTCCAATGGTGGGAATGTTCCTGAGCAATAAAAAACAAGTCTACAGTGTCCTGCAATGGTGGAAAGGTGCCTGAGCAATGAGATAACTAGTCTACAGTGTCCTACAATGGTGGAAAGGTGCCTGAGCAATGTGGTAACTAGTCTATAGTGTCCTACAATGGTGGAAAGGTGTCTGAGCAATGAGATAACTAGTCTCCGGTGTCCTACAATGGTGGGAAGGTGCCTGAGCAATGAGATAACTAGTCTACAGTGTCCTGCAATAGTGGAAAGGTGCCTGAGCAATAAGGAAACTAGTCTCCAGTGTCCTCCAATGGTGGGAAGGTGCAAGAGCAATGAGATAACTAGTCTATAGTGTCCTACAATCGTGGAAAGGTGCCTGAGCAATGTGGTAACTTGTCTCTAGTGGCCTCCAATGGTGGAAAGGTGCCTGAGCAATAGGGTATCTAGTCTCCAGTGTCCTGCAATGGTGGGAAGTTGCCTGAGCAATAAAAAACAAGTCTACAGTGTCCTGCAATGGTGGAAAGGCGCCTGAGCAATGAGATAACTAGTCTACAGTGTCCTACAATGGTGGAAAGGTGCCTGAGCAATGTGGTAACTAGTCTACAGTGTCCTGCAATGGTGGAAAGGTGCCTGAGCAATGAGATAACTAGTCTCTAGTGTCCTGCAATGGTGGGAAAGTGCATGAGAAATGAGGTAACTAGTCTCTAGTGGCCTCCAATGGTGCGAAGGTGCAAGAGCAATGAGATAACTAGTCTCTAGTGGCCTCCAATGGTGGGAATGTTCCTGAGCAATAGGGTACTTAGTCTCCAGTGTCCTACAATGGTGGAAAGGTGCATGAGCAATGACATAATTAGTCTCTAGTGTCCTCTAAGGGTGTGAATGTCCGTGAGCAATAGGGTACCTACTGTACAGTGTCCTCCAATAGTGGAAAGGTGCATGAGCAATGAGGTAACTAGTCTCTAGTGTCCTCTAATGCTTGGAATGTGCCTGAGTAATAGGGTATCTAGTCTCCAGTGTCCCCTAATGGTGGGAAGGTGACTGAGCAATGAGGTAACTAGTCTCTAGTATCCTCCAATGGTGGGAATGTTCCTGAGCAATAAAAAACAAGTCTACAGTGTCCTGCAATGGTGGAAAGGTGCCTGAGCAATGAAATAACTAGTCTACAGTGTCCTACAATGGTGGAAAGGTGCCTGAGCAATGTGGTAACTAGTCTACAGTGTCCTGCAATGGTGGAAAGGTGCCTGAGCAATGAGATAACTAGTCTCTAGTGTCCTGCAATGGTGGGAAAGTGCATGAGAAATTAGGTAACTAGTCTCTAGTGGCCTCCAATGGTGCGAAGGTGCAAGAGCAATGAGATAACTAGTCTCTAGTGGCCTCCAATGGTGGGAATGTTCCTGAGCAATAGGGTACCTAGTCTCCAGTGTCCTACAATGGTGGAAAGGTGCATGAGCAATGACATAATTAGTCTCTAGTGTCCTCTAAGGGTGTGAATGTCCGTGAGCAATAGGGTACCTACTGTACAGTGTCCTCCAATAGTGGAAAGGTGCATGAGCAATGAGGTAACTAGTCTCTAGTGTCCTCTAATGCTTGGAATGTGCCTGAGCAATAGGGTATCTAGTCTCCAGTGTCCCCTAATGGTGGGAAGGTGACTGAGCAATGAGGTAACTAGTCTCTAGTATCCTCCAATGGTGGGAATGTTCCTGAGCAATAGGGTACTTAGTCTCCTGTGTCCTCCAATGGTGAATAGGTGCCTGCGAAATTAGGTACCTAACCTCTAGTGTCCTACAATGGTAGGAAGGTGCATGGGAAATGAGGTAATTAGTCTCCAGTATCCCTCAAGGGTGGAAATGTGTCAGTGTCCTCCAATTGTGGTAAGGTGCCTGGGCAATGAGATACCTAAAATCTAGTTGCTCAGGAATGTGCCTGAGCAATAGGGGCCTTAGTCTCCTGTGTCCTCCAATGGTGGGAAGGTGCCTGGGAAATAAGGTAACTAACCTCTAGTGTCCTACAATGGTGGAAAGATGCATGCCCAATAAGGTAACTAGTCTCTTGTATTCTCCAATGTTCCTGGGCAATGAGGTACCTAACCTCTAGTGTCCAGCAATGGTGGAAAGGTGCCTGAGCAATGTGGTAGATTGTGTCCTCCAATGGTGGGAATATTCCTGACTTATAGGGTACCTGGGCTCTGGTGTCCTCTGGTGGTGGCAAGGTATCTAAGCACTAAGGTACCTAATCTCAAATGTCCTGCAATAGTGGGAAAGTGTCTGTGCGATAAGTTAACTAGTATCTGGTGTCCTCTAACGGTGGGAAAGTTCCCTAACTTCTAGTGTCCTGCAATAGTGGAAAGGTACTTTATCTCTAGTGTGATGGGAAGGTGCCTGAGCAATGAGGTACCTGGTCTTTAATGTCCTGCAAAGGTGGAAAAGTGCCTGAGTAAATAGAGTACTGCATGTGTAGTATCCTGTGAAGGTAACCTATACATATGTTGTGTATGTATGTATATATATTTGTGTGGGTATATGTGTATGTGTTTATATATTTATATAGGACTACATGAGTGTGTGTAGGTATACATGTAGTGATCTCCCCCTAGGACTGAGGCGTCCGGCGGCTCACTAGTCAGTGTATGAATGTTACACTTATGTCATCCGGCAACATAGAGCATCAATAGGTGTGATATTATGTGTAACCTTGTGCACCGCCAAGGACAGCATCACAGAACCGCGCGTCACAGGTTTGGGTGTTTGTTAAAATGATATTTATAGAAATCTTGGGTTTAATCTTAATGTAACAACAAAGAATCAGAAGATACAGAGATAAAGGGAATAGGAGAGAAAGTGTGTTCAGAGATAAAGAGAACCATTCTGCCACTTCTGTCAATGTGACTAGGTCTAACTTTATCTAAGTGTGTATATATATATATATCTGTCCATATGTGGTAGATATGTGTATTTGGGTTTTATATCAGTGTGTGTATATAATATGTATGTATCAGCATGTAGGTGTGTATATATGGTGTACACATCAGTGTATTGGGGTGTGTACATTGTGTATATATAAGTGTGTAGGTGTGTTGTATATTGTGTGCACATCAGTGTATTAAGGTGTATATATATGTATATATCAGTGTGTATATATGGTGTACACTAGAGTGTGTTGGTGTGTGTACATTGTGTATTTATAAGTGTGCAGGTGTTCTGTATATTATGTACACATCAGTGTATCAGGTGTGTATATCATATGTATACATCAGCATGTAGGTGTGTATATATGGTGTACAGTGTGTATTGGGTATATACATAGTGTATATAGAAGTGTGTAGGTGTTCTGTATATTGTGTGCACATCAGTGTATCAGGGTGTGTATATAATATGTATTTATCAGTGTGTAGGTGTGTATATAATATGTATTTATCAGTGTGTAGGTGTGTATATAATATGTATTTATCAGTGTGTAGGTGTGTATATATGGTGTACATATTAGTGCATCAAGGTGTGTATATAATATGTATTTATCAGTGTGTAGGTGTGTATGTATGGTGTACATATTAGTGTATCATAGTGTGTATATAATATGTACTTATCAGTGTGTAGGTATGTATATATGGTGTACACATCAGTGCATCAAGGTGTGTATATAATATGTATTTATCAGTGTGTAGGTGTGTATATATGGTGTACATATTAGTGTATCATAGTGTGTATATAATATGCATTTATCAGTGTGAATATAATTTGTACATATTGGTGTATCAAAGTGTGTATATAATATGTATTTATCAGTGTGTAGGTGTGTATATATGGTGTACACATCAGTGTATTGGGTTGTGTACACAGCGTATATATTGCACTAAGGATACACCGCCATCTGCACCAGAACTGTCACTGCTACACACAGTGCGACTACCTACCAATACTGTATCTACAGTGGGGAAAATAAATACTTAATAATCTGCTGATTTTGCCCATTTTTCCACACACACACGTTATTATACTACATACAATGTGGTTATAGCGCAATCCCTATTGTCAACCGCTTTAATAATGGGCTGCTGTATGTCCTGGTATTGAGGTATTTCTTACATGGGTGATACCTGCTGTGCGCCGGCTCTCCTCCGCGCTTCCCTCGGGAGCTCATTTGCAGCGACATCTGGGCAGCGGCAAGCGGCTCCTCACAAGGCTCAGGGCTCCTCCAGATCCTGCACCGGGGACCCGCGCCGCCTCCTCTGTCATCTTGTCAGCGCTCGCGGGACGTATAGAGATGATAGAGCGGAGGACAATGGCGCATCTGTGTGACCTACATAGCCGCATTATGGGAAGCGACACAATGTATCACACAGGATTCTCCTCTTCCCTAATAACTCCCAGACTCCTGACTGCACCGGAGATTATAGGAGCCGCACGTCTTATATACAGGCTCTGCTAACACGTCTGTATTATAGCGGCGTAACCCCGTCATCACCACAACCAAATGCAACCATCAAAGTATCCATATGTGTATCCCCCCCAATAGAGGGGAAGGTAAAAGAGGCAAAGTATCAGGAGAGAAATTAAGACATTATAGGGTTAACAGGCAAAAGTGCCAAAAATGTCCCATTATTATATAGAAACATCACACAGAAAAATATATCCCCCAGAGATAAACTAATTCTAATTGCTCTACTTCCAAACAGGGGGGCAATATTATAGTAGTTATATTCTTGTACATAGGGGGCAGTATTATAGTAGTTATATTCCTGTACATAGGGGGCAGTATTATAGTAGTTATATTCTTGTACATAGGGGGCAGTATTATAGTAGTTATATTCTTGTACATAGGAGGCAGTATTATAGTAGTTATATTCTTGTACATAGGGGGCAGTATTATAGTAGTTATATTCTTGTACATAGGGGACAGTATTATAGTAGTTATATTCTTGTACATAGGGGACAGTATTATAGTAGTTATATTCTTGTACATAGGGGGCAGTATTATAGTAGTTATATTCTTGTACATAGGGGACAGTATTATAGTAGTTATATTCTTGTACATAGGGGGCAGTATTATAGTAGTTATATTCCTGTACATAGGGGGCAGTATTATAGTAGTTATATTCTTGTACATAGGGGGCAGTATTATAGTAGTTATATTCCTGTACGTAGGGGACAGTATTATAGCAGTTATATTCTTGTACATAGGAGGCAGTATTATAGTAGTTATATTCTTGTACATAGGGGGCAGTATTATAGTAGTTATATTCTTGTACATAGGGGGCAGTATTATAGTAGTTATATTCTTGTACATAGGGGGCAGTATTATAGTAGTTATAGTCTTGTACATAGGAGGCAGTATTATAGTAGTTATATTCCTGTACATAGGGGGCAGTATTATAGTAGTTATATTCTTGTACATAGGGGGCACTATTATAGTAGTTATATTCCTGTACATAGGGGGCAGTATTATAGTAGTTATATTCTTGTACATAGGGGGCAGTATTATAGTAGTTATATTCTTGTACATAGGGGGCAGTATTATAGTAGTTATATCCTTGTACATAGGAGGCAGTATTATTGTAGTTATATTCTTGTACATAGGGGGCAGTATTATAGTAGTTATATCCTTGTACATAGGGGGCAGTATTATTGTAGTTATATTCTTGTACATAGGGGGCAGTATTATAGTAGTTATATTCTTGTACATAGGGGGCAGTATTATAGTAGCTATATTCCTGTACATAGGGGGCAGTATTATAGTAGTTATATTCTTGTACATAGGGGGCAGTATTATAGTAGTTATATTCTTGTACATAGGGAGCAGTATTATAGTAGTTATATTCTTGTACATAGGGGCAGTATTATAGTAGTTATATTCCTGTACATAGGGGACAGTATTATAGTAGTTATATTCCTGTACATAGGAGGCAGTATTATAGTAGTTATATTCCTGTACATAGGGGGCAGTATTATAGTAGTTATATTCTTGTACATAGGGGACAGTATTATAGTAGTTATATTCCTGTACATAGGGGACAGTATTATAGTAGTTATATACTTGTACATAGGGGCAGTATTATAGTAGTTATATTCCTGTACATAGGGGGCAGTATTATAGTAGTTATATTCCTGTACATAGGGGGCAGTATTATAGTAGTTATATTCCTGTACATAGGGGGAAGTATTATAGTAGTTATATTCCTGTACATAGGGGGCAGTATTATAGTAGTTATATTCTTGTACATTGGGGGCAGTATTATAGTAGTTATATTCCTGTACATAGGGGGCAGTATTATAGTAGTTATATTCTTGTACATAGGGGACAGTATTATAGTAGTTATATTCCTGTACATAGGGGACAGTATTATAGTAGTTATATACTTGTACATAGGGGCAGTATTATAGTAGTTATATTCCTGTACATAGGGGGCAGTATTATAGTAGTTATATTCCTGTACATAGGGGGCAGTATTATAGTAGTTATATTCCTGTACATAGGGGGAAGTATTATAGTAGTTATATTCCTGTACATAGGGGGCAGTATTATAGTAGTTATATTCCTGTACATAGGGGGCAGTATTATAGTAGTTATATTCCTGTACATAGGGGGCAGTATTATAGTAGTTATATTCTTGTACATAGGGGGCAGTATTATAGTAGTTATATTCTTGTACATAGGAGGCAGTATTATAGTAGTTATATTCCTGTACATAGGGGGCAGTATTATAGTAGTTATATTCCTGTACATAGGGGGCAGTATTATAGTAGTTATATTCTTGTACATAGGGGGCAGTATTATAGTAGTTATATTCCTGTACATAGGGGGCAGTATTATAGTAGTTATATTCCTGTAC
This sequence comes from Engystomops pustulosus, assembly GCF_040894005.1. NCBI lineage: Eukaryota > Metazoa > Chordata > Amphibia > Anura > Leptodactylidae > Engystomops > Engystomops pustulosus. The sequence continues at coordinate 9,862,709 of NC_092413.1, forward strand.
ATAGGGGGCAGTATTATAGTAGTTATATTCTTGTACATAGGGGGCAGTATTATAGTAGTTATATTCTTGTACATTGGGGGCAGTATTATAGTAGTTATATTCCTGTACATAGGGGGCAGTATTATAGTAGTTATATTCTTGTACATAGGTGGCAGTATTATAGTAGTTATATTCTTGTACATAGGGGGCAGTATTATAGTAGTTATATTCTTGTACATAGGTGGCAGTATTATAGTAGTTATATTCTTGTACATAGGGGCAATATTATAGTGGTTATATTCCTGTACATAGGGGGCAGTATTATAGTAGTTATATTCCTGTACATAGGGTGCAGTATTATAGTAGTTATATTCCTGTACATAGGGGGCAGTATTATAGTAGTTATATTCTGGTATATAGGAGCAGTATTATGGATGTACTATATGTCTTCCATCCCGCTATTAGCCCAGTGCTCGGCTCCTGAGTACATAGGACACTAGAGGAGATGCTGCACTGTGTGCATTAGACGTGTCTTGGCGGTGGCTCGGGGGAGGCTGTAGATGGATGGAGCGGTGTCTCTGGTGATGCTGATTATCTCCTCTCATGGACTGGGGAAGGTGGAGGAGGTAGAGTGCCTCTTAGTCAGAGCTCGGGGCTCAGCGGGGAGCTTTATTAAGGAGACATTTCATGGCGCTGCTGAGAGAAGACGCCTTCCAGTCACTTCTTAAATGTTTCTGTAAATGGCTGAGCGATCGGCCAGGAGACCCTGGAGACTCAGACACTTCTCACACGAGGAGCCATAATTAAAGGCAATGTTGATTTCTTCATAAATTCTGCAGGAGACAGAAAATCTGAACGTGAAGCCGCAATGTTGTGAGCAGCGCAAAAGGTCACGGCGATCTCCTGAGCCTCCCGGAGGGATTCGCGGTAATATGGCGGCGACATTTCCTTCCTTATTATTGCGCCTCCATGAAATAAAAAGCCATTTATTGTCAGGAAGGTCGCGAGGTCCTCGTCCTCGGAGACGTCTCATCGCCGGGAAATAAGATGTTTTCTGTTCTCTTTATTTCTCAGCAGAATTAAGTTATCTGCGGCCCCAGATATAAAACTGGCGCAGTATGGCCGCCATCTTTCTCTTCTTTCCCTTCATCCAGAGCTGTAAAGCCCCAGAGCAGCCGAGCAATAACTTCTCCACTTACTGAGACTCTTAGTATCTTTCCTCCTTCCATCCTGATCTGATCTGTATCCACATCGTTTGCTACAAGGAGGAAGCGCAAATGACATAGAAGTCTATGGAGGAGGGAGGGGGAGCAGTGAGTCTCAGCAGCGAAGTCTCCACCCAGCAGCACAGAGAGGAACACAAACCCTCTGCCAAATCCGGGAGTCACAGCCTCACATGTCATATCTGCTGCAGGGTACAAGAGTCATGGACAGTCATGGCCATAAGTTGTGAGAATGACACAAATCTTCTCTTGTCACATGATGTGTCCCTCTGGTCTGTCAGATGTTTATCACATACAGAGATACAAGTGCAATCATATTATGGGGAGCAGAAGCTTTTATTGTCAGGTAGGAGGAGTTACTGCAGTGAGTCAGTATCTGCAGGACCTCTCCTTCTTCTTCAGGACCTCTGCAATTCTCCCTGGCAGCTCTCACTCACCTCCTGCACCAAATCCTGACTGATCGCCGTCCATTCCTGCACAATCACTGCTGCATTCTGTCACAATGTGTTGGTTTTGTTTGTCTGTCTGTCTCCTGATGATTGACCACAAGTTCTCAATGGGATAAGATCCGGGGAGTTTCCGGGCCATGGACCCAGGATCTTTGTGTTCTGTTCCTGGAGTCATTTAGTTCTCCCCTTTGCTCTATGGCCGGTGCTCCATCATGCTGGAGAAGCCATTGCTCATCACCATCTGCTCCTGGAGGGTTGGGAGAAGCGGCTCCTGGAGGACATTCTGGTCCCATTCTTTATTCATGGAGGTGTTTTTAGGCCGATTCCCTTGGCTGAGAAGCCGCCCCCCCCACACACACATGAATGGCTGCAGGAGCTTTACAGGTGACATGAGACAAGACTGGAGGCATCGCTCACCTTGTCTTCTCCCAACAATCGGAAAGGAGATTCATCAGAGACAATGACCCCCCCCCCCCCAAGTCCTCAGCGTCCACTCCCTGCACCTCCTGCAGAATATCAGTCTGTCTCTGATGGTTTCTGGAGAGAAGCGGTTTCTGTGCTGCCCTCCTGGACACCAGGCCTTGCTCCAGGAGTCTCCGCAGTGTCACAGTGCAGATGCCTCACACCTGCTGCTGCCATTCCTGAGCTCTGCGATGCTGGGAGCCCCATCCCCAAGCTGAGACACTTGTAAGAGACGCTCCTGGTGCTTGTTGGTCCTTCTTGGGCCCCTGGAGCCTTTTTGGTAACAATGGAGCCTCTCTCCTTGGATTCCTTGATGATGCGATAGATTGGTGACTGAGGTGCAATCTTTCTAGCTGCGATACTCTTCCCTGTTTGGCCAGTTTTGTGCAGAGCAATGATGACTGCGCGTGTTTCTTTAGAGATAACCATGGTTAACAGAAGAGAAACAATGATGCCAAGCACCAGCCTCCTTGTAAAGTGTCCAGAGGTGTGATTCTTACTTAATCCTGACAGATTGTCCCCCAGCCCTGTCCCCATCAGCCCCGGCACCTGTGTTACTGGAGACATCACTGACACCATGGCCGCTGCTCCGCCTAAGGCGCCTGCAATGAAGTTGAAATGTGTTTTGGGGGAAAAAGTTCATTTTCTAGGCAAATATTGACTTTGCAATGAATTGCTGTTAAGCTGATCACTCTATAACATTCTGGAGTAGATGCAAATTACCATTATAAAACCTGATGCAGGAGACTTTGTAACAATTAACATTTGTGTCATTCTCAAAACTTATGGCCATGACTGTAGATAGATAGATAAAGAGGAGATGGATAGATGGATAGATAGATAGATAGATAGATAGAGAAGAGATGGATAGATATTCCTCCTCTGATGACTCCTCTGATGCACACTATATATTGGATACAATTCTTCTATGATGACCTGGGACTATCCGCTCCTGTGTTGCGGATGACGATGGATCCCGGCAGTGTTCTATAACTAGTTGGATTTATCCGCCGCCGGGCGCTCATACGGAGACCTGAGATGAAGGGAAGGACCTCGCATGAAACTTGCAGGAAATCAATAGGAGCCGGAGCCTCATAAATAATGGCGCATCAGCATAAAGTCTTATAGGAGCCGCTATAACCCTCAGGATCGTCTCCCGGAGAATCCGACAGTTTACTGCCAAGACGTGATGGAAATACCAGCGAGCGGAGGATGGCGCGGCGCTGACCCGGAGGCACCGGCTGTCTGACCGCACAGCACCTGGACACGGACTCAGCGCAAAACTAATCCCAAAACTGTAGGGAGGAAAGGAAAAAACCTGGAATATAAATCCACACTTCACAGTCCTGTGCAATGAAAGGATTACATATTTTTCCATGAAGGATACCTAACAAAGCTGCAGGGGGCACAGAACACAGCAGTGTGAGGACAACCCCAAAACATATATGTATGTGTCACAGACCTGCTGCTATTATTAACAATATACACAAGGTTACACATCTCTCCAGTGCAAACACCTGTCTGCCAAGAGCACAGAGCACAGCAGTGTGAGGACACACCCCCACTGCACTTTGAGAGGCTACAATCCAGGAATATAAATCCATATATCACAGTCCTGATGCTACTAATAACATACACAGAGGACTGATTACACATCTCTCCAGGGGCAATCTATAACACTGGCTGCAGAGAGCTCAGAGCACAGTAGTGTGAGGACATGCCCCCAGTACATCCCTGAAACATAAATCCTAATGTCACAGACCTGCTGCTATCATTAACAATATACACACAGGTTATAATTACACATCTCTCCAGTGCAAACACCTGTCTGCCGAGAGCACAGAGCACAGCAGTGTAATGACCCCCCCCCCCCATTGCATTTTGAGAGGCTACAATTTTGGAATATAAAATCATATATCACAGTCCAGCTGCTACTAACAACATACACAGAGGTCTGGTAATACAAATCTCCAGGGACAATACCTAATACTTGCTGCAGAGAGCACAGAGCACAGCAGTGTGAGGACACATCCTAGTACACTTGTACTAAAAAATAAGTCTGATTATCTATGTTAATCACAACCCAATTTCTCCTTTAATCATTTTTACCTCCCATCTACGTAATGGCTATTTGTAGCCAAATCAGGCCCCGCCCCTGATGCACTTGCAGTATAATTTGCATACCCAGTAAAAGTTGATTATCTCTGTATTACTTAGTCAGTTTGTTCCCACACAGGTAGGTGTCAGCTCCTTTTAAAGGCATCTGCACAGCTACACAACTGGATTAGGAAGCGATTTGGACCGGATACACTCCCTTTAAGGATTCAAGGAGCTACAGAAACAATAGGGACTGTGTGATATAGGAGAGATCCAGACTCTGTGCAGCCGGCGGCCCCGGAGAACGGTAGTGGCGGCCGCTCCCTTAATTACATTTTCATGTGCGATTCATGAACTCCGCACGACCTCGCTGTAATTTCGTTTTTTCATCTCGTGAAAGCGGCGTCTACATTCATTTTACTGCTTTTCCAGGTGAACCTTCTCTACAGTTCTGCGCATTAGAGAGGGAAATGTGTAAAAAAAACACAAAACGAAGCAAAATCAGAAAAGTGCATTTACAGAAATACTCAGACTATGAAGATCCCCCCGAGCGAGAGATGAGACTAATGGAACGGCTTCTAACCCGTCATTAGACATTATAGTCTCAGGTGCAGCACAAAAGTCCCTGCTTCCCCTCCTACTCATAGAGAAAGCCTGTGAGTCCTGCTTCCCCTCCTACTCATAGATAAAGCCTGTGAGTCCTGCTTCCCCTCCTACTCATAGAGAAAGCCTGTGAGTCCTGCTTCCCCTCCTACTCATAGAGAAAGCCTGTGAGTCCTGCTTCCCCTCCTACTCACAGAGAAAGCCTGTGTGTCCTGCTTCTCCTCCCACTCATAGAGAAAGCCTGTGAGTCCTGCTTCTCCCTCCTACTCATAGAGAAAGCCTGTGAGTCCTGCTTCCCCTCCTACTCATAGAGAAAGCCTGTGAGTTCTGCTTCTCCCTCCTACTCATAGAGAAAGCCTGTGTGTCCTGCTTCCCCTCCTACTCATAGAGAAAGCCTGTGAGTCCTGCTTCCCCTCCTACTCATAGAGAAGCCTGTGAGTTCTGCTTCTCCCTCCTACTCATAGAGAAAGCCTGTGAGTCCTGCTTTCCCTCCTACTCATAGAGAAAGCCTGTGAGTCCTGCTTCTCCCTCCTACTCATAGAGAAAGCCTGTGAGTCCTGCTTCCCCTCCTACTCATAGAGAAAGCCTGTGAGTCCTGCTTCTCCCTCCTACTCATAGAGAAAGCCTGTGAGTCCTGCTTCCCCTCCTACTCATAGAGAAGCCTGTGAGTTCTGCTTCTCCCTCCTACTCATAGAGAAAGCCTGTGAGTCCTGCTTCCCCTCCTACTCATAGAGAAAGCCTGTGAGTCCAGCTTCCCCTCCTACTCATAGAGAAAGCCTGTGAGTCCTGCTTCCCCTCCTACTCATAGAGAAAGCCTGTGTGTCCTGCTTCCCCTCCCACTCATAGAGAAAGCCTGTGAGTCCTGCTTCTCCCTCCTACTCATAGAGAAAGCCTGTGAGTCCTGCTTCCCCTCCTACTCATAGAGAAAGCCTGTGAGTTCTGCTTCTCCCTCCTACTCATAGAGAAAGCCTGTGTGTCCTGCTTCCCCTCCTACTCATAGAGAAAGCCTGTGAGTCCCGCTTCCCCTCCTACTCATAGAGAAGCCTGTGAGTTCTGCTTCTCCCTCCTACTCATAGAGAAAGCCTGTGAGTCCTGCTTCCCCTCCTACTCATAGAGAAAGCCTGTAAGTCCTGCTTCTCCCTCCTACTCATAGAGAAAGCCTGTGAGTCCTGCTTCCCCTCCTACTCATAGAGAAGCCTGTGAGTTCTGCTTCTCCCTCCTACTCATAGAGAAAGCCTGTGAGTCCTGCTTCCCCTCCTACTCATAGAGAAGCCTGTGAGTCCTGCTACCCCTCCTACTCATAGAGAAAGCCTGTGAGTCCTGCTTCCCCTCCTACTCATAGAGAAAGCCTGTGAGTCCTGCTTCCCCTCCTACTCACAGAGAAAGCCTGTGAGTCCTGCTTCCCCTCCTACTCACAGAGAAAGCCTATGAGTCCTGCTTCTCCCTCCTACTCATAGAGAAAGTCTGTGAGTCCTGCTTTCCCCTCCTACTCATAGAGAAAGCCTGTGTGTCCTGCTTCCCCTCCTACTCATAGAGAAAGCCTGTGAGTCCTGCTTCTCCCTCCTACTCATAGAGAAAGTCTGTGAGTCCTGCTTTCCCCTCCTACTCATAGTGAAAGCCTGTGAGTCCATGCTTCCCCAACCTACTCATAGAGAAAGCCTGTGAGTCCCTGCTTCCCCATCCTACTCATAGAGAAATCCTGCGAGTCCTGCTTCCCCCACTCATAGAGAAAGCCTGTGAGTCCTGCTTCTCCCTCCTACTCATAGAGAAAGCCTGTGAGTCCTGCTTCCCCCTCCTACTCATAGAGAAAGCCTGTGAGTCCTGCTTCCCTACCCACTCATAGAGAAAGCCTGTGAGTCCTGCTTCCCCCTCCTACTCATAGAGAAATCCTGTGAGTCCTGCTTCTCCCTCCTGCTAATAGAGAAATCCTGTGAGTCCTGCTTCCCCCACTCATAGAGAAAGCCTGTGAGTCCTGCTTCCCCTCCTACTCACAGAGAAAGCCTGTGAGTCCTGCTTCCCCTCCTACTCATAGAGAAAGCCTGTGAGTCCTGCTTCCCCTCCTACTCACAGAGAAAGCCTGTGAGTCCTGCTTCCCCTCCTACTCACAGAGAAAGCCTATGAGTCCTGCTTCTCCCTCCTACTCATAGAGAAAGCCTGTGAGTTCTGCTTCTCCCTCCTACTCATAGAGAAAGCCTGTGTGTCCTGCTTCCCCTCCTACTCATAGAGAAAGCCTGTGAGTCCTGCTTCCCCTCCTACTCATAGAGAAGCCTGTGAGTTCTGCTTCTCCCTCCTACTCATAGAGAAAGCCTGTGAGTCCTGCTTCCCCTCCTACTCATAGAGAAAGCCTGTGAGTCCTGCTTCTCCCTCCTACTCATAGAGAAAGCCTGTGAGTCCTGCTTCCCCTCCTACTCATAGAGAAGCCTGTGAGTTCTGCTTCTCCCTCCTACTCATAGAGAAAGCCTGTGAGTCCTGCTTCCCCTCCTACTCATAGAGAAAGCCTGTGAGTCCTGCTTCCCCTCCTACTCATAGAGAAAGCCTGTGAGTCCTGCTTCCCCTCCTACTCATAGAGAAAGCCTGTGGGTCCTGCTTCCCCTCCTACTCACAGAGAAAGCCTGTGAGTCCTGCTTCCCCTCCTACTCACAGAGAAAGCCTATGAGTCCTGCTTCTCCCTCCTACTCATAGAGAAAGTCTGTGAGTCCTGCTTTCCCCTCCTACTCATAGAGAAAGCCTGTGTGTCCTGCTTTCCCTCCTACTCATAGAGAAAGCCTGTGAGTCCTGCTTCTCCCTCCTGCTCATAGAGAAAGTCTGTGAGTCCTGCTTTCCCCTCCTACTCATAGTGAAAGCCTGTGAGTCCATGCTTCCCCAACCTACTCATAGAGAAAGCCTGTGAGTCCCTGCTTCCCCATCCTACTCATAGAGAAATCCTGCGAGTCCTGCTTCCCCCACTCATAGAGAAAGCCTGTGAGTCCTGCTTCTCCCTCCTACTCATAGAGAAAGCCTGTGAGTCCTGCTTCCCCCTCCTACTCATAGAGAAAGCCTGTGAGTCCTGCTTCCCTACCCACTCATAGAGAAAGCCTGTGAGTCCTGCTTCCCCCTCCTACTCATAGAGAAATCCTGTGAGTCCTGCTTCTCCCTCCTGCTAATAGAGAAATCCTGTGAGTCCTGCTTCCCCCACTCATAGAGAAAGCCTGTGAGTCCTGCTTCCCCTCCTACTCATAGAGAAAGCCTGTGAGTCCTGCTTCCCCTCCTACTCACAGAGAAAGCCTGTGAGTCCTGCTTCCCCTCCTACTCACAGAGAAAGCCTATGAGTCCTGCTTCTCCCTCCTACTCATAGAGAAAGCCTGTGAGTCCTGCTTCCCCTCCTACTCATAGAGAAAGCCTGTGAGTCCTGCTTCTCGCTCCTACTCATAGAGAAAGTCTGTGAGTCCTGCTTTCCCCTCCTACTCATAGAGAAAGCCTGTGTGTCCTGCTTCCCCTCCTACTCATAGAGAAAGCCTGTGAGTCCCTGCTTCCCCATCCTACTCATAGAGAAATCCTGTGAGTCCTGCTTCCCCCACTCATAGAAAAAGCCTGTGAGTCCTGCTTCTCCCTCCTACTCATAGAGAAAGCCTGTGAGTCCTGCTTTCCCCTCCTACTCATAGTGAAAGCCTGTGAGTCCATGCTTCCCCAACCTACTCATAGAGAAAGCCTGTGAGTCCCTGCTACCCCATCCTACTCATAGAGAAATCCTGCGAGTCCTGCTTCCCCCACTCATAGAAAAAGCCTGTGAGTCCTGCTTCTCCCTCCTACTCATAGAGAAAGCCTGTGAGTCCTGCTTCCCCCTCCTACTCATAGAGAAAGCCTGTGAGTCCTGCTTCCCTACCCACTCATAGAGAAAGCCTGTGAGTCCTGCTTCCCCCTCCTACTCATAGAGAAATCCTGTGAGTCCTGCTTCTCCCTCCTGCTAATAGAGAAAGCCTGTGAGTCCTGCTTCCCTTTCTCACTCATAGACAAGGTCTCTCTCCATACTTGACCTTGATTCTTCTAGGCTGCTAAGTAAAATATATAAATCCCTCCCAAACCATGTGATATAAATAATAATCTAGAAGTTTTTTTCTGGGGCCCCATTGACTCCAGGGGCCCGGTGCACATTATTTCCAGCCGCTCTCCATGGATGTCATTAGCACTTACTTTATAGATCTCATTATTTCTAATGCCATTTTTATTATTTATTTACCCTGACATTTAAGGTTAAATATTTGCGCTCCCGTCCCGTCATAAGATCCGCCGTATACCTGGCGCGGGGGGGGGGGGGGGGGGAGGTTAATAATAAGGCGACGCGTTTCATCCGCTGTTTCCAATTTAAATGCTAATGGAGACCTTTAACATAATTTAGTTACTCTTGTATAATCTGTTGCCCGAAACGTCTCCTACCAGCGATGCCTTATCACATTGTGTAACAAACAATCAGACGCCACTTTGCGGCGCACTCTACATTCCTGCAGCATCGCGCTTTATGTTCCGGATGGCAGTAAAAGTTGTCTCCTCAGCAAAACATCGGAATTTATAAGCGGCTGATGTGTAAACACGGCCCAAGGTCATAGACACAACTAAGAGACGGGCTGATACATTGTAACGGAACGCAGGCAGGTGCCTCATTTCTAGGTGGTAGAATGTAGACTCTATATCCAGACTGATGACATGTACTGCCCTATGTGTGTCCATGCTGCTGATGTATGTGCCACCTGCAGTACATTGCCTACATGCCCATGCTGCTGGAAGATCCTGCCCAATATGTATCTCAGCTGCAGGAAGAACCTGCCCAATATGTATCTCAGCTGCAGGAAGATCCTGCCCAATATGTATCTCAGCTGCAGGAAGATCCTGCCCAATATGTATCTCAGATGCAGGAAGATCCTGCCCAATATGTATCTCAGCTGCAGGAGGATCCTGCCCAATATGTATCTCAGCTGCAGGAGGATCCTGCCCAATATGTATCTCAGCTGCAGGAAGATCCTGCCCAATATGTATCTCAGCTGCAGGAAGATCCTGCCCAATATGTATCTCAGCAATAGGAAGATCCTGCCCAATATGTATCTCAGCTGCAGGAGGATCCTGCCCAATATGTATCTCAGCTGCAGGAGGATCCTGCCCAATATGTATCTCAGCTGCAGGAAGATCCTGCCCAATATGTATCTCAGCTGCTGGAAGATCCTGCCCAATATGTATCTCAGCTGCAGGAAGATCCTGCCCAATATGTATCTCAGCTGCAGGAAGATCCTGCCCAATATGTATCTCAGCTGCAGGAAGATCCTGCCCAATATGTATCTCAGCTGCAGGAAGATCCTGCCCAATATGTATCTCAGCTGCAGGAAGATCCTGCCCAATATGTATCTCAGCTGCAGGAAGATCCTGCCCAATATGTATCTCAGCTGCAGGAAGATCCTGCCCAATATGTATCTCAGCTGCAGGAAGATCCTGCCCAATATGTATCTCAGCTGCAGGAAGATCCTGCCCAATATGTATCTCAGCTACAGGAAGATCCTGCCCAATATGTATCTCAGCTACAGGAAGATCCTGCCCAATATGTATCTCAGCTGTATTTCCTGCGGCCGCGATTCTGTTGGGTTTTCCCGAATATTTCTGTTTTGCGGCGTTTTCCGCTGAATTGCCCCGGGTTTTGGCGCACGCGATCAGATTATGGCGCATCGGCGCCACAACAGATATCGAGGGGAGTGGCCGTCGGATAACCCGATGGATTCGTACAAACCGCGAAATTTAAAGAAAGAATTGTGTTGCAAGATCAGCACTTACATGCATCGGGAAGAAGAAGGTGAACACCGGCGGACCTCGGCGCAGCAGCGACACCTGCTGGATATTGGGCACAGTATCTTAGTGAATCCCGGCAGACCCGAATCCTCGTTGGACAACGCGCCGCGGGATCGGGACAGGACCGGGTAAGTAAATGTGCCCCTTTGTGTCCATGCTGCCAGGAGATACTTCCCTATCTGTGTCCATGGTGCCGAAACATCCTGTCTCATATGTACGCCCATTCTACTGGGGTCCACACAAACGTCGGATATTCCGGCGATTACCGATTTGCGCCGCATTTAAAAGGGGATTGTGGCGACCGCAATCGGATTATGCGCCGGCTTTCATGCGACAAAAAACGGGGGGTGGGTGTCGGACGATCCGATGGATTCGGACTGAGTGCGGGATTTACATTTAAATTTGCGTAGCAAGCCCAAGCACTTACATGCACCAGGAAGAAGAAGGTGAACTCCGGGGACCTGAGCGGGGAAGCGACACATGCAGTAAATATGCCCCATTGTCCAATCTGACATTTCATCCCAATGATCCATGAGAGGGTGGGAACAGGTGGATGCAGGACGGGTGGCGCTGGATAGAGGAGAGTCCTGGGGGCCACACTCGACTCTTGACTATAGTAATGTAATTGTGGATGTGTGCGGGTCCGTATCTCATACATAGCGATGGGGTGGACGCCCTGTAATTCTGCCGCTCGCTCCACCATAGCAGGGACATGGCGGCTTCTTGTGGAGACACTGTCAATGTTTTGTCACTTTTAGTAATAATTGCCGGCGACTCAGAACTATGCAAATTAAGAAGAAAGAGCGATCACAGGAGGAGGCCGCGTTATATAAAGTAATTACATCCAATGTTTTATATACGGAGGAGCAGAGCGAAGCAGAAACAGTCTAATGAGATTATTTATATCATCAAATCCACGCTGAAACGCTGAAAATCTGCCCAAAAACATGTCAGCAAATCAAAGGAGATGGAAAGAGGGAATTTATACATCCAGAATCACTAAGTAAGTCTCGTACCGATCCGCAGTCTGCAGAACGCAAAAGTGGGACGCGGCACCAAGGACTTACATTTAAGGGACGTTCCAACTTTTTGGTCTAAATTCTGCCCCTAATCCTTCTTCACAGGAGCCAGTGCTGCAGATTCCCCGACTCTATGGGACTAGACGGACTCCTAATCCTTGGGTTTCTATGGCTCAGCATACAGATGCCAGCCGATACATCAGCTGGAGTGGTGTAAAGCAAAATGCTGTGCATTGAGCGAACAAAAAACACACAAACAGGGCAGAAAGTGCTGCGCATGCGCCATTCGCCAGTCGCATGGCACATGTTTCAGCCTTGAAGATGTCATGGGGCAGGGATGAAGGCAAAGAGTATTAGAACTTGCCTTGAAGATGGCCATACACTGGACACATAAGGACTCATTTGCCCTAGTGAAAAGTGCATATGGCGCATGCGCAGTACTCTCCGGCTTGTTTGCATTGCCTTTAATGACATACAGCATTTGCAGACATAACATGTGCAATACACTCCAGCCTACATTAATATACTTAGTTGACCCACAGCACGGTGCATTTGCAGGTGGCGCATGCGCTGTTCTCTCCTGTCTGTTTGCGCAAGTGACCTAAAACACTTTCTGAAAACAAAATCTAATTAATCATACAGTGCTGTACACGTTTCATGTCACATGTGCACAGTTTTAGTCCAGCAGATTCCTTAAAGGAAACCTACCATTTAGAATGGCAGGGGTAAGCTGTAAGTACCGAGCACCAGCTCAGGGTGAGCTCAGGGTGAGCTGGTGCCGGTACTTACTTTCGTTAGTGTTATAAACCGCAGTATCGCGGTTTTAACATTTTTTAAACTTTAGAGCAGAAAGCTCCTGCTCTAAAGTTTAAAAAGTGTTAAAACCGCGATACTGCGGTTTATAACACTAACGAAAGTAAGTACCGGCAACAGCTCACCCTGACCTCACCCTGAGCTGGTGCTCGGTACTTACAGCTTACCCCTGCCATTCTAAATGGTAGATTTCCTTTAAGCGCAAGCATGCGCATGCACAGCATTCTCTAGTGTATTTTCACTTGCTTTAGTGACCTGCTCCACTGCCCACATAAAGAAAGCACAGTACTTTATGGTCTGTTTACATCCACATCAGTAACCACATCTGCACATACACAAACCCACATACCAGCCCGCGCATGCACCATCACAAACCCACACACCATCTAGTGCATGCACCATCACAAACCCACACACCATCCAGTGCATGCACCATCCTGCAGTCTTGTGGCCCATGTGCACAGGTTTGGCCCAGGAGACCTCAAGACACAAGGATTATGTGTAACAGCCCAAGCACTCGCCTTCATGGGAACAACCAATGGGCCCTCTTGAAATGAGCATGCGCCATACATAAGGCTTCAAAGTCTATGTGTAGACTGCGCATGCGTAATACATTATGGTTTTCAGCACAGGAGAAGTCACCGACCACGGATTATGACAAAGAGCCAGGCCTTTGCTTTCATAGGCACCGCCCATTGGGCACGTGTGGCCTCATTCACATATTTGTTGCAACTTTGCGGTTGTAACTAAAGAACAAGTGGAAACAATGTATCAATCATGGATAATAGTAAAGGTATAATATAGTAATATATAATGGATAGGAAAGAAAATCGTACAAATTATATTGTAACATTATAGCGGCTTTAAGGAGAAGTCATCTCTCACACACGGAGGGGGAGTCATTGGTTTTTCTCGTTCTTAAACAATCGCAGGCCATTTACCGAAATCCAGCAAGCGTCTGAGGAGGAAGCGTTTACTCGGCGGCGCTCCCGAGAGGCCTGGAAGTCAGCGGCCGGGCAGCTTGTTACTCGCAGAGGATTTCACATTTTCAATTCTCTTTTTTTTTTTCTCCTTGAAGTAAACAAGTCGAGTCTATTATAAACCGGGGGAAAAAAATTGCCACTCAATCTCCTGTAACCCCTGAAGTGACAGAAAATCATCAGAGACGTATTACATGACCTGGAGAATGGAGCGCCATGAAGGCTCCGCGGTTCACAGACCCTCCGGTTATATAATGTGCCTATATTTAACAATGTATCGGGAGCTAGATGAAAGGAAAAAAACACTAAAAAATCAATATAGAGAGTGGAAAAAGCCCGCAGGGTATAATGGACCGCCATCAGGGAAAATGGTTCCTATCTACCGGAGAACTGGACTGGAAAGCAAAGGCAAATGGAAGAGCTCTGGTACACTGCCACGGGGAACTGGATCATTGGTCCTACCATGTGTTCCTGGATTGATCTATGAAGGAGTCAACTTAGGTCAGAGGTAGTGTGGCCAGAGGGTGGTCTGATGGTGGCCAGATGTCGACCAGATGGTGGCTTGATGGTGGTCACATTGTGGTCTGATTGGTAAAAGAAGGTGGCCAGATGGTGGTCTACTCTTGGCTCTTTGGCCAAGCCCGGTGGTCAATGATGACATGTGAAGGCACCAACACCTTCTCAAAATTGACAAATAGGCAGCATCATGTGGTGAGCTATGTCATTTATGTCTTGAATTGTTTGGGGCCCATTAACTGTACACCCAAACAGCACCATATAAACAGCCACCATTGATGTCCATTGTGTGCGGTCACACACTGCACCACGGATGTGCCAACTGGTCAACCACTAATTATAGAGCCGGTCCTATACTTGCCTGGATTTACAGTGCAGTCAGTTGCTTTCAATGGACATCACCAAGGTCAATGGACAAGATGTCCTACGGGTCACGAAAAAAACTGCCGCAAATACGTAGATGGTCCCGCAAAGATTAAGAAACAGGGGTCTTCTCCTACCAAGGATTATGGTGGCCTTCAACATTGGATTTTTAACTGTGTTGGTGCTTATTATTAAAGGTCAGGATGAGAAAATGGATTTCGACATGGCCAATCCTTGACCAATCAAGGCGACACGGGAGGCGGTCCTCTTATCTCAACATGGCTGAAAGTATAGAAGAGGGGACATCAGCCAAATCAGCATTCGGCACAAGGCTATATAAAGGGCATGAGCAGCCTTGGTTGCCCTTCTAGGATTCCAAGTGTTGAAGGCTCAGTCCACCGGGTGGGTGATCGGAGAGCATGGAAAGCTCCGTATAGACCGCAATGAGTCGACTGGAGACTATTACTGCCTATGGCCATGGGGAAGCTGTAAAGCAGATCTCTAAATGCTGTTACTAGAGCTCAGACAACATGGCCGCCCCCGAAACCATAAACAGGAAATAGAAGAGAAAAATCTGCAATCACAAAATAAGAAACAGCAAGAAGACATAAAAGTTTCTCTGGTTTCTTCTTTTGATTCCCTTTAAAACTGTTCAAAATGAAGAGGCCAAAATTCCTGCCGAGATCAGATGAGATATTGTAATCAGCTTATCCAGATTTACATATTCAAGAACTTGTCTATATGATTGTAACGAGAGCTCTCATCACTTCTCCTCACATCTCCACCTGCTAATTGTGTCAAGTGGCCTTTAAAAACCCCTTTAAGACCCACAGAAGCTCCGACACCTAAGAATTCTGTAAGTATTAACAATTCCTTTTATTCAGCAAATTCCAGCAGAGAACCATGGCGCAATTTACACAGGAATCATCAGGCTGCAGCGTCACTGATACACAGAGATGTATGTGCTAGAGACAAACTGCAACATAATAACCCGGAGGACGGAAGATACTACTAATTACACAAGTTATATCCTACAACTAACCTACTAGGAGAGGAAGCAAAAGTGTGATCATAACACATAGGTATTATAGATTATAGGTAGATTGTACATAGGGGGCAGTATTATAGTAGTTATATTCTTGTACATAGGGGGCAGTATTATAGTAGTTATATTCTTGTACATAGGGGGCAGTATTATAGTAGTTATATTCTTGTACATAGGGGGCAGTATTATAGTAGTTATATTCTTGTACATAGGGGGCAGTATTATAGTAGTAATATTCCTGTACATAGGGGGCAGTATTATAGTAGTTATATTCTTGTACATAGGGGGCAGTATTATAGTAGTTATATTCTTGTACATAGGGGGCAGTATTATAGTAGTTATATTCCTGTACATAGGGCGCAGTATTATAGTAGTTATATTCTTGTACATAGGGGACAGTATTATAGTAGTTATATTCTTGTACATAGGGGTCAGTATTATAGTAGTTATATTCCTGTACATAGGGGGCAGTATTATAGTAGTTATATTCCTGTACATAGGAGGCAGTATTATAGTAGTTATATTCTTGTACATAGGGGGCAGTATTATGGTAGTTATATTCCTGTACATAGGGGGCAGTATTATAGTAGTTATATTCCTGTACATAGGGGGCAGTATTATAGTAGTTATATTCCTGTACATAGGGGGCATTATTATAGTAGTTATATTCTTGTACATAGGGGGCATTATTATAGTAGTTATATTCTTGTACATAGGGGGCATTATTATAGTAGTTATATTCCTGAACATAGGGGGCATTATTATAGTAGTTATATTCTTGTACATAGGGGGCATTATTATAGTAGTTATATTCTTGTACATAGGGGGCATTATTATAGTAGTTATATTCCTGAACATAGGGGGCAGTATTATAGTAGTTATATTCCTGTACATAGGGGGCAGTATTATAGTAGTTATATTCCTGTACATAGGAGGCAGTATTATAGTAGTTATATTCCTGTACATAGGGGGCAGTATTATAGTAGTTATATTCTTGTACATAGGGGGCAGTATTATAGTAGTTATATTCTTGTACATAGGGGGCAGTATTATAGTAGTTATATTCTTGTACATAGGGGGCAGTATTATAGTAGTTATATTCTTGTACATAGGGGGCAGTATTATAGTAGTTCTATTCCTGTACATAGGGGGCAGTATTATAGTAGTTATATTCCTGTACATAGGGGGCAGTATTATAGTAGTTATATTCTTGTACATAGGGGGCAGTATTATAGTAGTTATATTCTTGTACATAGGGAGCAGTATTATAGTAGTTATATTCTTGTACATAGGGGGTAGTATTATAGTAGTTATATTCCTGTACATAGGGGGCAGTATTATAGTAGTTATATTCTTGTACAAAGGGGGCAGTATTATAGTAGTAATATTCCTGTACATAGGGGGCAGTATTATAGTAGTTATATTCTTGTACATAGGGGGCAGTATTATAGTAGTTATATTCCTGTACATAGGGGGCAGTATTATAGTAGATATATTCCTGTACATAGGGGGCAGAATTATAGTAGTTATATTCCTGTACATAGGGGGCAGTAATATAGTAGTTATATTCCTGTACATAGGGGGCAGTATTATAGTAGTTATATTCTTGTACATAGGGGGCAGTGTTATAGTAGTTATATTCTTGTACATAGGATATAACAGTATTATAGTAGTTATATTCCTGTACATAGGGGGCAGTATTATAGTAGTTATATTCCTGTACATAGGGGGCAGTATTATAGTAGTTATATTCCTGTACATAGGGGGCAGTATTATAGTAGTTATATTCTTGTACATAGGGGGCAGTATTATAGTAGTTATATCCTTGTACATAGGAGGCAGTATTATAGTAGTTATATTCTTGTACATAGGGGGCAGTATTATAGTAGTTATATTCCTGTATATAGGGTCAGTATTATAGTAGTTATATTCTTGTACATAGGGGGCAGTATTATAGTAGTTATATTCTTGTACATAGGGGGCAGTATTATAGTAGTTATATCCCTGTACATAGGGCGCAGTATTATAGTAGTTATATTCTTGTACATAGGGGACAGTATTATAGTAGTTATATTCTTGTACATAGGGGTCAGTATTATAGTAGTTATATTCCTGTACATAGGGGGCAGTATTATAGTAGTTATATTCTTGTACATAGGAGGTAGTATTATAGTAGTTATATTCCTGTACATAGGAGGCAGTATTATAGTAGTTATATTCTTGTACATAGGGGGCAGTATTATGGTAGTTATATTCCTGTACATAGGGGGCAGTATTATAGTAGTTATATTCCTGTACATAGGGGGCAGTATTATAGTAGTTATATTCCTGTACATAGGAGGCAGTATTATAGTAGTTATATTCCTGTACATAGGGGGCAGTATTATAGTAGTTATATTCTTGTACATAGGGGGCATTATTATAGTAGTTATATTCTTGTACATAGGGGGCATTATTATAGTAGTTATATTCCTGAACATAGGGGGCAGTATTATAGTAGTTATATTCTTGTACATAGGGGGCAGTATTATAGTAGTTATATTCTTGTACATAGGGGGCAGTATTATAGTAGTTCTATTCCTGTACATAGGGGGCAGTATTATAGTAGTTATATTCTTGTACATAGGGGGCAGTATTATAGTAGTTATATTCCTGTACATAGGGGGTAGTATTATAGTAGTTATATTCCTGTACATAGGGGGCAGTATTATAGTAGTTATATTCTTGTACATAGGGGCAGTATTATAGTAATTATATTCTTGTACATAGGGGGCAGTATTATAGTAGTTATATTCCTGTACATAGGGGGCAGTATTATAGTAGTTATATTCCTGTACATAGGGGGCAGTATTATAGTAGTTATATTCTTGTACATAGGGGGCAGTATTATAGTGGTTATATTCTTGTACATAGGGGGCAGTATTATGGTGGTTATATTCCTGTACATAGGGGGCAGTATTATAGTAGTTATATTCTTGTACATAGGGGGCAGTATTATAGTAGTTATATTCTTGTACATAGGGGGCAGTATTATAGTAGTTATATTCTTGTACATAGGGGGCAGTATTATAGTAGTTATATTCTTGTACATAGGGGGCAGTATTATAGTAGTTATATTCCTGTACATAGGGGGCAGTATTATAGCAGTTATATTCCTGTACATAGGGGACAGAATTATAGTAGTTATATTCCTGTACATAGGGAGCAGTATTATAGTAGTTATATTCCTGTACATAGGGAGCAGTATTATAGTAGTTATATTCTTGTACATAGGGGGCAGTATTATAGTAGTTATATTCCTGTACATAGGAGACAGTATTATAGTAGTTATATTCTTGTACATAGGGGGCAGTATTATAGTAGTTATATTCTTGTACATAGGGGGCAGTATTATAGTAGTTATATTCCTGTACATAGGGGGCAGTATTATAGTAGTTATATTCTTGTACATAGGGGGCAGTATTATAGTAGTTATATTCCTGTACATAGGGGGCAGTATTATAGTAGTTATATTCCTGTACATAGGGGACAGAATTATAGTAGTTATATTCCTGTACATAGGGAGCAGTATTATAGTAGTTATATTCCTGTACATAGGGAGCAGTATTATAGTAGTTATATTCCTGTACATAGGGAGCAGTATTATAGTAGTTATATTCTTGTACATAGGGGGCAGTATTATAGTAGTTATATTCCTGTACATAGGGGGCAGTATTATAGTAGTTATATTCCTGTACATAGGGAGCAGTATTATAGTAGTTATATTCTTGTACATAGGGGGCAGTATTATAGTAGTTATCTAGTTCAGGACATGAGTGTCTGGATAAGCTATATTTAGGACATAATGGGGCAGATTTATCAAGCAGTCTGAAAGTCAGAATATTTCCAGTTGCCCATGGCAACCAATCACAGCTCAGCTTTCATTTCACCAGTGCTCATGAATATTTTAAAGGGGAGCTCAGATTGGTTGCCATGGCCAATTGGAAATATTCTGACTTTCAGACTGCTTGATAAATCTGCCCCATTCTGTATGTGTGTTGGGTGTCTCTCCAGGTGCGGGGGGCACAGGATCACCCGGCACGTTGAGCTTTACCTTCGGAGACCCCTGATGTCCCGGGTGCAGTGCGGGGCACATATCCTCAGTTAGAGCAGAGGCGTCCGGGGACATATATCACTTACAGCGGAGGGGATATCACCGCCATACTTACAGCGAGGGCCGGGAAACACGAGCGCTGATGTGATGGAGTTATTCTTCTCCCAGGATTTACTGCCCCGTATGAAAGTGTTCGGAAATGACTTTACAAAGGAACATTAATATGGAATGATATAATATTTGCGCTGTAAATACACAATTCACAGGTGAGAGCCGACAACAGCCGCAGCTATGAAATCTTAAAGGGCTTGTCCACTTTTTATAGCTTCTTGTGCTCAAAAATGCATCTTACCAGGAATGAGAAGGATGTTGTCCCTTATCTGTAAAGTTTATAGGTTTCTCCCAAAAACTAAAGCAAATATAACTTGCTTTAAATGTTTGCATGAAGCAAACTTTACACCACACAAACTGTAGGCGAGGTTAGCTAAAATGTCCTCACACTGCTGTGCTCTGTGCTCTCTGCAGCCAGTGTTAGGTATTGCCCCTGGAGAGATGTGTAATCAGACCTTTGTGTATTATGTTAGTAGCAGCAGGACTGTGATATTTGGATTTATATTCCAGCATTGTAGCTTCTCCAAGTGCACTGGTGGCGTGTCCTCACACTGCTGTGTTCTTAGCTCTTAAAATTGAGCTGTTTCACAGACCCTCCCCTCTGCTTTGAGTAACTGCTATAGTATTCAAATGAAGGCCTGCTTCAGAATGACTCCTAACAAAGAATAGGGATAAGTGCACAGAGCTAAGAGCACAGCAGTGTGAGGACAAATGAGTTTCCTGTTGCATTAGGAGACTCTATTTTACACCTTTTTACTTGGATAACTCCTCTTATGCGTTTAAAATATATGGCCCTCGGAAACTTACATGTAAATACGCTCTTACTTGTCACTAGGGCGGTAACCATTTTGATTTCTGTGACACACCCCCGAGGAAATCTAAGTTTCCCACCCTCTTGGCTAATAAGAGGTAAGTCGCATATAAACTTCTGAGGGCCAGATCTTATGAAAGGGTTGACGCATTTCAAAACAACAAACGCCAAATTGATCAGGGACGGAGCGGCGAGTGTGCGGCTACTCAGTATTCTGCACTTGGTGACATGTCCTCCTGCATATAGTTGTTTCCACTACCCTACACCTGGATGTGCTGTAGCTGGGGTGGAAGTAGCAGGACTCCGGATCAGGGACGGAGCGGTGATTGAGCGGCAACTCAGTATTCTGCACTTGGTGACATGTCCTCCTGCATATAGTTGTCCCCACTACCCTACACCTGGATGTGCTGCAGCTGGGGTGGAAGTAGCGGGACTCCGGATCATGGACGGAGCGGTGATTGAGTGGCTACTCAGTATTCTGCACTTGGTGACATGTCCTCCTGCATATAGTTGTCCCCACTACCCCTATATGTGCTGTAGCAGGACTGCAGATCAGGGACGGAGCGGTGATTGAGTGGCTACTCAGTATTCTGCACTTGGTGACATGTCCTCCTGCATATAGTTGTCCCCACTACCCCTATATGTGCTGTAGCAGGACTCCGGATCAGGGACGGAGCGGTGATTGAGTGGCTACTCAGTATTCTGCACTTGGTGACATGTCCTCCTGCATATAGTTGTCCCCCCTACCCCTATATGTGCTGTAGCTGGACTCCGGATGTGGTGACTATCCTGCAGAGTTGTGTATATGAGGGGATTATATGCAGAACCCTCCCCCCGGAGACAATCAGATGCAGTAAATAATATTATGAAGTATTTTCCATTCCTATTGAAGTTTGCTTTCTCCTTTGAATCCCGTATAATCTTCCAGCTGAGGATTGTGTAAAGCCGCGATGCTGGGGAATCGCTCAGCGGGATTATTGTTCGGAGGCTTCTTGTCCTACATCGGCGATAGATAAAACAAACATCTGATGCAGAACTGGAGGCAAACACGGCTCATGGCCCGACTACAGAGGCCGCGGCGCAGATGCTCGCTGCTAGGAACAGCCATCGCTCAGCGCTCCAAATCACATGGCACCGACCGGCAGCGGGCGAGGGCTATGCCTAAGCTCACAGCAAGCATCCATATGGCAATCACACAACAGAGCTATAGGGTGGGGGTAAGGGCGCTCTGCACCCGGAGAGAGGCCCCAATACACAAGCAGAAGGAAAGAGAAAACAGGCCGAAAATGGAGATTACTGCCCAAAATGTGAAACACAAAGTCATTACATTATGTTACATTATACACCATCACACTAGATTATATGGTATCATACAGCACAAC
Organism: Engystomops pustulosus; assembly: GCF_040894005.1. NCBI lineage: Eukaryota > Metazoa > Chordata > Amphibia > Anura > Leptodactylidae > Engystomops > Engystomops pustulosus. The sequence goes on from NC_092413.1 coordinate 9,884,463, forward strand.
GTTACACTACATTATACTGTATTGTAGTACAGAATGTTACATTGTATTATACTACATGATGTTACATTGTATTATATTATATTATACTACATGATGTTACATTGTATTATATTATATTATACTACATGATGTTACATTGTATTATATTATATTATACTACATGATGTTACATTGTATTATATTATATTATACTACATGATGTTACATTGTATTATATTATATTATACTACATGATGTTACATTGTATTATATTATATTATACTACATGATGTTACATTGTATTATATTATGTAAATATAGAAAAGACAAAAAGGGGGATGCATATATGCAAAATCAACTAAATAAGTTTTTATTGTTCAACATGTACATAAACACAATTAAAAGCCATTAAAAAGTCCTAAATTTGGACATGCAGGAGGAACAAAGTCAGACAATGGTATGGGACTTATACGTGACAATAACAATGACAAATAACAAATACCTTATATACTCGAGTATAAGCCTAGTTTTTCAACACAAAATTTGTGCTCAAAAACCCTAACTCGGCTTATACTCGAGTCAACTAAAAAAATAAAGTCAAAACTCACCTTTCTGACGTCACCCATAGGTCCTCTTCTGTCTGGGACAGTCTGAGACAGAAGAGGACCTATGGAGGACGTCGGAAAGATGAGTACAGTGTTATTTTTTTTCCTACTACAGGGGCTGGGCAGGCTGTATGCTACAGGAGCTGGGCAGGCTGTATGCTACAGGGGCTGGCAGACTATATACTGGGAGGCTGTAACCAATGCATTTCCCACCCTCGGCTTATACTCGAGTCAATAGGTTTTCCCAGTTTTTTGTGTTGAAATTAGGGGTTTCGGCTTATACTCGGGTCGGCTTATACTCGAGCATATACGGTATGTGCACACAGTAAATGTTCTAGAAGATCACTGTAAATGTAAGGAGACCAGAAAAAATGGAATAGAGCACCAATAAAAATGACAAGTAATACATATGTATATAAGTCTAATATCGCGGTCTCCATAGGGTCTACATGGCCAGGATCATACTAGCCGGCAAATGTATAAAGCACAATCTGAGCACATAATAGGTAAGTAGAAGATAAGTTACCAGTCCCAACCTAAGTCTGGAGAAGATGACCCGACGCGTGTCGCCTATCAAGTATCACTCCTGATGAAGCCTACTTGATAGGCGACACGCGTCGGGTCATCTTCTCCAGACTTAGGTTGGGACTGGTAACTTATCTTCTACTTACCTATTATGTGCTCAGATTGTGCTTTATACATTTGCCGGCTAGTATGATCCTGGCCATGTAGACCCTATGGAGACCGCGATATTAGACTTATATACATATGTATTACTTGTCATTTTTATTGGTGCTCTATTCCATTTTTTCTGGTCTCCTTACATTTACAGTGATCTTCTAGAACATTTACTGTGTGCACATACCGTATATACTCGAGTATAAGCCGACCCGAGTATAAGCCGAAACCCCTAATTTCAACACAAAAAACTGGGAAAACCTATTGACTCGAGTATAAGCCGAGGGTGGGAAATGCATTGGTTACAGCCTCCCAGTATATAGTCTGCCAGCCCCTGTAGCATACAGCCTGCCCAGCCCCTGTAGCATACAGCCTGCCCAGCCCCTGTAGTAGGAAAAAAAATAACACTGTACTCATCTTTCCGACGTCCTCCATAGGTCCTCTTCTGTCTCAGACTGTCCCAGACAGAAGAGGACCTATGGGTGACGTCAGAAAGGTGAGTTTTGACTTTATTTTTTTAGTTGACTCGAGTATAAGCCGAGTTTGGGTTTTTTGAGCACAAATTTTGTGTTGAAAAACTAGGCTTATACTCGAGTATATAAGGTATTTGTTATTTGTCATTGTTATTGTCATGTATAAGTCCCATACCATTGTCTGACTTTGTTCCTCCTGCATGTCCAAATTTAGGACTTTTTAATGGCTTTTAATTGTGTTTATGTACATGTTGAACAATAAAAACTTATTTTGTAGATTTTGCATATATGCATCCCCTTTTTGTCTTTTCTATATTTACATAGTCTACTGGCTGCAGATTACCATATCTTGGCCCCACCCCGATATGATATGATATATTGTATTATATTATACTACATGATGTTACATTGTATTACACTACATGACACGTCCCTTCATTACAGTGTATTACTCTACATTATATCACACTACATTACATTGTACTGTATTATACTATATAACGCATCACACTATATATACACACAATATACATTATACTTTCTTATCCTATATTACACAAGAATATATTGGGGCATATTTACTAAGGGTCCGAACAGCGAATTTTCGTCGGGTTTTGCACTGAATTGCCCCGGGTTTTTGGTGGCACATCGGCGCCGGCTTGCATGTGACACTAATCAGGGGGCGTGGACGTGGGACAACCCAACTGATTTGGACAAACTGCAGAATTTAAAAACAAAATTGTGTCGTAAGATCAAGCACTTACATGCACCAGGAAGAAGAAGGTGAACTCCGGGGACCTGAGCGGGGAAGCGACACATGCAGGAATTTGGACGCACAATCTTAGTGAATCGTGGCAGCTTCGAATCCTCATCGGACAACGCATTTTGGGGATCGTGACGGGACGGGTAAGTAAATGTGCCCCATAGTGTCATACTGCACTACGTTACAGTACAGTCTTTTACTATACAAAGAACAGAGCCATCTACTCCCTGATCCATTCTCTGTGTATGAGCTGATCTGTGGGGGTGCGGGGTGTTGCCCCCCCCCCCCTGATGTTAAGGGCATATTTGATTGATATTGATTGTATCAATATTATAAGACAGGAAACCCCCTTTAAGTAAGGTCTCTACCCCAGAACATAGAAGAAAACTGTAGGAAATATCCGGCTGCACTTGTGGGAATTTCCAGTGAGATCCACATTATATAGAGGAGAAACTGGAGTTTTGAGGATGAATAATTAATCCATTAGTACAGAGGTTTAGTTAATGAAGTGCCTTAATTACATTGTATCGCGCATTTCTAGGGTTATTGCGGGCTGTAAAACACTCCCCAGCGCTTCGCGTTCCCATCCCCCGGTTTCCTAATATTTCAAAATGCACCCCCCCCCCCTGTTCACACTGATTCTTATGTCTAATTTACTGCACAAGTTCTGTATCTGCAGCTCTGGATACAAGGATTACAACAAAATACAACACGATACAACGCGATACAACACAATACAACACGATACAACACAATACAACACGATACAACACAATACAATAAGATACAACACGATACAACGCGATACAACACAATACAACACGATACAACACAATACAACACAATACAATATGATACAACACAATACAATAAGATACAACACAATACAACACAATACAATATGATACAACACAATACAATATGATACAACACAATACAACGCGATACAACACAATACAACGCGATACAACACAATACAACACAATACAACACGATACAACACAATACAACGCGATACAACACAATACAACGCGATACAACACGATACACTATGATACAACACGATACAACACGGTACAACACGGTACAACACGATACAATATGATACAATATGATACAATATGATACAACACGATACAACACGATACAACACGATACAACACAATACAACGCAATACAACACAATACAACGCGATACAACACGATACACTATGATACAACACGATACAACACGGTACAACACGGTACAACACGATACAATATGATACAATATGATACAATATGATGCAACACGATACAACACAATACAACACGATACAACACAATACAACGCGATACAACACAATACAACGCGATACAACACGATACACTATGATACAACACGATACAACACGGTACAACACGGTACAACACGATACAATATGATACAATATGATACAATATGATGCAACACGATACAACACAATACAACACGATACAACACGATACAATATGATACAACGCAATACAACACTTTATTGTTCCCTTGGTGGGGCTGCTCAGGCTAAGGGATACAGATACTGTAAATACTGTTACATATTGTTAGACACCGTTACATACTTTTACATCATGTTACATACAGTTACCTACTGTTACATATTGTTACATAATTTTACATCCTGTTACATACTGTTACATACAGTTACATACAGTTACACACTGTCACATAGTTACACACTGCTACATACAGTTACATGGTACTGGATACAGCGTATCCCTCCTGTCCAGTGCTGATGTTGGAAATGTTACATTAACTCTTGCAATTCCCGTTGTGTGCTGGGAGCTGGGGATATGGCCGCTGCTATATACCCCACAGGTTGGTGCTCGGAGTCATCCATCAATATGATATTTATGACTTATCCTACCAAAGGCCAAATGTATCTGAATAATAGATAATGAGACATGTGACGCTAGTATAAGGAAAGCAACACGTAGCCCGCCCCAAATCAGGGTCTGGTTACCACAATGGATAGAGCTACAGCAGGGCCTATGGCACCAGAATATAAGACTATAGCACTATTATACTGTGTATAGAGACACAGCACAGTACTACTGCTCCTATCATGTGAATACGGAAACAGCACAGTACTACTACTCCTATCCTGTATATATGGGCACAGCACAGTACTACTCCTCCTATCCTGTATATATGGACACAGCACAGTACTACTACTCCTATCCTGTATATATGGGCACAGCACAGTACTACTACTCCTATCCTGTATATATGGGCACAGCACAGTACTACTACTCCTATCCTGTATATATGGGCACAGCACAGTACTACTACTCCTATCCTGTATATATGGGCACAGTACAGTACTACTATTCCTATCCTGTATATATGGGCACAGCACAGTACTACTACTCCTATCCTGTATATATGGGCACAGCACAGTACTACTACTCCTATCCTGTATATATGGGCACAGTACAGTACTACTATTCCTATCCTGTATATATGGGCACAGCACAGTACTACTCCTCCTATCCTGTATATATGGGTACAGCACAGTACTACTACTCCTATCCTGTATATATGGGCACAGTACAGTACTACTATTCCTATCCTGTATATATGGGCACAGCACAGTACTACTATTCCTGTTCTGTATATATATAGGTACAGCACAGTACTACTACTCCTATCCTGTATATATGGGCACAGCACAGTACTACTACTCCTATCCTGCATATATGGGTACAGCACAGTACTACTACTCCTATCCTGTATATATGGGCACAGCACAGTACTACTACTCCTGTTCTGTATATATATAGGTACAGCACAGTACTACTACTCCTATCCTGTATATATGGGCACAGCACAGTACTACTACTCCTATCCTGTATATATGGGCACAGCACAGTACTACTACTCCTGTTCTGTATATATATAGGTACAGCACAGTACTACTACTCCTATCCTGTATATATGAGCACAGCACAGTACTACTACTCTCATCCTGTATATACAGGCACAGCACAGTACTACTACTCTCATCCTGTGTATATGGGCACTATCACGTGATGTTTGGCCTCCATCAGAGGTGGATGCTGTGGGCCGGGTAGCAGCCCCTCTCCTGCTAGCAGCTTGTCTCCATCTCTGTAATTGAGTGAGGTCCCGGCTCTGCCAACTGGCTGTAATGAAAGCGTCTGATGTGATGAGAAGCCGCTTCATCTAATCATGGCGGGAATAAAGATATGTTTGGAAAGTCATTTACACGGAATGTTTGTCTCGCTCACGCGCACGCCACCCGCCCGATACTGGTTTTACGACGCGCCCGCTGATAGTCCTGACACCCAAACACGTTTCATGTGCCAGAATGTGCGACTGTGCGGCCTGTAATCTCACAGAGGAGAGAGAGATAGATAGATATGATATAGATAGATAGATAGATAGATAGGAGATAGATAGATAGATAGATAGATAGATAGATAGATAGATAGATATGATATAGATAGATAGATAGATAGATATGAGATAGATAGATAGATATGAGATAGATAGATAGATAGATAGATATGATATAGATAGATAGATAGATAGATAGATAGATAGATAGATAGATATGAGATAGATAGATAGATAGAAAGGAGATGGATAGATAGATAGATAGATATGAGATAGAGATAGATAGAAAGGAGATAGATAGATAGATATGATATAGATAGATATGAGATAGATAGATAGATATGATATAGATAGATATGAGATAGATAGATAGATATGAGATAGATATGAGATAGATAGATAGATAGATAGATATGAGATAGATAGATAGATAGATAGATAGATATGAGATAGATAGATAGATAGATAGATAGATAGATAGATAGATAGATAGATATGAGATAGATAGATAGATAGATAGATAGATAGATAGATAGATAGAAAGGAGATAGATAGATAGATAGATAGATAGATAGATAGATAGATATGATATAGATGGATAGATAGATAGATATGATATAGATAGATATGAGATAGATAGATATGAGATAGATAGATAGATAGATAGATAGATATGAGATAGATATGAGATAGATATATAGATAGATAGATAGATAGATAGATAGATAGATAGATAGATAGGAGATAGATAGGAGATAGATAGATAGATAGATAGATAGATAGATAGATATGATATAGATGGATAGATAGATAGATATGATATAGATAGATATGAGATAGATAGATATGAGATAGATAGATAGATAGATATGAGATAGATAGATAGATAGATAGATAGATATGAGATAGATATGAGATAGATATATAGATAGATAGATAGATAGATAGATAGATAGATAGATAGATAGATAGGAGATAGATAGGAGATAGATAGATAGATAGATAGATAGATAGATAGATAGATAGATAGATAGGAGATAGATATGAGATAGATAAATAGATAGATAGATAGATAAATAGAAAGGAGATAGATAGATAGATAGATAGATAGATAGATAGATAGATAGATAGATAGATAGATAGATAGATATGAGATAGATAGATAGATAGAAAGAAAGAAAGGAGATAGATAGATAGATAGATAGATAGATAGATAGATAGATAGATAGATAGATAGATATGAGATAGATAGATAGATAGATAGATAGATAGATAGATAGATAGATATGAGATAGATAGATAGATAGATAGAAAGAAAGGAGATAGATAGATAGATAGATAGATAGATAGATAGATAGATATGATATGATATAGATAGATAGATAGGAGATAGATAGATAGATAGATAGATAGGAGATAGATAGATAGATAGATAGATATGAGATAGATAGATAGATATGAGCTAGATAGATAGATAGATATGAGCTAGATAGATAGATAGATAGATAGATAGATAGATAGATAGGAGATAGATAGATAGGAGATAGATAGATAGATAGATAGATAGATATGAGATAGATAGATAGATATGAGCTAGATAGATAGATAGGAGATAGATAGATAGATAGGAGATAGATAGATAGATAGATAGATAGATAGATAGATAGATAGATAGATAGATAGATAGATATGAGATAGATAGATAGATAGATAGATAGATGATAAGATAGATAGATAGAAGATACAGAAGGATAGATAAGATAGAGATAGATATGATATAGACAGTATGTAGCCAGGAGACAGTCAGGAGTAGAAGGTTCTATAAGGTAATGGATCTTCCTCTCTAGTACATGGTGACAGGTGTACAGGACTGGAGCGGCAGCACAAAGGCTTCTTCTTCCTCTAATTTGTGTCTCTATGCCGATACCATGGACATGCAGCAGCATCTCATGAAGTCACAGCGGGTGTCATCAGATTATCCGCCCCGGGTAAGAGAGGAGACCGGCGCTGTCACACGGAGGCGCTGCGATCATACCGCCATCTCCTCTGCCGTTGCTAAGTAGCTGCAGCACCGCATGGAGGGCACAGACGGAATATGAAGGATGAGTTCAAAGTAAAGTTTCACCCTAAAATTCTTCATCTAGTTACATTGTGTAGATCTCTGCAGGATCCAGTCTCTGATGGACCAGAATCAATTATGTCAGATCCATTAGTGTTACTGGTCAGCCAATCACTGGCCTCATGACACAGGTCCATCACTTATGTGACTGTCCAATCACTGGCCTCATGAGACAGGTCCATCACTTATGTGACTACTCAGCCAATCACTGGCCTCACGACACAGGTCCATCACTTATGTGACTACTCAGCCAATCACTGGCCTCATGACACAGGTCCATCACTTATGTGACTGTCCAATCACTGGCCTCACGACACAGGTCCATCACTTATGTGACTGTCCAATCACTGGCCTCATGACACAGGTCCATCACTTATGTGACTGTCCAATCACTGGCCTCATGAGACAGGTCCATCACTTATGTGACTACTCATCCAATCACTGGCCTCATGACACAGGTCCATCACTTATGTGACTATCCAATCACTGGCCTCATGACACAGGTCCATCACTTATGTGACTATCCAATCACTGGCCTCATGACACAGGTCCATCACTTATGTGACTATCCAATCACTGGCCTCATGACACAGGTCCATCACTTATGTGACTGGCCAATCACTGGCCTCATGACACAGGTCCATCACTTATGTGACTATCCAATCACTGGCCTCATGAGACAGGTCCATCACTTATGTGACTGTCCAATCACTGGCCTCACGACACAGGTCCATCACTTATGTGACTGTCCAATCACTGGCCTCATGAGACAGGTCCATCACTTATGTGACTACTCAGCCAATCACTGGCCTCACGACACAGGTCCATCACTTATGTGACTGTCCAATCACTGGCCTCACGACACAGCTCCATCACTTATGTGACTGTCCAATCACTGGCCTCATGAGACAGGTCCATCACTTATGTGACTACTCAGCCAATCACTGGCCTCATGACACAGGTCCATCACTTATGTGACTGTCCAATTACTGGCCTCATGACACAGGTCCATCACTTATGTGACTGTCCAATCACTGGCCTCTTGACAGGTCCATTGCTCACATGAACTGCTCAGCCACTCACTGGACTCATGAAACAAGTCCATCAGTCATGTGACAGTCGAATCACTGGTCACACGACACAGGTCCATCACGCACATACTTGTTCAGCCAATCACTGGCCTCTTGACAGGTCCATTGCACACGTGACTGCTCTGCCAATCACTGGCCTCATAACACGTCATGACAGGTTTGGAGCAGATTCCCTGCTCTATGCGGTGCCCACCCATTTGTCAGGAGCCAGCCTAACTGGCATGGAATTAGAGTAGTTTCTACAACCAAACTGCCTTATTGGTGGCCCAAGAATGTCGCAGATCTAGCTCCACCCACTTGACAATAAAAAAAATCCCCAAATAATTCCATTCATTTCTCAGGAACGGTGCTGACTTGCTAGAAGTATATGGGAATCAGTAGAGCAGATCCTACTGGAGGATACAAAGATTTGGAAATGTCGGATGAGGAATGTGACACCAGAACCAACAAGTCGGAAAAAGATGCAAAAACGTATATAGTAACAGTCAGTTCCGAGTCCTATGCCTGGTTCTGGTCTGGTACAGAGGTTCCGAAGTGACCCGCGCTACCTGGCAGCTTAGATACAGTCAGACGCCGGCCAAGAACTGGTTCCCGCTGGACCTGGTCCAAGGAGCCTCCCGGCTGCAGGATCCGATTCCAGAGGAAATTACCTCCGAAGATTCATTAAGGAAATTCAAGTAGAAGCTGAATAAGTTCCTGATCTCCGCCGGTCACATCCATCCGCACTCCACACGGAGTCTACAGAAGCCGCTTTACCTTCCCTAATAGTGTTATTAGCACAGGTGCAGGACTCCGCTTTGGGCTTTCTGGGTCAGCGCCAACGATTTATACAGAATCTGCTGCTGCATAGAGGACACAGAACAAGGTGAAAGGTCCGATACCAAGACTCCTGCAGATAGAAATCCACAGCACTGCCTATACTATACACATGGTAGAATTAAAGGGGGATTCCATTACTAGAGAGCAGATGATGCTGGGACCCCCAACAATCTCATAGGAATGGGATCCTGATTCCCATGTGTCAGTCCAACAATGCATCGTGCTGCTCCATTTAAAGGCATTTTTAGGTAAAGTCTCTGGAGGGATGTGTAATTATATTTTTTTGTATGATGTTAGTAGCAGCAGGACTGTGAAATAAAGATTTATACTCCAGCATTTGGGATAGGGTGTCCTCACACTGCTGTGCTCTGGTTTCTCTGCAGCCAGTGTTATGTATTGTCTCTGGACAAAAGTGTATTTATACCTTTGTGTATGTTGTTAGTAACAGCAGGACTGTGAAATAAAGATTTATATTCAAGCATCCAGCAGATGGGGTGTCCTCACACTGCTGTGCTCTGGCCTCTCTGCAGCCAGTGTTATGTATTGTCTCTGGAGAGAAGTGTATTTATACATTTGTGTATGTTGTTAGTAGCAGCAGGACTGTGAAATATAGATTTATATTCCAGCATTTGGGATAGGTTGTCTCACACTGCTGTGCTCTGGCGTCTCTGCAGCCAGTGTTATGTATTGTCCCTGGAGAAAAGTGGAATTATACTTTTGTGTGTAACTTTGTTTACGTTGCTAGGAACAGCGGGACTGTGAAATATGGATTTCTTTTCTTGACTGAAGTGGAGGATGTCCTCACACTGCTGTGCTCTGTACTATATTAAAACAATGTTAGTAAATCTAAATAATCTGTGTAATCAGAAACCTTTATATATGTATGTTTTAGCAGCAGCATGACTGTAATTATATGTCAGGAAAGTACAGAAGGAAGGCGTCCTTACACTGCTTTTCTCTGTGCTCTCTAGATACAATTATAGGTATTGTCCTGGAGAGATGTATAATCAGAGCTTTGTGTATGTTGTTAGTAACAGCAGGACTGTGAAAAAAGAATTTATATTCCAGGATTGCACAAGGAGGAGTAGGACTGCATCCTCTCCTTGGGGGGGGGGGGGGTGCCCTTACACTGTTGTGCTCTTTCCTCTCTGTAGCCAGTGTTAAGGATTGGTCCAGGAGGGATGTGTAATCAGACCTTTGTGCTAGTAAAAACAGCACTGTGAAAACTGATCTATATTCTAGGAATTAAGTGGGGTGTCTCCTCACACTGCTGTGCTATGTACTCTATGTAGTCAGTATAAGTAACAGCAGGACTGCAAAAATGGATTTGTATTGCAGGATTGTACAATTAACAGATTGATAAAGAAGCTTCTAGGACCTGTTCTTCATGGACTACTTTTGGGAGTGACCAAAAAAATTCCTTATTCCTAATTTTAGATACAATACAGCACTGGATACAGGAGTGTGGTGGATGCCGTACAGTACTGGATATTGGAATGTGGTGGATGCCGTACAGCACTGGATACTGGAGTGTGGTGGATGCCGTACAGTACTGGATACTGGAGTGTGGTGGATGCCGTACAGCACTGGATACTGGAGTGTGGTGGATGCCGTACAGCACTGGATACTGGAGTGTGGTGGATACAGTACAGTACTGGATAATGGAGTGTGGTGGATGCCGTACAGCACAGGATAATGGAGTGTGGTGGATGCCGTACAGTACTGGATACTGGAGTGTGGTGGATGCTGTACAGTACTGGATACTGGAGTGTGGTGGATGCCGTACAGCACTGGATACTGGAGTGTGGTGGATGCCGTACAGTACTGGATACTGGAGTGTGGTGGATGCCGTACAGCACTGGATAATGGAGTGTGGTGGATGCCGTACAGTACTGGATAATGGAGTGTGATGGATGCCGTACAGCACTGGATAATGGAGTGTGGTGGATGTCGTACAGTACTGGATACTGGAGTGTGGTGGATGCCGTACAGCACTGGATACTGGAGTGTGGTGGATGCTGTACAGTACTGGATACTGGAGTGTGGTGGATGCCGTACAGCACTGGATACTGGAATGTGGTGGATGTCGTACAGCACTGGATACAGGAGTGTGGTGGATGCCGTACAGCACTGGATACAGGAGTGTGATGGATGCCGTACAGCACTGGATACTGGAGTGTGGTGGATGCTGTACAGTACTGGATACTGGAGTGTAATGGATGCCGTACAGCACTGGATACTGGAATGTGGGGGATGCTGTACAGCACTGGATACTGGAGTGTGGTGGATGCCGTACAGTACTGGATACTGGAGTGTGGTGGATGCCGTACAGCACTGGATAATGGAGTGTGGTGGATGCCGTACAGTACTGGATACTGGAGTGTGGTGGATGCCGTACAGCACTGCATACTGGAGTGTGGTGGATGCCGTACAGTACTGGATACTGGAGTGTGGTGGATGCTGTACAGTACTGGATACTGGAGTGTGGTGGATGCCGTAGAGTACTGGATACTGGAGTGTGGTGGATGCCGTACAGTACTGGATACTGGAGTGTGGTGGATGCTGTACAGTACTGGATACTGGAGTGCGATGGATGCGGTAAAGTACTGGATACTGGAGTGCGGTGGAGGCCATACAGTACTGGATACTGGAGTGTGGTGGATGCCGTACAGCACTGGATACTGGAGTGTGGTGGATGCTGTACAGTACTGGATACTGGAGTGTGGTGGATGCTGTACAGTACTGGATACTGGAGTGTGGTGGATGCTGTACAGTACTGGATACTGGAGTGTGATGGATGCGGTAAAGTACTGGATACTGGAGTGCGGTGGATGCCGTACAGTACTGGATACTGGAGTGTGGTGGATGCCGTACAGCACTGGATAATGGAGTGTGGTGGATGCTGTACAGTACTGGATACTGGAGTGTGGTGGATGAAGTACAGCACTGGATAATGGAGTGTGGTGGATGTCGTACAGTACTGGATACTGGAGTGTGGTGGATGCCGTACAGTACTGGATACTGGAGTGTGGTGGATGCCATAAAGTACAGGATACTGGAGTGTGGTGGATGCCGTAACGCACTGGATACTGGAGTGTGGTGGATGCCGTACAGCACTGGATACTGGAGTGTGGTGGATACAGTACAGTACTGGATACTGGAGTGTGGTGGATGCCGTACAGTACTGGATACTGGAGTGTGGTGGATACAGTACAGTACTGGATACTGGAGTGTGGTGGATGCCGTACAGCAGTGGATACTGGAGTGTGGTGGATACAGTACAGCACTGGATACTGGAGTGTGGTGGATGCCGTAGAGTACTGGATACTGGAGTGTGGTTGATGCAGTACAGTACTGGATACTGGAGTGTGGTGGATGCCGTACAGCACTGGATACTGGAGTGTGGTGGATACAGTACAGTACTGGATACTGGAGTGTGGTGGATGCCGTACAGCACTGCATACTGGAGTGTGGTGGATGCCGTACAGTACTGGATACTGGAGTGTGGTGGATGCCGTACAGTACTGGATAATGGAGTGTGGTGGATGCCGTACAGTACTGGATAATGGAGTGTGGTGGATGCCGTACAGTACTGGATAATGGAGTGTGGTGGATGCAGTACAGTACTGGATACTGGAGTGTGGTGGATGCAGTACAGTACTGGATATTGGAGTGTGGTGGATACAGTACAGTACTGGATACTAAAGTGTGGTGGATGCCATACAGTACTGGATACTGGAGTGTGGTGGATGCAGTACAGTACTGGATAATGGAGTGTGGTGGATGTCCTACAGTACTGGATACTGGAGTGTGGTGCATGCCGTACAGCACTGGATACTGGAGTGTGGTGGATGCCGTACAGCACTGGATACTGGCGTGTGGTGGATGTCGTGCAGCACTGGATATTGGAGTGTGGTGGATGCAGTACAGTACTGGATAATGGAGTGTGGTGGATGTAGTACAGCACTGGATACTGGAGTGTGGTGGATGAAGTACAGCACTGGATAATGGAGTGCGGTTGATGCCGTACAGCACTGGATACTGGAGTGTGGTGGATGCCGTAGAGTACTGGATACTGGAGTGTGGTGGATGCAGTACAGTACTGGATACTGGAGTGTGGTGGATGAAGTACAGCACTGGACACTGGAGTGTGGTGGATGCCGTACAGCACTGGATAATGGAGTGTGGTGGATGCCGTACAGCACTGGATACTGGAGTGTGGTGGATGCAGTACAGTGCTGGATACTGAAGTGCGGTGGATACAGTACAGCACTGGATAATGGAGTGTGGTGGATGCCGTAGAGTACTGGATACTGGAGTGTGGTGGATGTCGTACAGTACTGGATACTGGAGAGTGGTGGATGCCGTACAGTACTGGATAATGGAGTGTGGTGGAAGCCGTACAGTACTGGATACTGGAGTGCGGTGGAAGCCGTACAGTACTGGATACTGGAGTGCGGTGGAAGCCTTACAGTACTGGATACTGGAGTGTGGTGGATGCCGTACAGTACTGGATACTGGAGTGCGGTGGAAGCCGTACAGTACTGGATAACAGAGTGCAGCGGATGCTGCACAGTACTGGATAATAGAGTGTGATGGATGCGGTAAAGTACTGGATACTAAAGTGTGGTGGATGCTGTACAGTACTGGATAATGGAGTGTGGTGGATGCCGTAGAGTACTGGATACTGGAGTGTGGTGGATGCCGTAGAGTACTGGATACTGGAGTGCGGTGGATGTCGTACAGTACTGGATAATGGAGTGTGATGGATGCCGTACAGTACTGGATACTGGAGTGTGGTGGATGTCGTACAGTACTGGATACTGGAGTGTGGTGAAAGCCGTACAGCACTGGATACTGGAGTGTGGTGGATGCTGTACAGTACTAGATAATGGAGTGCGGTTGATGCCATACAGTACTGGATAATGGAGTGTGATGGATGCCGTACAGTACTGGATACTGGAGTGTGGTGGATGCAGTACAGCACTGGATACTGGAGTGTGGTGGATGCCGTACAGCACTGCATACTGGAGTGTGGTGGATGCCGTACAGTACTGGATACTGGAGTGTGATGGATGCCGTACAGTACTGGATACTAAAGTGTGGTGGATGCTGTACAGTACTGGATAATGGAGTGTGGTGGATGCCGTAGAGTACTGGATACTGGAGTGTGGTGGATGCCGTAGAGTACTGGATACTGGAGTGCGGTGGATGTTGTACAGTACTGGATAATGGAGTGTGATGGATGCCGTACAGTACTGGATACTGGAGTGTGGTGGATGTCGTACAGTACTGGATACTGGAGTGTGGTGGAAGCCGTACAGCACTGGATACTGGAGTGTGGTGGATGCTGTACAGTACTAGATAATGGAGTGCGGTTGATGCCATACAGTACTGGATAATGGAGTGTGATGGATGCCGTACAGTACTGGATACTGGAGTGTGGTGGATGCAGTACAGCACTGGATACTGGAGTGTGGTGGATGCCGTACAGCACTGCATACTGGAGTGTGGTGGATGCCGTACAGTACTGGATACTGGAGTGTGATGGATGCCGTACAGTACTGGATAATGGAGTGTGGTGGATGTAGTACAGTACTGGATAATGGAGTGTGGTGGAAGCCGTACAGCACTGGATACTGGAGTGTGATCGATGCCGTACAGTACTGGATACTGGAGTGTGGTGGATGCCGTACAGTACTGGATACTGGAGTGTGGCGGATGTCGTACAGTACTGGATAATGGAGTGTGATGGATGCCGTACAGTACTGGATACTGGAATGTGGTGGATGCCGTACAGTACTGGATACTGGAGTGTGGTGGATGCCGCACAGCACTGGATACTGGAGTGCGGTGGATGCCATACAGTACTGGATACTGGAGTGCGGTGGATGCCATACAGTACTGGATACTGGAGTGCGGTGGATGCCATACAGTACTGGATAATGGAGTGTGGTGGAAGCCGTACAGCACTGGATACTGGAGTGCGGTGGATGCCATACAGTACTGGATACTGGAGTGCGGTGGATGCCATACAGTACTGGATACTGGAGTGTGGTGGATGCCATACAGTACTGGATAATGGAGTGTGGTGGAAGCCGTACAGTACTGGATACTGGAGTGTGGTGGATGCCGCACAGCACTGGATACTGGAGTGCGGTGGATGCCATACAGTACTGGATACTGGAGTGCGGTGGATGCCATACAGTACTGGATACTGGAGTGCGGTGGATGCCATACAGTACTGGATAATGGAGTGTGGTGGAAGCCGTACAGCACTGGATACTGGAGTGCGGTGGATGCCATACAGTACTGGATACTGGAGTGCGGTGGATGCCATACAGTACTGGATACTGGAGTGTGGTGG
This sequence comes from Engystomops pustulosus, assembly GCF_040894005.1. NCBI lineage: Eukaryota > Metazoa > Chordata > Amphibia > Anura > Leptodactylidae > Engystomops > Engystomops pustulosus. The sequence continues at coordinate 9,900,751 of NC_092413.1, forward strand.
ATGCCATACAGTACTGGATAATGGAGTGTGGTGGAAGCCGTACAGTACTGGATACTGGAGTGTGGTGGATGCCGTACAGCACTGGATAATGGAGTGTGGTGGAAGCCGTACAGCACTGGATACTGGAGTGCGGTGGATGCCGTACAGTACTGGATAATGGAGTGTGGTGGAAGCCGTACAGCACTGGATACTGGAGTGTGGTGGATGTCGTACTGGTCCTGGTGGTCTGTTCTATTTTATTTGTATCGCCTTAGAGTCAGAATTACACAAGTAGAGGCCTCATTCCCCGGAGACAAATGTTGGGAATTCAGACTTTTTTAATGTGATCCTACACCAGGAGAAGCTGATTCATCATCCACAAAGGCACCTTCACCGCGCTCTATAACAAGATTCATTAATAAAAAGTTTGCTAAATTCGTCCTGCGACACAAACGGCTCCAGGATTTCAGGAATCTTTGAAGGTTTCCTCACATCAGCTTGTCTTTCATGTCTGTCTCTGATCTACCTTCCCCTTTTTATCTTATATGCTTCACTGGAAGAACAACCGCGACAGAAATACGAGCTCAGTGCTACACAAGATGAAAACCCGGAGGAAATAGAAACCGGAGAGAAAAAGAACGAAGGGAAGGCGGTAATATCTAATTATATCAGATTATACATATTATCACTATAAGAGCATATTCCTATTTCCTTTACATAGGGGGAAGTATTATAGTAGTTATATTCCTGTACATAGGGGGCAGTAGTATAGTAGTTATATTCCTGTACATAGGGGGCAGTATTATAGTAGTTATATTCTTGTACATAGGGAGCAGTATTATAGTAGTTATATTCTTGTACATAGGGGGCAGTATTATAGTAGTTATATTCTTGTACATAGGGGGCAGTATTATAGTAGTTATATTCTTGTACACAGGGGAGCAGTATTATAGTAGTTATATTCCTGTACATAGGGGGCAGTATTATAGTAGTTATATTCCTGTACATAGGGGGCAGTATTATAGTAGTTATATTCTTGTACATAGGGGCAGTATTATAGTAGTTATATTCTTGTACATAGGGAGCAGTATTATAGTAGTTATATTCTTGTACACAGGGGAGCAGTATTATAGTAGTTATATTCCTGTACATAGGGGGCAGTATTATAGTAGTTATATTCTTGTACATAGGGGGCAGTATTATAGTAGTTATATTCCTGTACATAGGGGGCAGTATTATAGTAGTTATATTCTTGTACATAGGGGGCAGTATTATAGTAGTTATATTCTTGTACATAGGGGGCAGTATTATAGTAGTTATATTCTTGTACATAGGGGGCAGTATTATAGTAGTTATATTCCTGTACATAGGGGGCAGTATTATAGTAGTTATATTCTTGTACATAGGGGACAGTATTATAGTAGTTATATTCTTGTACATAGGGGGCAGTATTATAGTAGTTATATTCTTGTACATAGGGGGCAGTATTATAGTAGTTATATTCCTGTACATAGGGGGCAGTATTATAGTAGTTATATTCTTGTACATAGGGGGCAGTATTATAGTAGTTATATTCTTGTACATAGGGGGCAGTATTATAGTAGTTATATTCTTGTACATAGGGGGCAGTATTATAGTAGTTATATTCCTGTACATAGGGGGCAGTATTATAGTAGTTATATTCTTGTACATAGGGGGCAGTATTATTGTAGTTATATTCCTGTACATAGGGGGCAGTATTATAGTAGTTATATTCCTGTACATAGGGGGCAGTATTATAGTAGTTATATTCTTGTACATAGGGGGCAGTATTATAGTAGTTATATTCTTGTACATAGGGGGCAGTATTATAGTAGTTATATTCTTGTACATAGGGGGCAGTATTATAGTAGTTATATTCCTGTACATAGGGGGCAGTATTATAGTAGTTATATTCTTGTACATAGGGGGCAGTATTATTGTAGTTATATTCCTGTACATAGGGGGCAGTATTATAGTAGTTATATTCTTGTACATAGGGGGCAGTATTATAGTAGTTATATTCTTGTACATAGGGGGCAGTATTATAGTAGTTATATTCCTGTACATAGGGGCAGTATTATAGTAGTTATATTCTTGTACATAGGGACCAGTATTATAGTAGTTATATTCTTGTACATAGGGGGCAGTATTATAGTAGTTATATTCTTGTACATAGGGGGCAGTATTATAGTAGTTATATTCTTGTACATAGGGGGCAGTATTATAGTAGTTATATTCTTGTACATAGGGGGCAGTATTATAGTAGTTATATTCCTGTACATAGGGGCAGTATTATAGTAGTTATATTCTTGTACATAGGGACCAGTATTATAGTAGTTATATTCTTGTACATAGGAGCAGTATTATAGTAGTTATATTCTTGTACATAGGGGGCTGTATTATAGTAGTTATATTCTTGTACATAGGGGGCAGTATTATAGTAGTTATATTCTTGTACATAGGGGGCAGTATTATAGTAGTTATATTCCTGTACATAGGGGGCAGTATTATAGTAGTTATATTCTTGTACATAGGGGGCAGTATTATTGTAGTTATATTCCTGTACATAGGGGGCAGTATTATAGTAGTTATATTCTTGTACATAGGGGGCAGTATTATAGTAGTTATATTCCTGTACATAGGGGCAGTATTATAGTAGTTATATTCCTGAACATAGGTGGCAGTATAATAGTAGTTATATTCTTGTACATAGGGGGCAGTATTATAGTAGTTATATTCCTGTATATAGGGGCAGTATTATAGTAGTTATATTCCTGAACATAGGGGGCAGTATAATAGTAGTTATATTCCTGTACATAGGGGGCAGTATTATAGTAGTTATATTCCTGTACATAGGGGGCAGTATTATAGTAGTTATATTCCTGTACATAGGGGGCAGGATTATAGTAGTTATATTCCTGTACATAGGGAGCAGTATTATAGTAGTTATATTCTTGTACATAGGGGGCAGTATTATAGTAATTATATTCTTGTACATAGGGGGCAGTATTATAGTAGTTATAGTCTTGTACATAGGGGGCAGTATTATAGTAGTTATATTCTTGTACATAGGGGGCAGTATTATAGTAGTTATATTCCTGTACATAGGGGGCAGTATTATAGTAGTTATATTCCTGTACATAGGGGGCAGTATTATAGTAGTTATATTCTTGTACATAGGGGGCAGTATTATAGTAGTTATATTCTTGTACACAGGGGGCAGTATTATAGTAGTTATATTCTTGTACATAGGGGGCAGTATTATAGTAGTTATATTCCTGTACATAGGGGGCAGTATTATAGTAGTTATATTCCTGTACATAGGGGGCAGGATTATAGTAGTTATATTCCTGTACATAGGGAGCAGTATTATAGTAGTTATATTCTTGTACATAGGGGGCAGTATTATAGTAATTATATTCTTGTACATAGGGGGCAGTATTATAGTAGTTATATTCTTGTACATAGGGGGCAGTATTATAGTAGTTATATTCTTGTAAATAGGGGGCAGTATTATAGTAGTTATATTCTTGTAAATAGGGGGCAGTATTATAGTAGTTATATTCCTGTACATAGGGGGCAGTATTATAGTAGTTATATTCCTGTACATAGGGGGCAGTATTATAGTAGTTATATTCTTGTACATAGGGGGCAGTATTATAGTAGTTATATTCTTGTACATAGGGGGCAGTATTATAGTAGTTATATTCTTGTACATAGGGGGCAGTATTATAGTAGTTATATTCTTGTACATAGGGGGCAGTATTATAGTAGTTATATACTTGTACATAGGGGGCAATATTATAGTAGTTATATTCCTGTACATAGGGGGCAGTATTATAGTAGTTTTATTCTTGTACATAGGGGGCAGTATTATAGTAGTTATATTCCTGTACATAGGGGGCAGTATTATAGTAGTTATATTCCTGTACATAGCGGGCAGTATTATAGTAGTTATATTCCTGTACATAGGGGGCAGTATTATAGTAGTTATATTCCTGTACATAAGGGGCAGTATTATAGTAGTTATATTCCTGTACATAGGGAGCAGTATTATAGTAGTTATATTCTTGTACATAGGGGGCAGTATTATAGTAGTTATATTCCTGTACATAGGGGGCAGTATTATAGTAGTTATATTCTTGTACATAGGGGGCAGTATTATAGTAGTTATATTCTTGTACATAGGGTACAGTATTATAGTAGTTATATTCATGTACATAGGGGGCAGTATTATAGTAGTTATATTCCTGTACATAGGGGGCAGTATTATAGTAGTTATATTCTTGTACATAGGGGGCAGTATTATAGTAGTTATATTCCTGTACATAGGGAGCAATATTATAGTAGTTATATTCCTGTAAATAGGGGGCAGTATTATAGTAGTTATATTCCTGTACATAGGGAGCAGTATTATAGTAGTTATATTCTTGTACATAGGGGGCAGTATTATAGTAGTTATATTCTTGTACATAGGGGGCAGTAATATAGTAGTTATATTCTTATACATAGGGGGCAGTATTATAGTAGTTATATTCCTGTATATAGGGGGCAGTATTATAGTAGTTATAGTCTTGTACATAGGGGGCAGTATTATAGTAGTTATATTCTTGTACATAGGGGGCAGTGTTATAGTAGTTATATTCCTGTACATAAGGGTCAGTATTATAGTAGTTATATTCCTGTACATAGGAGGCAGTGTTATAGTAGTTATATTCTTGTACATAGGGGGCAGTATTATAGTAGTTATATTCCTGTACATAGGGGGCAGTATTATAGTAGTTATATTCTTGTACATAGGGAGCAGTATTATAGTAGTTATATTCCTGTACATAGGAGGCAGTGTTATAGTAGTTATATTCTTGTACATAGGGGGCAGTATTATAGTAGTTATATTCCTGTACATAGGGGGCAGTATTATACTAGTTATATTCCTGTACATAGGGGGCAGTATTATAGTAGTTATATTCCTGTACATAGGAGGCAGTATTATAGTAGTTATATTCCTGTACATAGGGGGCAGTGTTATAGTAGTTATATTCTTGTAGAAATTCTATTGTATTTATTCTGATTTTAGGTCTATTTTATAGGTATTACATAGTCATTGTAGTTATATACTGTACATTGTGGAAGTTATAGTGTTGCACACAGTAGGGCGGTAATATATTAGTTATTTAGTTACACCTTTTTATTTTCATACTTTGCTCCATATTAAGCTATGAATGAGTATTATATAAGTGGCGGTATTATATCAGGCAGCGATGCCGGGGGAAGGCTGTGGAGCTGGAGGCAGCATATCCTCCCATTACTGCATCACATGGGTTATAAATAATGGATTGAAAGACTGAAGCATTTAAGGGACATGACAATACAAACCCATTTGATGTATTACGTCTCCTTCCGCAGGAGCTGATACTTTTAGGGAAAAAAAAAGTCTAAGACAAAACACTATAAATCACCGGGTGCTGGTGCTCGCTGCGGCTCATGAATATACATAGTCACCTCCTACATGGGCTGCACTTAACACGCACCTATTATAGCAGCATTAATGGTTACAGTTACGGTAATATCACCCGGTCCTACACCCGACCCCAGCAACTGGCGCTCACTTCTTTCCGGAAGTTTCCATATTGTTGTTAATAATGTAGTGAGTAATTGTCATGACCCTAAGTGACCCCCCTGATGGGAATGATCTCATATTTATAGGGAGTCTACGAGCCTCTGCAGGTAAAATCAGCAATATACACGGCTACGTATGAGCTTTACGGATCTGTCTTTACTGCTTCCCAGGGATCTGTAGTTTTGGAGGAAATTTAGTCATTAACTTTATGCAAATGAGCCATTTAGTGCAGAAGGGGTGGGGCCATGTCTGCAGGTGCTCCCGTTTTCTTTCACCCTGATATCCAGTGATAGTTAACGATCCGATCGCGTGCGCCAAAAGCCCGGGGCAATTCAGGGAAAATCGACGCAAATCAGAAAATATTCGGCTAACACGTCGGGAAAACGTGAATCGGGCCCTTAGTAAATGACCCCCAATGTGTGTATACATACTGTTTGCATGCATTCATTCATATGTAAATGTGAATATATATATATATATATATATATATATATATATATGTATATATATATATATATATATATATATATATTTCACACGGTGAATACTTGTCTGTATGTGTGAGTGAATGTGTATATAAGTATATTTGTGTATGTGTATCATACTTTATATATATTTGGTCATGTTTGTCTGCATATAGTGTGTATACACACACACTATACTATACTATGCAAACCGCCCGCCATGAACACCCCCCCCCCCCTACTTTACAGAATCCTATCATCACTACACCGGATTACATCTCCAGTAATATATTTGTTCCCCCGTCCCTTTAAATGTAAGCAATGTCTGGCTATAAATAGCGGAGGTCTGCCGGGTCCTGGATCTCATGTGCTATAAAGCAGAGCGAGGCTGCAACATTCACAAATTAAAGGCAATGGCCCCTTTGAGTTTCATGAATAAAGGTAATAAAAAAATAGAATCGGCCACATCTCACGTGCCCCAGATCATTATGATAATGTTACTTACGTCCTACATCTCTGTTCTAGCAATATTCTATATGATACAAAAAGGTACAGAGTAATTAAAATACCCAATATATACAAAAAATCCTTTAAATATCCCAGTTTACTCAATAATCTACTGGAGCCCTGTCATAGGATGAGAATTCATCCAGCTCACTGTTAAGCTTTGCTGTGTAGACAGGGATGGCCAACAGAGTCATCTCATTATCTATATAGGGAGGAGTCAGCAGAGTCATCTCATTATCTATAGAGGGAAGAGTCAGCAGAGTCATCTCATTATCTATAGAGGAAGGAGTCAGCAGAGTCATCTCATTATCTATAGAGGGAAGACTCAGCAGAGTCATCTCATTATTTATAGAGGGAAGAGTCAGCAGAGTCATCTCATTATCTATAGAGGGAGGAGTCAGCAGAGTCATCTCATTATCTATAGAGGGAAGAGTCAGCAGAGTCATCTCATTATTTATAGAGGGAAGAGTCAGCAGAGTCATCTCATTATCTATAGAGGGAAGAGTCAGCAGAGTCATCTCATTATCTATAGAGGGAAGAGTCAGCAGAGTCATCTCATTATCTATAGAGGGAAGAGTCAGCAGAGTCATCTCATTATCTATAGAGGGAAGAGTCAGCAGAGTCATCTCATTATCTATAGAGGGAGGAGTCAGCAGAGTCATCTCATTATCTATAGAGGGAAGAGTCAGCAGAGTCATCTCATTATCTATAGAGGGAAGAGTCAGCAGAGTCATCTCATTATCTATAGAGGAAGGAGTCAGCAGAGTCATCTCATTATCTATAGAGGGAGGAGTCAGCAGAGTCATCTCATTATCTATAGAGGGAAGAGTCAGCAGAGTCATCTCATTATCTATAGAGGGAAGAGTCAGCAGAGTCATCTCATTATCTATAGAGGGAAGAGTCAGCAGAGTCATCTCATTATCTATAGAGGAAGGAGTCAGCAGAGTCATCTCATTATCTATAGAGGGAGGAGTCAGCAGAGTCATCTCATTTTCTATAGAGGGAAGAGTCAGCAGAGTCATCTCATTATCTATAGAGGGAAGAGTCAGCAGAGTCATCTCATTATCTATAGAGGGAAGAGTCAGCAGAGTCATCTCATTATCTATAGAGGGAGGAGTCAGCAGAGTCATCTCATTTTCTATAGAGGGAAGAGTCAGCAGAGTCATCTCATTATCTATAGAGGGAAGAGTCAGCAGAGTCATCTCATTATCTATAGAGGGAAGAGTCAGCAGAGTCATCTCATTATCTATAGAGGGAAGAGTCAGCAGAGTCATCTCATTATCTATAGAGGGAGGAGTCAGCAGAGTCATCTCATTATCTATAGAGGGAGGAGTCAGCAGAGTCATCTCATTTTCTATAGAGGGAAGAGTCAGCAGAGTCATCTCATTATCTATAGAGGGAGGAGTCAGCAGAGTCATCTCATTATCTATAGATGGAAGAGTCAGCAGAGTCATCTCATTATCTATAGAGGGAGGAGTCACAAGAGTCATCTCATTATCTATAGAGGGAAGAGTCAGCAGAGTCATCTCATTATCTATAGAGGGAGGAGTCAGCAGAGTCATCTCATTATCTATAGAGGGAAGAGTCAGCAGAGTCATCTCATTATCTATAGAGGGAGGAGTCACCACAGTCATCTTGTTATCTACAGAGGGAAGAGTCACCACTGTCATTTCATTATCATTAGAGGGAAGAGACAACAGAGTCATCTGATTATCATAACACAGGAAGAGACATCTCCTTATCTTTAGAAACATAGCAGAGTCATCTCACTATCATTAGGGGGCAGCATCACCACAGCCATCTCATTATCTATAGAAGAAAGAGTCAGCAGAGTCATCTCCTTATCTATAGAAGAAAGAGTCAGCAGAGTCATCTCCTTATCTATAGAAGAAAGAGTCAGCAGAGTCGTCTCATCTATAGAGGAAAGAGTCAGCAGAGTCATCTCATTATCTATAGAGGGAAGACTCAGCAGAGTCATCTCATTATTTATAGAGGAAAGAGTCAGCAGAGTCATCTCATTATCTATAGAGGGAAGACTCAGCAGAGTCATCTCATTATTTATAGAGGGAAGACTCAGCAGAGTCATCTCATTATCTATAGAGGGAAGAGTCAGCAGAGTCATCTCATTATCTATAGAGGGAAGAGTCAGCAGAGTCATCTCATTATCTATAGAGGGAGGAGTCAGCAGAGTCATCTCATTATCTATAGATGGAAAAGTCAGCAGAGTCATCTCATTATCTATAGAGGGAGGAGTCACAAGAGTCATCTCATTATCTATAGAGGGAAGAGTCAGCAGAGTCATCTCATTATCTATAGAGGGAGGAGTCACCACAGTCATCTTGTTATCTACAGAGGGAAGAGACAACAGAGTCATCTGATTATCATAACACAGGAAGAGACATCTCCTTATCTTTAGAAACATAGCAGAGTCATCTCATTATCATTAGGGGGCAGCATCACCACAGCCATCTCCTTATCTATAGAAGAAAGAGTCAGCAGAGTCGTCTCATCTATAGAGGAAAGAGTCAGCAGAGTCATCTCATTATCTATAGAGGGAAGACTCAGCAGAGTCATCTCATTATTTATAGAGGAAAGAGTCAGCAGAGTCATCTCATTATCTATAGAGGGAAGACTCAGCAGAGTCATCTCATTATTTATAGAGGGAAGACTCAGCAGAGTCATCTCATTATCTATAGAGGGAAGAGTCAGCAGAGTCATCTCATTATCTATAGAGGGAAGAGTCAGCAGAGTCATCTCATTATCTATAGAGGGAGGAGTCAGCAGAGTCATCTCATTATCGATAGATGGAAAAGTCAGCAGAGTCATCTCATTATCTATAGAGGGAGGAGTCACAAGAGTCATCTCATTATCTATAGAGGGAAGAGTCAGCAGAGTCATCTCATTATCTATAGAGGGAGGAGTCACCACAGTCATCTTGTTATCTACAGAGGGAAGAGACAACAGAGTCATCTGATTATCATAACACAGGAAGAGACATCTCCTTATCTTTAGAAACATAGCAGAGTCATCTCATTATCATTAGGGGGCAGCATCACCACAGCCATCTCCTTATCTATAGAAGAAAGAGTCAGCAGAGTCGTCTCATCTATAGAGGAAAGAGCCAGCAGAGTCGTCTCATCTATAGAGGAAAGATCCAGCAGAGTCATCTCCTTATATATATAGAGAAGAGTCAGCAGAGTCACCTCATTATCTATAGAGGAAAGAGTCAGCAGAGTCATCTCCCTCATTATCTATAGAGGGAAGAGTCAGCAGAGTCATCAGATCTATAGAGGGAAGAGTCAGCAGAGTCATCGCAATATCATTAGGGGACAGAATCACCACAGTCATCTAATTATCATAACCCAGGACGCAACATTTATCAGTCACCAGAGTCATCTAATTATGGAGGAGATGGTCATAAGACTCAACTCATTATCAATAGAGGGAAAAGTAAGCATCTTGGTATCTATGGATAGACACAGTCCGCAGAGTCATAGGGAGGACGGAGACGTTACCTCATCATTAGAGGTCAGCAGAGTCATCTCATAATCATTAGAAGAAAGAGTCATTTCCTTATCATTAGAGGTCAGAGTCATCTACTTATCCTTAGTAAACAGATTCAGCAGAGTCATCTCATTAACATTAGAGCACAAGGTCATAAGAGTCATCTCAATAATCAATAGAGGACAGGGAAATGTCCATATCATGAGAGGCCATCGTCGGTAGAGTCATCTCGTTACCCTTAGGGGTAAGTGTCAGAAGAATCATATAAGCGCCATGACAGAGAGATGTCACTTAGTTATCTTATTATAGTAGAGTCATTTTATTATTATCATATAACAGTAGAGTTATTCCATCCTTCGAGGACAGGATTCCCATACTCATCTCCCATTCGCAGTCGGAACTGCAGAATTACCTCGAATTCTCTTGATGGACCTTGGAGTGTGAGATTGGAAATCCTGTGGTCCACCATAAAAGAATATTCTGAGGGCCGGTCCTGCACCAAACCCTAAAAAATAAGCCCTAGTAGTCTCCAACAAGGGTCGTCTTCAGCTTGACCTCTGGAGTCCAGTAGAACCTGGAGAACATTCTTGTCCTCTGTTGGACCGGTCCTACACTGCTAGAATTTCCTTGTACTTAACTGTCTTTCCCATCCCGGGCAAGTCATGAATTTGACTACTGAGATCCGAGGAACGCTAGAATATTTTCCAAAAATGACCCCAGCAGGGTCATCCAGGTCATCTCCAGGTTATCTCCAGGTTTTATTGAAATTGGTCGTCCTCTACACATTGTAGGGCTGGTGCATAAAACATTCCATATTAGAATATTTCTGCACCATTCATGTGGTCCATATGGGAGTTTCCAGAGTTGACCCAGTCAACCAGCAAGTGCAGATGGTACGGAAACAACCCCATGTATAGATCCTGTAGATCTTCTGATGCCCCCCCCCCCCAACCACCTCAATTGGAGGTTTCGTTATCTTCCATTTCTAAAACTTAGAAGATGGAAGACAACAAGAAGGAGTAGTAGAGGGGTCACAGGCGTCCGTCAAACAAATGAGATCTGGTGGCATCGGTCGATGGATGACATATAAGAGAAGAGCGCGGAATGGAAACTTCTCCAGAAGCGCTGATGTGTGCAAAAATCCAGATGACAGGTAAATCAATCCCGTCCCCATTCTTCCCCCAATTAGCTCGACGTAACCTGAAAGTTTCAGCGCTGAATCCCGTTCACTCCAGGCTTTTCCTGGATCGTTGGCCGCCACAGAGACCTATTGACACCTTTCGATATGAATAAGTATCTGTAGATACCTCCCTCCCCCCCCTTACTTCATTAACTCCTGCTCCTACCGGGGGAACTAAATTCTATTTAACTGGAGGCTATTAAGAAAACATGATAAGCGTTTGTGTAGAAAAATTAATTTTTCATTACGGGTGATATACAGAAGCTTTTATTATGCAAAGTAGAATGTGCTGCCAATTACACCGGCTGCTGTGTCGTGGGGCGCCGAGACGGAGGCTGATACACGTCCCCGGCAAAGGTTCTCGGGGATGAAACTCAACCGGTTAATTGCCGCTTGTCAAGATCTCAAGGTAACAACGACTCTTGAGTTGATATATACAGAGACAACACTGGGGGACATGGATCCATTTTTTTAGGGGGGGGGTGTATTTTTGACACATTTGGAAGGTCTTTTTTGTGCCTTATGTAGGATCATGTCTTTATTCTTGGCAGGTGGAACTTTTGGCTTTTTTTAAGACTTTTTTTGTTGCAAATATCTCAAATCCACATGGACCCGAGCCACGTGATGGGGGTTATATTCAGGAGAGGAAACTACTATAAATGTTAGATTTGAGGCCGTGTCGTTGAATTTTTAAGCCCTCTAGTCACACCCCAGGGAGATGACGACAGATGAGACTACGTTCAAACAAATCACAACAGCTGAGAAGAGGAGATTTGCCTAATTACATTGCTGCCAATATGGCGTTTACAAAATGCATCTGTTAACAACATGTTGACACCCACATTAACTTAGTAATTAATACATGCATGTGTTAACACATGGGTTAACATAGCGTTCAATGCATGCGTTTTGTAAACGCCATGTTGACAGAAATGTAAAATTTGTTCTTCTCAACTGTTGTGGATACGCATGTGGTAACGCCACGTGTGACCTCACCCTCAGAGGTAACCATTAAATTACCTTAATGTGAACACAACAATGTATAAATAAAAAAAAAAAAAAAACAACCCGAACTTTCACTGCCCAATAGGTTTATGTGCAACATTTTAAACATTAGAAGCAAGTGAAATAATTGCAATTCATGTGTTAATACAGGGACCATGAAAAAAATCCATCCTCTGCACCTGCCCTGGACCAGGTGAGGATTTGCGTCTAAAACGTTGTAAAGTCTTGAGTTGGGTTATTACAGAAGTAACACTGAGTCTTGAGTTGGGTTATTACAGAAGTAACACTGAGTCTTGAGTTGGGTTATTACAGAAGTAACACTAATTCTTGAGTTGGGTTATTACAGAAGTAACACTGAGTCTTGAGTTGGGTTATTACAGAAGTAACACTGATTCTTGAGTTGGGATATTACAGAAGTAACACTGAGTCTTGAGTTGGGTTATTACAGAAGTAACACTGAGTCTTGAGTTGGGTTATTACAGAAGTAACACTGAGTCTTGAGTTGGGTTATTACAGAAGTAACACTGAGTCTTGAGTTGGGTTATTACAGAAGTAACACTGAGTCTTGAGTTGGGATATTACAGAAGAAACACTGAGTCTTGAGTTGGGTTATTACAGAAGTAAAACTGAGTCTTGAGTTGGGTTATTACAGAAGTAACATTGAGTCTTGAGTTGGGTTATTACAGAAGTAACACTGAGTCTTGAGTTGGGTTATTACAGAAGTAACACTGAGTCTTGAGTTGGGTTATTACAGAAGTAACACTGAGTCTTGAGTTGGGATATTACAGAAGTAACACTGAGTCTTGAGTTGGGATATTACAGAAGTAACACTGAGTCTTGAGTTGGGTTATTACAGAAGTAACACTGAGTCTTGAGTTGGGTTTTTACAGAAGTAACACTGAGTCTTGAGTTGGGATATTACAGAAGTAACACTGATTCTTGAGTTGGGATATTACAGAAGTAACACTGAGTCTTGAGTTGGGTTATTACAGAAGGAACACTGATTCTTGAGTTGGGATATTACAGAAGTAACACTGAGTCTTGAGTTGGGTTATTACAGAAGGAACACTGAGTCTTGAGTTGGGATATTACAGAAGTAACACTGACTCTTGAGTTGGGATATTACAGAAGTAACACCGAGTCTTGAGTTGGGATATTACAGAAGTAACATTGAGTCTTGAGTTGGGTTATTACAGAAGTAACACTGAGTCTTGAGTTGGGATATTACAGAAGTAACACTGAGTCTTGAGTTGGGATATTACAGAAGTAACACTGACTCTTGAGTTGGGATATTACAGAAGTAACACTGAGTCTTGAGTTGGGATATTACAGAAGTAACATTGAGTCTTGAGTTGGGTTATTACAGAAGTAACACTGAGTCTTGAGTTGGGATATTACAGAAGTAACACTGAGTCTTGAGTTGGGTTATTACAGAAGTAACATTGAGTCTTGAGTTGGGTTATTACAGAAGTAACACTGAGTCTTGAGTTGGGATATTACAGAAGTAACATTGAGTCTTGAGTTGGGTTATTACAGAAGTAACATTGAGTCTTGAGTTGGGATATTACAGAAGTAACATTGAGTCTTGAGTTGGGTTATTACAGAAGTAACACTGAGTCTTGAGTTGGGATATTACAGAAGTAACACTGAGTCTTGAGTTGGGTTATTACAGAAGTAACATTGAGTCTTGAGTTGGGTTATTACAGAAGTAACATTGAGTCTTGAGTTGGGTTATTACAGAAGTAACATTGAGTCTTGAGTTGGGTTATTACAGAAGTAACACTGAGTCTTGAGTTGGGTTATTACTAGAGATGAGCGAGCACTAAAATGCTCGGGTACTCGTTATTCGAGACGAACTTTTCCCGATGCTCGAGTGCTCGTCTCGAATAACGAGCCCCATTGAAGTCAATGGGAGACTCGAGCATTTTTCAAGGGGACCAAGGCTCTGCACAGGGAAGCTTGGCCAAACACCTGGGAACCTCAGAAAAGGATGGAAACACCACGGAAATGGACAGGAAACAGCAGGGGCAGCATGCATGGATGCCTCTGAGGCTGCTTAAACGCACCATTATGCCAAAATTATGGGCAACAGCATGGCCATGACAGAGTGACAGAATGAAGCTAGATAGCATCTAAAACATCCAATAATTGACCCTGACACTATAGGGGACGGCATGCAGAGGCAGCGGCAGCAGGCTAGAGAGTGGCATGGCGACATACTCTAAATGGACTCAGGCTTCAAACCAATGGGTGGCAGAGAGGAACCAAAGGAGGTGAGCAAGAAGCGCTCAAATAATATCGGTACATGATAAAAGTTTGCCAGTATATTTTGTGGATTACACAGCAGGGTGGCGACAAAGTTAACATGGAAGCCATGAAAACAACCCAAAATTCTGCCTGACACAGCTCGTTTGATAAGGGGACCATGTATGAAGGCAGTGAACTAGTAGTAGATTAAAGGTGCTGCAGTTAAAACTATGTTAGTTGGATCTTGGCATGGAGCTGGCGCTCCGCTGCCAGGCGAGCTTTCGCCAATCCAAGCCCCTGTCTCTAGGCTACTCCCCAAACAGCACTTCTAAGAACCTTTTGTATAAGATCAAGTGTAGTAGCGTTCTTATAAGTTTGGGATATGGCGGGTGAGGGGAATGTAAACAGATGCGCAAGAAGCGCTGAAATAATATCGGTAAATGATAAAAGATTGCAAGTATATTTTGTGGATTACACAGCAGGGTGGCGACAAAGTTAACAAGTTTGATGTGGAATGCCCTGTAATAGCTCTTGGGCGGTGTGCCTTTTATCGCCTAGGCTCAGCAGTTTGAGCACCGCCTGCTGTCGCTTAGCGACGGCACTGCTGCTGTGCCTAGAGCTACCGACTGATGGCGGCATGGCCACGGATGGTAGTTCGGAGGAGGAGGTGGAGGAGGAGGAGGCATAGTAGGCCTGAAACACCTGGACCGAGGTAGGCCCCGCAATCCTCGACGTCGGCAGTATATGACCAGCCGCAGGGTCAGACTCGGTCCCAGCCTCCACCAAGTTAACCCAATGTGCCGTCAGCGACATATAGTGGCCCTGCCCGGCAGCACTCGTCCACGTGTCCGTGGTCAGGTGGACCTTGTCAGAAACGGCGTTGGTCAGGGCACGGATGATGTTGTCTGACACGTGCTGGTGCAGGGCTGGGACGGCACATCGGGAAAAGTAGTGGCGGCTGGGGACCGAATACCGAGGGGCGGCCGCCGCCATGAGGTTGCGAAAGGCCTCGGTCTCTACTAGCCTATAGGGCAGCATCTCCAGGCTAAGCAATCTGGAGATGTGGACATTAAGGGCTTGGGCGTGCGGGTGGGTTGCACTATATTTACGTTTCCGCTCCAGCGTCTGGGGTATAGAGAGCTGAACGCTGGTGGATGCTGTGGAGGATCGTGGAGGCGACGATGGGGTTTTTGTGCCAGGGTCCTGGGCAGGGGGCTGACTATCAGCTGACACAGGGGAAGGAGCAGTGGTGTGCACGGCCGGAGGTGAACGGGCTTGTTGCCACTGAGTGGGGTGTTTAGCATTCATATGCCTGCGCATACTGGTGGTAGTTAAGCTATTAGTGGTGGAACCCCTGCTGATCCTGGTTTGGCAAAGGTTGCACACCACAGTCCGTCGGTCATCCGGTGTTTCCTTAAAGAACCTCCAGACTTCTGAAAATCTAGCCCTCGCCGCGGGAGCCCTCGCCACGGGAGCTTCACTACGTGACACATGTGGCGCTGATGCACCTGCTCTGGCCCTGCCTCTCTGTCTGGCCCCACCACTGCCTCTTCCAACCTGTTCTGGTCGAGGACTCTCCTCCGTCTCAGAAGCACTGTGTTCACCCGGCCTCTCAACCCAGCTTGGGTCTGTCACCTCATCATCCTCCGATCCCTCAGTCTGCTCCCCCCTTGGACTTCCTGCCCTGACAACAACTTCACCACTGTCTGACAACCGTGTCTCCTCATCGTCGGACACCTCTTTAGACACTTCTTCCACTACGTCAAGAAGGTCATCATCACCCACAGACTGCGACTGGTGGAAAACCTGGGCATCGGAAAATTGCTCAGCAGCAACCGGACAAGTGGTTTGTGACTGTGGGAAGGGTCCAGAAAACAGTTCCTCAGAGTATGCCGGTTCAAATGGCAAATTTTCCTGGGAGGGGGCAGACTGGGGGGGAGGAGGCTGAGGTGCAGGAGCTGGAGGAGTGCCGATTTCGGTGACATGGGTGGACTGCGTGGAAGACTGACTGGTGGACAAATTGCTCGAAGCATTGTCGGCAATCCACGACATCACCTGTTCGCACTGTTCTGGCCTCAACTGTGCTCTACCACGAGTCCCAGTAACTTCAGACATGAACCTAGGGAGTGTAGCTCTGCGGCGTTCCCCTGCTCCCTCATCAGCAGGTGGTGTCTCACCCCGCCCAGGACCACGGCCTCTGACCCCTGCAGTAGTTGGACGCCCACGTCCCCGCCCTCGTCCTCTACCCCTAACCCTCGGGTTAAACATTTTGAAAATGAAAGTTATAACTTTAAATTTTTTTTAACTTTTTTTTGTGTTTTTTAGTTTTTTTTTGTGTTTTTTAGTTTTTAAAACCAAACAATGCTATCCTATTGCTATGGATATTTTCTAGCCAAGTATGAAAGCACACTGCTATGCCAGATGAGATGACGCTGAGTTATGAAAAAATAAACCTAAAATAAAAAGAAAATGGCAGACTGTGCCTAATTGAAATCCAACCCCTAATAAATTTTCCCACTTCGGTCTTTGCAATGGATATGTGCGTCACTAAGCGCTAAACACAGCGGTCGCAAGTCTCACTCCAAATTCCTGACAATTTGCTAGTAGATGCACTGCAGCAAGTACAGCCACCAGCAGATCAACCAGAAATCAAATATATAACGCTACTGTAGGCGTAAGTAAGCCGTTTGGATTCTCCTATGGCTATTTTCTAGCCAAGTATGAAAGCACACTACTATGCCAGATGAGATGACGCTGAGTTATGAAAAAATAAACGTAAAATAAAAAGGAAATGGCAGACTGTGCCTAATTGAAATCCAACCCCTAATAAATTTTCCCACTTTGGTGTTTGAGGTGGATATGTGTGTCACTAAGAGCTAAACACAACGGTAGCAAGTCTCCCTGCTAATTCCTCACAATATGGTACTAGCTGCAAATAAAAAGTAAGTATAACGTTATTGTAGCCCTAAGAAGGGCTGTTGGGTTCTTGTAGAATCACTCCTGCCTAACAGTAAGCTAATAGAACAGCCTAACGCTTTCCCTGACCAGCAGCAGCTCTCTCCCTAGCGGCATCCAGACACAGAATGATCCGAGCAGCGCGGGCAGCGGCTAGTCTATCCCAGGGTCACCTGATCTGGCCAGCCAACCACTGCTATCGACGTGTAAGGGTACCACGTCATGCTGGGTGGAGTGCAGAGTCTCCTGGCTTGTGATTGGCTCTGTTTCTGCCCGCCAAAAAGCAAAATGGCGGGAGCTGCCAATTTCTCGAGCGGACGAGTATGTTCGCTCATCTCTAGTTATTACAGAAGTAACATTGAGTCTTGAGTTGGGTTATTACAGAAGTAACACTGAGTCTTGAGTTGGGTTATTACAGAAGTAACACTGATTCTTGAGTTGGGTTATTACAGAAGTAACACTGATTCTTGAGTTGGGATATTACAGAAGTAACACTGATTCTTGAGTTGGGTTATTACAGAAGTAACATTGAGTCTTGAGTTGGGTTATTACAGAAGTAACACTGATTCTTGAGTTGGGTTATTACAGAAGTAACACTGATTCTTGAGTTGGGATATTACAGAAGTAACACTGATTCTTGAGTTGGGTTATTACAGAAGTAACATTGAGTCTTGAGTTGGGTTATTACAGAAGTAACACTGATTCTTGAGTTGGGTTATTACAGAAGTAACACTGATTCTTGAGTTGGGTTATTACAGAAGTAACACTGATTCTTGAGTTGGGATATTACAGAAGTAACATTGAGTCTTGAGTTGGGTTATTACAGAAGTAACACTGAGTCTTGAGTTGGGATATTACAGAAGTAACACTGAGTCTTGAGTTGGGTTATTACAGAAGTAACACTGAGTCTTGAGTTGGGTTATTACAGAAGTAACACTGAGTCTTGAGTTGGGTTATTACAGAAGTAACACTGAGTCTTGAGTTGGGTTATTACAGAAGTAACACTGAGTCTTGAGTTGGGTTATTACAGAAGTAACACTGAGTCTTGAGTTGGGTTATTACAGAAGTAACACTGAGTCTTGAGTTGGGTTATTACAGAAGTAACACTGAGTCTTGAGTTGGGTTATTACAGAAGTAACACTGAGTCTTGAGTTGGGATATTACAGAAGTAACACTGAGTCTTGAGTTGGGTTATTACAGAAGTAACACTGAGTCTTGAGTTGGGTTATTACAGAAGTAACACTGAGTCTTGAGTTGGGATATTACAGAAGTAACACTGAGTCTTGAGTTGGGTTATTACAGAAGTAACACTGAGTCTTGAGTTGGGATATTACAGAAGTAACACTGAGTCTTGAGTTGGGTTATTACAGAAGTAACACTAAGGCCCCTTCCACACTAGCGAGTGTGATGCGATGAACTCGCATCACACTCGCAACGCAAGCTGCCGGGAACGCACGGCCCGAACGCTGCACCGCGGGAGTGAACTGACATGCTGAGTTCACTCCCGCGGTGCAGCGTTCGGGCCGTGCGTTCCCGGCAGCTTGCGTTGCGAGTGTGATGCGAGTTCATCGCATCACACTCGCTAGTGTGGAAGGGGCCTAAGTCTTGAGTTGGGTTATTACAGAAGTAACACTGATTCTTGCGTTGGGTTATTACAGAAATAACACTGAGTCTTGAGTTGGGTTATTACAGAAGTAACACTGATTCTTGCGTTGGGTTATTACAGAAGTAACACTGACTCTTGAGTTGGGTTATTACAGAAGAAACACCGAGTCTTGATTTGGGTTATTACAGAAATAACACTGAGTCTTGAGTTAGGATATTATAGAGGTAACATTGACCTTGATCTTGGGTTGGGTTACGGAGTTAGCCTATCCTCAAAATCGCACCATTTTCTTCTAACCTCACAACCTAAACAGTGTAATGTGCATGATGCCATCCTCTAGTCTCTGTTTGCAGAGTTTCACCATTCATAGAGCAGCAGCTTGTACCGCAGAGATGTATTTCTGTATTTCTTGAGGACGGAAAGTTGAAACTTTTGTCAGCCATTTTGAAGCCTATGGAGCCAAGTCATTTCCTCTATACCTTTCCCATGATAAGTTCAGTAAAAAACACTACTGAGTGAGGCGTGACCACATAACAGGCCACATGGTCTTCTAATTCAAGACAGGAATAGGTAACCCCAGTCGGCCATTTTGAAGACAATGGAGTCAAGTCATTTGGTCAACGACCAACAGTAGATACAAGTTTACACCAGATTTAGATTCCTTCTCTCTCAACACCTTTCTCTTCTCGACAAGCACACAAGAAAATTCCCTTCTAAACTATGTCCAGACTGAAGCGCTCTTAATAACTCTGCCCCATTGTTTAGTGTGCAGGGGGCACCAGATTTAGTATTTGTGGTGCACGTTCTTCATGAATCTGGTGCCCCCTGCACTGCCCTGACAGAGGACATCATTATTTTTTTGGTGCACCTTTAACATGGGGCGTGCACCACATTTCTATTGGACTTTGCGTAATAAATGTGGCGCATGGTCCAACTGAGCACCGAAACAAACGTGCAAAGTCTGACAGAAAACTGGCGCAAGGACCTAAGTAAATGAGCCCCACTGACTCAATCACACAGTCACGCAACAAAAATCAGACTGCCCCCGGCGGGTCACAGAATTTATGGAGACATTTTGGACTTTATTATTGCAGTTTTTATTATTATCTCAGATGCGGATCTGAATATTACAAGGGATCGCATTTTCAGAATGTCACATTTATGAAGGTCGCGGGGGTGAACGTTATTACTGAGCCAAAAGGTCGTGCGACTGCGAGAGGTTCACAAGAGTCAAAGCACCGAGTGTTTATTACCGAGAGACTGTAATTATACCACATAATAATTAATTGATTAATCAGGATGGTAAATTGGATTATAAATGTCATTATACTGACTACAGAATGTGAATGGATTTAAAGAGCCACCACAAAGGTTCTATAAAACATCTTTATTATAATGATCCCCTCTACCAAACATATACTTTCTTATATACAACACTGCCCCAATGTAAAAAATATAACTACTATAATACTGCCCCCTATGTACAAGAATATAACTACTATAATACTGCCTCCTATGTACAGGAATATAACTACTATAATACTCCCCCTATGTACAAGAATATAACTACTATAATACTGCCCCCTATGTACAAGAATATAACTACTATAATACTGCCCCCTATGTACAAGAATATAACTACTATAATACTGCCCCCTATGTACAAGAATATAACTACTATAATACTGCCCCCTATGTACAAGAATATAACTACTATAATACTGCCCCCTATGTACAGGAATATAACTACTATAATACTGCCCCCTATGTACAGGAATATAACTACTAAAATACTGCCCCCTATGTACAAGAATATAACAACTATAATACTGTCCCCTATGTACAAGAATATAACTACTATAATACTGCCCCCTATGTACAAGAATATAACTACTATAATACTGCCCCTATGTACAAGAATATAACTACTATAATACTGCCCCCTATGTACAAGAATATAACTACTATAATACTGCCCCTATGTACAAGAATATAACTACTATAATACTGCCCCCTATGTACAAGAATATAACTACTATAATACTGCCCCCTATGTACAAGAATATAACTACTATAATACTGCCCCCTATGTACAAGAATATAACTACTATAATACTGCCCCCTATGTACAGGAATATAACTACTATAATACTGCCCCCTATGTACAAGAATATAACTACTATAATACTGCCCCCTATGTACAAGAATATAACTACTATAATACTGCCCCCTATGTACAAGAATATAACTACTATAATACTGCCCCTATGTACAGGAATATAACTACTATAATACTGCCCCCTATGTACAAGAATATAACTACTATAATACTGCCCTCTATGTACAAGAATATAACTACTATAATACTGCCCCTATGTACAGGAATATAACTACTATAATACTGCCCCCTATGTACAAGAATATAACTACTATAATACTGCCCCTATGTACAGGAATATAACTACTATAATACTGCTCCCTATGTACAAGAATATAACTACTATAATACTGCCCTCTATGTACAAGAATATAACTACTATAATACTGCCCCCTATGTACAGGAATATAACTACTATAATACTGCCCCCTATGTACAAGAATATAACTACTATAATACTGCCCCCTATGTGCAAGAATATAACTACTATAATACTGCCCCCTATGTACAAGAATATAACTACTATAATACTGCCCCCTATGTACAAGAATATAACTACTATAATACTGCCCCCTATGTACAGGAATATAACTACTATAATACTGCCCCCTATGTACAGGAATATAACTACTATAATACTGCCCCCTATGTACAGGAATATAACTACTATAATACTGCCCCCTATGTACAGGAATATAACTACTATAATACTGCCCCCTATGTACAAGAATATAACTACTATAATACTGCCCCCTATGTACAGGAATATAACTACTATAATACTGCCCCTATGTACAAGAATATAACTACTATAATACTGCCCCCTATGTACAAGAATATAGCTACTATAATACTGCCCCTATGTACAAGAATATAACTACTATAATACTGCCTCCTATGTACAAGAATATAACTACTATAATACTGCCCCCTATGTACAAGAATATAGCTACTATAATACTGCCCCTATGTACAAGAATATAACTACTATAATACTGCCCCCTATGTACAGGAATATAACTACTATAATACTGTCCCCTATGTACAGGAATATAACTACTATAATACTGCCCCCTATGTACAGGAATATAACTACTATAATACTGTCCCCTATGTACAGGAATATAACTACTATAATACTGCCCCCTATGTACAGGGATATAACTACTATAATACTGTCCCCTATGCACAGGAATATAACTACTATAATACTGCCCCTATGTACAGGAATATAACTACTATATTACTGCCCCCTATGTACAGGAATATAACTACTATAATACTGTCCCATATGTACAGGAATATAACTACTATAATACTGCCCCTATGTACAAGAATATAACTACTATAATACTGCCCCCTATGTACAGAATATAACTACTATAATACTGCCCCATATGTACAGAATATAACTACTATAATACTGCCCCCTATGTACAAGAATATAACTACTATAATACTGCCCCCTATGTACAAGAATATAACTACTATAATACTGTCCCCTATGTACAAGAATATAACTACTATAATACTGCCCCCTATGTACAGGAATATAACTACTATAATACTGCCCCTATGTACAAGAATATAACTACTATAATACTTCTCCAATGTACAAGAATACAACTGCTATAATACTGCCCCCTATGTACAGGAATATAACTACTATAATACTGCCCCCTATGTACAAGAATATAACTACTATAATACTGCCCCCTATGTACAAGAATATAACTACTATAATACTGCCCCCTATGTACAAGAATATAACTACTATAATACTACCCCCTATGTACAAGAATATAACTACTATAATACTGCCCCCTATGTACAAGAATATAACTACTATAATACTGCCCCCTATGTACAAGAATATAACTACTATAATACTGTCCCCTATGTACAGGAATATAACTACTATAATACTGCCCCCTATGTACAGGACTATAACTACTATAATACTTCCCCCTATGTACAGGAATATAACTACTATAATACTGCTCCCTATGTACAGGAATATAACTACTATAATACTGCCCCCTATGTACAAGAATATAACTACTATAATACTGCCCCCTATGTACAAGAATATAACTACTATAATACTGTCCCCTATGTACAAGAATATAACTACTATAATACTGCCCCCTATGTACAAGAATATAACTACTATAATACTGCCCCCTATGTACAAGAATATAACTACTATAATACTGCCCCCTATGTACAAGAATATAGCTACTATAATACTGCCCCTATGTACAAGAATATAACTACTATAATACTGCCCCCTATGTACAGGAATATAACTACTATAATACTGTCCCCTATGTACAAGAATATAACTACTATAATACTGCTCCCTATGTACAAGAATATAACTACTATAATACTGCCCCCTATGTACAAGAATATAGCTACTATAATACTGCCCCTATGTACAAGAATATAACTACTATAATACTGCCCCCTATGTACAGGAATATAACTACTATAATACTGTCCCCTATGTACAAGAATATAACTACTATAATACTGCCCCCTATGTACAAGTATATAACTACTATAATACTGCCCCCTATGTACAGGAATATAACTACTATAATACTGCCCCCTATGTACAAGAATAAAACTACTATAATACTGCCCCCTATGTACAAGAATATAACTACTATAATACTGCCTTCTATGTACGGGAATATAACTACTATAATACTGCCCCTATGTACAAGAATATAACTACTATAATACTACCCCCTATGTACAGCAATATAACTACTATAATACTGCCCCCTATGTACAGGAATATAACTACTATAATACTGCCCCCTATGTACAAGAATATAACTACTATAATACTGCCTCCTATGTACAATAATATAACTACTATAATACTGCCCCCTATGTACAGGAATATAACTACTATAATACTGCCCCCTATGTACAGGAATATAACTACTATAATACTGCCCCCTATGTACAAGAATATAACTACTATAATACTGCCCCCTATGTACAGGAATATAACTACTATAATACTGCCCCCTATGTACAAGAATATAACTACTATAATACTGCCCCCTATGTACAAGAATATAACTACTATAATACTGCCTCCTATGTACAGGAATATAACTACTATAATACTGCCCCTATGTACAGGAATATAACTACTATAATACTGCCCCCTATGTACAAGAATATAACTACTATAATACTGCCCCCTATGTACAAGAATATAACTACTATAATACTACCCCCTATGTACAGGAATATAACTACTATAATACTGCCCCCTATGTACAGGAATATAACTACTATAATACTACCCCCTATGTACAAGAATATAACTACTATAATACTGCCCCTATGTACAAGAATATAACTACTATAATACTACCCCCTATGTACAAGAATATAACTACTATAATACTGCCTCCTATGTACAGGAATATAACTACTATAATACTGCCCCCTATGTACAAGAATATAACTACTATAATACTACCCCCTATGTACAGGAATATAACTACTATAATACTGCCCCCTATGTACAGGAATATAACTACTATAATACTACCCCCTATGTACAAGAATATAACTACTATAATACTGCCCCTATGTACAAGAATATAACTACTATAATACTGCCCCCTATGTACAAGAATATAACTACTATAATACTGCCCCCTATGTACAAGAATATAACTACTATAATACTGCCCCTATGTACAAGAATAGAACTACTATAATACTGCCCCTATGTACAAGTATATAACTACTATAATACTGCCCCCTATGTATAAGTATATAACTACTATAATACTGCCCCCTATGTACAGGAATATAACTACTATAATACTGCCCTCTATGTACAGGAATATAACTACTATAATACTACCTCCTATGTACAGGAATATAACTACTATAATACTGCCTCCTATGTACAGGAATATAACTACTATAATACTGCCCCCTATGTACAAGAATATAACTACTATAATACTACCCCCTATGTACAGGAATATAACTACTATAATACTGCCCCCTATGTACAGGAATATAACTACTATAATACTACCCCCTATGTACAAGAATATAACTACTATAATACTGCCCCCAATTTACAGGAATATAACTACTATAATACTGCCCCTATGTACAAGAATATAACTACTATAATACTGCCCCCTATGTACAAGAATATAACTACTATAATACTGCCCCTATGTACAAGAATATAACTACTATAATACTGCCCCTATGTACAAGTATATAACTACTATAATACTGCCCCCTATGTACAAGTATATAACTACTATAATACTGCCCCCTATGTACAGGAATATAACTACTATAATACTGCCCCCTATGTACAAGAATATAACTACTATAATACTGCCCTCTATGTACAGGAATATAACTACTATAATACTGCCCCCTATGTACAAGAATATAACTACTATAATACTGCCCTCTATGTACAGGAATATAACTACTATAATACTGTCCCCTATGTACAAGAATATAACTACTATAATACTGCCCTCTATGTACAGGAATATAACTACTATAATACTGCCCCCTATGTACAGGAATATAACTACTATAATACTGCCCCCTATGTACAAGAATATAGCTACTATAATACTGCCCCTATGTACAAGAATATAACTACTATAATACTGCCCCCTATGTACAGGAATATAACTACTATAATACTGTCCCCTATGTACAAGAATATAACTACTATAATACTGCTCCCTATGTACAAGAATATAACTACTATAATACTGCCCCCTATGTACAAGAATATAGCTACTATAATACTGCCCCTATGTACAAGAATATAACTACTATAATACTGCCCCCTATGTACAGGAATATAACTACTATAATACTGTCCCCTATGTACAAGAATATAACTACTATAATACTGCCCCCTATGTACAAGTATATAACTACTATAATACTGCCCCCTATGTACAGGAATATAACTACTATAATACTGCCCCCTATGTACAAGAATAAAACTACTATAATACTGCCCCCTATGTACAAGAATATAACTACTATAATACTGCCTTCTATGTACGGGAATATAACTACTATAATACTGCCCCTATGTACAAGAATATAACTACTATAATACTACCCCCTATGTACAGGAATATAACTACTATAATACTGCCCCCTATGTACAGGAATATAACTACTATAATACTGCCCCCTATGTACAAGAATATAACTACTATAATACTGCCTCCTATGTACAAGAATATAACTACTATAATACTGCCCCCTATGTACAGGAATATAACTACTATAATACTGCCCCCTATGTACAGGAATATAACTACTATAATACTGCCCCCTATGTACAAGAATATAACTACTATAATACTGCCCCCTATGTACAGGAATATAACTACTATAATACTGCCCCCTATGTACAAGAATATAACTACTATAATACTGCCCCCTATGTACAAGAATATAACTACTATAATACTGCCTCCTATGTACAGGAATATAACTACTATAATACTGCCCCCTATGTACAGGAATATAACTACTATAATACTGCCCCCTATGTACAAGAATATAACTACTATAATACTACCCCCTATGTACAGGAATATAACTACTATAATACTGCCCCCTATGTACAGGAATATAACTACTATAATACTACCCCCTATGTACAAGAATATAACTACTATAATACTGCCCCTATGTACAAGAATATAACTACTATAATACTACCCCCTATGTACAAGAATATAACTACTATAATACTGCCTCCTATGTACAGGAATATAACTACTATAATACTGCCCCCTATGTACAAGAATATAACTACTATAATACTACCCCCTATGTACAGGAATATAACTACTATAATACTGCCCCCTATGTACAGGAATATAACTACTATAATACTACCCCCTATGTACAAGAATATAACTACTATAATACTGCCCCTATGTACAAGAATATAACTACTATAATACTGCCCCCTATGTACAAGAATATAACTACTATAATACTGCCCCCTATGTACAAGAATATAACTACTATAATACTGCCCCTATGTACAAGAATAGAACTACTATAATACTGCCCCTATGTACAAGTATATAACTACTATAATACTGCCCCCTATGTATAAGTATATAACTACTATAATACTGCCCCCTATGTACAGGAATATAACTACTATAATACTGCCCTCTATGTACAGGAATATAACTACTATAATACTACCTCCTATGTACAGGAATATAACTACTATAATACTGCCTCCTATGTACAGGAATATAACTACTATAATACTGCCCCCTATGTACAAGAATATAACTACTATAATACTACCCCCTATGTACAGGAATATAACTACTATAATACTGCCCCCTATGTACAGGAATATAACTACTATAATACTACCCCCTATGTACAAGAATATAACTACTATAATACTGCCCCCAATTTACAGGAATATAACTACTATAATACTGCCCCTATGTACAAGAATATAACTACTATAATACTGCCCCCTATGTACAAGAATATAACTACTATAATACTGCCCCTATGTACAAGAATATAACTACTATAATACTGCCCCTATGTACAAGTATATAACTACTATAATACTGCCCCCTATGTACAAGTATATAACTACTATAATACTGCCCCCTATGTACAGGAATATAACTACTATAATACTGCCCCCTATGTACAAGAATATAACTACTATAATACTGCCCTCTATGTACAGGAATATAACTACTATAATACTGCCCCCTATGTACAAGAATATAACTACTATAATACTGCCCTCTATGTACAGGAATATAACTACTATAATACTGCCCCCTATGTACAAGAATATAACTACTATAATACTGCCCTCTATGTACAGGAATATAACTACTATAATACTGCCCCCTATGTACAGGAATATAACTACTATAATACTGCCCCCTATGTACAAGAATATAGCTACTATAATACTGCCCCTATGTACAAGAATATAACTACTATAATACTGCCCCCTATGTACAGGAATATAACTACTATAATACTGTCCCCTATGTACAAGAATATAACTACTATAATACTGCTCCCTATGTACAAGAATATAACTACTATAATACTGCCCCCTATGTACAAGAATATAGCTACTATAATACTGCCCCTATGTACAAGAATATAACTACTATAATACTGCCCCCTATGTACAGGAATATAACTACTATAATACTGTCCCCTATGTACAAGAATATAACTACTATAATACTGCCCCCTATGTACAAGTATATAACTACTATAATACTGCCCCCTATGTACAGGAATATAACTACTATAATACTGCCCCCTATGTACAAGAATAAAACTACTATAATACTGCCCCCTATGTACAAGAATATAACTACTATAATACTGCCTTCTATGTACGGGAATATAACTACTATAATACTGCCCCTATGTACAAGAATATAACTACTATAATACTACCCCCTATGTACAGGAATATAACTACTATAATACTGCCCCCTATGTACAGGAATATAACTACTATAATACTGCCCCCTATGTACAAGAATATAACTACTATAATACTGCCTCCTATGTACAAGAATATAACTACTATAATACTGCCCCCTATGTACAGGAATATAACTACTATAATACTGCCCCCTATGTACAGGAATATAACTACTATAATACTGCCCCCTATGTACAAGAATATAACTACTATAATACTGCCCCCTATGTACAGGAATATAACTACTATAATACTGCCCCCTATGTACAAGAATATAACTACTATAATACTGCCCCCTATGTACAAGAATATAACTACTATAATACTGCCTCCTATGTACAGGAATATAACTACTATAATACTGCCTCCTATGTACAGGAATATAACTACTATAATACTGCCCCCTATGTACAAGAATATAACTACTATAATACTACCCCCTATGTACAGGAATATAACTACTATAATACTGCCCCCTATGTACAGGAATATAACTACTATAATACTACCCCCTATGTACAAGAATATAACTACTATAATACTGCCCCTATGTACAAGAATATAACTACTATAATACTGCCCCCTATGTACAAGAATATAACTACTATAATACTGCCCCCTATGTACAAGAATATAACTACTATAATACTGCCCCTATGTACAAGAATAGAACTACTATAATACTGCCCCTATGTACAAGTATATAACTACTATAATACTGCCCCCTATGTACAAGTATATAACTACTATAATACTGCCCCCTATGTACAGGAATATAACTACTATAATACTGCCCTCTATGTACAGGAATATAACTACTATAATACTACCTCCTATGTACAGGAATATAACTACTATAATACTGCCTCCTATGTACAGGAATATAACTACTATAATACTGCCCCCTATGTACAAGAATATAACTACTATAATACTACCCCCTATGTACAGGAATATAACTACTATAATACTGCCCCCTATGTACAGGAATATTACTATAATACTACCCCCTATGTACAAGAATATAACTACTATAATACTGCCCCCAATGTACAGGAATATAACTACTATAATACTGCCCCTATGTACAAGAATATAACTACTATAATACTGCCCCCTATGTACAAGAATATAACTACTATAATACTGCCCCTATGTACAAGAATATAACTACTATAATACTGCCCCTATGTACAAGTATATAACTACTATAATACTGCCCCCTATGTACAAGTATATAACTACTATAATACTGCCCCCTATGTACAGGAATATAACTACTATAATACTGCCCCCTATGTACAAGAATATAACTACTATAATACTGCCCTCTATGTACAGGAATATAACTACTATAATACTGCCCCCTATGTACAAGAATATAACTACTATAATACTGCCCTCTATGTACAGGAATATAACTACTATAATACTGCCCCCTATGTACAAGAATATAACTACTATAATACTGCCCTCTATGTACAGGAATATAACTACTATAATACTGCCCCCTATGTACAAGAATATAACTACTATAATACTGCCCTCTATGTACAGGAATATAACTACTATAATACTGCCCCCTATGTACAAGAATATAACTACTATAATACTGCCCCCTATGTACAAGAATATAACTACTATAATACTGCCCCCTATGTACAGGAATATAACTACTATAATACTGCCCCCTATGTACAAGAATATAACTACTATAATACTGCCCCCTATGTACAAGAATATAACTTTTATAATACTGCCCCCTATGTACAAGAATATAACTACTATAATACTGCCCCCTATGTACAAGAATATAACTACTATAATACTGCCCCCTATGTACAAGAATATAACTACTATAATACTGCCCCCTATGTACAAGAATATAACTACTATAATACTGCCCCCTATGTACAAGAATATAACTACTATAATACTGCCCCCTATGTACAAGAATATAACTACTATAATACTGCCTCCTATGTACAGGAATATAACTACTATAATACTGCCCCCTATGTACAGGAATATAACTACTATAATACTGCCCCCTATGTACAGGAATATAACTACTATAATACTGCCCCCTATGTACAAGAATATAACTACTATAATACTGCCCCCTATGTACAGGAATATAACTACTATAATACTGCCCCCTATGTACAGGAATATAACTACTATAATACTGCCCCCTATGTACAAGACTATAACTACTATAATACTGCCCCCTATGTACAAGAATATAACTACTATAATACTGCCTCCTATGTACAAGAATATAACTACTATAATACTGCCCCCTATGTACAGGAATATAACTACTATAATACTGCCCCTATGTACAGGAATATAACTACTATAATACTGCCCCCTATGTACAGGAATATAACTCCTATAACACTGCCCTCTATGTACAGGAATATAACTACTATAATACTGCCCCCTATGTACAGGAATATAACTCCTATAATACTGCCCTCTATGTACAGGAATATATCTACTATAATACTGCCCCCTATGTACAAGAATATAACTACTATAATACTGCCCCCTATGTACAAGAATATAACTACTATAATACTGCCCCCTATGTACAGGAATATAACTACTATAATACTGCCCCCTATGTACAAGAATATAACTACTATAATACTGCCCCCTATGTACAGGAATATAACTCCTATAATACTGCCCCTCTATTTACAGGAATATAACTACTATAATACTGCCCCCTATGTACAGGAATATAACTACTATAATACTGCCCCCTATGTACAGGAATATAACTACTATAATACTGCCCCCTATGTACAGGAATATAACTACTATAATACTGCCCCTATGTACAGGAATATAACTACTATAATACTGCCCTCTATGTACAGGAATATATCTACTATAATACTGCCCCCTATGTACAAGAATATAACTACTATAATACTGCCCCCTATGTACAAGAATATAACTACTATAATACTGCCCCCTATGTACAGGAATATAACTACTATAATACTGCCCCCTATGTACAAGAATATAACTACTATAATACTGCCCCCTATGTACAGGAATATAACTCCTATAATACTGCCCTCTATGTACAGGAATATAACTACTATAATACTGCCCTCTATGTACAGGAATATATCTACTATAATACTGCCCCCTATGTACAAGAATATAACTACTATAATACTGCCCCCTATGTACAAGAATATAACTACTATAATACTGCCCCCTATGTACAGGAATATAACTACTATTATACTGCCCCCTATGTACAAGAATATAACTACTATAATACTGCCCCCTATGTACAGGAATATAACTACTATAATACTGCCCCCTATGTACAGGAATATAACTACTATAATACTGCCCCCTATGTACAGGAATATAACTACTATCATACTGTCCCCTATGTACAGGAATATAACTACTATAATACTGCCCCCTATGTACAGGAATATAACTACTATAATACTGCCCCTATGTACAGGAATATAACTACTATAATACTTCTAATCTTTTCAGGATCACATTTCTACAGTGTTTCCGGCAGTAAAAAAAAAATGGACAAAACCAGATCTTGTCCAATCAAAATAATGGCGCTATAAGTCTCCGTTACAATGTTTCGCTGTAATGAAGTATAATTGGATAAAATTCATTAATTGTAATTACAAGGGAAAAATTAACAAGCTCTCATCAGCTCCAGGAGGATGTGCGTTTTCTCACTGAGCCGAACATCGCAAATGAGCAGCCTGGGATGACACAGCTCTGGGCCGGTGGCGGGTGCACACTATGGCGGTTACTTTATAGCAGAATCATTAACGCTATGGCGGTGATTTATCAGACAGATTCTCTCCAAAATGTTTCAATCTGGCGACGCCGGGCGATTACTCATTGTTCTCGTTCTGCCGCTGATGTATAAATTCCTTCGGAGGTGGCGGCGAGTGCGGCCGGTGACAGGGAAGACGTTACGTGGAGGATTGCAGATGGTGAGAGTTTGGTGCCAAAATCCAGATAAATGTCAGCACAAAAATATCCATTGCTCATTACGTCTCCTGTGTCACAGTATAACATTATAGAGGCCAAAAGCTGGTACAGAGCACCAAATCCTCTGCACTGATATAGTCATCTGGAAAAGCTCTGCCTCCAGTCACCACTAGGGGGAGATGGCTGCAGAATGTGTATACACCAGATAGACTGAGCTCTGGATAGACTGGTTTATAGGCTATACCACTGAGCCCAGTACAAGAAGAGTCAGGAGGATTACCCACTGAGCCCAGTACAAAAAGAGTCAGGGAGATTACCCACTGAGCCCAGTACAAAAAGAGTCAGGAAGATTACCCACTGAGCCCAGTACAAAAAGAGTCAGGAAGATTACCCACTGAGCCCAGTACAAAAAGAGTCAGGAAGATTACCCACTGAGACCAGTACAAAGAGAATCAGAGAGATTACCCACTAACCCAGGACAGGAAGAGTCATAGAGATTACCCACTGAGCCCAGTACAATACGAATCAGGGAGAAAACCCACTGAGCCCAGTACAAAGAGAATCAGAGAGATTACCCACTAACCCAGGACAGGAAGAGTCATAGAGATTACCCACTGGGCCCAGTACTAGAAGAATCAGAGAGATTACCCACCGAGCTCAGTACAAGATGAATTAGAAAGAATCTCCACTGAGCCTAGTACAAGAAAAATCAGAGAATACCCACTGAGCCTAGTACAAGAAGAATCAGAGAATACCCACTGAGCCCAATACAAGGAGAATTAGAGAGAATACCCACTGAACCCAGTACAAGGAGAATCAGAGAATATATGATGTTCATGGAAAGATATGAAGCTGATAGAAAATACCCACGGAGCCCAGTATAAGAAGAATCAGAGAATACCCACTGAGCCCAATACAAGGAGAATCAGAGAATACCCACTGAGCCCAATACAAGGAGAATCAGAGAATACCCACTGAGCCCAATACAAGGAGAATCAGAGAATACCCACTGAGCCCAATACAAGGAGAATCAGAGAATACCCACTGAGCCCAATACAAGGAGAATCAGAGAATACCCACTGAGCCCAATACAAGGAGAATCAGAGAATACCCACTGAGCCCAATACAAGGAGAATCAGAGAATACCCACTGAGCCCAATACAAGGAGAATCAGAGAATATCCACTGAGCCCAGTACAAGAAGAATCATAGAAAATATATGAAGTTCATACAGGGGTATGAAGTTAATAGAGAATACCCACTTTCAAAGTTTCAAAGAGAATACCTACTAATACTGGGATATGAAGCTTCATTGGAATAACCACTGAGCCCATTACATGCAGAAAACCCACTGAGCCCGGGATATGCAGTTCATAGAGAATATCCACTGAGCCGGGGATATGCAGTTCATAGAGAATATCCACTGAGCCGGGGATATGCAGTTCATAGAGAATATCCACTGAGCCGGGGATATGCAGTTCATAGAGAATACCCACTGAGCCGGGGATATGCAATTCATAGAGAATACCCACTGAGCCGGGGATATGCAGTTCATAGAGAATACCCACTGATCCCGGGATATGCAGTTCATAGAGAATATCCACTGAGCCGGGGATATGCAGTTCATAGAGAATATCCACTGAGCCGGGGATATGCAGTTCATAGAGAGTACCCACTGAGCCAGGGATATGAATCTTCACAGACAATACACTTTGAGTCTGGGATATGAAGCTTCAAAGGGAATGGGGCACATTTATTTCAGCCCCTGCGCCAGTTTTCTGTTGGATTTTGCACATTTTTTTAAGTGCAAACTGCTTGCACCAGTATATAAGAAGTATCCGATACCCGACGCCACACTAATTTCTGCACTGAAGGGGGCGTCCAGTGCTCACTCGGACCGTGCCCCACATTCATCATGCAAAGTCCTACAGAAGTGCGTCGCTCGCCCCATGTTAAAGGTGCACAAAAAAACGTTGGTGCCGTCTGCCGGGGCAGTGCAGGGGGCGCCAGATTCATGAAAAACAAGTGATACAAATCCTGAATCTGGCGCCCCCTGCACACTACACAGGACACTGCACCTAGTACACACTGCGCTGTGGTTAGTAAATGTGCCCCATTATCCACTGAGTCAACGGCATGAAGCTTTACAGAGAATACCCACTGAGCCCAGGATATGAAGCTTTACAGGGAATGCTCACTGATCCAGCGATCTGCAGCTAAATGGAGAATATCCAGTGAGCCCAAGACATGCAGATTTACAGAAAACACCAACTAAATTATGTTACATAGAGAATACCCACTGAGCCTGGGATATGAAGCTTCATTAAGTATACTCACTGACCTGAAGACATGAAGATGCATAGAGAATACCCACTGAGCCCAGAATATAAAGCTTCATCAAGCACACCAACTGACCTGAGGACATGAAGGAGAATACCCACTGAGCCCAGGATATGAAGCTTTACAGGGAATGCCCACTGATCCAGCGATCTGCAGCTAAACGGAGAACATCCAGTGAGCCCAGGACATGCAGATTTACAGAAAACACCAACTAAATTATGTTACATAGAGAATACCCACTGAGCCTGGGATATGAAGCTTCATTAAGTATACTCACTGACTTGTGGACATGAAGCTTTACAGAGAACACCCACTGAGCCCAGGATATGAAGCTTTACAGGGAATGCTCACTGATCCAGCGATCTGCAGCTAAATGGAGAATACCCAGTGAGCCCAGGACATGCAGATTTACAGAAAACACCAACTAAATTATGTTACATAGAGAATACCCACTGAGCCCAGGATATGAAGCTTCATTAAGTATACTCACTGACCTGAAGACATGAAGATGCATAGAGAATACCCACTGAGCCCAGAATATAAAGCTTCATCAAGCACACCAATTGACCTGAGGACATGAAGGAGAATACCCACTGAGCCCAGGATATGAAGCTTCATTAAGCATACCCACTGACCTGAGGATCTGAAGGAGAATACCCACTGAGCCTGGGATATGAAGCTCACTGACCTAAGCACATGAAGATGCACAGAGAATACCCACTGAGCCTGGGATATGAAGCTCACTGACCTGAGGACATGAAGATGCACAGAGAATACCCACAGAGCCTGGGATATGAAGATTCATTAAGTATACCTACTGATGGAGGACATGAAGATGCATAAAGAATACCCACTGAGCCTGGGACATGAAAGTCATTGACCTGAGGACATGAAGATGCACAGAGAATACCCACTGAGCCCAGGATATGAAGCTTCATCAAGCATACCCACTGACTCGGAGGACATGAAGGAGAATACCCACTGAGCCCAGAATATAAAGCTTCATTAAGCATACCCACTGACCCGAGGACATGAAGGAGAATACCCACTGAGCCCAGGATATGAAGCTTCATTAAGCATACCCACTGACCCGAGGACATGAAGAATACCCACTGAGCCCAGAATATAAAGCTTCATCAAGCATACCCACTGACCCGAGGACATGAAGGAGAATACCCACTGAGCCCAGGATATGAAGCTTCATTAAGCATACCCACTGACCTGAGGACATGAAGATATACAGAGAATACCCACTGAGCCCAGGATATGAAGCTTCATTAAGCATACCCACTGACCTGAGGACATGAAGATACACAGAGAATACCCACTGAGCCCTTGATATGAAGATGCACAGAGGATCTCTGGACATGAAGCAGAGTTCTTGGTGAATATGGTCCAGACAAAAAGTATTTAAAGGGATTTTCATTTTGATATGTATTGACGACTTGTCCTCAGATCTTTTAGGTCCCCAAAGATTTACTTATTCTTGCACTAGAAGCAACACAAAATCCAGAACCAGAAGAACAGCTCCAGCTCTACCTCGTGGCCAAACCATGTAACTACAACACAGCTCCCATTCACTTGAACAGGAGCTGAGCTGCAGTAACCGGATTCAGCCACCACATCACGAATGGCGCTGTTCTCACTAATCCTTTTTTTTGTGTGCATGTTACACAATCAATGTATAAGATATATAACCCCCTTAGGACCCCGGGTTTCCCCCGCTCCCCGCCATTTCTCGCTGATTCCGTACCCTCTATACTGATGCTAATGACCGCGTGGCGGCACTTCTCGGCAGTATCGTGCGGTAGATTTCTCTTCCTGCCTTTAAAATCTTCAGTTTTGACTTAAAGTAAATTCTCCAGAGTTTCGGGATCCTGCTGCCTCAGCGATCTGCCCCCAGATATCTCGTAATGTTGTTTACACGCGGGCGTTCACACTGCGAGATCAGAATGAATAATGCACTCGCTCCGGTAGCCCCTTCTCTCTAGGGTGGAGCAAGGGATTATGGGTAAGTGCATAATAAGTAGGAGCAGGTAGCGCGGCTGGGATCCACCTGCTGGGATATTCTACATTATTTATTATATAAATGTATCCAGAATTCTGCACCGATTGATCTCCTGTATCTGTACAGCGGCCCGAGCGCCATTGTACTGACATAAAGGTCCAAATCCACCGCTACGACACAGACTTACTATAAAACCGTGATATTCTGGTGCCTGCAGCAACCACCAGAGGGAGCTCAGGAGCTGAAGGAATACAATGATATTTACATATGCAGAAAAGAGAGAGAGAGAGAATGCCAGTAGAAATACAATGTATCTTCACCGGGAAAGGTTATTGTACTCTAACCCTTCAGTGTTAAAGGGAATGTCCACTGTACTCTATGCAGGAAACATTAAAGGGATGGCCTGATGTACACTAACCCTGCAAAACAGAATGTCCACTTTACTCTGTGATATAATCTCCAGCATTAAAGGGATTGCCCACTGTACTCTAATCCTCCAGGAATAAAGGGATTGCCCACTGTACTCTAATCCTCCAGGAATAAAGGGATTGCCCACTGTACTCTAAACCTCCAGTATTAAAGGGATTGCCCACTGTACTCTAAACCTCCAGGATTAAAGGGATTGCCCACTGTACTCTAAACCTCCAGGATTAAAGGGATTGCCCACTGTACTCTAATCCTCCAGGAATAAAGGGATTGCCCACTGTACTCTAGTCCTCCAGGAATAAAGGGATTGCCCACTGTACTCTAATCCTCCAGGAATAAAGGGATTGCCCACTGTACTCTAAACCTCCAGTATTAAAGGGATTGCCCACTGTACTCTAATCCTCCAGGAATAAAGGGATTGCCCACTGTACTCTAAACCTCCAGTATTAAAGGGATTGCCCACTGTACTCTAAACCTCCAGTATTAAAGGGATTGCCCACTGTACTCTAAACCTCCAGGATTAAAGGGATTGCCCACTGTACTCTAAACCTCCAGGATTAAAGGGATTGCCCACTGTACTCTAAACCTCCAGGATTAAAGGGATTGCCCACTGTACTCTAAACCTCCAGGATTAAAGGGATTGCCCACTGTACTCTAAACCTCCAGGATTAAAGGGATTGCCCACTGTACTCTAATTCTCCAGGATTAAAGGGAATGTCCACTGTACTCTAAACATCCAGGAGTAAAAGGGATTGCCCACTGTACTCTAATCCTCCAGGATTAAAGGGGATGCCCACTGTACTCTAAACCTCCAGTATTAAAGGGATTGCCCACTGCACTTTAATCCTCCAGGAATAATGGTATTGCCAACTGTACTCTAAATCTCCAGGATTAAAGGGATTGCCCACTGTACTCTAAACCTCCAGGATTAAAGGGGATGTCCACTATAGTCTAATTCTCCAGGATTAAAAGGGATTGCCCACTGTACTCTAATCCTCCAGGATTAAAGGGATTGCCTAATCTACCCTAACCTTCAGGATTAAAGGGGAAGTCCACTGTACTCTATAGAAAAGTTCTTTCATTTACAGGGGGTCCCTGATGCTGCTTCTTCCCTGCCGAAAAGAATCCAAGTTACATGTTACAAATAGAGGTTTTTGTTAATTTTTGAAATAAAGACACAATAAAACTCTCAGGACGAGGAGGTAATTAAGACTTTAAGAAACCGCCCCGGACCCTGGCAGCCGCCGCTGTGCCGCCGCAGCGCTAAAGAGATGGAGCAATAGATCTGTCCCCGTCATCCGTGCCGGAGGGATTATCGTTACGAGGATGAACGTCTCCGGCTGTCAGGGACATTTGGCCGCCATTAATTACCAGTAATAAACACAGCTGTCTAATAAAGCGGCGGCCATGCTCACCTGGCGCTCTCATCACGGGGGCTGACGCTCGCTGGTGTCATCGTAGTTTTATGTCATTATTCCAGCTCCAAATTACAGAAACTTCCCCTTTAAAATAACCCGAACCCCAGAAATTTCAATCAGCTTTATAGTAGGGAAAAGCTGGGTGAGGGTGAATATGGCTGCAAGTGAGACCTTACCTTAGTCACCCAACTTTCCCATGCGCCTGAAAGATTGTCTAGTTACGCAGTGCATGGTTGGCCATATACTTTATAAACAGTGTCCTTATTAAAGGGAATTTGCCATCAAAATGCATTGTGATAAACGAGGGACTACATTGTGGTTGAAGGATCTGACTACTTTGAGTTGGTAGTCTGTTACTATGGAGACACATACATGTGCATAGAAAAAGAAAAGGCAAAATAGCACAAGGTCTTTAATAAAATCGATTTATAGATCCAGGCACCGGGACTGTGGGAATCTCCTTACATTTGTCATCCATGATCTCCTGTCTTCTAAAATCTGCCTTTAAAATAATGCTAATGAGCCGAAAGTGCTCCTAGGGGTGATACCAGAGCCTCTCTGTGTTGTAGATTCAGGGGCTGTTACACTGCACAGAGCATTTCCCCCTCCTACTGTGTGAGATTACATCAGGCAGAGGGAGGGGGAAGTGCTGAGGGAGCAGGAGGGTGGTGAGACAGTATAACAGCCTATGAAGCTAAAGTCCCCTCCAGAACCCTTCTGGCTCAT
This sequence comes from Engystomops pustulosus, assembly GCF_040894005.1. Taxonomy (NCBI): domain Eukaryota; kingdom Metazoa; phylum Chordata; class Amphibia; order Anura; family Leptodactylidae; genus Engystomops; species Engystomops pustulosus. The sequence continues at coordinate 9,940,462 of NC_092413.1, forward strand.
TAGCATAGTTATAAAAGTTGATTTTAGAAGGCAGGAGGCCATGGGTAACAAACATTGGAAAATTACCACAGTCACGGTGCCTGGAACTATGAATTGCTTTTTATTAAAAACCTTGTGTTATTTTGTGTTTTTTTTCTATGCACATGCATGTGTCTCCATGGTAACAGACTACCACCTCAAAGTAGTCAGATCCTTCAGCCACACTGTTCCAAACCTTTTTCGGAATCACATTTGTTACGTCATCAAAAAGTAAGTCGACTGATCAGCAAGGTGTTAGATTCTGGATCTGACTGCAAAGGATTTGCTTGTAGTCTGTTACCGTGGAGACACATCAGCTTGTCGAGGAGCTGTATACACGAAACTAAAAGCAGATTTTATTTCCTGGCACAATAGTTTTGAGTCTTAGTTAGAGGCAGAGTAAATAGATAGAAATGTTCCAGACATCAACAATTGACTCTGCAGACATCATCACAACAAGAACAAAAACACGGCCCTCCCCCAGGCGCGACCCTCTGCAGAAGCTCCGATCCGCCAGCGCTGGATATTGTACTCGTCTACTCCGGGAGTCCATTCTCTCCGTCCTCGGCCAGCGCTCAGCTAGAGAGTCATTACTTAGCGATTTTCACAAAACATAAATTGGAACTGACTTTTTTTTTGTTCTGTCGCTCTATTTACAGAGAAAACAAGAAAATGGCGACAAAAACCTTTTACTCCGGACCCGTCATTTACTGGAAGAAAAGGGAAAACAGGAAAATCGCAAAACATGAAAAGAATCATTTTGCAACAAAGACGAAATTGCAGAACGGCTCGAAACGGAGGGGGCAAAACATCGCCAATAATAAATGTTCCATTTTACTGCAAAAACCCAACATAAAAGAATAGAAAGAGTCAGCAACAGAGAGGAGGAATTAAAATGTTGGCATTTACAGATCTAAAAAAAAAAAAGAGACGGATCAGCGATGAGAATGTGCAAAATAATGGAAATTTCACTGAAGGTTCTAGGTTTATGTTAATATAAAGAAAATGTAAAAATTTTAAATAAAACTACCACTAAATCCCTGCTTACTGTATAAGATATAACTACTATAATACTGCCCCCTATGTACAGGAATATAACTACTATAATACTGCCCCCTATGTACAAGAATATAACTACTATAATACTGCCCCCTATGTACAGGAATATAACTACTATAATACTGCCCCCTATGTACAGGAATATAACTACTATAATACTGCCCCCTATGTACAAGAATATATCTACTATAATACTGCCCCCTATGTACAAGAATATAACTAATATAATACTGCCCCCTATGTACAGGGATATAACTACTATAATACTGCCCCCTATGTACAGTGATATAACTACTATAATACTGCCCCCTATGTACAAGAATATAACTACTATAATACTGCCCCCTATGTACAGGAATATAACTACTATAATACTGCCCCTATGTACAAGAATATAACTACTATAATACTGTCCCCTATGTACAGGAATATAACTACTATAATACTGCCCCCTATGTACAGGGATATAACTACTATAATACTGCCCCCTATGTACAGGAATATAACTACTATAATACTGAACCCTATGTACAGGAATATAACTACTCGTTACCCTGCAGGTCTAAATTTTAAAAGTGACTTACTGTATATTTATTAGCGTTATGCTGTTATTTACATTTATTGTCCTAGATCTGTCTAATATTTTTGATACTTTGTACTTTCCCATTTGATTTTGTTGTTCACTTGTTTAAACCTTTCCGCTCCTATGCCACAGGTGTGTTTAATTGGGTTTCTCTCCGTGTGAGCTGCTCTAGAGGGAGGTTCCGTTACGGTGACGTGTTTCCTCCTCTCCATAAAGCCAGCTCACACTACACGAAATATAGGTATGAATAAGGACCTCTATTTGTTGGTCCGAAACGCGTAACCTTTTTCTCTCCCCAGTGATCACTTTTTAACCACCATGTATTGAAAATAAAGATGAATTTTTTTACATCACCTGCCTGTTGCCGATGACATCACTTTTTCCTTTTTCTCATAACTACTATAATACTGCTCCCTATGTACAGGAATATAACTACTATAATACTGCCCCCTATGTACAAGAATATAACTACTATAATACTGCCTCCTATGTACAGGAATATAACTACTATAATACTGCCCCCTATGTACAAGAATATAATTACTATAATACTGCCCCCTATGTACAGGAATATAACTACTATAATACTGCCCCCTATATACAAGAATATAACTACTATAATACTGCCCCCTATGTACAGGAATATAACTACTATAATACTGCCCCCTATGTACAAGAATATAACTACTATAATACTGCCCCCTATGTACAGGAATATAACTACTATAATACTGCCCCCTATGTACAGGAATATAACTACTATAATACTGCCCCCTATGTACAGGAATATAACTACTATAATACTACCCCTATGTACAAGAATATAACTACTATAATACTACCCCTATGTAAAGGAATATAACTACTATAATACTGCCCCCTATGTACAAGAATATAACTACTATAATACTGCCCCCTATGTACAGGAATATAACTACTATAATACTGCCCCCTATGTACAAGAATATAACTACTATAATACTGCCCCCTATGTACAGGAATATAACTACTATAATACTGCCCCCTATGTACAGGAATATAACTACTATAATACTGCCCCAATGTACAAGAATATAACTACTATAATACTGCCCCCTATGTACAAGAATATAACTAGTATAATACTGCCCCCTGTGTACAAGACTATAACTACTATAATACTGCCCTCTATGTACAAGAATATAACTACTATAATACTGCCCCCTATGTACAGGAATATAACTACTATAATACTGCCCCCTATGTACAGGAATATAACTACTATAATACTGCTCCCTATGTACAGGGATATAACTACTATAATACTGCCCCCTGTGTACAGGAATATAACTACTATAATACTGCCTCCTATGTACAAGAATATAACTACTATAATACTACCCCCTATGTACAGGAATATAACTACTATAATACTACCCCCTATGTACAGGAATATAACTACTATAATACTACCCCCTATGTACAGGAATATAACTACTATAATACTGCCCCCTATGTACAGGAATATAACTACTATAATACTGCCCCCTATGTACAGGAATATAACTACTATAATACTGCCCCCTATGTACAGGAATATAACTACTATAATACTGCCCCCTATGTACAGGAATATAACTACTATAACACTGCCCCCTGTGTACAGGAATATAACTACTATAATACTGCTCCCTATGTACAAGAATATAACTACTATAATACTGCCCCCTATGTACAGGAATATAACTACTATAATACTGCCCCCTATGTACAGGGATATAACTACTATAATACTGCCCCCTATGTACAAGAATATAACTACTATAATACTGCCCCCTATGTACAGGAATATAACTACTATAATACTGCCCCCTATGTACAAGAATATAACTACTATAATACTGCCCCCTATGTACAGGAATATAACTACTATAATACTGCCCCCTATGTACAAGAATATAACTACTATAATACTGCCCCCTATGTACAGGAATATAACTACTATAATACTGCCCCCTATGTACAGGAATATAACTACTATAATACTGCCCCCTATGTACAAGAATATAACTACTATAATACTGCCCCCTATGTACAGGAATATAACTACTATAATACTGCCCCCTATGTACAAGAATATAACTACTATAATACTACCCCCTATGTACAGGAATATAACTACTATAATACTGCCCCCTATGTACAGGAATATAACTACTATAATACTGCCCCCTATGTACAGGAATATAACTACTATAATACTGCCCCCTATGTACAGGAATATAACTACTATAATACTGCCCCCTATGTACAGGAATATAACTACTATAACACTGCCCCCTGTGTACAGGAATATAACTACTATAATACTGCTCCCTATGTACAAGAATATAACTACTATAATACTGCCCCCTATGTACAGGAATATAACTACTATAATACTGCCCCCTATGTACAGGGATATAACTACTATAATGCTGCCCCCTATGTACAAGAATATAACTACTATAATGCTGCCCCCTATGTACAGGAATATAACTACTATAATACTGCCCCCTATGTACAAGAATATAACTACTATAATACTGCCCCCTATGTACAGGGATATAACTACTATAATACTGCCCCCTATGTACAAGAATATAACTACTATAATACTGCCCCCTATGTACAGGAATATAACTACTATAATACTGCCCCCTATGTACAGGAATATAACTACTATAATACTGCCCCCTATGTACAGGAATATAACTACTATAATACTGCTCCCTATGTACAAGAATATAACTACTATAATACTGCCCCTATGTACAGGAATATAACTACTATAATACTGCCCCCTATGTACAAGAATATAACTACTATAATACTGCCCCCTATGTACAAGAATATAACTACTATAATACTGCCTCCTATGTACAAGAATATAACTACTATAATACTGCCCCCTATGTACAAGAATATAACTACTATAATACTGCCCCCTATGTACAAGAATATAACTACTATAATACTGCCCCCTATGTACAAGAATATAACTACTATAATACTGCCCCCCTATGTACAAGAATATAACTACTATAATACTGCCTCCTATGTACAAGAATATAACTACTATAATACTGTCCCATATGTACAGGAATATAACTACTATAATACTGCCCACTATGTACAAGAATATAACTACTATAATACTGCCCCCTATGTGCAAGAATATAACTACTATAATACTGCTCCCTATGTACAAGAATATAACTACTATAATACTGCCCCCTATGTACAAGAATATAACTACTATAATACTGCCCCCCTATGTACAAGAATATAACTACTATAATACTGTCCCTATGTACAGGAATATAACTACTATAATACTGCCCCCTATGTACAAGAATATAACTACTATAATACTGCCCCCTTTGTACAAGAATATAACTACTATAATGCTGCTCCCTATGTACAAGAATATAACTACTATAATGCTGCCCCCTATGTACAGGAATATAACTACTATAATACTGCCCCCTATGTACAGGGATATAACTACTATAATACTGCCCCCTATGTACAGGGATATAACTACTATAATACTGCCCCCTATGCACAGGAATATAACTACTATAATACTGCCCCCTATGTACAGGAATATAACTACTATAATACTGCCCCCTATGTACAGGAATATAACTACTATAATACTGCTCCCTATGTACAAGAATATAACTACTATAATACTGCCCCTATGTACAGGAATATAACTACTATAATACTGCCCCCTATGTACAAGAATATAACTACTATAATACTGCCCCCTATGTACAAGAATATAACTACTATAATACTGCCCCTATGTACAGGAATATAACTACTATAATACTGCCCCCTATGTACAGGAATATAACTACTATAATACTGCCCCCTATGTACAAGAATATAACTACTATAATACTGCCTCCTATGTACAAGAATATAACTACTATAATACTGCCCCTATGTACAAGAATATAACTACTATAATACTGCCCCCTATGTACAAAAATATAACTACTATAATACTGCCCCCTATGTACAAGAATATAACTACTATAATACTGCCCCCTATGTACAGGAATATAACTACTATAATACTGCCCCCTATGTACAAGAATATAATTACTATAATACTGCCCCTATGTACAAGAATATAACTACTATAATACTGCCCCTATGTACAAGAATATAACTACTATAATACTGCCCCCTATGTACAGGAATATAACTACTATAATACTGCCCCCTATGTACAAGAATATAACTACTATAATACTGCCCCCTATGTACAGGAATATAACTACTATAATACTGCCCCCTATGTACAGGAATATAACTACTATAATACTCCCCCTATGTACAGGAATATAACTACTATAATACTGCCCCCTATGTACAGGAATATAACTACTATAATACTGCCCTCTATGTACAGGAATATAACTACTATAATACTGCCCCCTATGTACAAGAATATAACTACTATAATACTGCCCCCTATGTACAAGAATATAACTACTATAATACTGCCTCCTATGTACAAGAATATAACTACTATAATACTGCCCCTATGTACAAGAATATAACTACTATAATACTGCCCCCTATGTACAAAAATATAACTACTATAATACTGCCCCCTATGTACAAGAATATAACTACTATAATACTGCCCCCTATGTACAGGAATATAACTACTATAATACTGCCCCCTATGTACAAGAATATAATTACTATAATACTGCCCCTATGTACAAGAATATAACTACTATAATACTGCCCCTATGTACAAGAATATAACTACTATAATACTGCCCCCTATGTACAGGAATATAACTACTATAATACTGCCCCCTATGTACAAGAATATAACTACTATAATACTGCCCCCTATGTACAGGAATATAACTACTATAATACTGCCCCCTATGTACAAGAATATAACTGCTATAATACTGCCCTCTATGTACAAGAATATAACTACTATAATACTGCCCCCTATGTACAGGAATATAACTACTATAATACTACCCCTATGTACAGGAATATAACTACTGTAATACTGCCCCTATGTACAGGAATATAACTACTATAATACTACCCCTATGTACAGGAATATAACTACTGTAATACTGCCCCTATGTACAGGAATATAACTACTATAATACTGCCCCCTATATACAAGAATATAACTACTCTAATACTGCCTCCTATGTACAAGAATATAACTACTATAATACTGCCCCCTATGTACAAGAATATAACTACTATAATACTGCCCCCTATGTACAAGAATATAACTACTATAATACTGCCCCCTATGTACAAGAATATAACTACTATAATACTGCCCCCTATGTACAAGAATATAACTACTATAATACTGTCCCCTATGTACAGGAATATAACTACTATAATACTGCCCTCTATGTATAAGAATATAACTACTATAATACTGCCCCCTATGTACAAGAATATAACTACTATAATACTGCCCCCTATGTACAAGAATATAACTACTATAATACTGCCCCCTATGTACAAGAATATAACTACTATAATACTGCCCCCTATGTACAAGAATATAACTACTATAATACTGTCCCCTATGTACAGGAATATAACTACTATAATACTGCCCTCTATGTATAAGAATATAACTACTATAATACTGCCCCCAATGTACAGGAATATAACCACTATAATACTGCTCATGGACATAGACCTGTAGTGTCTCCCCCTGTAGGTGATTATATGATATAACAGCGTCTCCCGGTGGCGGTGTGCTGGGAGTCCCGCGCTGGGCTGAGCATTATACGGTGTTTAGCACCTCACACACTGGAGAGCACTTCTTCCACAATGGCCGCTTTCTCCCTGTGAATGGTGCGCAGTGAAGGATCGGCGTTCAGCATGTACTTGATCTGGCGCTCGACACTTGTGAATGGCTCCTTAATAATAAAGGTGTCGAGATAAGAGACGTCTTTGGCGTCTAATGATTTCTGCCATCATCTTCGCAGACGCATTCACGGAGACATTAAAGCTTCTCCCGGCTTAAGAAAATATCATCTATTCTGTATAAAAGTCCCTCCGGGAGGAGATGGTCGGAGCCTTCAAAGAACATTTCCTTCAAGGATCAAAAAAATTCATCCTACAAATTACTTTCGGAGACGTCGGAATTGGGAGAATTATTCAAGATTCTATTCAGTCGTTTTTTGGGTTATAGTCATTTTATGGAAAAGCAAAGTCACATCCAATATGGCCGCCGCTATGGGCCTCCACGGGTAGTCACCCAGGTATTTTTTTTTAAAGTTTTTTAATTTCTAGTTTTAAGTTTTAGTTCCAAGTTATTAAAGTTTTAAAATCTCATCTAATCTAAAACATATTACATCACGGACCTGACTGTATAGGATCACAGGCCACATCATGAGGGGAGCCCTCCCACAATCCTCGGGGCTCTCCGAATACGGGTTCTGTATCTCAGCCATTCTAGAACATGCTCATAGGAGCACAGAGGAGGAGGAGGGGAGGCTCTGGACAGGTTTATTCTCGGATACAGGAAGCAGCCACTGGAAACTTTTAATGAGGAGACGGACTCTCACTATTCATATTCCAGTCAATTCCAAAAATACGTGTTACCATGGAAAAAACGGAAAAAAAAAAATCCCTTGACCCGAGGCTTCTACATTGTTAAATTAAATTCCGTAGACTTGGTATTTTGACTTGTACTGTACGGCTTCGGTGACTTTGCCGCCACCAACTGGAGCAGTTTGGTTTGTCCACCCAAAAACTTAGGAAAACCTAAAAGGAAAATCATTTGGGTCGGGGCGTTCCTGGATGGATATCCCAAGGGGGGGTTGGCCAAAACAAAATTTGGTTACTATTAAGATGATGGTCATTTCGGTGCAGCTTATGGTTCATTGGAGAACATTGGTTTCCAGGGGTGGTCCTACAGTTGAGAACCAAATTACTAATTCATGCACCACCATGTCTCGCGACCCACCACTAGGGAAGAGGGGCATGCTGAAGTTTGGGTTCGGTCATACTGAAACCAAACGCTCAACCCCACCAGTAAGACCTAGGTGGCACTGTTCAAGGTTGTTACCCCTTAACCACACGCAATCCCATTATCCCGAGGATTATCGCTCCCCGATGATGTTATGATCCTTGGAAAAATGGCCAAGACTAATCGTGGGAGATACCGATTGGGTGTGGGGATGCTGAACCCAACTCCTGGCTGAATTCTGGGTTCATCTTCAGGGATCTGAACCTGCAATGTGCGGCACAGATTAGAACACTGTGGTTCGGATCTGCTCATCACTACCCACCACCCTACAGTACTATGTCTCCTTGGTTTACCTCCCATATTTTGTGTCAATCTTATGAAACCAAAAACTAGAGAGTGTTCCCATGAGTTATCCATGAGCAAGAGTGTGAGGAGCACCTGGAGTATGAGGAGCACCTGGAGTATGAGGAGCACCCGGAGTATGAGGAGCACCCGGAGTATGAGGAGCACCTCAGCTTGGACCCGTGGTATGGGGCTCCTCTAGATTATGGATCACACCAAGTCTCCATCTTTATGGAGAGGTTATGACCCCATTGCCCTTAAGAACCTACAGGAGATTCCAAAAGAAGGAATAACATGGGAACATTTTGGAAACTGGTTAAAGAGAAGTTTTTGTTTTTTGCAGCTTGGCCGCTTCCTCATCATTAAATAACACGGATTGGTTAGTAATTAGGTACAATGGATCATCTACTAGAAGTTCCAAGTCCAGTTTGTAACAATGTCTCCAGGGACTGTGAGCGCTACAGGTAGCTGATACTTTGTTACCTTCTGTTAGGGGAGGGGGAATTCATGTTCTTCCCATATTTTATGAATATTGATGTATGAAAATATCCATCCGGATCCTGTTTACTCAGACCATTGCATATGTTATTAGTAGCAGCAGGACTGTGAAATAATGGTTAATAGTCCATGATTGCACTAACGGCAAGTCCACACTCTTCTGTGTTCGGTGTTCTCTGCAGCCAGTGTTATGTATTGTCCCTGGAGAGATGTGTAATCAGACCTCACACTGCTGTGCTCTGTGCTCTCTGCAGCCAGTGTTATGTATTGTCCCTGGAGAGATGTGTAATCAGACCTCACACTGCTGTGCTCTGTGCTCTCTGCAGTCAGTGTTATGTATTGTCCCTGGAGAGATGTGTAATCAGACCTCACACTGCTGTGCTTTGTGCTCTCTGCAGCCAGTGTTATGTATTGTCCCTGGAGAGATGTGTAATCAGACCTCACACTGCTGTGCTCTGTGCTCTCTGCAGCCAGTGTTATGTACTGTCCCTGGAGAGATGTGTAATCAGACCTCACACTGCTGTGCTCTGTGCTCTCTGCAGCCAGTGTTATGTACTGTCCCTGGAGAGATGTGTAATCAGACCTCACACTGCTGTGCTCTGTGCTTTCTGCAGCCAGTGTTATGTATTGTCCCTGGAGAGATGTGTAATCAGACCTCACACTGCTGTGCTCTGTGCTCTCTGCAGCCAGTGTTATGTATTGTCCTTAGAGAGATGTGTAATCAGACCTCACACTGCTGTGCTCTGTGCTCTCTGCAGCCAGTGTTAGGTCTTGTACCTGGAGAGATGTGTAATTAGACCTTACTGTATGTGGATAGGAACAGCAGGACTGTGATATATTGATTTACATATATATTTGGATATATGGATTTACATATTCCTGGATTGTAGCTTCTTCAAGTGTACTGGGGGTGTGTCCTCACACTGCTGTGTTCTGTGCTTACTGCAGCCGTTGTTATATATTGTCCCTGGAGATATGTGTAATAATTACTTTGCGTATGTAGTTAGTAATAGCAGCAGCAGGACTGTAATATATGGATTTATATTCCAGGATTGTACTGGGAGGAGTTGTCCTCACACTGCTGTGCTCTGTGCAGTCTGTGTTAGGCATAGTCCCAGGAGAGATGTGTAATCAGACCTTTGTGTATGTTATTAGTAGTAACAGGACTGTGAAATATGGATTTATATTTCATGGATTGTAGCTTCTTCAAATGCACTGGGAAAGGGGGGGGGGGGGTGTCCTAACACTGCTGTGCTTTGTGCTCTCTGCAGCCAGTGTTATGTATTGTCCCTGGAGAGATGTGTAATCAGCCCTCACACTGCTGTGCTCTGTGCTCTCTGCAGCCAGTGTTATGTACTGTCCCTGGAGAGATGTGTAATCAGCCCTCACACTGCTGTGCTCTGTGCTATCTGCAGCCAGTGTTATATAGTGTCCCTGGTGAGATGTGTAATCAGACCTCACACTGCTGTGCTCTGTGCTCTCTGCAGCCAGTGTTATGCATTGTCCCTGGAGAGATGTGTAATCAGACCTCACACTGCTGTGCGCTCTGCAGCCAGTGTTATGTATTGTCCCTGGAGAGCTGTGTAATCAGGCCTCACACTGCTGTGCTCTGTGCTCTCTGCAGCCAGTGTCATGTATTGTCCCTGGAGAGATGTGTAATCAGACCTCACACTGCTGTGCTCTGTGCTCTGTGCAGCCAGTGTTATGTATTGTCCCTGGAGAGATGTGTAATCAGACCTCACACTGCTGTGCTCTGTGCTCTCTGCAGCCAGTGTCATGTATTGTCCCTGGAGAGATGTGTAATCAGACCTCACACTGCTGTGCTCTGTGCTCTCTGCAGCCAGTGTTATGTATTGTCCCTGGAGAGATGTGTAATCAGACCTCACACTGCTGTGCTCTGTGCTCTCTGCAGCCAGTGTTATGTATTGTCCCTGGAGAGATGTGTAATCAGACCTCACACTGCTGTGCTCTGTGCTCTCTGCAGCCAGTGCTATGTATTGTCCCTGGAGAGATGTGTAATCAGACCTCACACTGCTGTGCTCTGTGCTCTCTGCAGCCAGTGTCATGTATTGTCCCTGGATATATGTGTAATCAGACCTCACACTGCTGTGCTCTGTGCTCTCTGCAGCCAGTGTTATGTATTGTCCCTGGAGAGATGTGTAATCAGACCTCACACTGCTGTGCTCTGTGCTCTCTGCAGCCAGTGTCATGTATTGTCCCTGGATATATGTGTAATCAGACCTTTGTGTCTGATGTTAGTAGCAGCAGCACTGTGATATATGGATTTCTTTCACAGGATTGTAGCTTCTACTAATGAACTGAGGTAGCGTCCTCACACTGCTGTGCTCTGTGCACTTTGCTTCTTCACAGCTCCACCACTCTGTTCCGAGTGACTTTTGATAACGGAGCATGATAGGGGTGGGGTTTATTTAAATCTGTCCATCCTCTTCATTCGGGAGGAGGAGCTTAAATGCCCCAATTTTGGGTACATACAGTTAGCCCCGCGCTCCATATTACTGGATCGCAGAACACGTTGTAATGTAAAGTAATATCCGTAACATTTCTCTATACGGCCGCGTTTTAATCTTCTAGATGCGATTTCTCCACTTCCCCGCGGCGCCCATAACACGGGAACAAATAAAAACCACTCGTTATTGTCGCTTTTTCCACAAAACAATCCGTTTTTTTTTTTTTCCGGGGGATAATATAAGACACGAGAAACACAGAAAATGACTTGTATAATAAATGTCAGATCCGCTCCGTAAAAACCACCTAACAAGAAAAAGAGAGAGGACAGGAAGCAAAACAAATAAAAGAAACTGCGTGAAGACTGCGGCGGCGCCATAAATCCAGGTATTATAATTACCGACCCATTGAGCGATGGGGGAGGGGGCGCAGCCACGCGTCTCGTGCAGTCAGGGAATGTTACACAGGTGTGAATGGAAGGAACCGGATTGTTAATTGGAGCGTTAATGCGACGTCGCCAGCGTCTGCTCGACGCTTATCCACATTGATAAACAAATTGTTTGCTAAAACATAAACATGAAAATGATAATGAGGATAATTACAATAGTCTGCGAGACCGGGGACCGGGAGACCGGGATGAGGGGCCAAGACGGCGTCCTGGAGCAGCCCTTTTATTAATACAGGGGTCCGGTCCGGGGTCTGATAATAATAAAGGGGCCGGATCAGGGGGCTAAAATTTATATAGAAGTCAGACCAGACCCTGATATTATTATCAGACCCCAGAACAGACCCCGATATTAATGGGGACTGGTTAGGGGTCTGATATTAATATAGGGGTCTGGTCTGGGGTCTCCAAACATGTCATGAGGTTTTGTCCTGACAGATCTTGGTTTGCTCCACTCATGACCTTCCACTGTCAAATTCACCCTAAACCCCAAACTTATCACCAAGCTTATATTACCAGAGCCCTGCCAGAGAGGTGTCACTTACATCTTCACTTCAGGCATCAGGTGATGGCAGGTCAGATATAGAGGTAAGATGCTACATAGGACACATTGTACATAGGGGGCAGTATTATAGTAGTTATATTCCTGTACATAGGGGGCAGTATTATAGTAGTTATATTCCTGTACATAGGGGGCAGTATTATAGTAGTTATATTCTTGTACATAGGGGGCAGTATTATAGTAGTTATATTCCTGTACATAGGAGCAGTATTATAGTAGTTATATTCTTGTACATAGGGGGGCAGTATTATAGTAGTTATATTCCTGTACATAGGGGGCAGTATTATAGTAGTTATATTCTTGTACATAGGGGGGCAGTATTATAGTAGTTATATTCCTGTACATAGTGGGCAGTATTATAGTAGTTATATTCTTGTACATAGGGGGCAGTATTATAGTAGTTATATTCCTGTACATAGGGGGCAGTATTATAGTAGTTATATTCCTGTACATAGGGGGCAGTATTATAGTAGTTATATTCTTGTACATAGGGGGCAGTATTATAGTAGTTATATTCCTGTACATAGTGGGCAGTATTATAGTAGTTATATTCCTGTACATAGGGGGCAGTATTATAGTAGTTATATTCCTGTACATAGGGGGCAGTATTATAGTAGTTATATTCCTGTACATAGGGGGCAGTATTACAGTAGTTATATTCTTGTACATAGGGGGCAGTATTATAGTAGTTATATTCTTGTACATAGGGGGCAGTATTATAGTAGTTATATTCCTGTACATAGGGGGCAGTATTGTAGTAGTTATATTCTTGTACATAGGGGGCAGTATTATAGTAGTTATATTCTTGTACATAGGGAGCAGTATTATAGTAGTTATATTCTTGTACATAGGGGGCAGTATTATAGTAGTTATATCCCTGTACATAGGAGGCAGTATTATAGTAGTTATATCCTTGTACATAGGGGGCAGTATTATAATAGTTATATTCTTGTACATAGGAGGCAGTATTATAATAGTTATATTCTTGTACATAGGGGGCAGTATTATAGTAGTTATATTCTTGTACATAGGAGGCAGTATTATAATAGTTATATTCTTGTACATAGGGGGCAGTATTATAGTAGTTATATTCCTGTACATAGGGGGCAGTATTATAGTAGTTATATTCCTGTACATAGGGGGCAGTATTATAGTAGTTATATTCTTGTACATAGGGGGCGGTATTATAGTAGTTATATTCTTGTACATAGGGGGCAGTATTATAGTAGTTATATTCTTGTACATAGGGGCAGTATTATAGTAGTTATATTCTTGTACATAGGGGGCAGTATTATAGTAGTTATATTCCTGTACATAGGGGGCAGTATTATAGTAGTTATATTCTTGTACATAGGGGCAGTATTATAGTAGTTATATTCTTGTACATAGGGGGCAGTATTATAGTAGTTATATTCCTGTACATAGGGGGCAGTATTATAGTAGTTATATTCTTGTACATAGGGGCAGTATTATAGTAGTTATATTCTTGTACATAGGGGGCAGTATTATAGTAGTTATATTCCTGTACATAGGGGGAAGTATTATATTCCTGTACATAGAGAGCAGTATTATAGTAGTTATATTCTTGTACATAGGGGGCAGTATTATAGTAGTTATATTCCTGTACATAGGGGGAAGTATTATATTCCTGTACATAGAGAGCAGTATTATAGTAGTTATATTCCTGTACATAGGAGGCAGTATTATAGTAGTTATAGTCTTGTACATAGGGGGCAGTATTATAGTAGTTATATTCTTGTACATAGGGGGAAGTATTATATTCCTGTACATAGAGAGCAGTATTATAGTAGTTATATTCCTGTACATAGGAGGCAGTATTATAGTAGTTATAGTCTTGTACATAGGGGGCAGTATTATAGTAGTTATATTCTTGTACATAGGGGCAGTATTATAATAGTTATATTCTTGTACACAGGGGCAGTATTATAGTAGTTATATTCTTGTACATAGGGGGCAGTATTATAGTAGTTATATTCCTGTACATAGGGGGCAGTATTATAGTAGTTATATTCTTGTACATAGGGGGCAGTATTATAGTAGTTATATTCTTGTACATAGGGGGCAGTATTATAGTAGTTATATTCCTGTACATAGGGGCAGTATTATAGTAGTTATATTCCTGTACATAGGGGGCAGTATTATAGTAGTTATATTCTTGTACATAGGGGCAGTATTATAATAGTTATATTCTTGTACACAGGGGCAGTATTATAGTAGTTATATTCTTGTACATAGGGGGCAGTATTATAGTAGTTATATTCCTGTACATAGGGGGCAGTATTATAGTAGTTATATTCTTGTACATAGGGGCAGTATTATAGTAGTTATATTCTTGTACATAGGGGGCAGTATTATAGTAGTTATATTCCTGTACATAGGGGGCAGTATTATAGTAGTTATATTCCTGTACATAGGGGGCAGTATTATAGTAGTTATATTCCTGTACATAGGGGGCAGTATTATAGTAGTTATATTCCTGTACATAGGGGGCAGTATTATAGTAGTTATATTCCTGTACATAGGGGGCAGTATTATAGTAGTTATATTCTTGTACATAGGGGGCAGTATTATAGTAGTTATATTCTTGTACATAGGGGGCAGTATTATAGTAGTTCTAGTCTGGTACATATTCTCCTATGGGTTGCCGCTCATCACTGTGGTCTCGGTATCAGGACATGTTGTCATTATATTATTGGGAGGGATGTGTGTAATGAGACTGTCCAGGAGAGAAACCTGAGTGAATGTTACAGAGAACGTTATAAGTCTATTTCACCAAAGCGATGAATTCTCCTCTTTTCCCTATAACTTGTCCTCTAGTCGTCAGAATGTGATGCTCTCAGCGTTTTTCTCCTACTTCAGGTGTCAGAAGCTTCGCTGAATTTGCATGAAGTAGGAGACAAGCCGGGAAGGGATGAGAGCGCTCCTTGTGTTCCTCTGAACATGTTTGGATAGCACTTGACAACATAATAGCGTTTCTCGGGAGCTGAGGGTCTCCGCTGCCTCATTCATCTCTTATACATGAACTTTCTATTTACTAAGTCTATTTAAAAATAACGAGAGGAGGCGCTGAAGACCCCCCCCCCCCCGATCCCGAAGGATAAAAATACTCGACTTCAAAACAAATCTGCTACATCTTCCCTCCGCCGTGGAGGGGGCAGGCGATGGTTAATGATCATTACTTGAGGAATCAGCTTTACTTTATTCAAAAAAAAGTCACAAGATACAGGAAGATCTTCATCTGAAAGTCAACGAATATCAGGAGGGATGCAAAAGATAGTAGTAAATTTGGAAAAAAAAATTAAAAATATTTGGGTTTTTCTCCTCTTATCGTCTATGGAAGCTTCTATTGCCAAGAGAGAGAGGTCCAACTGGTTCCAAGAGTCCAAATGGAGCTTTGGATCTGCCATTAGGTAGTCACCCACCAGCCAGGAAGCCAAACTTTTTAGAAGTCTCACATTATTTTGGTTATTTCCTTTTGGAGTTTATGGAAGTTCCTACTTCCTGTGACGGGGAGATCAAATTAGTTCCGTTCTAAAAGTCTATAGTGAGACATATCTGGGTCATTGGGTAGTAATTTTAGCATCCAGGAAACCACTGAACCTAGAAATTCCCAACCAGGGTCTAAATTTTTGGATTGTTGTCTATGGAAATTGGTATTGTCAAGCCAAGAGGGATTGAATTAGTTCAATGGAAGTTGTGTCTAACCTTTTGGATTGTTCCCTTCTGTTGTCTTCTAAGGTTCCTCTTGCCCCACCGGAAGTGATACGTCTCTCACTTTAGCTTTTTGGAATTTTAGTTACATCCAGCATTTTGGTTCTACCAGCCAGGAAACCAATGAACCTAAAAATTAGCGACCAGGAGCTAACGGTTAGGGTTCCCCTTGACTATTGTCTCTCGAAGTTCCTATTGCCAGACTTAGAGTGATCTAACATTTTCCAAAACTCTCTCATTACATATATATCTTCTACGAGATAGAAATCCTACAAAACAGGAAACAAATGACGTCTAATTGTTTGGGTTTTTCTCTACTAGAAGGAAGTTCATATTTCCAAGTCTGGATGAACCTTCCAAAAGTCTATACAGAAAGAGAAATCCACCATTGTTGAGTTTCCTCTAAAGTTTGAGACTGATGTCTAACTTTTTGGATTGTTCTCTTCTGTTGCCTAATGGAAGAACATATTGCCAGATCTTCATATATATAACGAGCTCCAAAAGTCTATAGCGAGAGAGATCTCTGGCATTTGGGTTGTAATTTTACAAACCAGGAACCCAACCAAGTGTAAAGATTATTAGCCTGGTTTATCGTTTTGGGTTGTTTATTGTCTCTGGAAGTTCTACCACCAAGCTTGAAGTGATCTGGGTAGTAATTCTACGAGATAGAAAACCAACCAGCCCCAGAATTTAGGACCAGGGTATAACTTTTTGGGTTGTTCTTTACTGTACTCCAAGGAAGTTTGTACTTCCAATACTGGATAAATCTAACTGGTTCCAAAAGTCCAAGTATGAGGTTAGAAGTTTTTTAACCAAAGTCTAATTCAATTTTTGGTCTTCTGTTGTCCAATGTAAGGTTCTATCATAAGTTCTGGAGTGATCAAATGAGACCCAGAAGTCTATCGTTAGAGATATATCTGTTTTCCACAAGCCAGAAAACCAACAAGCCTCAGAATTTGGGACCAGGCTATAACTTTTTGTGTTGTTCTTAACTGTACTCGAAGGAAGTTTCGACTTCAAATCCTGGATAAAGCTAACTGGTTCAAGAAGTCCAAGTATGAGATCCCATCATAAGTCCTGGAGTGATCAAAGGAGTTCTAGAAGTCTATAGTTAGAGATATATATATACCTTTGGGTAGACATTCCACAAGCCAGGAAACCAATGAGCCTTGAAATGTAACTTTTTGGGTTGTTCTTTACTGTTCTCTAAGGAAGATCCAATTTCTTGGAGGAATCCAAAGATGTGACAGTAATTCTACAAGCCAATGAGCCTACAAATCTAAAATTGTCTAAGATCTTCAATATCAACACACAGAGATTCTCCATAGACTCTCATCCGGGTTCAAAACCATTGGATCTGGCGCCTTCAGCTCTGTGTTCAGCACCATGGACAACACATGACATTGCTTTGCATGATATGGAATGTTCTTGGTTGTGGGTGTTGATGAGTTTTGAACCACAAGCCATATTGTAGATCTGATTGTGTGTTACATAACCACGTTCCCATTGGGAAAACCTTCCTTTGATCCAATATGGCGGCTTTCAAGATGGAGGCCATGTTCCGGACAGAGCCTTGAAAAACAGACCCCCTCACCTACTACTTGCTGGTGGATATGTCATTTTACCAATGTGGCACCAATTTTAAGTACGGTCCCTAACTTTTTGAGTTGACTTCTACAACTGTAGAAGATCATTGGAAAGTTGGTTTGGGTTTTTATAAAGGTCCAACCAGCTCAAGAAGTCTAAAACCCAATGGGTAGGCAGATCCTAAGGGTTTGCCCCAGGTCCAATCACCTCAAGAAGTCTAAAACCCAACGGGTAGGTAGATCCTAAGGGTTTGGACCAGGTCCAAGCAGCTCAAGAAGTCTAAAACTCAATGGGTAGGCAGATCCTTAGATTTTGCACCAAGTCCAACCAGCTCAAGAAGTCTAAAACCCAATGGGTAGGTAGATCCTAAGGGTTTGCACCAGGTCCAACCAGTTTAAGAAGTCTAAAACCCAACGAGTAGGCAGATCCTAAGGGTTTGCACCAGGTCCAACCAGCTCAAGAAGTCTAAAAGCCAGTGGGTAGGTAGATCCTAAGGGTTTGCACCTGGTCCAACCCGCTCAAGAAGTCTAAACCCCAATGGGTAGGCAGATCCTAAGGGTTTGCACCATGTCAATGAATACACAAGTTATAAAGGATCCCCCCAAGAAGGTGAACACAAGGTCAAGGGTCACCACAACCCCACGAGGAACCTGCAAAACCTTAGTACAATTGCTGGTTCATGGACAACCTTCCGACGTGTGTCCTTCCCTGCCCCCTGCATCACCCCTGGCCCCACACCCCTCCATCTTTTATGGCTTCAAACAAATTTCATAAACACGATTTTTTTATTTTTCAGGGGGGTTTTTTTCGCTATTGATTTTATTTCACTTGAGAGATGCAATTATGCGGAAAGTGGCAGAACATTACGTAAAACGCGATAAGACGTCTGCGGAATCACAGATAAAATGCTGCACGGATGATATTTCCAGGTAGCTCCGACATGAAAGAGACAAGAGATCACACGGAGAATTGATGCCGGCGCTTTTTTTTTTTTTTTTTTTTTTTTTAGGACGTTAAGTGCAGAAAATAAAATTTAGCGAATCTCGTTTAGCTAAAAGCAAATGACTTTCTCTCTCTTTTTGTCTACGGAATATTTGCATTGCTATAAAAAGGGAAAAGTCAAATGAATTATTCAGGAGGATTTTCACTTATTTTATAAATGTTCAGTAAAACACACAGATTTAGCTCATTCTGGGGGAAAAACACAAAACTAAATTAGATTCTTTGAGAAAATTTTTGAGGAAAACAAAAAACAAACGAACCCATTTGGACTAAGACGATGGCAAGAATGGTGCCATAGAGGGATATAACAAGTCTAGGACTAATTGTATATGGTGCTGGATCTAGGACTAATATATATGGTGCCGGATCTAGGACTGATTGTATATGGTGCCGGATCTAGGACTGATTGTATATGGTGCCGGATCTAGGACTGATTGTATATGGTGCCGGATCTAGGACTGATTGTATATGGTGCCGGATCTAGGACTGATTGTATATAGTGCAAGATCTAGGACTGATTGTATATGGTGCCAGATCTAGGACTGATTGTATATAGTGCAAGATCTAGGACTGATTGTATATGGTGCAAGATCTAGGACTGATTGTATATGGTGCCAGATCTAGGACTGATTGTATATGGTGCAAGATCTAGGACTGATTGTATATGGTGCCAGATCTAGGACTGATAGTATATGGTGCCGGATCTAGGACTGATAGTATATGGTGCCGGATCTAGGACTGATTGTATATAGTGCAAGATCTAGGACTGATTGTATATGGTGCCAGATCTAGGACTGATTGTATATGATACCAGATCTAGGAGTGATTGTATATGGTGCCAGATCTAGGACTAATTGTACATGGTGCCAGTTCTAGGGCTGATAGTATATGGTGCCAGATCTAGGACTGATAGTATATGGATGTAGGACATCAACATGATGCTCTTGATTGATCATCAGCAAGTGAGACCACCTCTATAACTGCACACGTTGTGACAGTTTCAGTCTAATAATTAAACATTTAGATATTATGTCCCAAGCCATATAAAATCTTACAGATCTCGTGCCATTCAGTATATGCACATCCCCTCTCTAGCCTAATATTACAAATCATTGCAAACAAATTGCAAAGTTTTATTTGGAAAGATCTGGTGCCAAGCCAGAAAGTAATATAATTACTGTATTGATTCAGTGCCCATCCCATTAAATAAATGCTTAGATATTGAGTTCCAAGTCTAATAGAGACATCCTGCTATATCTGGTGCCAAGTCTGATTTGCAGATTATGTCTGTTGTCAAGCCTAATAATGGACTCCTTGTGAAAGTGAGAGCCAAGCCCAAGCAGGAGGCCCTCCATTATCTGGTGCCAAGACTACAAAAAAACATTTCATATCTGGTACCAGGTGTAAACTCTATTGAAACTCTACTCTATTACACTCGGTATCATG
Source organism: Engystomops pustulosus (assembly GCF_040894005.1). Lineage (NCBI taxonomy): Eukaryota > Metazoa > Chordata > Amphibia > Anura > Leptodactylidae > Engystomops > Engystomops pustulosus. The sequence continues at coordinate 9,961,217 of NC_092413.1, forward strand.
AAGAACCCACCTGGTGCCAAGTATATTCCAAAGAGCCATACCTGGTGAAAACTCTACTCCAAAGACTCACATCTGGCCCTATATCTATTCTGAAACGCCATACCTGCTGCCACGTCTATTCGGAAGAGCCATATATGGTGCCAAGACTATTCTGAAGAGCCATATATGGTGCCAAGACTATTCTGAAGAGCCATACATGGTGCCAAGACTATTCTGAAGAGCCATGTATGGTGCCAAGACTATTCTGAAGAGCCATATATGGTGCCAAGTCTATTCTGAAGAGTCATATATGGTGCCAAAACTATTCTGAAGAGCCATATATGGTGCCAAGACTATTCTGAAGAGCCATATATGGTGCCAAGACTATTCTGAAGAGCCATGTATGGTGCCAAGACTATTCTGAAGAGCCATATATGGTGCCAAGACTATTCTGAAGAGCCATATATGGTGCCAAGACTATTCTGAAGAGCCATATATGGTGCCAAGACTATTCTGAAGAGCCATATATGGTGCCAAGACTATTCTGAAGAGCCATATATGGTGCCAAGACTATTCTGAAGAGCCATGTATGGTGCCAAGACTATTCTGAAGAGCCATATATGGTGCCAAGACTATTCTGAAGAGCCATATATGGTGCCAAGACTATTCTGAAGAGCCATATATGGTGCCAAGACTATTCTGAAGAGCCATGTATGGTGCCAAGACTATTCTGAAGAGCCATATATGGTGCCAAGACTATTCTGAAGAGCCATGTATGGTGCCAAGACTATTCTGAAGAGCCATATATGGTGTCAAGACTATTCTGAAGAGCCATATATGGTGCCAAGACTATTCTGAAGAGTCATATATGGTGCCAAAACTATTCTGATGAACCTACCTGTTACCAAATCTATTGTAAAGATCCATATCTGGTGCCAAACCTATTCTGAAGATCCCACCTGGTGCCAAGTCTATTCTAAAGATGCTACCTGGTGATAATATATTCCAAAGAGCCTACCTGGTGAAAACTCTGTTCTGAAGACCCGCATCTTGCCCAATGTCTATTCTGTAGAGCCACATATGGTGCCAAGACTATTCTGAAGAGCCATATATGGTGCCAAGACTATTCCGAAGTACCATATATGGTGCCATGACTATCCTGAAGAGCCATATATGGTGCCAAGACTATCCTGAAGAGCCATATATGGTGCCAAGGCTATTCTGATGCGCCTACCCAGTGCTAAGTCTATTCCAAAAATCCATACCTGGTGCCCGGTCTATTCTGCAGAGTCTACCTGGTACCAAGTTTATCTCTATGGGCCATACTTTGTGCCAATTTGAATCCCTTAAATACTTTGTGCTATTTGGTGCCAGGTCTAATTTGAAGACAATATCTGGGGCCGAGCCTTAAAAGCAGAATATTTTCTGATATCTGATATGATGACAGCATGTCCCATGGTTTCTGATGGAGATATAGAGAGATAGTTTCTGGTTGATTCATGTCCTGCCAATGTGAGCCTCAGGTGTGTCATGTGTGCCGCCATATGTGTGATGTAACGTCTGACGCCAGGAGGCTGCACAGATCATATGTACGATGTAACGTCTGACGCCAGGAGGCTGCACAGATCATATGTATGATGTAACGTCTGACGCCAGGAGGCTGCACAGATCATATGTATGATGTAACGTCTGACGCCAGGAGGCTGCACAGATCATATGTATGATGTAACGTCTGACGCCAGGAGGCTGCACAGATCATATGTGTGATGTAACGTCTGACGCCAGGAGGCTGCACAGATCATATGTATGATGTAACGTCTGACGCCAGGAGGCTGCACAGATCATATGTATGATGTAACGTCTGACGCCAGGAGGCTGCACAGATCATATGTGTGATGTAACGTCTGACGCCAGGAGGCTGCACAGATCATATGTACGATGTAACGTCTGACGCCAGGAGGCTGCACAGATCATATGTACGATGTAACGTCTGACGCCAGGAGGCTGCACAGATCATATGTACGATGTAACGTCTGACGCCAGGAGGCTGCACAGATCATATGTGTGATGTAACGTCTGACGCCAGGAGGCTGCACAGATCATATGTGTGATGTAACGTCTGACGCCAGGAGGCTGCACAGATCATATGTATGATGTAACGTCTGACGCCAGGAGGCTGCACAGATCATATGTACGATGTAACGTCTGACGCCAGGAGGCTGCACAGATCATATGTGTCATGTAACGTCTGACGCCAGGAGGCTGCACAGATCATATGTATGATGTAACGTCCGACGCCAGGAGGCTGCACAGATCATATGTATGATGTAACGTCCGACGCCAGGAGGCTGCACAGATCATATGTGTGATGTAACGTCCGACGCCAGGAGGCTGCACAGATCATATGTATGATGTAACGTCTGACGCCAGGAGGCTGCACAGATCATATGTATGATGTAACGTCTGACGCTAGGAGGCTGCACAGATTATATGTATGATGTAACGTCTGACGCCAGGAGGCTGCACAGATCATATGTGTGATGTAACGTCTGACGCCAGGAGGCTGCACAGATCATATGTGTGATGTAACGTCTGACGCCAGGAGGCTGCACAGATCATATGTATGATGTAACGTCTGACGCCAGGAGGCTGCACAGATCATATGTATGATGTAACGTCTGACGCCAGGAGGCTGCACAGATTATATGTGTGATGTAACGTCTGACGCCAGGAGGCTGCACAGATCATATGTGTGATGTAACGTCTGACGCCAGGAGGCTGCACAGATCATATGTATGATGTAACGTCTGACGCCAGGAGGCTGCACAGATCATATGTATGATGTAACGTCTGACGCCAGGAGGCTGCACAGATTATATGTGTGATGTAACGTCTGACGCCAGGAGGCTGCACAGATCATATGTGTGATGTAACGTCTGACGCCAGGAGGCTGCACAGATCATATGTATGATGTAACGTCTGACGCCAGGAGGCTGCACAGATCATATGTATGATGTAACGTCTGACGCCAGGAGGCTGCACAGATTATATGTGTGATGTAACGTCTGACGCCAGGAGGCTGCACAGATCATATGTGTGATGTAACGTCTGACGCCAGGAGGCTGCACAGATCATATGTATGATGTAACGTCTGACGCCAGGAGGCTGCACAGATCATATGTATGATGTAACGTCTGACGCCAGGAGGCTGCACAGATTATATGTGTGATGTAACGTCTGACGCCAGGAGGCTGCACAGATCATATGTGTGATGTAACGTCTGACGCCAGGAGGCTGCACAGATCATATGTACGATGTAACGTCTGACGCCAGGAGGCTGCACAGATCATATGTATGATGTAACGTCTGACGCCAGGAGGCTGCACAGATCATATGTATGATGTAACGTCTGACGCCAGGAGGCTGCACAGATTATATGTGTGATGTAACGTCTGACGCCAGGAGGCTGCACAGATTATATGTATGATGTAACGTCTGACGCCAGGAGGCTGCACAGATCATATGTGTGATGTAACGTCTGACGCCAGGAGGCTGCACAGATCATATGTATGATGTAACGTCTGACGCCAGGAGGCTGCACAGATTATATGTGTGATGTAACGTCTGACGCCAGGAGGCTGCACAGATCATATGTGTGATGTAACGTCTGACGCCAGGAGGCTGCACAGATCATATGTATGATGTAACGTCTGACGCCAGGAGGCTGCACAGATCATATGTGTGATGTAACGTCTGACGCCAGGAGGCTGCACAGATCATATGTGTGATGTAACGTCTGACGCCAGGAGGCTGCACAGATTAGTGCCATGAGATACTACATCCCTCATCGTCCTGGCATCGTATCCTTCTGTTTTCGCTAATCATGACGCTCGTTGATGAAGCCAAATTAGATGACGACTTCCACTATCGCCCTCCCCCCTCCCCCACCCTCCGAAGCGCTGATCGCCGACAAAGTGCAAAACACTTGAACTGAGTGAGTGAGAAGATCCAGTGTTGGTTTAATAAAACTCCTAATTATACAGTAGAGCTCGAGAGGAAGAAGAAGAAGAAGCTTCCTTGAGCAATTTCAGGGGACCCAGCCAAATATACATTATTCATCAATTCCGAGCCTGTATCCGAGATCTGCCAAGGTTAACTCCTTCACTGCTGCTCGGCACCGAGCAGGTACGGCTGGCGAGAGATACAAAGGGGGGAAGGGCTACTGCACGGAGGAGGAAAGTCAGAGAAGTGTCAGCGCCAGTCACCACGCGGGCGCCAGGGGTCCGTGCCATGACATTCAGTGAGGGTTTAAAAAGCGTGACCGACAGGTAAATAATACCGCCATATACTGCACTGCCAGAAGACAGAGCTCAATAGAAACTCAAGGTAGATAAAGTAACAGCACCAAGTCCTGAAACGCGTTGTGCACATACATGTATCTCAGCTCAACAACTGGAAGGATGATGGAGAAGGACAGGGGTGCAGAGATGTGACTATCACTGGACAAAACGGGTCACATCACCTCCACCCACCAGGAGAAGACGAAATGCTAGATCCTGAGTGTTACATACAATGCTCAGGACACATAAACCCTATGTAAAGTATCCAGGGTCAGGAAGTAAGAGCTCTCCTTATGGCGTGTGGAGCATTGTTTTCCCATTTCCCACTTTGGAAAACATATTTGCATATTTCCCAGAATCCTCTAGTGGAGCATCAATGGCTTTAAGTCTCCGCACGCCTATAAGCCAGCTTTAATTGGCAAACTCTTACTTCCTGATCACAAGCCTCTCCATCAGCCAAACCAGCTCCCTACACTGTGCTGAAGAGATGCAAGCAGGTGGTAACATTGTACAGCGCTGGAATACATGGACCGCTTTGGCTTAATCCCACATCATGTTATTAGGCTTCTTGTAGGTCACACATGGTGTTGAGGGAGCTGCCTATCAAGGAGGCAATGTTTTCCATTTAACACCTTGGAAAACGTATTTGCAAATTTCTAAAGTATCTAAGCAGCAGCCTGACCCTCAGCATATACACAACTATATATACTGCCAAGACAATTCCCACCAATCATCATCACCTAAACAACATAGTGGAAAGTATTCAGTGTGTATAGATAAAGGAATACAGTATGTACAGTATATACACATAAAGCTGAGGGTATACTCTATATTCATGTATAGGGGAATGTACACAGTATGCACATGTATAGGGGAGCATATACTCTATATTCATGTATAAGGGAGGATATACTCTATATTCATGTATAGGGGAAGGTACACAGCATGCACATGTACAGGGGAAGGTATATAGTATATACAGGACACATGTATAGGGGAGAATATACTCTATATTCATGTATAGGGGAAGGTACACAGCTTGCACATGTACAGGGGAAGGTATATAGTATATACAGGACACATGTATAGGGGAGAATATACTCTATATTCATGTATAGGGGAAGGTACACAGCTTGCACATGTACAGGGGAAGGTATATAGTATATACAGGACACATGTATAGGGGAGAATATACTCTATATTCATGTATAGGGGAAGGTACAGAGCATGCACATGTACAGGGGAAGGTATATAGTATATACAGGACACATGTATAAGGGAGGATATACTCTATATTCATGTATAGGGGAAGGTACACAGCTTGCACATGTACAGGGGAAGGTATATAGTATATACAGGACACATGTATAGGGGAGAATATACTCTATATTCATGTATAGGGGAAGGTACACAGCTTGCACATGTACAGGGGAAGGTATATAGTATATACAGGACACATGTATAGGGGAGAATATACTCTATATTCATGTATAGGGGAAGGTACAGAGCATGCACATGTACAGGGGAAGGTATATAGTATATACAGGACACATGTATAGGGGAGAATATACTCTATATTCATGTATAGGGGAAGGTACACAGCTTGCACATGTACAGGGGAAGGTATATAGTATATACAGGACACATGTATAGGGGAGAATATACTCTATATTCATGTATAGGGGAGAATATACTCTATATTCATGTATAGGGGAAGGTACACAGCTTGCACATGTACAGGGGAGGGTATATAGAATATACAGGACACACATGTATAGGGGAGGGTATACAGAATATACAAGCTCCACGGGAGAGTTGATACAATATAACATGTGTTAAACAAGTGGATCTCATGTATAAGAGGAGTCAATGTGGGAGACGGCGGCTCCCAAGCCCGAGATATGAGACTGAGGCCGACCGACATTCATACATCACCCCAAAACTGAGGAGGGGGGGGGGGCGCAGAGAACACATGGATAATACTGCAAAATACACAACACAAAGTATAAATTACTAATGATACTGTACAGACACAACGGAGACCAACACTTTGGGTAAAGGACGGGGACACGCTGACACTTGGGGTACAGACAGGGACAGAAGGGGTACAGCACTGGGACAGTCAGGGTACAGCAGAGTAACAGTCGGGGTACAGCAGAGTAACAGTCGGGGAACAGTACAGTGACAGTCGGGGTACAGCAGAGTAACAGTATGACAGTCGGGTTACAGTACAGTGACAGTCGGGGTACAGTACAGTGACAGTCGGGGTACAGTACAGTGACAGTCGGGGTACAGTACAGTGACAGTCGGGGTACAGCACGGGGACAGCCCGGGTAGAGCAGAGTAACAGTCGGGGTAGAGCAGAGTAACAGTCGGGGTAGAGCAGAGTAACAGTCGGGGAACAGTACAGTGACAGTCGGGGTACAGTACAGTGACAGTCGGGGTACAGTACAGTGACAGATGGGGTGGAGCAGAGTGACAGTCGGGGTACAGCACGGGGACAGTCGGGGTACAGCACGGGGACAGTCGGGGTACAGCACGGGGACAGTCGGGGTACAGCACGGGGACAGTCGGGGTACAGCACGTGACAGTCAGGGTAAAGTACAGTGACAGATGGGGTAGAGCAGAGTGACAGATGGGGTAGAGCAGAGTGACAGTGGGGGTACAGCAGAGTGACAGTATGACAGTCGGGGTACAGCACAATGACAGTATGACAGTCGGGGTACAGCACAATGACAGTATGACAGTCGGGGTACAGCAGTGTGACAGTCGGGGTACAGCAGTGTGACAGTCGGGGTACAGCAGTGTGACAGTCGGGGTACAGTACAGTGACAGTCGGGGTACAGTACAGTGACAGTCGGGGTACAGCAGTGTGACAGTCGGGGTACAGTACAGTGACAGTCGGGGTACAGTACAGTGACAGTCGGGGTACAGCAGGTGACACATGGACGCGGTAGAGCAGTGTAACAGTCGGGGTACAGTACAGTGACAGTCGGGGTACAGCAGGTGACACATGGACGCGGTAGAGCAGTGTGACAGTCGGGGTACAGCAGTATGACAGTCGGGGTACAGTACAGTGACAGTCGGGGTACAGCAGTGTGACAGTCGGGGTACAGCACAATGACAGTATGACAGTCGGGGTACAGTACAGTGACAGTCGGGGTACAGCAGTGTGACAGTCGGGGTACAGCAGGTGACACATGGACGCGGTAGAGCAGCTCTATGCTCCCGGGCTGTACTATTCTCCGTGCGCGCGGCACATGAGGAGTTAACCTGTAACTTTCCGCAGGGTGTGCACGGGCTCCGGTCCCGGGGTGCGGTACACGGGGGTCTTACCTTGGTCTGCTCCCCCTCCGCTTCTTCCTCTGCCTCTAACTTCCTCTTGCCCCCCAGCAGGAAGATGAGGATGGCGATCCACACCAGCCCGATGAGGGAGAGCACCAGGCGCCGCGCCGTGCGCCTCATAGTCTGGGGGGTCCTCATCAGGACCGGGGGGTCCCCGGGCTCCCTGTGCCCGGCATGTGTCCTGCCCCGGCCCCGCTCCCAGCGCCTGCACGCGCTGCTTCCTCCGCGGCGGATAACGGAGAGCTCGGAGCAGCAACGGAGCATCAGCGGCGGAGACAGAGGAGAGCGCCCCCTGCCGGAGACACACGGGAACTACAGGGGAGGACGGAGCCCGCGGCTGCCCACAGCTCACCTGTACAGGTAACAGGGAGAGAGGGGGACATTAATCATAGGGGTCTCAGCTTCGCCTATTTTTGCGCCTGGTTTGTTCTCTTTTTTGGCTCCTGATCTATGATGGATCTGGTTCTGCCTTAGTAAATGCGTTTTGGAATTGTCTCATGACCGATTCATTTGCGCCAAATTTGTCTCTAATTATTAGATCTCATTTGTGAATAATTAAGAAAGGAGAATTAGAAAAACAGAGCTGTTAAAAAAAAATTCTTGCTGAAATGAGTCTTTTCCTTTTTTATTATAATATACAGTAAATGGAGACTGATAATATTCTCAGATCTGTACAATAAGACAATAATCACTCCCAGAGATGATCCCATAGACCAGTGATGGCGAACCTTTTATAGACCGAGTGCCCAAACTACAACCAAGACCCACTTATTTATCGCAATGTGCCCACACAGAAATTTAATTTGTGATTTATACTCCCTGCTCTGTCACAGCTTTCATTGATACCGGCACCCTGAGGACACCAATAAAGCAGAAAATAGAGGAAATGTGGATGATCAAGATCTGTCCACAACTTCCCACTCCTCCAGTAGTCCCAGGTACCTTCGAATAGCTCTATGCACAGCAAGTCCTGGGCTGTCTGGGACTGCAGGAAGATACTTGGAGTCATCTCTGGTGAAGGCCTGGGTGCCCACAGAAAGGGCTCCGAGTGCCACCTCTGGCACCAGTGCCATAGGTTAGCCACCACTGCCATAGACAATAATCACTCCCAGAGATGATCCCATAGACAATAATCACTCCCAGAGATGATCCCATAGACAATAATCATTCCCAGAGATGATCCCATAGACAATAATCACTCCCAGAGATGATCCCATAGACAATAATCACTCCCAGAGATGATCCCATAGACAATAATCACTCCCAGAGATGATCCCATAGACAATGATCACTCCCAGAGATGATCCCATAGACAATGATCACTCCCAGAGATGATCCCATAGACAATAATCACTCCCAGAGATGATCCCATAGACAATAATCACTCCCAGAGATGATCCCATAGACACTAATCACTCCCAGAGATGATCCCATAGACAATAATCACTCCCAGAGATGATCCCATAGACAATAATCACTCCCAGAGATGGTCCCATAGACAATAATCACTCCCAGAGATGATCCCATAGACAATAGTCACTCCCAGAGATGATCCCAGAGACAATAATCACTCCCAGAGATGATCCCATAGACAATAATCACTCCCAGAGATGATCCCATAGACACTAATCACTCCCAGAGATGATCCCATAGACAATAATCACTCCCAGAGATGATCCCATAGACAATAATCACTCCCAGAGATGATCCCATAGACGATAATCACTCCCAGAGATGATCCCATAGACAATAATCACTCCCAGAGATGATCCCATAGACGATAATCACTCCCAGAGATGATCCCATAGACAATAATCACTCCCAGAGATGATCCCATAGACAATAATCACTCCCAGAGATGATCCCATAGACAATGATCACTCCCAGAGATGATCCCATAGACAATGATCACTCCCAGAGATGATCCCATAGACAATAATCACTCCCAGAGATGATCCCATAGACAATGATCACTCCCAGAGATGATCCCATAGACAATAATCACTCCCAGAGATGATCCCATAGACACTAATCACTCCCAGAGATGATCCCATAGACAATAATCACTCCCAGAGATGATCCCATAGACACTAATCACTCCCAGAGATGATCCTATAGACAATAATCACTCCCAGAGATGATCCCATAGACAATAATCACTCCCAGAGATGGTCCCATAGACAATAATCACTCCCAGAGATGGTCCCATAGACAATAATCACTCCCAGAGATGATCCCAGAGACAATAATCACTCCCAGAGATGATCCCAGAGACAATAATCACTCCCAGAGATGATCCCAGAGACAATAATCACTCCCAGAGATGATCCCAGAGACAATAATCACTCCCAGAGATGATCCCAGAGACAATAATCACTCCCAGAGACAATAATCACTCCCAGAGATGATCCCAGAGACAATAATCACTCCCAGAGATGATCCCAGAGACAATAATCACTCCCAGAGATGATCCCAGAGACAATAATCACTCCCAGAGATGATCCCATAGACAATAATCACTCCCAGAGATGATCCCAGAGACAATAATCACTCCCAGAGATGATCCCATAGACAATAATCACTCCCAGAGATGATCCCATAGACAATAATCACTCCCAGAGATGATCCCATAGACAATAATCACTCCCAGAGATGGTCCCATAGACAATAATCACTCCCAGAGATGATCCCATAGACAATAATCACTCCCAGAGATGATCCCATAGACAATAATCACTCCCAGAGATGATCCCATAGACAATAATCTCTCCCAGAGATGATCCCATAGACAGTAATCTCTCCCAGAGATGATCCCATAGACAGTAATCACTCCCAGAGATGATCCCAGAGACAATAATCACTCCCAGAGATGATCCCAGAGACAATAATCACTCCCAGAGATGATCCCAGAGACAATAATCACTCCCAGAGATGATCCCATAGACAATGATCACTCCCAGAGATGATCCCATAGACAATAATCACTCCCAGAGATGATCCCATAGACAATAATCACTCCCAGAGATGATCCCATAGACAATGATCACTCCCAGAGATGATCCCATAGAGAATAATCACTCCCAGAGATGATCCCATAGACAATGATCACTCCCAGAGATGATCCCATAAAGAATAATCACTCCCAGAGATGATCCCATAGACAATAATCACTCCCAGAGATGATCCCATAGACAATAATCACTCCCAGAGATGATCCCATAGACAATGATCACTCCCAGAGATGATCCCATAGACAATAATCACTCCCAGAGATGATCCCATAGAGAATAATCACTCCCAGAGATGATCCCATAGACAATAATCACTCCCAGAGATGATCCCATAGACAATGATCACTCCCAGAGATGATCCCATAGGCAATAATCACTCCCAGAGATGATCCCATAGACAATAATCACTCCCAGAGATGATCCCATAGGCAATAATCACTCCCAGAGATGATCCCATAGACAATAATCACTCCCAGAGATGATCCCATAGACAATAATCACTCCCAGAGATGATCCCATAGACAATAATCACTCCCAGAGATGATCCCATAGACAATAATCACTCCCAGAGATGATCCCATAGACAATGATCACTCCCAGAGATGATCCCATAGACAATAATCACTCCCAGAGATGGTCCCATAGACAATAATCACTCCCAGAGATGATCCTATAGACAATAATCACTCCCAGAGATGATCCCATAGACAATGATCACTCCCAGAGATGATCCCATAGACAATAATCACTCCCAGAGATGGTCCCATAGACAATAATCACTCCCAGAGATGATCCCATAGACAATGATCACTCCCAGAGATGATCCCATAGACAATAATCACTCCCAGAGATGATCCCATAGACAATAATCACTCCCAGAGATGATCCCATAGACAATAATCACTCCCAGAGATGATCCCATAGACAATAATCACTCCCAGAGATGATCCCATAGACAATAATCACTCCCAGAGATGATCCCATAGACAATAATCACTCCCAGAGATGATCCCATAGAAAATAATCACTCCCAGAGATGATCCCATAGACAATAATCACTCCCAGAGATGATCCCAGAGACAATAATCACTCCCAGAGATGATCCCATAGACAATAATCACTCCCAGAGATGATCCCATAGACAATAATCACTCCCAGAGATGATCCCATAGACAATAATCACTCCCAGAGATGATCCCATAGACAATAATCCCTCCCAGAGATGATCCCATAGACAATAATCACTCCCAGAGATGATCCCATAGACAATAATCACTCCCAGAGATGATCCCATAGACAATAATCACTCCCAGAGATGATCCCATAGACAATAATCACTCCCAGAGATGATCCCATAGACAATAATCACTCCCAGAGATGATCCCATAGACAATGATCACTCCCAGAGATGATCCCATAGGCAATAATCACTCCCAGAGATGATCCCATAGACAATAATCACTCCCAGAGATGATCCCATAGGCAATAATCACTCCCAGAGATGATCCCATAGACAATAATCACTCCCAGAGATGATCCCATAGACAATAATCACTCCCAGAGATGATCCCATAGACAATAATCACTCCCAGAGATGATCCCATAGACAATAATCACTCCCAGAGATGATCCCATAGACAATGATCACTCCCAGAGATGATCCCATAGACAATAATCACTCCCAGAGATGGTCCCATAGACAATAATCACTCCCAGAGATGATCCTATAGACAATAATCACTCCCAGAGATGATCCCATAGACAATGATCACTCCCAGAGATGATCCCATAGACAATAATCACTCCCAGAGATGGTCCCATAGACAATAATCACTCCCAGAGATGATCCCATAGACAATGATCACTCCCAGAGATGATCCCATAGACAATAATCACTCCCAGAGATGATCCCATAGACAATAATCACTCCCAGAGATGATCCCATAGACAATAATCACTCCCAGAGATGATCCCATAGACAATAATCACTCCCAGAGATGATCCCATAGACAATGATCACTCCCAGAGATGATCCCATAGACAATAATCACTCCCAGAGATGATCCCATAGACAATAATCACTCCCAGAGATGATCCCAGAGACAATAATCACTCCCAGAGATGATCCCATAGACAATAATCACTCCCAGAGATGATCCCATAGACAATAATCACTCCCAGAGATGATCCCATAGACAATAATCACTCCCAGAGATGATCCCATAGACAATAATCCCTCCCAGAGATGATCCCATAGACAATAATCACTCCCAGAGATGATCCCATAGACAATAATCACTCCCAGAGATGATCCCATAGACAATAATCACTCCCAGAGATGATCCGATAGACAATAATCACTCCCAGAGATGATCCCATAGACAATGATCACTCCCAGAGATGATCCCATAGACAATAATCATTCCCAGAGATGATCCCATAGACAATGATCACTCCCAGAGATGATCCCATAGACAATAATCACTCCCAGAGATGGTCCCATAGACAATAATCACTCCCAGAGATGATCCTATAGACAATAATCACTCCCAGAGATGATCCCATAGACAATGATCACTCCCAGAGATGATCCCATAGACAATAATCACTCCCAGAGATGATCCCATAGACAATGATCACTCCCAGAGATGATCCCATAGACAATAATCACTCCCAGAGATGATCCCATAGACAATAATCACTCCCAGAGATGATCCCATAGACAATAATCACTCCCAGAGATGATCCCATAGACAATAATCACTCCCAGAGATGATCCCATAGACAATGATCCCTCCCAGAGATGATCCCATAGACAATAATCACTCCCAGAGATGATCCCATAGACAATAATCACTCCCAGAGATGATCCCAGAGACAATAATCACTCCCAGAGATGATCCCATAGACAATAATCACTCCCAGAGATGATCCCAGAGACAATAATCACTCCCAGAGATGATCCCATAGACAATAATCACTCCCAGAGATGATCCCATAGACAATAATCATTCCCAGAGATGATCCCATAGACAATAATCCCTCCCAGAGATGATCCCATAGACAATAATCACTCCCAGAGATGATCCCATAGACAATAATCACTCCCAGAGATGATCCCATAGACAATAATCACTCCCAGAGATGATCCCATAGACAATAATCACTCCCAGAGATGATCCCATAGACAATAATCACTCCCAGAGATGATCCCATAGACAATGATCACTCCCAGAGATGATCCCATAGACAATGATCATTCCCAGAGATGATCCCATAGACAATGATCACTCCCAGAGATGATCCCATAGACAATAATCACTCCCAGAGATGGTCCCATAGACAATAATCACTCCCAGAGATGATCCTATAGACAATAATCACTCCCAGAGATGATCCTATAGACAATGATCACTCCCAGAGATGATCCCATAGACAATAATCACTCCCAGAGATGATCCCATAGACAATGATCACTCCCAGAGATGATCCCATAGACAATAATCACTCCCAGAGATGATCCCATAGACAATAATCACTCCCAGAGATGGTCCCATAGACAATAATCACTCCCAGAGATGATCCCATAGACAATAATCACTCCCAGAGATGATCCCATAGACACTAATCACTCCCAGAGATGATCCCATAGACAATAATCACTCCCAGAGATGATCCCATAGACAATAATCACTCCCAGAGATGGTCCCATAGACAATAATCACTCCCAGAGATGATCCCATAGACACTAATCACTCCCAGAGATGATCCCATAGACAATAATCACTCCCAGAGATGATCCCATAGACAATAATCACTCCCAGAGATGGTCCCATAGACAATAATCACTCCCAGAGATGATCCCATAGACAATAATCACTCCCAGAGATGATCCCATAGACAATAATCACTCCCAGAGATGGTCCCATAGACAATAATCACTCCCAGAGATGATCCCATAGACAATAATCACTCCCAGAGATGATCCCAGAGACAATAATCACTCCCAGAGATGATCCCATAGACAATAATCACTCCCAGAGATGATCCCATAGACAATAATCACTCCCAGAGATGATCCCAGAGACAATAATCACTCCCAGAGATGATCCCATAGACAATGATCACTCCCAGAGATGATCCCATAGACAATAATCACTCCCAGAGATGATCCCATAGACAATAATCACTCCCAGAGATGATCCCATAGACACTAATCACTCCCAGAGATGATCCCATAGACAATAATCACTCCCAGAGATGATCCCAGAGACAATAATCACTCCCAGAGATGATCCCATAGACAATAATCACTCCCAGAGATGATCCCATAGACAATAATCACTCCCAGAGATGATCCCATAGACAATAATCACTCCCAGAGATGATCCCAGAGACAATAATCACTCCCAGAGATGATCCCATAGACAATAATCACTCCCAGAGATGATCCCATAGACAATAATCACTCCCAGAGATGATCCCAGAGACAATAATCACTCCCAGAGATGATCCCAGAGACAATAATCACTCCCAGAGATGATCCCAGAGACAATAATCACTCCCAGAGATGATCCCAGAGACAATAATCACTCCCAGAGATGATCCCAGAGACAATGATCACTCCCAGAGATGATCCCATAGACAATAATCCCTCCCAGAGATGATCCCATAGACAATGATCACTCCCAGAGATGATCCCATAGACAATAATCCCTCCCAGAGATGATCCCATAGACAATGATCACTCCCAGAGATGATCCCATAGACAATAATCACTCCCAGAGATGATCCCATAGACAATGATCACTCCCAGAGATGATCCCATAGAGAATAATCCCTCCCAGAGATGATCCCATAGACAATAATCACTCCCAGAGATGATCCCATAGACAATAATCACTCCCAGAGATGATCCCATAGACAGTAATCACTCCCAGAGATGATCCCATAGACACTAATCCCTCCCAGAGATGATCCCATAGACAATGATCACTCCCAGAGATGATCCCATAGACAATAATCCCTCCCAGAGATGATCCCATAGACAATGATCACTCCCAGAGATGATCCCATAGACAATAATCACTCCCAGAGATGATCCCATAGACAATAATCCCTCCCAGAGATGATCCCATAGACAATGATCACTCCCAGAGATGATCCCATAGACAATAATCACTCCCAGAGATGATCCCATAGACAATGATCACTCCCAGAGATGATCCCATAGACGATAATCACTCCCAGAGATGATCCCATAGACAATAATCCCTCCCAGAGATGATCCCATAGACAATAATCCCTCCCAGAGATGATCCCATAGACAATAATCACTCCCAGAGATGATCCCATAGACAATAATCACTCCCAGAGATGATCCCATAGACAATAATCACTCCCAGAGATGATCCCATAGACAATAATCACTCCCAGAGATGATCCCATAGACAATAATCCCTCCCAGAGATGATCCCATAGACAATAATCACTCCCAGAGATGATCCCATAGACACTAATCACTCCCAGAGATGATCCCAGAGACAATAATCACTCCCAGAGATGATCCCATAGACAATGATCACTCCCAGAGATGATCCCATAGACAATGATCACTCCCAGAGATGATCCCATAGACAATAATCACTCCCAGAGATGATCCCATAGACAATAATCACTCCCAGAGATGATCCCATAGACAATGATCACTCCCAGAGATGATCCCATAGACAATAATCACTCCCAGAGATGATCCCATAGACGATAATCACTCCCAGAGATGATCCCATAGACAATAATCACTCCCAGAGATGATCCCATAGACAATAATCACTCCCAGAGATGTCCCATAGACAATAATCACTCCCAGAGATGATCCCATAGACAATAATCACTCCCAGAGATGATCCCAGAGACAATAATCACTCCCAGAGATGATCCCATAGACAATAATCACTCCCAGAGATGATCCCAGAGACAATAATCACTCCCAGAGATGATCCCATAGACAATAATCACTCCTAGAGATGATCCCATAGACAATAGTCACTCCCAGAGATGATCCCAGAGACAATAATCACTCCCAGAGATGATCCCATAGACAATGATCACTCCCAGAGATGATCCCATAGACAATAATCACTCCCAGAGATGATCCCATAGACAATAATCACTCCCAGAGATGATCCCATAGACAATAATCACTCCCAGAGATGATCCCATAGACAGTAATCACTCCCAGAGATGATCCCATAGACACTAATCACTCCCAGAGATGATCCCATAGACAATAATCACTCCCAGAGATGATCCCATAGACAATAATCACTCCCAGAGATGATCCCATAGACAATAATCACTCCCAGAGATGATCCTATAGACAATGATCACTCCCAGAGATGATCCCATAGACAATAATCACTCCCAGAGATGATCCCATAGACAATAATCACTCCCAGAGATGATCCCATAGACAATAATCACTCCCAGAGATGATCCCATAGACAATAATCACTCCCAGAGATGATCCCATAGACAATAATCACTCCCAGAGATGATCCCTTAGACAATGATCACTCCCAGAGATGATCCCATAGACAATAATCACTCCCAGAGATGGTCCCATAGACACTAATCACTCCCAGAGATGATCCCATAGACAATAATCCCTCCCAGAGATGATCCCATAGACAATAATCACTCCCAGAGATGATCCCATAGACAATGATCACTCCCAGAGATGATCCCATAGACAATGATCACTCCCAGAGATGATCCCATAGACAATAATCACTCCCAGAGATGATCCCATAGACAATAATCACTCCCAGAGATGATCCCATAGACAATGATCACTCCCAGAGATGATCCCATAGACAATAATCACTCCCAGAGATGATCCCATAGACGATAATCACTCCCAGAGATGATCCCATAGACAATAATCACTCCCAGAGATGATCCCATAGACAATAATCACTCCCAGAGATGTCCCATAGACAATAATCACTCCCAGAGATGATCCCATAGACAATAATCACTCCCAGAGATGATCCCAGAGACAATAATCACTCCCAGAGATGATCCCATAGACAATAATCACTCCCAGAGATGATCCCAGAGACAATAATCACTCCCAGAGATGATCCCATAGACAATAATCACTCCCAGAGATGATCCCATAGACAATAGTCACTCCCAGAGATGATCCCAGAGACAATAATCACTCCCAGAGATGATCCCATAGACAATAATCACTCCCAGAGATGATCCCATAGACAATGATCACTCCCAGAGATGATCCCATAGACAATAATCACTCCCAGAGATGGTCCCATAGACACTAATCACTCCCAGAGATGATCCCATAGACAATAATCCCTCCCAGAGATGATCCCATAGACAATAATCACTCCCAGAGATGATCCCATAGACAATAATCACTCCCAGAGATGATCCCATAGACAATAATCACTCCCAGAGATGATCCCATAGACAATAATCACTCCCAGAGATGGTCCCATAGACAATAATCACTCCCAGAGATGATCCCATAGACAATAATCACTCCCAGAGATGATCCCATAGACAATAATCACTCCCAGAGATGATCCCATAGACAATAATCACTCCCAGAGATGATCCCATAGACAATAATCACTCCCAGAGATGATCCCATAGACAATAATCACTCCCAGAGATGATCCCATAGACAATGATCACTCCCAGAGATGATCCCATAGACAATGATCACTCCCAGAGATGATCCCATAGACAATAATCACTCCCAGAGATGATCCCATAGACAATAATCACTCCCAGAGATGATCCCATAGACAATAATCACTCCCAGAGATGATCCCATAGACAATAATCACTCCCAGAGATGATCCCATAGACAATAATCATTCCCAGAGATGATCCCATAGACAATAATCACTCCCAGAGATGATCCCATAGACAATGATCACTCCCAGAGATGATCCCATAGACAATAATCACTCCCAGAGATGATCCCATAGACAATGATCACTCCCAGAGATGATCCCATAGACAATAATCACTCCCAGAGATGATCCCATAGACAATGATCACTCCCAGAGATGATCCCATAGACAATAATCACTCCCAGAGATGATCCCATAGACAATGATCACTCCCAGAGATGATCCCATAGACAATAATCACTCCCAGAGATGATCCCATAGACAATAATCACTCCCAGAGATGATCCCATAGACAATAATCACTCCCAGAGATGATCCCATAGACAATAATCACTCCCAGAGATGATCCCATAGACAATAATCACTCCCAGAGATGATCCCATAGACAATAATCACTCCCAGAGATGATCCCATAGACAATAATCACTCCCAGAGATGATCCCATAGACAATAATCACTCCCAGAGATGATCCCATAGACAGTGATCACTCCCAGAGATGGTCCTATAGACAATAATCACTCCCAGAGATGATCCCATAGACAATAATCACTCCCAGAGATGATCCCATAGACAGTAATCACTCCCAGAGATGATCCCATAGACAATAATCACTCCCAGAGATGATCCCATAGACAATGATCACTCCCAGAGATGATCCCATAGACAATAATCACTCCCAGAGATGATCCCATAGACAATAATCACTCCCAGAGATGATCCCATAGACAATAATCACTCCCAGAGATGATCCCATAGACAATAATCACTCCCAGAGATGATCCCATAGACAATGATCACTCCCAGAGATGATCCCATAGACAATAATCACTCCCAGAGATGATCCCATAGACAATAATCACTCCCAGAGATGATCCCATAGACAATAATCACTCCCAGAGATGATCCCATAGACAATGATCACTCCCAGAGATGATCCCATAGACACTAATCACTCCCAGAGATGATCCCATAGACAATGATCACTCCCAGAGATGATCCCATGGACAATAATCCCTCCCAGAGATGGTCCCATAGACAATAATCACTCCCAGAGATGATCCCATAGACAATAATCACTCCCAGAGATGATCCCATAGACAATAATCACTCCCAGAGATGATCCCATAGACAATCACTCACAGAGATGATCCCATAGACAATAATCACTCCCAGAGATGATCCCATAGACAATAATCACTCCCAGAGATGATCCCATAGACAATGATCACTCCCAGAGATGATCCCATAGACAATGATCACTCCCAGAGATGATCCCATAGACAATAATCCCTCCCAGAGATGATCCCATAGACAATAATCACTCCCAGAGATGATCCCATAGACAATAATCACTCCCAGAGATGATCCCATAGACAATAATCACTCCCAGAGATGATCCCATAGACAATAATCACTCCCAGAGATGATCCCATAGACAATAATCACTCCCAGAGATGATCCCATAGACACTAATCACTCCCAGAGATGATCCCATAGACAATGATGAAGACGTTACTGGAGAAATGTTACATTATAAAGCTGCTCCGAAGTATTTTCCATGTTGCATGGAGGGAATTCTTCATTTTGGAACCTAAAATTTATGTTTTTAGTAATGAAAAGTGATTTTTTTTTGGAGGTGCAGCTGCTCAGAGTAGGGGCATTTTTGCACCTTTTCTGCGCCTTTTTAGGCGCAAATTAGTGATAGATCCCGTGCAAACATCTGTATAGGACGCACTCACTATGTCAGATAAGGCGCAGGGACTCAGAACCACTAAGTGCCGGACTTTGCAGTGCGCCAGAAAATGCCGCATAAATGCGCCTAATTAACGAGGTATGTTACCACCTTTCTCAAGGCTTGAGAAAGGTGGTAACACACGGAAACGTCGCCAGTTTTGGAATAAACTCTTCTTCACTTTTACCTGTTTAGATTTGGAGTGCTGCTTCATTTTTTGGATTTTGTAGATAAATAGATAGATATGAGATAGATAGATAGATAGATAGATAGATAGATATAAGATAGATAGATAGATAGATAGATAGATATGAGATAGATAGATAGATAGATAGATAGATAGATAGATATGAGATAGATATAAGATAGATAGATAGATAGATAGATAGATAGATAGATAGATAGATATGAGATAGATAGATAGATAGATAGATAGATAGATAGATATGAGATAGATAGATAGATAGATAGATAGATAGGAGATAGATAGATAGATAAATAGATAGATAGATAGGAGATAGATAGATAGATAGATATGAGATAGATAGATAGATAGATAGGAGATAGATAGGAGATAGATATGAGATAGATAGATAGATAGATAGATAGATAGATAGATAGATATGAGATAGATAGATAGATAGATAGATAGATAGATAAATAGATAGATAGATAGGAGATAGATAGATAGATAGATAGATAGATAGATAGATAGATAGATAGGAGATAGATAGGAGATAGATAGATAGATAGATATGAGATAGATAGATAGATAGATAGATAGGAGATAGATAGGAGATAGATAGATAGATAGATAAATAGATAGGAGATAGATAGATAGATAGATAGATAGGAGATATATAGATAGATAGATAGATAGGAGATAAATAGATAGATAGATAGATAGATAGATAGATAGGAGATATATAGATAGATAGATAGATAGATAGGAGATAGATAGATAGATAGGAGATAGATAGGAGATAGATAGAGAGATAAATAGATAGATAGATAGGAGATAGATAGATAGATAGATAGATAGATATGAGATAGATAGATAGATATGAGATAGATAGATAGATAGATAGATAGATAGATAGATAAATAGATAGGAGATAGATAGATAGATAGATAGATAGATAGGAGATAGATAGATAGATAGATAGATAGATAGGAGATAGATAGATAGATAGATAGATAGGAGATAGATAGATAGATAGGAGATAGATAGGAGATAGATAGAGAGATAAATAGATAGATAGATAGGAGATAGATAGATAGATAGATAGATATGAGATAGATAGAGAGATAAATAGATAGATAGATAGGAGATAGATAGATAGATAGATAGATAGATAGATAGATATGAGATAGATAGATAGATAGATAGATAGATAGGAGATAGATAGGAGATAGATAGATGGATAGATTGATAAATAGATAGGAGATAGATAGATAGATAGATAGATAGATAGGAGATAGATAGATAGATAGATAGATAGATAGGAGATAGATAGATAGATAGATAGATAGATAGATAGATAGGAGATAGATAGATAGATAGATAGATAGATAGATAGATAGGAGATAGATAGGAGATAGATAGAGAGATAAATAGATAGATAGATAGGAGATAGATAGATAGATAGATAGATAGATAGATAGGAGATAGATAGATAGATAGATAGATAGATAGATAGATAGGAGATAGATAGATAGATAGATAGATAGATAGATAGATAGGAGATAGATATGAGATAGATAGGAGATAGATAGATAGATAGATAGATAGATAGATAGATAGATAGATAGATAGATATGATATAGATAGATATGAGATAGATAGATAGATAGATAGATATAAGATAGATAGATAGGAGATAGATAGGAGATAGATAGATAGATAGATAGATATGAGATAGATAGATAGATAGATAGATAGATAGATAGATAGATAGGAGATAGATAGGAGATAGATAGATAGATAGATAGATAGATAGATAGGAGATAGATAGATAGATAGGAGATAGATAGGAGATAGATAGAGAGATAAATAGATAGATAGATAGATAGATAGGAGATAGATAGATAGATATGAGATAGATAGATAGATAGATAGATAGATAGATAGATAAGATAGATAGATAGGAGATAGATAGATAGATAGGAGATAGATAGATAGATAGATAGATATGAGATAGATAGATAGATAGATAGATAGATAGATAGATAGATAGATAGATAGGAGATAGATAGGAGATAGATAGATGGATAGATTGATAAATAGATAGGAGATAGATAGATAGATAGATAGATAGATAGATAGATAGATAGATAGGAGATAGATAGATAGATAGATAGATAGGAGATAGATAGATAGATAGATAGATAGATAGATAGATAGATAGGAGATAGATAGATAGATAGGAGATAGATAGGAGATAGATAGAGAGATAAATAGATAGATAGATAGATAGATAGGAGATAGATAGATAGATATGAGATAGATAGATAGAT
This sequence comes from Engystomops pustulosus, assembly GCF_040894005.1. Lineage (NCBI taxonomy): Eukaryota > Metazoa > Chordata > Amphibia > Anura > Leptodactylidae > Engystomops > Engystomops pustulosus. The sequence goes on from NC_092413.1 coordinate 9,984,088, forward strand.
AGATAGATAGATAGATAGATAAGATAGATAGATAGGAGATAGATAGATAGATAGGAGATAGATAGATAGATAGATAGATAGATAGATAGATAGGAGATAGATATGAGATAGATATGAGATAGATAGATAGATAGATAGATATGAGAGAGATAGATATGAGATAGATAGATAGATAGATATGAGATATGAGATAGATAGATAGATAGATAGATATGAGAGAGATAGATATGAGATAGATAGATAGATAGATAGATATGAGATAGATAGGAGATAGATAGATAGATAGGAGATAGATAGATAGATATGATATAGATAGATATGAGATAGATAGATACAGAGATAGATAGGAGATAGATAGACAGAAGATAGATGGATATGAGATAGATAGATAGATAGAAAGGCTTGAGAAAGAATCCAGATATGGGAGCTGAAACGTAGCACTTTTGACATTTTTAGATAGATAGATATGAGAGAGATAGATAGAGAGATAGATAGATAGATAGATAGATAGATAGATAGATAGATAGATAGATAGATAGATAGATATGAGATAGATATGAGCAGGGCCGGTTCAAGACAAAGTGGGGCCCTGGGCAAAACTAAAAGTGGGGCCCCAAAATAAAACTATTTTATGACCAGTCACAGTCAGCAAGAGGCTCCTTTAGTATGGTAAAACAAACTGTAATATGGGAGAATTTTATGGGAGATAGATAGATAGATGATAGGGAGATTTATGGGCAGCATGGTGGCTCCGTGATTAGCACTACAGCCTTGCAGCGCTGGTCAACATCTGCAAAGATTTTGTATGTTCTCTCTGTGTCTGCGTGGGTTTCCTCCGGGTCCTCCGGTTTCCTCCCACACTTCAAAAAATTACTGGTAGGTTGATTAGACTGTGAGGCCCATTGGGGAGGGGGACCGATATTTTCTGAAAGCAGACACTTGCCCCATTTTCAAAATTGCATCAAAGATTTTATAGACATAGGCACCTTCATGCAATTTTGGTTCAAATTAAAACATTTTATTAAAAATACTTAAAATTTGACTTTGATGGCAAAAAATTTGATCCAAACAGAAAATGTTTACCTTCACATCTCCTAAATGTAATACATGGACATTTGTAGAGTTCACAAATGTGCCCTATTGATATGTTCACATGAATAAATCCACATAATATCACTAAAACTGTAATAACTAGATATCTGCTTTTCAGCTAGACATTTTTAGACAGTCACAACCTGCAAAATATATCAATAAAACAGAAAAAAATTCACACAGATGTATCATTGTCTGTTCCTTACACAATGGTCACGCAAATAAATAATTATATATCCATAAACCCCTCTAATGAGATAATAAAAGTCACGTTTAGATGTCGCCATTGTATTATCCGCACAATAACAGAACCCTCCGCGCTTCATAAGAATGAGAGTGAGAACGTCATAACATAGGTGTAAATAATGGAGGATGATGGAAAATAAAAACTTTACTCCAGAACATGTGTGTGTTTTTGGTGTTACATATAACTTTATGGACATGTTCTGGTCGCGGTGTAGTCACATTAGGCGAAGAGGATTGAATGTTCATCGTATCAGTCAATTTTCCCAACAAAAAATAACTATCACAAAATAAAAGGGAATAAGAGAGAAGGGGCCACATTTATCACTTTTGTGCGCCTAAGTGTAGTAGTTGCGCCTAAATTCTGGTGCACTGTTTTCCAGAATTATCACAAGCTACAACCATCTGTGATAAGGTAATTTCCTGCCTCTTATTAATCACTTTACTTTAACACAGTTAAGGCACAATTTTGGCGCAGTTAAGGTGTAATGTTAGATTCAGCCTCTTACATGTGATCCTCCTACAAACTCCTCTCTGCTTCTCCCACAGCCCAGAATGAAGATAACACTCACAGCAGCACCCAGGTGTGTGACACCCAGCACCCAGTGACCTCCTCAGCAGGGGCTTCTCCTGGAGGGGATCCCCCAGTGCTGGTCTCCTGCTGCACCCCTGTAATTCTGCACAGTATCCCCCTCAGATACACTGGTGATACTGTGCAGAATTACATGGGGGACACTTGTCTGTCGTATCTGCAACATTCTGCAAACTTGTGCAAACTTCTCTTCTCTCTTGCTGTGAGCTCAGCGTTTTGCAAAATGTTTTGTAAATAGAAGGTGATGAACTGTAAATAGAGTCTGCAGCTCCTGTCTGCAGAGTATCTAATGACTGTATTATCTGTACTAGTGTCTGCAGAGTATCTCATGTCTGTATGATCTGTTCTAGTGTCTGCAGTGTCTGGATGAGCTTTTCTGCTAGAAATTAGCTGTTCTGCAAAGGGGCTCAGTGCTTTCTTCTCAGTTAACGCCAGCTCCGGGCTGTAGTGTTTTTGCGCCCGTTTTTGCGCCTAAATGAAAAGTTGCAAGTGATGAATATCATTAGCCGCATCAAAACATCTAGGATGCTAGGATAAATGAGGGAAAGCTGGTTATTTTTTGCTGCGCAGCTAGCATTTAGCCGCATTTAGTCACAAAAATGGCACAAAAACGGTGCGCCTGAATGAAAAGGCGCAAAAACAACAGAAAAAAACGATTGATACATGTGGCCCAAAGTGTGTTCTTAGATTTGCATAGAGAAGGGTTAAAAACATGAATATTAGTTGATATTATCCCTTCTCAAAATGTAGTACTAGTAACATATAAAGTGAATATTTCCATTATCTGTGAGGTGCAGCAGCTCCTGTGTGCAGTGTGTTCTCCCTGCAGCCTGATGGCTAAGAATCTGGAGATGGGGGAGACAATTCAGGGGGCTATATCTCTGGCTCTGTGACTCATAGAACCTCACTTCTTTTTTCCTATGGAAGAAGAGAGTCTCCTCTTTTATATGAATCTAAATTTGTGTTTCTAAAATGTAGAAAAACGGAGATATTAACTGTTAAACTGCCGTCGGAAGTGATATTTATATATAAAAATGGCACCTGATATTCTCACTTTAAACCTGAATATCTCTGGATCCATAGCACCTAGAAACAAAATTCAAGATTCATTTGAAAGAAGAGATTCTCCCCTTTCTCCCTGGGGGCCCTGGGCAATTGCCACCTTTGCCTACCCATAGCGCCGGCCCTGGATATGAGATAGATAGATAGATAGATAGGAAATAGATAGATAGGAGATAGATATGAGATAGATATATAGATAGGAGATAGAGAGAGAGAGAGATAGATAGATAGGAGATAGATATGAGATAGAGAGAGAGAGAGAGAGATAGATAGATAAATAGATAGATAGATGATACATGCACCAGGAAGAAGAAGGTGAACTCCGGGGACCTGAGCGGGGAAGTGACACATGCAGGATATTGGGTGCAGGATCTTAGTGACTCCCCGCACAGCGCATTATACACGGACAATGCGCTTACATGCACCAGGAAGAAGAAGGGGAACTCCGGGGACCTGAGCGGGGAAGCGACACATGCAGGATATCGGGTGCATGATCTTAGTGACTCCCCGCACAGCGCATTATACACGGACAATGCACTTACATGCACCAGGAAGAAGAAGGTGAACTCCGGGGACCTGAGCGGGGAAGCGACACGTGCAGGATATCAGGCGCAGGATCTTAGTGACTCCCCGCACAGCGCATTATACACGGACAATGCACTTACATGCACCAGGAAGAAAAAGGTGAACTCCGGGGACCTGAGCGGGGCAGTGACACATGCAGGATATCGGGCACACAATCTTAGTGACTCCCCGCACAGCGCATTATACATGGACAATGCACATACATGCACCAGGAAGCAGAAGGTGAACTCCTGGGACCTGAGCGGGGAAGTGACACATGCAGGATATCGCACAATCTTGGTGACTCCCCGCACAGCGCATTATACACGGACAATGCACTTACATGCACCAGGAAGAAGAAGGTGAACTCCGGGGCCCTGAGCGGGGAAGTGACACATGCAGGATATCGGGCGCACGATCTTAGTGACTCCCCGCACAGCACATTATACACGGACAATGCACTTACATGCACCAGGAAGAAGGAGAACTCCAGGGACCTGAGCGGGGAAGTGACACATGCAGGATATCGGGCGCAGGATCTTAGTGACTCCCCGCACAGCACATTATACACGGACAATGCACTTACATGAACCAGGAAGAAGAAGGTGAACTCCGGGGACCTGAGAGGGGAAGTGACACATGCAGGATATCGGGCGCACGATCTTAGTGACTCCCCGCACAGCACATTATACACGCACAATGCACTTACATGCACCAGGAAGGAGAAGGTGAACTCCGGAGACCTGAGCGGGGAAGCGACACATGCAGGATATCGGGTGCAGGATCTTAGTGACTCGCCGCACAGCGCATTATACACGGACAATGCACTTACATGGACCAGGAAGCAGAAGGTGAACTCCTGGGACCTGAGCGGGGAAGCGACACATGCAGAATATCGGGCGCAGGATCTTAGTGACTCCCCGCACAGCGCATTATACACGGACAATGCACTTACATGAATCAGGAAAAAGAAGGTGAACTCCGGGGACCTGAGCGGGGAAGTGACACATGCAGGATATCGGGGCACGATCTTAGTGACTCCCTGCACAGAGCATTATACACGGACAATGCACTTACATGCACCAGGAAGAAGAAGGTGAACTCCAGGGACCTGAGCGGGGAAGCGACACATGCAGGATATCGGGCGCACGATCTTAGTGACTCTCCGCACAGCGCATTATACACGGACAATGCACTTACATGAACCAGGAAGAAGAAGGTGAACTCCAGGGACCTGAGCGGGGAAGCGACACTTGCAGGATAACGTGTGCACGATCTTAGTGACTCCCCGCACAGCGCATTATACACGGACAATGCACTTACATGCACCAGGAAGAAGAAGGTGAACTCCAGGGACCTGAGCGGGGAAGCGACACATGCAGGATATCGGGCGCACGATCTTAGTGACTCCCCGCACAGCGTATTATACACGGACAATGCACTTACATGAACCAGGAAGAAGAAGGTGAACTCCGGGGACCTGAGCGGGGAAGCGACACATGCAGGATATCGGGCGCACGATCTTAGTGACTCCCCGCACAGCACCTTATACACGCACAATGCACTTACATGCACCAGGAAGGAGAAGGTGAACTCCGGGGACCTGAGCGGGGAAGTGACACATGCAGGATATCGGGCGCAGGATCTTAGTGACTTCCCGCACAGCGCATTATACACGCACAATGCACTTACATGCACCAGGAAGAAGAAGGTGAACTCCAGGGACCTGAGCAGGGAAGCGACACATGCAGGATATCGGGCGCAGAATCTTAGTGACTCCCCACACAGCGCATTATACACGGACAATGCACTTACATGCACCAGGAAGAAGAAGGTGAACACCGGGGACCTGAGCGGGGAAGCCACACATGCAGGATATCGGGCGCAGGATCTTAGTGACACCACGCACAGCGCATTATACACGGACAATGCACTTACATGCACCAGGAAGCAGAAGGTGAACTCCGGGGACCTGAGCGGGGAAGCGACACATGCAGGATATCGGGTGCATGATCTTAGTGACTCCCGCACAGCGCATTATACACGGACAATGCACTTACATGCACCAGGAAGCAGAAGGTGAACTCCAGGGACCTGAGCGGGGAAGTGACACATGCAGGATATCGCACAATCTTAGTGACTCCCCGCACTGTGCATTATACACAGACAATGCACTTACATGAACCAGGAAGAAGAAGGTGAACCCCGGGGACCTGAGCGGGGAAGCGACACATGCAGGATATCGTGTGCACGATCTTAGTGACTCCCCGCACAGCGCATTATACACGGACAATGCACTTACATGAACCAGGAAGAAGAAGGTGAACTCCGGGGACCTGAGCGGGGAAGCGACACATGCAGGATATCGTGTGCACGATCTTAGTGACTCCCCGCACAGCGCATTATACACGGACAATGCACTTACATGAACCAGGAAGAAGAAGGTGAACTCCGGGGACCTGAGCGGGGAAGTGACACATGCAGGATATTGGGGCACGATCTTAGTGACTCCCCGCACAGCGCATTATACACGGACAATGCACTTACATGCACCAGGAAGAAGAAGGTGAACTCCAGGGACCTGAGCGGGGAAGCGACACATGCAGGATATCGTGTGCATGATCTTAGTGACTCCCCGCACAGCGCATTATACACGGACAATGCACTTACATGAACCAGGAAGAAGAAGGTGAACTCCGGGGACCTGAGCGGGGAAGCAACACATGCAGGATATCGGGCGCACGATCTTAGTGACTCCCCGCACAGCACATTATACACGGACAATGCACTTACATGAACCAGGAAGAAGAAGGTGAACTCCGGGGACCTGAGCGGGGAAGCGACACATGCAGGATATCAGGCGCACGATCTTAGTGACTCCCCGCACAGCGCATTATACACGGACAATGCACTTACATGCACCAGGAAGCAGAAGGTGAACTCCGGGGACCTGAGCGGGGAAGCGACACATGCAGGATATCGGGTGCATGATCTTAGTGACTCCCACACAGCGCATTATACACGGACAATGCACTTACATGCACCAGGAAGCAGAAGGTGAACTCCTGGGACCTGAGCGGGGAAGTGACACATGCAGGATTTCGCACAATCTTAGTGACTCCCCGCACAGCGCATTATACACAGACAATGCACTTACATGAACCAGGAAGAAGAAGGTGAACTCCAGGGACCTGAGCGGGGAAGCGACACATGCAGGATATCGTGTGCACGATCTTAGTGACTCCCCGCACAGCGCATTATACACGGACAATGCACTTACATGAACCAGGAAGAAGAAGGTGAACTCCGGGGACCTGAGCGGGGAAGTGACACATGCAGGATATTGGGGCACGATCTTAGTGACTCCCCGCACAGCGCATTATACACGGATAATGCACTTACATGAACCAGGAAGAAGAAGGTGAACTCCAGGGACCTGAGCGGGGAAGCGACACATGCAGGATATCGTGTGCACGATCTTAGTGACTCCCCGCACAGCGCATTATACACGGACAATGCACTTACATGAACCAGGAAGAAGAAGGTGAACTCCTGGGACCTGAGCGGGGAAGTGACACATGCAGGATATCGGGCGCACGATCTTAGTGACTCCCCGCACAGCACATTATACACGGACAATGCACTTACATGAACCAGGAAGAAGAAGGTGAACTCCGGGGACCTGAGCGGGGAAGCGACACATGCAGGATATCGGGTGCAGGATCTTAGTGACTCCCCGCACAGCGCATTATACACGGACAATGCACATACATGCACCAGGAAGAAGAAGGTGAACTCCTGGGACCTGAGCGGGGAAGCGACACATGCAGGATATCGGGCGCAGGATCTTAGTGACTCCCTGCACAGCGCATTATACATGGACAATGCACTTACATGCACCAGGAAGCAGAAGGTGAACTCCGGGGACCTGAGCGGGGAAGTGACACATGCAGGATATCGGGTGCAGGATCTTAGTAACTCCCCGCACAGCGCATTATACACGGACAATGCACTTACATGCACCAGGAAGAAGAAGGTGAACTCCTGGGACCTGAGCGGGGAAGCGACACATGCAGGATATCGGGCGCAGGATCTTAGTGACTCCCCGCACAGCGTATTATACGAGGACAATGCACTTACATGCACCAGGAAGAAGAAGGTGAACTCCGGGGACCTGAGCGGGGAAGTGACACATGCAGGATATCGGGCGCAGGATCTTAGTGACTCCCCGCACAGCGCATTATACACGGACAATGCACTTTCGGTGAACTCCTCCGGACAGATAAGTAAATGAGCCCCAGTATCTCTGACAGGTACTCACCACTCTCGTTTCTACTACTGCTCTGGGCTCCTCCATGCTCTATGTCTTGGCGCTGGTGCATACTTCTGGTGTCAGGATCCAGAATTGCAGGAGAGGACACAGTTGCAGTGATTGCTTGTCAGATGTTTCCGGGCTAACATAAGGTTTTTGCCTGGAGAGCCCTGAGCAGATATTAATAGTAATAATAGAGACCACAGAGGACACAAATATTATTGGAGACTCCAGAACAGATAATAATAATAATAATAAGAAGAAGAAGAAGAAGAAGAAGAATGGAGACCTTTCAAGGCAGTTAATTGTAACTAAAACCCACTCCCCCCAAGAGCAGACAATAATAATACTGGAGACCCCAGAGCAGACGATTATAACACTGGAGACCCCAGAGCAGACTAATAATACTGGAGATCCCAGAGCAGACAATAATAATACTGGAGATCCCAGAGCAGACAATAATAATACTGGAGACCCCAGAGCAGACAATAATAATACTGGAGATCCCAGAGCAGACTAATAATAACACTGGAGATCCCAGAGCAGACAATAATAACACTGGAGATCCCAGAGCAGATAATAATAATACTGGAGATCCCAGAGTAGACAATAATAATACTGGAGATCCCAGAGCAGACAATAATAATACTGGAGACCCCAGAGTAGACAATAATAATACTGGAGATCCCAGAGCAGACAATAATAATACTGGAGATCCCAGAGCAGACAATAATAACACTGGAGACCCCAGAGCAGACAATAATAATACTGGAGATCCCAGAGCAGACAATAATAACACTGGAGATCCCAGAGCAGATAATAATAATACTGGAGATCCCAGAGTAGACAATAATAATACTGGAGATCCCAGAGCAGACAATAATAATACTGGAGATCCCAGAGCAGACAATAATAACACTGGAGACCCCAGAGCAGACAATAATAATACTGGAGATCCCAGAGCAGACAATAATAACACTGGAGATCCCAGAGCAGACTAATAATAACACTGGAGATCCCAGAGCAGATAATAATAATACTGGAGATCCCAGAGTAGACAATAATAATACTGGAGATCCCAGAGCAGACAATAATAATACTGGAGATCCCAGAGCAGACAATAATAACACTGGAGAACCCAGAGCAGACAATTATAATACTGGAGACCCCAGAGCAGACTAATAATAACACTGGAGATCCCAGAGCAGATAATAATAATACTGGAGATCCCAGAGTAGACAATAATAATACTGGAGAACCCAGAGCAGACAATAATAATACTGGAGATCCCAGAGCAGACAATAATAACACTGGAGAACCCTGAGCAGACAATAATAATACTGGAGACCCCAGAGCAGACTAATAATAACACTGGAGATCCCAGAGCAGACTAATAATAACACTGGAGATCCCAGAGCAGACAATAATAATACTGGAGAACCCAGAGCAGACAATAATAATACTGGAGACCCCAGAGCAGACAATAATAATACTGGAGATCCCAGAGCAGACAATAATAACACTGGAGAACCCAGAGCAGACAATAATAATACTGGAGACCCCAGAGCAGACAATAATAATACTGGAGACCCCAGAGCAGACTAATAATAACACTGGAGATCCCAGAGCAGACTAATGATACTGGAGATCCCAGAGCAGACAATAATAATACTGGAGACCCCAGAGCAGACTAATAATAACACTGGAGATCCCAGAGCAGACAATAATAATAATACTGGAGATCCCAGAGCAGACAATAATAATACTGGAGACCCCAGAGCAGACAATAATAATACTGGAGATCCCAGAGCAGACAATAATAACACTGGAGATCCCAGAGCAGACTAATAATACTGGAGATCCCAGAGCAGACAATAATAATACTGGAGATCCCAGAGCAGACAATAATAACACTGGAGAACCCAGAGCAGACAATTATAATACTGGAGACCCCAGAGCAGACTAATAATAACACTGGAGATCCCAGAGCAGATAATAATAATACTGGAGATCCCAGAGTAGACAATAATAATACTGGAGAACCCAGAGCAGACAATAATAATACTGGAGATCCCAGAGCAGACAATAATAACACTGGAGAACCCTGAGCAGATAATAATAACACTGGAGATCCCAGAGCAGACTAATAATAATACTGGAGACCCCAGAGCAGACTAATAATAACACTGGAGATCCCAGAGCAGACTAATAATAATACTGGAGATCCAAGAGCAGACAATAATAACACTGGAGATCCCAGAGCAGACAATAATAATACTGGAGATCCCAGAGCAGACAATAATAACACTGGAGACCCCAGAGCAGACAATAATAATACTGGAGACCCCAGAGCAGACAATAATAATACTGGAGATCCCAGAGCAGACAATAATAACACTGGAGATCCCAGAGCAGACTAATAATACTGGAGATCCCAGAGCACACAATAATAATACTGAAGATCCCAGAGCAGACAATAATAACACTGGAGAACCCAGAGCAGACAATTATAATACTGGAGACCCCAGAGCAGACTAATAATAACACTGGAGATCCCAGAGCAGACTTATAATACAGGAGATCCCAGAGCAGACTAATAATACTGGAGACCCCAGAGCCGACAATAATAATACTGGAGATCCCAGAGCAGACAATAATAACACTGGAGAACCCAGAGCAGACAATAATAACACTGGAGATCCCAGAGCAGACTAATAATAATACTGGAGATCCCAGAGCAGACAATAATAATACTGGAGACCCCAGAGCAGACTAATAATAACACTGGAGATCCCAGAGCAGACTAATAATACTGGAGATCCCAGAGCAGACTAATAATACTGGAGACCCCAGAACAGACTAATAATAACACTGGAGATCCCAGAGCAGACAATAATAATACTGGAGATCCCAGAGCAGACAATTATAATACTGGAGATCCCAGAGCAGACAATAATAACACTGGAGACCCCAGAGCAGACAATAATAATACTGGAGATCCCAGAGCAGACAATAATAATACTGGAGATCCCAGAGCAGACAATAATAACACTGGAGATCCCAGAGCAGACAATAATAATACTGGAGATCCCAGAGCAGACAATAATAATACTGGAGATTCCAGAGCAGACAATAATAACACTGGAGATCCCAGAGCAGACAATAATAATACTGGAGACCCCAGAGCAGACAATAATAATACTGGAGACCCCAGAGCAGACTAATAATAACACTGGAGATCCCAGAGCAGACCAATAATACTGGAGATCCCAGAGCAGACAATAATAACACTGGAGATCCCAGAGCAGACTAATAATACTGGAGATCCCAGAGCAGACAATAATAATACTGGAGATCCCAGAGCAGACAATAATAACACTGGAGAACCCAGAGCAGACAATAATAATACTGGAGACCCCAGAGCAGACAATAATAATACTGGAGACCCCAGAGCAGACTAATAATAACACTGGAGATCCCAGAGCAGACTAATGATACTGGAGATCCCAGAGCAGACAATAATAATACTGGAGACCCCAGAGCAGACTAATAATAACACTGGAGATCCCAGAGCAGACAATAATAATAATACTGGAGATCCCAGAGCAGACAATAATAACACTGGAGATCCCAGAGCAGACTAATAATACTGGAGACCCCAGAGCAGACTAATAATAATACTGGAGACCCCAGAGCAGACTAATAATACTGGAGATCCCAGAGCAGACAATAATAACACTGGAGATCCCAGAGAAGACTAATAATACTGGAGATCCCAGAGCAGACAATAATAATACTGGAGACCCCAGAGCAGACTAATAATAACACTGGAGATCCCAGAGCAGACTAATAATACTGGAGACCCCAGAGCAGACAATAATAATACTGGAGATCCCAGAGCAGACAATAATAACACTGGAGAACCCAGAGCAGACAATAATAACACTGGAGATCCCAGAGCAGACTAATAATACTGGAGATCCCAGAGCAGACAATAATAATACTGGAGACCCCAGAGCAGACAATAATAACACTGGAGATCCCAGAGCAGACAATAATAACACTGGAGATCCCAGAGCAGATAATAATAATACTGGAGATCCCAGAGCAGACAATAATAATACTGGAGACCCCAGAGCAGACAATAATAACACTGGAGATCCCAGAGCAGACTAATAATAATACTGGAGATCCCAGAGCAGACAATAATAACACTGGAGACCCCAGAGCAGACAATAATAATACTGGAGATCCCAGAGCAGACAATAATAATACTGGAGATCCCAGAGCAGACAATAATAACACTGGAGATCCCAGAGCAGACTAATAATACTGGAGATCCCAGAGCAGACAATAATAATACTGGAGATCCCAGAGCAGACAATAATAACACTGGAGAACCCAGAGCAGACAATAATAATACTGGAGACCCCAGAGCAGACAATAATAATACTGGAGACCCCAGAGCAGACTAATAATAACACTGGAGATCCCCGAGCAGACAATAATAATAATACTGGAGACCCCAGAGCAGACTAATAATAACACTGGAGATCCCAGAGCAGACTAATGATACTGGAGACCCCAGAGCAGACAATAATAATACTGGAGATCCCAGAGCAGACAATAATAACACTGGAGATCCCAGAGCAGACTAATAATACTGGAGATCCCAGAGCAGACAATAATAACACTGGAGATCCCAGAGCAGACTAATAACACTGGAGATCCCAGAGCAGACTAATAATACTGGAGATCCCAGAGCAGACAATAATAACACTGGAGATCCCAGAGCAGACAATAATAATAATACTGGAGATCCCAGAGCAGACAATAATAACACTGGAGATCCCAGAGCAGACAATAATAATAATACTGGAGATCCCAGAGCAGACAATAATAACACTGGAGAACCCAGAGCAGACAATAATAACACTGGAGATCCCAGAGCAGACTAATAATACTGGAGATCCCAGAGCAGACAATAATAATACTGGAGACCCCAGAGCAGACAATAATAACACTGGAGATCCCAGAGCAGACAATAATAACACTGGAGATCCCAGAGCAGATAATAATAATACTGGAGATCCCAGAGCAGACAATAATAATACTGGAGACCCCAGAGCAGACAATAATAACACTGGAGATCCCAGAGCAGACTAATAATAATACTGGAGATCCCAGAGCAGACAATAATAACACTGGAGACCCCAGAGCAGACAATAATAATACTGGAGATCCCAGAGCAGACAATAATAATACTGGAGATCCCAGAGCAGACAATAATAACACTGGAGATCCCAGAGCAGACTAATAATACTGGAGATCCCAGAGCAGACAATAATAATACTGGAGATCCCAGAGCAGACAATAATAACACTGGAGAACCCAGAGCAGACAATAATAATACTGGAGACCCCAGAGCAGACAATAATAATACTGGAGACCCCAGAGCAGACTAATAATAACACTGGAGATCCCCGAGCAGACAATAATAATAATACTGGAGACCCCAGAGCAGACTAATAATAACACTGGAGATCCCAGAGCAGACTAATGATACTGGAGACCCCAGAGCAGACAATAATAATACTGGAGATCCCAGAGCAGACAATAATAACACTGGAGATCCCAGAGCAGACTAATAATACTGGAGATCCCAGAGCAGACAATAATAACACTGGAGATCCCAGAGCAGACTAATAACACTGGAGATCCCAGAGCAGACTAATAATACTGGAGATCCCAGAGCAGACAATAATAACACTGGAGATCCCAGAGCAGACAATAATAATAATACTGGAGATCCCAGAGCAGACAATAATAACACTGGAGATCCCAGAGCAGACAATAATAATAATACTGGAGATCCCAGAGCAGACAATAATAACACTGGAGATCCCAGAGCAGACTAATAATACTGGAGACCCCAGAGCAGACTAATAATAATACTGGAGACCCCAGAGCAGACTAATAATACTGGAGACCCCAGAGCAGACAATAATAACACTGGAGATCCCAGAGCAGACTAATAATACTGGAGATCCCAGAGCAGACAATAATAATACTGGAGACCCCAGAGCAGACTAATAATAACACTGGAGATCCCAGAGCAGACTAATAATACTGGAGACCCCAGAGCAGACAATAATAATACTGGAGATCCCAGAGCAGACAATAATAACACTGGAGATCCCAGAGCAGACTAATAATACTGGAGATCCCAGAGCAGACAATAATAATACTGGAGACCCCAGAGCAGACAATAATAATACTGGAGATCCCAGAGCAGACAATAATAACACTGGAGATCCCAGAGCAGATAATAATAATACTGGAGATCCCAGAGCAGACAATAATAATACTGGAGATCCCAGAGCAGATAATAATAATACTGGAGATCCCAGAGCAGACAATAATAATACTGGAGATCCCAGAGCAGACAATAATAATACTGGAGACCCCAGAGCAGACAATAATAACACTGGAGATCCCAGAGCAGACAATAATAACACTGGAGATCCCAGAGCAGATAATAATAATACTGGAGATCCCAGAGCAGACAATAATAATACTGGAGACCCCAGAGCAGACAATAATAACACTGGAGATCCCAGAGCAGACTAATAATAATACTGGAGATCCCAGAGCAGACAATAATAATACTGGAGACCCCAGAGCAGACAATAATAACACTGGAGATCCCAGAGCAGACAATAATAACACTGGAGATCCCAGAGCAGACTAATAATAACACTGGAGATCCCAGAGCAGACAATAATAATAATACTGGAGATCCCAGAGCAGACAATAATAACACTGGAGATCCCAGAGCAGACTAATAATACTGGAGACCCCAGAGCAGACTAATAATAATACTGGAGACCCTAGAGCAGACTAATAATACTGGAGACCCCAGAGCAGACAATAATAACACTGGAGATCCCAGAGCAGACAATAATAACACTGGAGATCCCAGAGCAGACTAATAATACTGGAGATCCCAGAGCAGACAATAATAATACTGGAGACCCCAGAGCAGACTAATAATAACACTGGAGATCCCAGAGCAGACTAATAATACTGGAGACCCCAGAGCAGACAATAATAATACTGGAGATCCCAGAGCAGACAATAATAACACTGGAGATCCCAGAGCAGACTAATAATACTGGAGATCCCAGAGCAGACAATAATAATACTGGAGACCCCAGAGCAGACAATAATAATACTGGAGATCCCAGAGCAGACAATAATAACACTGGAGATCCCAGAGCAGATAATAATAATACTGGAGATCCCAGAGCAGACAATAATAATACTGGAGATCCCAGAGCAGATAATAATAATACTGGAGATCCCAGAGCAGACAATAATAATACTGGAGATCCCAGAGCAGATAATAATAATACTGGAGATCCCAGAGCAGACAATAATAATACTGGAGACCCCAGAGCAGACAATAATAACACTGGAGATCCCAGAGCAGACAATAATAACACTGGAGATCCCAGAGCAGATAATAATAATACTGGAGATCCCAGAGCAGACAATAATAATACTGGAGACCCCAGAGCAGACAATAATAACACTGGAGATCCCAGAGCAGACTAATAATAATACTGGAGATCCCAGAGCAGACAATAATAATACTGGAGACCCCAGAGCAGACAATAATAACACTGGAGATCCCAGAGCAGACAATAATAACACTGGAGATCCCAGAGCAGATAATAATGATACTGGAGATCCCAGAGCAGACAATAATAATACTGGAGACCCCAGAGCAGACAATAATAACACTGGAGATCCCAGAGCAGACTAATAATAATACTGGAGACCCCAGAGCAGACAATAATAACACTGGAGACCCCAGAGCAGACAATAATAACACTGGAGATCCCAGAGCAGACTAATAATACTGGAGATCCCAGAGCAGACAATAATAATACTGGAGACCCCAGAGCAGACAATAATAACACTGGAGATCCCAGGGCAGACAATAATAACACTGGAGATCCCAGAGCAGATAATAATAATACTGGAGATCCCAGAGCAGACAATAATAATACTGGAGACCCCAGAGCAGACAATAATAACACTGGAGATCCCAGAGCAGACTAATAATAATACTGGAGATCCCAGAGCAGACAATAATAATACTGGAGACCCCAGAGCAGACAATAATAACACTGGAGATCCCAGAGCAGACAATAATAACACTGGAGATCCCAGAGCAGATAATAATGATACTGGAGATCCCAGAGCAGACAATAATAATACTGGAGACCCCAGAGCAGACAATAATAACACTGGAGATCCCAGAGCAGACTAATAATAATACTGGAGACCCCAGAGCAGACAATAATAACACTGGAGACCCCAGAGCAGACAATAATAACACTGGAGATCCCAGAGCAGACTAATAATACTGGAGATCCAAGAGCAGACAATAATAATACTGGAGACCCCAGAGCAGACAATAATAACACTGGATATCCCAGAGCAGACAATAATAATACTGGAGACCCCAGAGCAGACTAATAATAATACTGGAGACCCCAGAGCAGACAATAATAATTGAAACCACAGAACAGACATAAAATAATAATGGAGACCGCAGAGCAGACAATAATAATTGAAACCACAGAACAGACATAAAATAATAATGGAGACCGCAGAGCACTCCCATCAGGTCTCTTCTTGGCAGGAGGCTGCGGGCTGCTACTTAAAGCTTTGGAAAGAGGGTTCCTATACTGGTACAGGAGAGGATTCTTTACTGTAAGAGCAGTGAGATTATGTGATCTTCTGGAAGTATCTATATCACATACTAGATGTGGCACCCCAAATATATTACAAAATATATACAGGCGGTCCCCTACTTAAGGACACCCGACTTACAGACGACCACGACCCCTAGTTACAGCTGGACCCCTCTGCCCCCTGTGACCACTGGTGACCTCTCTGGATGTTACTATATAGTCCCAGGCTGCAATGATCAGCTGTAAGGTGTCTGTAATGAAGCTTTATTGATAATCCTTGGTCCAATTACAGCTCACTGGGGCCAAAATGTTTTTTGTCTGGATCTACACTTATAAAATATACAGTTTCGACTTACATAGAAATTCAACTTAAGAATAAACCTCCGGACCCTATGGTGTATGTAACCCGGGGACTGCCTGTAGTGTATACACATATATCTATAGGCACGTGTAGTCTCTATCCCCATCGGCTCTGAGCCGCACAATCTTTGGGTTTTTGATTCTTCTCCTGTGCAGTCGCCGCTCCGTCTCACATATTCATTCTCCGTACAAGATGGAAATGTCATAAATAATATATAAGAATTAGAGGTGCGGGGGGCGTGCGAGGGGGGAGGCTCAGATACTTTGGGCTTGGAAATCTGTGAGAATCAGGAGCTTCAGAGAAGATGCAATAAACACAATGATAGGTGACAAAAATCTTCTGCTCTGCCTTCTCTGCTGCGGAGCCGCGGAGCCCCCATAGGAGCCCCAGACTCAGAAATCCAAAAATTACCCTATAGGACCCAATATCTATAATAAGAGACCCTCATGACCTTAGATGACCTATAAGGATACGGATTATATTAGAAGGCTTGTGCCCCCATCATTACTGGTTGTGTCCGAAACTTCTACATAATCTATAGGCACCGACCTGCACCGAACAATTAGGTTGGGAAGTTAGTTTTAAAGACAAAATAACACATATTACGTAATATAGCCATACCGCCATATAGTGCTCAGATAACACTGCCATATACATAACATCACCATACCGCCATATAGTGCCAAGATAACATTGCCATATACATAATATAGCCATACCGCCATATAGTGCTCAGATAACACTGCCATATACATATACATAATATCACCATAACGCCATATAGTGCTCAGATAACACTGCCATATACATATACATAATATCACCATACCGCCATAGAGTGCCAAGATAACATTGCCATATACATAATATAGCCATACCGCCATATAGTGCCAAGATAACACTGCCATATACATAATATAGCCATACTGCCATATAGTGCTCAGATAACACTGCCATATGCATATACATAATATCACCATACCGCCATATAGTGCTCAGATAACACTACCATATACATATACATAATATCACCATAACGCCATATAGTGCTCAGATAACACTACCATATACATATACATAATATCACCATACCGCCATAGAGTGCCAAGATAACATTGCCATATACATAATATAGCCATACCGCCATATAGTGCTCAGATAACACTGCCATATACATAATATCACCATACCGCCATATAGTGCCAAGATAACACTGCCATATACATAATATAGCCATACTGCCATATAGTGCCAAGATAACACTGCCATATACATAATATAGCCATACTGCCATATAGTGCTCAGATAACACTGCCATATGCATATACATAATATCACCATACCGCCATATAGTGCTCAGATAACACTGCCATATACATAGCACATAATATCACCATACCGCCATATAGTGCTCAGATAACACTGCCATATACATAGCACATAATATCACCATACCGCCATATAGTGCCAAGATAACACTGCCATATACATAGCACATAATATCACCATACCGCCATATAGTGCTCAGATAACACTGCCATAACATAGCACATAATATCACCATACCGCCATATAGTGCCAAGATAACACTGCCATATACATAGCACATAATATCACCATACCGCCATATAGTGCCAAGATAACACAGCGTGCTCCATATATATCCCACCAGTAGGAGGCGACATTGTCAGCAGATAATCAGTGTTATCAATGTTAGTGACCCCCCCCCCCCCCCTCATTATCGTCAGCGGCTCTCGTATACGTTACTCGCTTGTTACTCGCTGTTGCTGCTCTTTACATTTTGTTGCTAAGGATCCTGCATGTTTGGTGTTTTGATTATTACGTCTCTGGTTATAATGTCACATCTACACTGTTATTACTGCTCAGCGCTACCGGGACACATATACAAGATGTGCATTGTGCTGCAGACGGTATTATTATT
The DNA here is from genome assembly GCF_040894005.1 of Engystomops pustulosus. Lineage (NCBI taxonomy): Eukaryota > Metazoa > Chordata > Amphibia > Anura > Leptodactylidae > Engystomops > Engystomops pustulosus. The sequence goes on from NC_092413.1 coordinate 10,003,021, forward strand.
ACATGTGTAGGACGGTAATATGTTACTACATCCTCATAACAAATAACCTCACAATGATATGTAGGAGAGAATAATGACAACATAACAGGATTATATCTCACATTATACCGCAAGCTGTGTGCTATATATACAATGCTACATGGCAGGCAGTATTATAGTAGTTATATTCCTGTAAATAGGGGGCAGTATTATAGCAGTTATATTCCTGTACATAGGGGGCAGTATTATAGTAGTTATATTCCTGTACATAGGGGGCAGTATTATAGTAGTTATATTCCTGTAAATAGGGGGCAGTATTATAGCAGTTATATTCCTGTACATAGGGGGCAGTATTATAGTAGTTATATTCCTGTACATAGGGGGCAGTATTATAGTAGTTATATTCTTGTACATAGGGGGCAGTATTATAGTAGTTATATTCTTGTACATAGGGGGCAGTATTATAATAGTTATATACTTGTACATAGGGGGCAGTATTATAGTAGTTATATTCTTGTACATAGGGGGATAGTATTATAGTAGTTATATTCCTGTACATAGGGGGCAGTATTATAGTAGTTATATCCCTGTACATAGGGGGCAGTATTACAGTAGTTATATTCCTGTACATAGGGGCAGTATTATAGTAGTTATATTCTTGTACATAGGGGGCAGTATTATAGCAGTTATATTCCTGTACATAGGGGGCAGTATTATAGTAGTTATATTCTTGTACATAGGAGGCAGTAAAGTATTATAGTAGTTATATTCCTGTAAATAGGGGGCAGTATTATAGTAGTTATTTTCCTGTACATAGGGGGCAGTATTATAGTAGTTATATTCCTGTACATAGGGGGCAGTATTATAGTAGTTACATCCCTGTACATAGGGGGCAGTATTATAGTAGTTATATTCCTGTACATAGGGGGCAGTATTATAGTAGTTATATTCTTGTACATAGGGGGCAGTATTATAGTAGTTATTTTTTTGTACATAGGAGGCAGTATTATAGTAGTTATATTCTTGTACATAGGGGGCAGTATTATAGTAGTTATATTCTTGTACATAGGGGGCAGTATTATAGTAGTTATATTACTGTACATAGGGGGCAGTATTATAGTAGTTATTTTTTTGTACATAGGAGGCAGTATTATAGTAGTTATATTCTTGTACATAGGGGGCAGTATTATAGTAGTTATATTCTTGTACATAGGGGGCAGTATTATAGTAGTTATATTCCTGTACATAGGGGGCAGTATTATAGTAGTTATATTCCTGTACATAGGGGGCAGTATTATAGTAGTTACATCCCTGTACATAGGGGGCAGTATTATAGTAGTTATATTCCTGTACATAGGGGGCAGTATTATAGTAGTTATATTCTTGTACATAGGGGGCAGTATTATAGTAGTTATTTTTTTGTACATAGGAGGCAGTATTATAGTAGTTATATTCTTGTACATAGGGGGCAGTATTATAGTAGTTATATTCCTGTACATAGGGGGCAGTATTATAGTAGTTATATTCCTGTACATAGGGGGCAGTATTATAGTAGTTATATTCCTGTACATAGGGGGCAGTATTATAGTAGTTATATTCCTGTACATAGGGGGCAGTATTATAGTAGTTACATCCCTGTACATAGGGGGCAGTATTATAGTAGTTATATTCCTGTACATAGGGAGCAGTATTATAGTAGTTACATCCCTGTACATAGGGGGGCAGTATTATAGTAGTTATATTCTTGTACATAGGAGGCAGTATTATAGTAGTTATATTCCTGTACATAGGGGGCAGTATTATAGTAGTTATATTCTTGTACATAGGGGGCAGTATTATAGTAGTTATTTTTTTGTACATAGGAGGCAGTATTATAGTAGTTATATTCTTGTACATAGGGGGCAGTATTATAGTAGTTATATTCTTGTACATAGGGGGCAGTATTATAGTAGTTATATTACTGTACATAGGGGGCGGTATTATAGTAGTTATATTCCTGTACATAGGGGGCAGTATTATAGTAGTTATTTTCCTGTACATAGGGGGCAGTATTATAGTAGTTATATTCCTGTACATAGGGGGCAGTATTATAGTAGTCATATTCTTGCACATAGGAGGCAGTATTATAGTAGTTATATTCCTGTACATAGGGGCAGTATTATAGTAGTTATATTCTTGTACATAGGGGGCAGTATTATAGTAGTTATATTCCTGTACATAGGCGGCAGTATTATAGTAGTTATATTCCTGTACATAGGGGGCAGTATTATAGTAGTTATTTTCCTGTACATAGGGGGCAGTATTATAGTAGTTATATTCCTGTACATAGGGGGCAGTATTATAGTAGTTATATTCCTGTACATAGGGGGAGTATTATAGTAGTTATATTCCTGTACATAGGGGGCAGTATTATGGTAGTTATATTCCTGTACATAGGGGGCAGTATTATAGTAGTTATTTTCCTGTACATAGGGGGCAGTATTATAGTAGTTATATTCCTGTACATAGGGGGCAATTTTTATTAGTAAAAAACAAACAAAATACATTTTACATTCTTATCAGAATTTACAAGAAATCATAATTCCATTTATAATAACTTAAATGTCCATCACTGGTTTAAGGGGAAAAAAGTCAGAAATAAACAAAATAACATGATCAATCAGTATAGACTTATGTTCCTCCAAAACTTTCTATTCCCATCACTTTTCCCAATCTCTATGGATCTGATCCACCTGAGCTCAGACATAATAAGTGTGACTGCGGCCACATGGTGGAAGGTCTCGCTGTGGATGGAGACTCGGGTCCTGTTGTGCCAGTGATAATACTTAATGGTGGTGATAATGAGGTACATGGTCCCCCGGTCAATGTCCGTTATATGTGGTGTTACCCCATAGATGATCTCAGGGTATCTAAGGGACTGTAGACGTGGTATATTCAGCCTGCGGGACACTTCCTGCCATATCCGCCTCCCTCCCGGGCACTCGGTGGTAAAGTGCTCCATGGTCTCCTCTTGGTTACATCCTAAGGGGCACAAACGATCAGAAAGACTCAGGAATTTTAAATTTCCTCTAACAAAAAGCTTCCCATGCAGAGACAACCAGGCGATGTCAAAGAATTTGGCTGGAAGCCTCGGTCCATTAAGGAACTTCAGACTCTCCTGCAGGGTGGCCGTTGTGCAGTCCCTCAGAGCTGGCTGTAACGAATAAAAGGTCCTACAGACACTGGTATAGAGGTCCCTCCTGGTCTTATTCTCCCTGTACATAGGGGGCAGTATTATAGTAGTTATATTCTTGTACATAGGGGGCAGTATTATAGTAGTTATATTCTTGTACATAGGGGGCAGTATTATAGTAGTTATATTCCTGTACATAGGGGGAGTATTATAGTAGTTATATTCCTGTACATAGGGGGCAGTATTATAGTAGTCATATTCTTGCACATAGGAGGCAGTATTATAGTAGTTATATTCCTGTACATAGGGGGCAGTATTATAGTAGTTATTTTCCTGTACATAGGGGGCAGTATTATAGTAGTTATATTCCTGTACATAGGGAGCAGTATTATAGTAGTTATATTCCTGTACATAGGGGCAGTATTATAGTAGTTATATTCTTGTACATAGGGGGCAGTATTATAGTAGTTATATTCCTGTACATAGGGGGCAGTATTATAGTAGTTATATTCCTGTACATAGGGGGCAGTATTATAGTAGTTATATTCCTGTACATAGGGGGCAGTATTATAGTAGTTATATTCCTGTACATAGGGAGCAGTATTATAGTAGTTATATTCCTGTACATAGGGGGCAGTATTATAGTAGTTATATTCTTGTACATATTAGGCAATATTATAGTAGTTATATTCCTGTACATAGGGGGCAGTATTATAGTAGTTATATTCTTGTACATAGGGGGCAGTAATATAGTAGTTATAGTCTTGTACATAGGGGGCAGTATTATAATAGTTATATTCTTGTACATAGGGGGCAGTATTATAGTAGTTATATTCTTGTACATAGGGGGCAGTATTATAGTAGTTATATTCCTGTACATAGGGGCAGTATTATAGTAGTTATATTCTTGTACATAGGGGGCAGTATTATAGTAGTTATTTTTTTGTACATAGGAGGCAGTATTATAGTAGTTATATTCTTGTACATAGGGGGCAGTATTATAGTAGTTATATTCTTGTACATAGGGGGCAGTATTATAGTAGTTATATTCCTGTACATAGGGGGCAGTATTATAGTAGTTATATTCCTGTACATAGGGGGGAGTATTATAGCAGTTATATTCTTGTACATAGGGGGCAGTATTATAGTAGTTATATTCCTGTACATAGGGGGCAGTATTATAGTAGTTATATTCCTGTACATAGGGGGCAGTATTATAGTAGTTATATTCTTGTACATAGGGGGCAGTATTATAGAAGTTATATTCCTGTACATAGGGGCAGTATTATAGTAGTTATATTCTTGTACATAGGGGGCAGTATTATAGCAGTTATATTCCTGTACATAGGGGGCAGTATTATAGTAGTTATATTCTTGTACATAGGAGGCAGTATTATAGTAGTTATATTCCTGTACATAGGAGGCAGTATTATAGTAATTATATTCCTGTACATAGGGGGCAGTATTATAGTAGTTATATTCTTGTACATAGGGGGCAGTATTATAGTAGTTATATTCCTGTACATAGGGGGCAGTATTATAGTAGTTATATTCCTGTACATAGGGGGCGGTATTATAGTAGTTATATTCCTGTACATAGAGGGCAGTATTATAGTAGTTATATTCCTGTACATAGGGGGCAGTATTATAGTAGTCATATTCTTGTACATAGGAGGCAGTATTATAGTAGTTATATTCCTGTACATAGGGGGCAGTATTATAGTAGTTATTTTCCTGTACATAGGGGGCAGTATTATAGTAGTTATATTCCAGTACATAGGGGGCAGTATTATAGTAGTTATATTCCTGTACATAGGGGGAGTATTATAGTAGTTATATTCCTGTACATAGGGGGCAGTATTATAGTAGTTATTTTCCTGTACATAGGGGGCAGTATTATAGTAGTTATATTCCTGTACATAGGGGGCAGTATTATAGTAGTTATATTCTTGTACATAGGAGGCAGTATTATAGTAGTTATATTCCTGTACATAGGAGGCAGTATTATAGTAGTTATATTCCTGTACATAGGGGCAGTATTATAGTAGTTATATTCTTGTACATAGGGGGCAGTATTATAGTAGTTATATTCTTGTACATAGGGGGCAGTATTATCGTAGTTATATTCCTGTACATAGGGGGCAGTATTATAGTAGTTATATTCCTGTACATAGGGAGCAGTATTATAGTAGTTATATTCTTGTACATAGGGGGCAGTATTATAGTAGTTATATTCTTGTACATATTAGGCAATATTATAGTAGTTATATTCCTGTACATAGGGGGCAGTATTATAGTAGTTATATTCTTGTACATAGGGGGCAGTATTATAGTAGTTATTTTTTTGTACATAGGAGGCAGTATTATAGTAGTTATATTCTTGTACATAGGGGGCAGTATTATAGTAGTTATATTCTTGTACATAGGGGGCAGTATTATAGTAGTTATATTCCTGTACATAGGGGGCAGTATTATAGTAGTTATATTCCTGTACATAGGGGGGAGTATTATAGCAGTTATATTCTTGTACGAAGGGGGCAGTATTATAGTAGTTATATTCCTGTACATAGGGGGCAGTATTATAGTAGTTATATTCCTGTACATAGGGGGCAGTATAATAGTAGTTATATTCTTGTACATAGGGGGCAGTATTAAAGTAGTTATATTCCTGTACATAGGGGCAGTATTATAGTAGTTATATTCTTGTACATAGGGGGCAGTATTATAGTAGTTATATTCCTGTACATAGGGGGCAGTATTATAGCAGTTATATTCCTGTACATAGGGGGCAGTATTATAGTAGTTATATTCTTGTACATAGGAGGCAGTATTATAGTAGTTATATTCCTGTACATAGGAGGCAGTATTATAGTAGTTATATTCCTGTACATAGGGGGCAGTATTATAGTAGTTATATTCTTGTACATAGGGGGCAGTATTATAGTAGTTATATTCCTGTACATAGGGGGCAGTATTATAGTAGTTATATTCCTGTACATAGGGGGCGGTATTATAGTAGTTATATTCCTGTACATAGAGGGCAGTATTATAGTAGTTATATTCCTGTACATAGGGGGCAGTATTATAGTAGTCATATTCTTGTACATAGGAGGCAGTATTATAGTAGTTATATTCCTGTACATAGGGGGCAGTATTATAGTAGTTATTTTCCTGTACATAGGGGGCAGTATTATAGTAGTTATATTTCTGTACATAGGGGGCAGTATTATAGTAGTTATATTCCTGTACATAGGGGGAGTATTATAGTAGTTATTTTCCTGTACATAGGGAGCAGTATTATAGTAGTTATATTCCTGTACATAGGGGGCAGTATTATAGTAGTTATATTCTTGTACATAGGAGGCAATATTATAGTAGTTATATTCCTGTACATAGGGGGCAGTATTATAGTAGTTATATTCCTGTACATAGGGGGCAGTATTATAGTAGTTATATTCTTGTACATAGGAGGCAATATTATAGTAGTTATATTCCTGTACATAGGGGGCAGTATTATAGTAGTTATATTCCTGTACATAGGGAGCAGTATTATAGTAGTTATATTCCTGTACATAGGGGGCAGTATTATAGTAGTTATATTCTTGTACATATTAGGCAATATTATAGTAGTTATATTCCTGTACATAGAGGGCAGTATTATAGTAGTTATATTCTTGTACATATTAGGCAATATTATAGTAGTTATATTCCTGTACATAGGGGGCAGTATTATAGTAGTTATATTCCTGTACATAGGGGGGCAGTATTATAGTAGTTATATTCCTGTACATAGGAGGCAGTATTATAGTAGTTATATTCCTGTACATAGGGGGCAGTATTATAGTAGTTATATTCTTGTACATAGGGGGCAGTATTATAGTAGTTATTTTTTTGTACATAGGAGGCAGTATTATAGTAGTTATATTCTTGTACATAGGGGGCAGTATTATAGTAGTTATATTCCTGTACATAGGGGGCAGTATTATAGTAGTTATATTCTTGTACATAGGGGGCAGTATTATAGTAGTTATATTCCTGTACATAGGGGCAGTATTATAGTAGTTATATTCTTGTACATAGGGGGCAGTATTATAGTAGTTATATTCCTGTACATAGGGGGCAGTATTATAGCAGTTATATTCCTGTACATAGGGGGCAGTATTATAGTAGTTATATTCTTGTACATAGGAGGCAGTATTATAGTAGTTATATTCCTGTACATAGGAGGCAGTATTATAGTAGTTATATTCCTGTACATAGGGGGCAGTATTATAGTAGTTATATTCTTGTACATAGGGGGCAGTATTATAGTAGTTATTTTTTTGTACATAGGAGGCAGTATTATAGTAGTTATATTCTTGTACATAGGGGGCAGTATTATAGTAGTTATATTCTTGTACATAGGAGGCAGTATTATAGTAGTTATATTCCTGTACATAGGAGGCAGTATTATAGTAGTTATATTCCTGTACATAGGGGGCAGTATTATAGTAGTTATATTCTTGTACATAGGGGGCAGTATTATAGTAGTTATTTTTTTGTACATAGGAGGCAGTATTATAGTAGTTATATTCTTGTACATAGGGGGCAGTATTATAGTAGTTATATTCTTGTACATAGGAGGCAGTATTATAGTAGTTATATTCTTGTACATAGGGGGCAGTATTATAGTAGTTATATTCCTGTACATAGGGGGCAGTATTATAGCAGTTATATTCCTGTACATAGGGGGCAGTATTATAGTAGTTATATTCTTGTACATAGGGGCAGTATTATAGTAGTTATATTCTTGTACATAGGGGGCAGTATTATAGTAGTTATATTCCTGTACATAGGGGGCAGTATTATAGCAGTTATATCCCTGTACATAGGGGGCAGTATTATAGTAGTTATATTCTTGTACATAGGAGGCAGTATTATAGTAGTTATATTCCTGTACATAGGAGGCAGTATTATAGTAGTTATATTCCTGTACATAGGGGGCAGTATTATAGTAGTTATATTCTTGCACATAGGGGGCAGTATTATAGTAGTTATTTTTTTGTACATAGGAGGCAGTATTATAGTAGTTATATTCTTGTACATAGGGGGCAGTATTATAGTAGTTATATTCTTGTACATAGGAGGCAGTATTATAGTAGTTATATTCCTGTACATAGGAGGCAGTATTATAGTAGTTATATTCCTGTACATAGGGGGTAGTATTATAGTAGTTATATTCTTGTACATAGGAGGCAGTATTATAGTAGTTATATTCTTGTACATAGGGGGCAGTATTATAGTAGTTATATTCTTGTACATAGGGGGCAGTATTATAGTAGTTATTTTTTTGTACATAGGAGGCAGTATTATAGTAGTTATATTCTTGTACATAGGGGGCAGTATTATAGTAGTTATATTCCTGTACATAGGGGGCGGTATTATAGTAGTTATATTCCTGTACATAGGGGGCAGTATTATAGCAGTTATATTCCTGTACATAGGGGGCAGTATTATAGTAGATATATTCTTGTACATAGGAGGCAGTATTATAGTAGTTATATTCCTGTACATAGGAGGCAGTATTATAGTAGTTATATTCCTGTACATAGGGGGCAGTATTATAGTAGTTATATTCTTGTACATAGGGGACAGTATTATAGTAGTTATTTTTTTGTACATAGGAGGCAGTATTATAGTAGTTATATTCTTGTACATAGGGGGCAGTATTATAGTAGTTATATTCCTGTACATAGGGGGCGGTATTATAGTAGTTATATTCCTGTACATAGAGGGCAGTATTATAGTAGTTATATTCCTGTACATAGGGGGCAGTATTATAGTAGTTATATTCTTGTACATAGGGGGCAGTATTATAGTAGTTATATTCTTGTACATAGGGGGCAGTATTATAGTAGTTATATTCTTGTACATAGGGGGCAGGATTATAGTAGTTATATTCCTGTACATAGGGGCAGTATTATAGTAGTTATATTCCTGTACATAGGGGGCAGTATTATAGTAGTTATATTCCTGTACATAGGGGGCAGTATTATAGTAGTTATATTCTTGTACATAGGGGGCAGCATTATAGTAGTTATATTCTTGTACATAGGGGGCAACATTATAGTAGTTATATTCTTGTACATAGGGGGCAGTATTATAGTAGTTATATTCTTGTACATAGGGGGCAGTATTATAGTAGTTATATTCTTGTACATAGGGGGCAGTATTATAGTAGTTTTATTCCTGTACATAGGGGGCAGTATTAAAGTAGTTATATTCTTGTATATAGGAGGCAGTATTATAGTAGTTATATTCCTGTACATAGGGAGCAGTATTATAGTAGTTATATTCCTGTACATAGGGGCAGTGTTATAGTAGTTATATTCCTGTACATAGGAGGCAGTATTATAGTAGTTATATTCCTGTACATAGGGGGCAGTATTATAGTAGTTATATTCCTGTACATAGGAGGCAGTATTATTGTAGTTATATTCCTGTACATAGGGGGCTGTATTATAGTAGTTATATTCTTGTACATAGGGGGCAGTATTATAGTAGTTATATTCTTGTACATAGGGGGCAGTATTATAGTAGTTATATTCCTGTACATAGGGGGCAGTATTATAGTAGTTATATTCCTGTACATAGGGGGCAGTATTATAGTAGTTATATTCCTGTACATAGGGGGCAGTATTATAGTAGTTTTATTCCTGTACATAGGGGGCAGTATTATAGTAGTTATATTCTTGTACATAGGGGCAGTATTATAGTAGTTATATTCCTGTACATAGGGGGCAGTAGTATAGCAGTTATATTCCTGTACATAGGGGGCAGTATTATAGTAGTTATATTCTTGTACATAGAGGGCAGTATTATAGAAGTTATATTCCTGCACATAGGGGGCAGTATTATAGTAGTTATATTCTTGTACATAGGGAGCAGTATTATAGTAGTTATATTCCTGTACATAGGGGGCAGTATTATAGTAGTTATATTCCTGTACATAGGGGGCAGTATTATAGTAGTTATATTCCTGTACATAGGGGGCAGTATTATAGTAGTTATATTCTTGTACATAGGGGGCAGTATTATAGTAGTTATATTCTTGTACACAGGGGACAGTATTATAGTAGTGATAATAGTTTTTGCAGCAGATGCAGTGTTAGTTATTCATGTTATTACGGTGTATAATCCCATTATCGCTGATCACAGAGGTCCTGTATACAGCACATTATATAGACAGGTCTTAGCCGTCGTATCTTTCCGCTGACAGTTTCGGAACATTCCATCTTTTTGCAGAAAACAGATTCTTTATTCTTTTCATCACTAATTATGATTTATTAAGCGGAGCTGTGTAAGATGAACTTAAAAGAGAATTGTTTATCCCAGGTCCTGATTCATTAACGAGAGAGGAAAAACAATTCCCTTTTATGTCAGTAATGCATCAGGAATGAGGAGCGGGAGTGATCTATATCACAGCGTGCGCTCAGAATTTAATCCGATCGCACAAATTCAATTTATTTAAATTTAATGGCCCTGCACATTTATTGGTGTATGATTGAAGCAGTAACGCTCGCACAAAGGGCGATACTCCGCAGCTGCGCCGCTCACGCTCTGATTTATTTTTAAGCGACATGTTTCAGAAGATTTTGGGAAATTGCAGTTTAGGATGCAACTAGTAAAATACATGGAGAGGGGACGGAAGGAAATATACTGACTGTATGTAGCAGAGCCGAGTGCGTCACACTGTGAATGGGAGGTAGAACCAACGCCAGATGGCTGCAATAAAGCCTCATGTATAAAGATTGTCTATTGGGTTTCATGGGAGGATTTCGTACTCATCAGCAGCTTCATCTGATTGTATCCAGCAGCTATTATTCTACTCTTTGTGTCACAATTACCTAGAATTGTTGCTGCTTTTGTTGTAGAACATTGAACCATGTTCAGACTGAAGGGAATTACAGCGTCATTTATCCAGTATAGGACTGTGGTCTAGGACTCACAGCAGCACAGGAGTCTATAGAGGACAGTGGTCTGGGACTCACAGCAGCATAGGAGTCTATAGAGGATTGTGGTCTGGGACTCACAGCAGCATAGGAGTCTATAGAGGACTGTGGTCTAGGACTCACAGCAGCACAGGAGTCTATAGAGGACAGTGGTCTGGGACTCACAGCAGCATAGGAGTCTATAGAGGATTGTGGTCTGGGACTCACAGCAGCATAGGAGTCTATAGAGGATTGTGGTCTGGGACTCACAGCAGCATAGGAGTCTATAGAGGACTGTGGTCTGGGACTCACAGCAGCATAGGAGTGTATAGAGGACTGTGGTCTGGTACTCACAGCAGCATAGGAGTCTATAGAGGACTGTCATCTGGGACTCACAGCAGCATAGGAGTCTATAGATGAAGTCCAGGTCCCTATGTAACAGGGTGTTACATGTTGTAATTTAGTAATATACAGCATGTTTGCAGGTTACTATTTCTTGTTAAGTTATACTATGTTCTAGCATATACAGGGAGCAAGTGTTTAAAGGAAATCTACAGACAAGATCGATCATGATAAACCTGGGGCACTTACTCAGGGGAGGATAGGACCCCCATGGGCCCTGGTCTGTAGAAATATTACCGCCCCTACAAGTCTGGAATCACTTCCTACATCTGGGACTAGAAGCTTCTTGAGGAATGGAGGACGAGTCCCTTCTGCTGCTTTCAATCTGTGGTTTACGGACCTTTGGAGGACATTCAAAGGTCCTGAAATGGCTCTTGTATACATGTGTATTGAGAGCAGGAAGAGATGTAGAAGGATTTCATGGGTGAAAGTCCTTCGGAGTACAAAATTTGGTGGGTGGCTTGGGTGGCCACGGGCTACCGCCCAAACCTCCTATATTATACTCCACTACTGCAATTACTCCTAGATCCAGGCACCGGGACTGTGACAATCTTCTTATATTTGTTATCCATCCTTCCTTCTAAATCAACTTTTAAAATTGTGGTAATGAGTAAGAAGTGCTCAGCTAGGCATTAACCGAACCCCTCCATGCTGTAGCTTTAAAGGCTGCTACACTGTCTCTCCCTCTCTCTGCTTTCTCAGCACTTAGTGTGCATTAGTGTTCCACTAGACAGACTGGACCCAAAGAACTAGGATAAGTCATGGCAAATGCTTGGTGATGATGGTACTGTGTATGCCAAGGCGCAGAATTCAGGGACTGCTATAGACAGGGTGTCAGCAACAGGGGTAGTGAACCCACTGGACCACAGAGGACGATGATGTAAGCTGACACCTTGGACCGGAGTCTAAGTGGCACCCATTTTTCACCAGAGCCCGCCGCAAAGTGGGTTGGATTTGCTGCAGCATGGTACCACCAGGTGGAAAGCGGAAAGGTAAGAAGGGCTGCTGCTGACATGATGGGGCACAGGGAGACACACACCTGTGACCCGGGACATGGGTCCCAGGATCACCCGTGGCACACGGCTTCAACCATGAAGGCATAAGGAGCCACAGTTCACCCGGAGGAGTCGGAGGACCTCGTAGTCAAGAACTTGCAGTCTGCATCTTATAGCTGGTGCCAGTCACTAGAGCCGCCCGGGAGCCTGCGCCCGCAGAGCCTGGCACGTCACCGCTGATTTAGCAGCTTTGCCTTCCCAGTAGCTTTGCCAAGTTTTCAAGAGATCCAGAAGAAGCTCGGAGGCGAGAGAATTAATACGTTTGGAGCGTTTGTGCTGACTTTACAGAGAAAATAGGCAAACCTCAGCTCCCGCTATTGATCTCTGCCCCGCAGAATTAAGCTTAGACCGCGCTTTCCCAGGAGTTAAAATAAATACGTTTGTTAGAACGGTGGAGATTACGGGCGATGGTGGTGGAGGAGGAGGGGGGGGGGCGCTCCCTGCACTTAACTCCATTGACCGGTTTATTAGTTAACAAGCCTCAGCACAAGCAGCAGTGACGCAGAGCACTGAGCGCTATCACACCGCCGCTGCAGTGAATTGTGGGAGGACATTGATTTATCCCAGGACAGAGAAGTTACTTGTATCTTATTACTCTTAAGTCATTGCTTCCCTGGGTAATATATCTGACAGTGTATCGGCTGTCGCTTTATATCTGCTCCTAACAAGACAGGGCGAGACATCACACAGTAATTGGGCAGCATCAGGACCCTGCAGAGAGTTCAGGGTTAGGGAAGGTGCACAAGAGTTCATGGGGCAAAGGTTAGTAAGGAGGTCAGTGGAGGGGGAAGCTTCTGCATCTATAGGGTTATTATTAGGGGCAAGTCTTAAGCCATTATTTAAAGATATACAATACAGAGCATTTAACCCTAATTTTTAAAGGAAATCCATCATGGTAAACCAAGGAACTTACTTCTTATATTTGTTATCCGTGGCCTCCTTCCTTCAAAAATCACAGTGACTGCACCACCAGCAGAATAGTGAGTGCAGCTCTGAGGTATAATACAGGATGTAACTCAGGATCAGTACAGGATAAGTAATGTCATGTATGTACACAGTGACTGCACCAGCAGCAGAATAGTGAGTGCAGCTCTGGGGTATAATACAGGATGTAACTCAGGATCAGTACAGGATAAGTAATGTCATGTATTTACACAGTGACTGCACCAGCAGCAGAATAGTGAGTGCAGCTCTGGAGTATAATACAGGATGTAACTCAGGATCAGTACAGGATAAGTAATGTCATGCATGTACACAGTGACTGCACCAGCAGCAGAATAGTGAGTGCAGCTCTGGGGTATAATACAGGATGTAACTCAGGATCAGTACAGGATAAGTAATGTCATGTATGTACACAGTGACTGCACCAGCAGCAGAATAGTGCGTGCAGCTCTGGAGTATAATACAGGATGTAACTCAGGATCAGTACAGGATAAGTAATGTCATGTATGTACACAGTGACTGCACCAGCAGCAGAATAGTGAGTACAGCTCTGGGGTATAATACAGGATGTAACTCAGGATCAGTACAGGATAAGTAATGTCATGTATGTACACAGTGACTGCACCAGCAGCAGAATAGTGAGTGTAGCTCTGGTGTATAATACAGGATGTAACTCAGGATAAGTACAGGATAAGTAATGTCATGTATGTACACAGTGACTGCACCAGCAGCAGAATAGTGAGTGCAGCTCTGGGGTATAATACAGGATGTAACTCAGGATCAGTACAGGATAAGTAATGTCATGTATGTACACAGTGACTGCACCAGCAGCAGAATAGTGAGTGCAGCTCTGGGGTATAATACAGGATGTAACTCAGGATAAGTACAGGATAAGTAATGTCATGTATGTACACAGTGACTGCACCAGCAGCAGAATAGTGAGTGCAGCTCTGGGGTATAATACAGGATGTAACTCAGGATCAGTACAGGATAAGTAATGTCATGTATGTACACAGTGACTGCACCAGCAGCAGAATAGTGAGTGCAGCTCTGGGGTATAATACAGGATGTAACTCAGGATCAGTACAGGATAAGTAATGTCATGTATGTACACAGTGACTGCACCAGCAGCAGAATAGTGAGTGCAGCTCTGGGGTATAATACAGGATGTAACTCAGGATCAGTACAGGACAAGTAATGTCATGTATGTACACAGTGACTGCACCAGCAGCAGAATAGTGAGTACAGCTCTGGAGTATAATACAGGATGTAACTCAGGATCAGTACAGGATAAGTAATGTCATGTATGTACACAGTGACTGCACCAGCAGCAGAATAGTGAGTGCAGCTCTGGGGTATAATACAGGATGTAACTCAGGATCAGTACAGGATAAGTAATGTCATGTATGTACACAGTGACTGCACCAGCAGCAGAATAGTGAGTGCAGCTCTGGGGTATAATACAGGATGTAACTCAGGATCAGTACAGGATAAGTAATGTCATGTATGTACACAGTGACTGCACCAGCAGCAGAATAGTGAGTGCAGCTCTGGGGTATAATACAGGATGTAACTCAGGATCCGTACAGGATAAGTAATGTCATGTATGTACACAGTGACTGCACCAGCAGCAGAATAGTGAGTGCAGCTCTGGAGTATAATACAGGATGTAACTCAGGATCAGTACAGGATAAGTAATGTCATGTATGTACACAGTGACTGCACCAGCAGCAGAATAGTGAGTGCAGCTCTGGGGTATAATACAGGATGTAACTCAGGATCAGTACAGGATAAGTAATGTCATGTATGTACACAGTGACTGCACCAGCAGCAGAATAGTGAGTGCAGCTCTGGAGTATAATACAGGATGTAACTCAGGATGAGTACAGGATAAGTAATGTCATGTATGTACACAGTGACTGCACCAGCAGCAGAATAGTGAGTGCAGCTCTGGGGTATAATACAGGATGTAACTCAGGATCAGTACAGGATAAGTAATGTCATGTATGTACACAGTGACTGCACCAGCAGGAGAATAGTGAGTGCAGCTCTGGAGAATAATACAGGATGTAACTCAGGATCAGTACAGGATAAGTAATGTCATGTATGTACACAGTGACTGCACCAGCAGCAGAATAGTGAGTGCAGCTCTGGGGTATAATACAGGATGTAACTCAGGATCAGTACAGGATAAGTAATGTCATGTATGTACACAGTGACTGCACCAGCAGCAGAATAGTGAGTGCAGCTCTGGAGTATAATACAGGATGTAACTCAGGATCAGTACAGGGTAAGTAATGTCATGCATGTACACAGTGACTGCACCAGCAGCAGAATACTGACTGCAGCTCTGGGGTATAATACAGGATGTAACTCAGGATCAGTACAGGATAAGTAATGTCATGTATGTACACAGTGACTGCACCAGCAGCAGAATAGTGAGTGCAGCTCTGGGGTATAATATAGGATGTAACTCAGGATGAGTACAGGATAAGTAATGTCATGTATGTACACAGTGACTGCACCAGCAGCAGAATAGTGAGTGCAGCTCTGGGGTATAATACAGGATGTAACTCAGGATCAGTACAGGATAAGTAATGTCATGCATGTACATAGTGACTGCACCAGCAGCAGAATAATGAGTGCATCTCTGGAGTGTAATACAGGATGTAACTCAGGATCAGGACAGGATAAGTAATGTCATGTATGTACACAGTGACTGCACCAGCAGCAGAATAGTGAGTGCAGCTCTGGTGTATAATACAGGATGTAACTCAGGATCAGTACAGGATAAGTAATGTCATGTATGTACACAGTGACTGCACCAGCAGCAGAATAGTGAGTGCAGCTCTGGAGTATAATACAGGATGTAACTCAGGATGAGTACAGGATAAGTAATGTCATGTATGTACACAGTGACTGCACCAGCAGCAGAATAGTGAGTGCAGCTCTGGGGTACAATACAGGATGTAACTCAGGATCAGTACAAGATAAGTAATGTCATGTATGTACACAGTGACTGCACCAGCAGCAGAATAGTGAGTGCAGCTCTGGGGTATAATACAGGATGTAACTCAGGATCAGTACAAGATAAGTAATGTCATGTATGTACACAGTGACTGCACCAGCAGCAGAATAGTGAGTGCAGCTCTGGAGTATAATACAGGATGTAACTCAGGATCAGTACAGGATAAGTAATGTCATGTATGTACACAGTGACTGCACCAGCAGCAGAATAGTGAGTGCAGCTCTGGGGTATAATACAGGATGTAACTCAGGATCAGTACAGGATAAGTAATGTCATGTATGTACACAGTGACTGCTCCAGCAGCAGAATAGTGAGAGCAGCTCTGGAGGCGGTTACCTCGTTAGAGGAGGGTGTGTCTGTGTGTGAAGCTGCTCTGTGCTTGTGCTCCTGAGCTCCTGGAGGATCCATCTACCTACCCAGGGCCTGCTCTCTCCTCTCCCAGGGAGGGAGTTAGGTTCCTGGGGATGAGCGAGGGAGCCGACTCCCAGGCTCCTGCTTCCCGGGCCAGGCCGGCGGGGGGCAGGAGAGGACAGCAACCGGCCAGCGCTATGGAGGACTCAGGAGTGAGACGTTCCACCAGGAGTCGTAGTAATACTGCTCCTACTCCCCCTGAGTCCAATGTGAAGCAACACCGTAAGAAGCCGGACGTCCACGATGGTGCGGGTGGGAGCGGTCCTTCCGGGGCTGGAGCCATGAAGCGGAGTGCTCACAGAGGTAAGGCTGACCATGCGGGGGGAGGCTGGGCGGTGCAGGGACCCCGGGAGTCTTTGTCCACCTATGCCTCCCGGGTCCAGAGCCACCTCTGTGAGTACGAAGAGGCGACTAAGACCATCAGGAGGCTCCGGGAGGAGCTGCGATGTGCCCGCGCCAGGGCGAACACGGCGCCTAAGAAGAGAAAAACTGAGATATGTTGTGAAATTAACAAACTTAAAGCGGATATTGATAAACTGCTGAAAAGAAAAAACTTTATTTGCAACAACAGCGGACCATTTCAAGAAAAACTTTTAAATGATGACCGATTTGCTCAGATGGCTGATAACAGAGAGCAAAGGCTGATGGGGTTGCAGCCTGCGAGCCAGGTGGAGGAGGAGGATGATGATGATGATAACGAGCAGCAGTTCCCACCTGGCGGCCTGCAGGAAGATCAGCAGGCCTCGTGCAGTGGGCCCCCTGCAGGACAGCCAGCAGTAATACCTCGCTCGGGGGAGGACAGTGACACCGGCAGCCAGGGAGGGGCGCTCATGGCAGAGATCCGGCTGCTCGAGTCCCCAGTGCGCATGCAGAACTTTTCGTTTGGTGATGAACTCCCAGAGGAAGCCGCTGGGGGGAGCAGCCGGAGGAAGAGTAAGAAGACCAGGCCAAAGCAGCAAGAAGAGGTACGTTTCATCTTTACCCCCCTCCCTGTACACCCCCCCGGGCAAAGCGCAGGGTCAGCTCACTGTGCAAGCCCTGCTACCCAAACCCCCCCCGAGTTCTGCTGTGGACCCGGTGCAAAGGTGCAGGGAGATTACAGGTGTGACATCTGATGTGGCGATGGGCTCCGTCTCTGTTTGTGGTAACAGTGGGGGAGCAGAGGAGGCATCGGCCGCAAGGCCGGACAGTCAGGGCGGCTTGGCAGTGGCGATAACATCAAAATCCAGTGCTGCGGTGCGTCCCCTGGTGGCGTCCCCTGGTGGGAGGGGGGGATAGCCCAGCACTGGTGGCAGCTTCCGGTGCCTCGGTGCCTCTTCGTGCCTCGGCGCCTCTTCATGCTGTCGCTGCTGATCACTTGGTTATGGGGCGGCGTCAGTGTGGAGGGGTCGCTGAGGCTGAGAGCTCCGGACCTCCCAGACAGAAGGTACTGTTTTGTGTCGGTGTTGGGGATAATGACAATTCTGTGCAGACCGGAGATCAGCGGCGCCTCACACCGGCTAAGGAGCAGCGGCGATTGTTACCAAGTCCCAGGAAAAGCAAAATAACATCTGCTACCGATGATGCGGAGGGCACAAGTGCGACAAGAGTTGGGCTCCCCTTTGGGCGATGCTCTGCGAGGGGACCCCCGTCCCTTGTGCCCGAAGATGCGGAGGTGGTCATGTCCCCTGATGTTGTTGCTGGTCCAGCCAGTGTGAGTGGTGTCAGTAATGTTGTGGTGGCTAGTGAGAATGGTGTCAGTAATGTTGTGGTGGATAATGTGAGTGGAGTGAGTGATGCAGAACCGTTACCAGTTATGGGAGTGAGTGATGGAGGGACTGGTGGTGCGGGTGGCATGGAGGTGGGTAGTGTTAATGTGGTGGGTGCAGGGGTTGGTCCGGTTGCTCCCCCAGTGGCGGCCCCCGTTAAGAGCTATGCCAGTGTCGCTGCTGGGGGAAGTGGGGTTCCATCATCCTCGTCTCTGGGCTCTGGGGACGGCTTTTTGCAACGGCGCCTCCTGCAGGCCTTACAGAAGGGTGAAAGGACGATCAATGTAGCGGGGCAGGAGGTTGATTTGTCGTTTTGGATAGAGAGGCACGGCCTGTCTGCCTTCCGAGAGCAAAGAGGCAGGGAGACATCATGGTCGCTCCCGACAACCGGGCCGGGTGCTAACCGTAGGAATGTGGTCCGTCTTCGGTGGCGTGGCAGTGATGTGTGTCCCCCTCGGGCACGGGTAGTTGAGCTGCTGCTGAAGATGGACTTCAAGGCGGCTGACATCTTTGCCTTGATCCATCCCTATGGTACATCTGAGTTTGATATCAGCTTTGTTCGGCCGGAGGGGCTTGAGCTCTTCTGGTCCAACTATGAGCTGAGATACAACGAGCCCGAGTGGCGGGACTTTGCTGTGCAAGCAGTGTCCCGCCAGAGCGAAGTCAAGAAAGTGACCGTTCTTACCCGTAACGAATCACTATCTTGCTTTGACATCATGACCTGGATGAATCGTTATGGAGAGGTACTGGGAGTACCAGAGAAAAATCGAGACGAGTTTGGTATCTGGTCAGGGGCCTGGACCTTCATGGTGAAGTTGAGGTGTTCAGGTAACTCAGTCGCCCACATCCCTTCATCAGCCTTCCTGGGGAGGGATCGGATCCTGATCTTCTACCGGGGGCAGCCTAAGCTGTGTCACAGGTGCGGTGACCCCACACATTTCAGCGCAAACTGCACCGTGCAGAAGTGTGCGTTGTGTGGGGGTGTCGGCCATCTCGCTGCATCCTGTACAGGGCAGATTAGGTGTAACCTGTGTGGTGATCTCGGTCACCCATACAGTCGTTGTCCTTTTTCCTTCGCTAATGCGGGCTCAGCCTCAGCGGATGAAAGCCATGAGGCTGAATCTGCTGGGGAGGGGACTAGCAGAGGCAGAGGAATGGAGGGGCCAGGGAAGAAAGACAGGAAAAAGACGCCTGCCCAGCTAAGGCGTCTAGAAAAGCGTCAACAGGAGAGAGAGCGGGGGGAGTCTCGGGCTGCTGGGACAACCTCTGGCGCTATCCTGGAGACCACACCTGTCGCTGAGGCCCCAGGGGATGATGTACTGGATGAGGAGGTCAGGAGGATCGAGAGAGAGGAAGGTGCCACGTCCTCAGACTCCTCCCATTATGAGAGTATGGACGAGGATAATAGGGCGTGGCTAGAGGAAAAGCGTAAGCGTGGCGCCAAAAAGAAGAAAAAGGGTAAAAAGAAGGGAGGTGTAAGATCTCCTCCCACCCTGACTAAGGTACCCAAGGAAGGTGCAACCGACCCCCCGCTGGTCGAACTTTCAAATCGATTCCTGGCCCTGGATGGAGCCTCTCCTGCCGATGGAGGGGCTGAGGGTGAAGGGCCAGAGGTGGCGGAGCCTGCAGGGGGTGCCGAGTCTCCCCCTGGGGAGTCAGGGTCCTCAGGAGGGGAGACTGGCCCAGATTTTGGAGACGAGGATGAGGGGGCAGGTCCTGGATCTGCCCCTGAAGCATCAGAGGTGCGGGAGATGGACACCACAATATGTCTAAAAAGGGGGTGTTCATTTCCCGAGGGTGGTGGTAAGATGGGTAAAAAGAAAGCCGTCTAACTCAATCACTCATGATGGCGGCACCCACTCCGTTGACGCTGGCGTCCATTAATGTCGCCAGCATTAAGTCTGATGCGGCTAGATTTGCGGCCTTTGATTTTCTCGGCCGCGTTGAAGCCGACATTTTATTTTTGCAGGAGACCAGGCTGCCAGATTTGGCGGCCGTGTTTAAAGCTAAGAGGGAATGGAGACACGGGCCTTCCTATTGGTCTCTTGCGGCCGAGCCGTATAGCGGAGTGGCGGTCCTTTTTACCGCGCCGGTAGAATGCCGACGAGTTATTGAGTTAGAAATGGGGAGGTGCCTGATCCTGGATGTCCTCATGAAGGGACAAGAACTGTGCCTAATTAACATCTATGGTCCCCAGTCCAAGTGGGACAGGAAGTGTCTCTTTATGAGGATCAAGCCCTACCTTTTTACAAGTCGGCAGGTGGTCTTTGGAGGGGACTTCAATGCTGTCACGAGGTCCCAGGATAGGGGAGGTTCCAGAGACAAGCTGACTTATGATAGCGTCGCTCTTAATAGCATAGCTAGTGAGGCTCGCCTGGTGGATGTCCACATCCGGCACACCCCAGGCCACGCGGGGTTCACCTATTATAGGGGTAGCTGCAGGTCTAGAATAGACAGGTTTTATTTAAAGGAGGAAGCCATTTCTTCAGCAGTGTCCGTTGTTGAGGTGGAGTTCTCCGACCACTGTCTAATTTTGTTTTCTCTGAATGTTACAGAGACCCCCCGGATGGGAAGAGGCTACTGGAAGCTCAATTCGTCTCTCCTGGAAGAAGCAGAGATAAGACAATCCTTTGAGGACTTTCTTCAGAGCCAGGTACCATTGCTGGGCCTTTGTAGCAGTAAGTCAGAGTGGTGGGAGATGCTCAAGAAAAGGGTGGCGAGATTCTTCCGCCAGCTCTCGAGCCTCAGGAGCCTGGACAGGTACCGCCTGTATCAGGGCCTGAGGAGGAAACTCGAGCATCTCGTCTCGACTGGAGGTAGTCGTGAGGACATCTCCAGAGTGAAATCCTTGCTGAAGAGGTGTCAGTACGATAGACACGCATCTTTGGTTTTTGAGAGGGATTACGGGAAATACCGCTCGCCCGACCCTTACAGAAACTGCAAGATGTCAGTGAATGGTAAAGTTGTCACGGGACTGGTTGACAGTACGGGATCCCTGAAAAGGTCCAGATCAGGGATTCTGGAGGTCGTCAGATCCTTCTACTCGCACCTCTTGGGCAGGAAGGATCTAGATCGGGAGGTGATGTCGGCTTTCCTGGCTGAAACTGTCCCTGAGCCAGGAGTAGACCCCTCTCTTGATGTTTTGACAGAGATGATCAGGGAAGAGGAAGTCAGCCGGGCGATTGAAGGGCTCGCCCTCAAGAAATCGCCGGGTCCGGATGGCTTAACATCTGAGTTTTATAAGACCTTTAAGGACGCCTTGGTTCCCCTCTTGACTGAGGTATTCAATGAGTGTCTTTCCTCGGGCGCTCTGCTGAAGTCAATGAGGAGGTCTGCCCTGATCATTCTGTCAAAGGGTAAGGACCGATCTCGTATTGAGAACTGGCGTCCCATAGCGCTTCTCAATACGGACAGAAAGGTTTTGGCAAAGGTGCTGTTTAATCGGCTGGTGCAGTTTGCGCCCCGGCTCCTTTCGGGGACCCAGCACTGCTCTGTTCCAGGCCGCAGTACATTTAGTGCTGTGCTTTGTGTCCGGGAGGCAGTGGAGCAGGGCAGGGCTGGTAACTGGAAGGGGTACTTGCTGTCCTTGGATCAGGCAAAAGCGTTTGATCGGGTTAACCACGAGTACCTCTGGTCTGTCCTTCTGAGGTATGGCCTGCCGGGGGAGTTTGTCAATTGGCTAAAGGTTTTGTACGCAGGGGCAGAGAGTTTCCCGCTTGTGAACGGTTGGATTGGCCGCTCTTTTGAGGTTGGGTCTGGTGTTCGCCAGGGTTGTCCTCTGAGCCCACTTCTATACGTGTTCGCGATTGACCCATTCCTTAGGAGGGTTGATCGTGGGCCGTTGGTGGGAGTCGGGATGGACCAGGCGGCACCGGAAGCCACTCTAAGGGTGGTAGCGTATGCTGATGATGTCACCGTTTTTTGTGTCCTCGAGAGGGGAGGCGCAATGGGTGATGTCAGAGGTTGACCGCTACTCAGAGGCTTCTGGGTCCAAGATCAACCGGGATAAGTGTGAGAGTCTCTGGCTGGGAGAGGGGGATCCAGGGTTTGATCTCCCGGACACTCTTCCAGGGCCCCAAGACTCTGCCAAAGTTCTCGGCATCGAATTTGGCCAGGGGGATTACCCCATGCAAAACTGGGACGGCAGGCTTAAGATCGCCGCTCAGAAGGTGGACCAGTGGAAGGGTTGGTCTTTGACCCTCAGGGAAAGGGTGAACTTGATTAAAACTTACCTGCTCCCATTGCTGATATATCTGGGCAGTGTGTGCATGTTGCCAGAACCCCTCTGGACTCGGGTCTACAGTCTGTTCTTCCAGCTGTTATGGGGGAATAGGCTGAACCTAATCAAGAGGGAGGTTACTTACCGCACGAGGAGACAAGGAGGGTTGTGTATGGTCAACCCTGTGGTGTTCCTAGTGAATACCTTTCTTAAGATCAATATCGCAAACCTCTGGAAAGAGAGGGCTCCTCCGTGGGTATACTCCTGCAGGGGATGGTTTCGGCCTTTCTTCCAGGAATGGGAGACAGGAGGGCGAGTGAAGGATCTCCGTACACCACATGGGCATCTTCCGGCTTACGCTACCCCGGTTCTGAAGGTGATTCGCCGGTGGGGTCTGGGAATGTGGGAGATCAGGACCATGTCGAGGAAAGTCCTTGACAAAAGGGTTCTGTTGACCCATTTCCAGAAGCCTCTGGCCCTCAGGGATTGCCCAAGTCGGGATCTTGGGGTGGGTTTAGGTCTTTTGAATTCCATCAGGATCCCCTTGAAGTTTTGGGACTTGACTTGGCGCTGCTTCCATGGAAAGCTGTGTGTGAGGGACAATCTGAAGTGTAGGAGCTCTGAGGAAAGGGGTTGTCCCCGGGAGGAGTGCGGTGGCCTGCTGGAGAGCATGGACCACTTCCTGCTTCA
Organism: Engystomops pustulosus; assembly: GCF_040894005.1. NCBI lineage: Eukaryota > Metazoa > Chordata > Amphibia > Anura > Leptodactylidae > Engystomops > Engystomops pustulosus. The sequence goes on from NC_092413.1 coordinate 10,026,637, forward strand.
GTGCCCCTATAACACAGAGGTGTACAACCGGGTGGGCGCTTCCATCCATTGGCCCGGGTTGGCCGGTCTCTCCTATGCGGAGTGGGCCTATGGAGCATTCAGAGGCCTGGGTGGCCGGGACCGCTGCACGTTATTCCTAGTCAGTCTAGTGGTCAGGTACCACACGTGGAACGCACAGTGTTTAGTATCGACGCAGCGTAAAATCCTCCCGGTGGATGAGGTGGTTAGGAACATTCTGGGTGACCTGGTGAAGGTGCGCTCTCTGGAGTATGAGAGGCTGGGCACGGGGAGGGCCTCTCTCCTTTGGAGGGGGTTCTCCTTTAGTGTCCCTTAGTCTGTCATCTCCTCTCCTGGTGTTGGGCTGAAGCTGACACTGTAGATTTTTGTTTTGTATCTGAGGTTATAGTGATGTAGGGGCTTGCAGGCGCCGAACCTGGGCTTTATGTGGTTGGTTTGTTATATGTTGATATGTTTAATGTGTTTGTATCTTGTGTACAGTGTGTATATAGTTATAGTTCTTGTATATATAGCTTGGTTGGTTTTTGGGGTGTTGGTGTTAGGGTGTTAGGTTGGGAGGGGGGTGGACGGGATTTGGACAATATGATCCTGGGCACTGGTCTGGACTATATAGCGCGAACTTTGGACGTTAGACCAGTGTCTGGGGGGAGGGTGATGGGCGTGGGATTTAGTTAGTTATATTTAATATTTAATGTTTTTATTTCCTGTTTGTCTTTTTTTTGCTGTGCATTCTTTAGTTATTTATGAAAAAAAAAAATAAATAAAAATATTAGGTGGTGGGATTGGGTGAAGGTTTTGTTTTATAATGCTGATTGTGTGGTGTGTGTGTGGCTGGGCCAGGAGATTTTCGTAAGTCTCTTTTAGTTTGTATTATTGTTTTGTTATTATTATTATTGTTTTGTTTTGCCAGAAGTTATGGCTTGATTTATGTTTATTGTTGTAATGTTTTTCATTTTTATATATAAAATAAAAGATTTACAGGATGTAACTCAGGATCAGTACAGGATAAGTAATGTCATGTATGTACACAGTGACTGCACCAGCAGCAGAATAGTGAGTGCAGCTCTGGAGTATAATACAGGATGTAACTCAGGATCAGTACAGGATAAGTAATGTCATGTATGTGCACAGTGACTGCACCAGCAGCAGAATAGTGAGTGCAGCTCTGGAGTATAATACAGGATGTAACTCAGGATCAGTACAGGATAAGTAATGTCATGTACGTACACAGTGACTGCACCAGCAGCAGAATAGTGAGTGCAGCTCTGGAGTATAATACAGGATGTAACTCAGGATCAGTACAGGATAAGTAATGTCATGTATGTACACAGTGACTGCACCAGCAGCAGAATAGTGAGTGCAGCTCTGGAGTATAATACAGGATGTAACTCAGGATCAGTACAGGATAAGTAATGTCATGTATGTACACAGTGACTGCACCAGCAGCAGAATAGTGAGTGCAGCCCTGGGGTATAATACAGGATGTAACTCAGGATCAGTACAGGATAAGTAATGTCATGTATGTACACAGTGACTGCACCAGCAGCAGAATAGTGAGTGCAGCCCTGGGGTATAATACAGGATGTAACTCAGGATCAGTACAGGATAAGTAATGTCATGTATGTACACAGTGACTGCACCAGCAGCAGAATAGTGAGTGCAGCTCTGGAGTATAATACAGGATGTAACTCAGGATCAGTACAGGATAAGTAATGTCATGTATGTACACAGTGACTGCACCAGCAGCAGAATAGTGAGTGCAGCCCTGGGGTATAATACAGGATGTAACTCAGGATCAGTACAGGATAAGTAATGTCATGTATGTACACAGTGACTGCACCAGCAGCAGAATAGTGAGTGCAGCCCTGGGGTATAATACAGGATGTAACTCAGGATCAGTACAGGATAAGTAATGTCATGTATGTACACAGTGACTGCACCAGCAGCAGAATAGTGAGTGCAGCTCTGGGGTATAATACAGGATGTAACTCAGGATCAGTACAGGATAAGTAATGTCATGTGTGTACACAGTGACTGCACCAGCAGCAGAATAGTGAGTGCAGCTCTGGAGTATAATACAGGATGTAACTCAGGATCAGTACAGGATAAGTAATGTCATATGTGTACACAGTGACTGCACCAGCAGCAGAATAGTGAGTGCAGCTCTGGGGTATAATACAGGATGTAACTCAGGATCAGAACAGGATAAGTAATGTCATATGTGTACACAGTGACTGCACCAGCAGCAGAATAGTGAGTGCAGCTCTGTAGTATAGCACAGGATGTAACTCAGGATCAGTACAGGATAAGTAATGTCATGTATGTACACAGTGACTGCACCAGCAGCAGAATAGTGAGTGCAGCTCTGGGGTATAATACACGATGTAACTCAGGATGAGTACAGGATAAGTAATGTCATGTATGTACACAGTGACTGCACCAGCAGAATAGTGAGTGCAGCTCTGGGGTATAATACAGGATGTAACTCAGGATCAGTACAGGATAAGTAATGTCATGTATGTACACAGTGACTGCACCAGCAGCAGAATAGTGAGTGCAGCTCTGGAGTATAATACAGGATGTAACTCAGGATCAGTACAGGATAAGTAATGTCATGTATGTACACAGTGACTGCACCAGCAGCAGAATAGTGAGTGCAGCTCTGGAGTATAATACAGGATGTAACTCAGGATGAGTACAGGATAATATACATTGCACCCCATTAGTAGACACTTCTTTGTGGAGTCCCCGTAGTCTCAGTTACTATAGTCTCGGTTTTCTATGCCTGGTATTAGCAGACAATATACATTTGTTACATGTTATAAAACAAGTGCAGAAGAGACATCAATTATTCTGCATAGAAAACCCTTCAGTTCTTGTGTAATTTCATGTGAATGCAGCAGAATACAATGAATGAACAGGAGATGTGAATATGTGTCAAGGACTTCCTCTGCTGTGAGTGCAGAGAGCTCATAGGGGGGATGCAGGATACAGCGTTGTGTACAGGAGCGGGGTTACCTGGAGTAGTGGGGGACACTATTGTGTTATACAGAGGCGGGCGGCCCGGGTCACGTCTATAGCGCAGACTGAAATACAATGTGAACAATGTACAATGATACAATCTAGGAATAAACATTCTTCTTTGTTATATGTTATCTTAAAGAGGTGATTTAATTCTCAAATTACACAGTGGGCGTAGCTCTAGGGGGCATAGTACTGTAAGTAACTGACTAATACACCAGTATTAGATGTAACACATGGAGAGGATGGTGGGGGGTCTTTAAATAACCCCACCCATGAGCTTTAATGTCTTTAAATAACCCCACCCATGAGCTTTAATGTCTTTAAATAACCCCACCCATGAGCTTTAATGTCTTTACATAACCCCACCCATGAGCTTTATTGTCTTTACATAACCCCACCCATGATATTTATTGTCTTTTTATAACCCCACCCATGAGCTTTATTGTCTTTATATTTCCCCACCCATGAGCTGTATTGTCTTTATATTACCCCACCCATAAGCTTTATTGTGTTTATATTACCCCACCCATGAGCTGTATTGTGTTTATATTACCCCACCCATGAGCTGTATTGTCTTTATATAACCCCACCCATGAGCTTTATTGTCTCTGTATAACCCCACCCATGAGCTTTATTGTCTTTAAATAACCCCAACCATAAGCTTTACTGTCTTTATATAACCCCACCCATGAGCTTTATTGTCTTTATATAACCCCACCCATGAGCTTTATTGTCTTTATATAACCCCACTCATGGGTTTTTTGTCTTTCATAATAGTAGTGTGAAGAATTTAGTGTGAAGAATTTACATAATACCACCCATTAGTTATTTGTCTCTATATAACCACATCTATAAGTTATGCCTCCATCATGAAAGAATATCTTTACATAACTCCATTAGTTATTTATTTTCATATAGTATCTTTACAAAATAACATCCATGAGTTATTAGTCTTTATTCAGCCCCACCCCTGAATTATTTGTCTTTATTCAGCCCCACCCCTGAGTTATTTGTCTTTATTCAGCCCCACCCCTGAGTTATTTGTCTTTATTTAGCCCCACCCCTGGGTTATTTGTCTTTATTCAGCCCCATCCGAGTTATTTGTCTTTATTCAGCCCTACTCCTGAATTCTCTTTATTCAGCCCCACCCCTGAGTTATTTGTCTTTATTCAGCCTCACCCCTGAGTTATTTGTCTATATTCAGCCCAACCCCTGAGTTATTTGTCTTTATTCAGCCCCACCCCTGAATTATTTGTTTTTATTCAGCTCATCCCTGAGTTATTTGTCTATATTTAGCCCCACCCCTGAGTTATTTTTCTATATTCAGCCCCACCCCTGAGTGTCTCCACATACCTCCATAAAAGAAAAGCTTTACATACCCTTCCATGAGCTTTTTTTTACATAACCCCACCCATGAGTTACAGGCGGTCCCCTACTTTAGGACACCCGACTTACAGACAACCCATAGTTACAGACAGACCCTCTGATCTCTGGTGAAGCTTTCTGGTACTTTACTATAGTCCCAGATTGCAATAATCAGCTGTAAGGTGTCTGTAATGAAGCTTTATTGATAATCCTTGGTCCCATTACAGCAAAAAATGTTTAAACTCCAATTGTCACTGGGGCCAAATTTATTTTTTGTCTGGATCTTCAATTATAAAATATACAGTTTCGACTTACATACAAATTCAACTTAAGAACAAACCTCCGGACCCTATCTTGTACGTAACCCGGGGACTGCCTGTATTTGTCTCTACATAACCTTGCCCATGAGTTATTTATCTTTACTTAACCCTACTTATTATTTATTGTTTCCACATTTTTTCACATAACCCCGCCTATTTGTCTTTATTCAGACACACCCATGAGTTATTTGTCTCTACATAACCTTGCCTATTAGTTATCTCCTCGTGCCTCACTCACTTTACATAACCTCCAATGAATTATTTCTCTTCCCATAATCCCACTCTTAAAATATCTTTCTTAACTTTAATTATTTGTTGTAATATAACCCCACCCATGAATTAGTTACCATCTTTTACAGAGGAGTTGTTTATACATAATCCCACCCAGGAACTATTAGCACTCACATGACATTACCCATTACACCCATGACTAATACCTTCACACAACTCCACCCATGAATTATTTGTTACCAACTCCTTATTCATTTATACCCTATAAGTCATTAAGCCCCACCCCTGAGGTTCTCACCAAGAAGAATAGTAATGAGTTGTCTCAGCCCCTGTAACGTCTCATCGCATTCTACTCTTCAGACCCTGATTCTCTCATCTTCCGCCCTCTACAAGTCATATCTCAAGGACAAGTTAGGCGAAATGTGATTGTCTCGATAAAATTCTAGGTCAAAATCACCTAACGTGCTATAAAAAAAAACCCAAAAGAAAAGAAAATGATCGTAAAAATCTGGGATACTGCCGCGTTTTACTGCCGCGCGAATGAATCCTGTCATTTTATAGCAGCGAAACCCTGATATTGTATAAATCACCGGTTACGCTCAGATCCTTTATGTTTAATTTTCACTGTAAGAATTATACGTTGCGCTGCCTCTTGCCGCAGGATATATGGAGGGAAGGCAAACATTACGCTCCTGATCTATCGACCCCTTATCAGAGGTTACATTATATCAAAGCGGAACGCGTGGGAGAACAGGTGCGCCGTCCTGCAGCTTTATCGTCTTTATATGCTCCTGTAATCCCAATCCCCAATGTGTTTCGCCATAAATTCCATCTTTTTCAATAAATTGACCCAAAATCCACATAAACAAACGCAATTACTCCGCTCTGGAGTTTAACGATTTGGTTTAATCCGTGAAACGTGACGTCTTTAAAGGGGTCTTCTCCCTCCTCCGACGCGGTGCAGACACTGGCGTAGAGGGGACGAGATGTCAATAGGACTTTAATTCCGTCAGATTCGTGGGCTGTGTACTAATTATCTCCTGATTGTCTTTGTTCTGGAACAATTCCTTCCCTGATTAATTCCTTCAGGGTTTTATGTGCTATCTCCAAGCCGGGCCGAAAAAAAAATCCATTCAAGTTCTTCAAAATCTGGAGATTTTTTAAAATGTAACTATATATATATATATAAAAAAAGGGAAGAATCATTGTTTAATAGATTTTTCACCTCCATCTCTCTGCACATGTAAAGGAGGCAGTTTTGACTTAAAACATGTACAAATCCTGATCTGGTTGAGACAAGATCAGCATCTCCTCCCTCTCTCTACACAGCTCCCAATACACAGATTTATCCAGATCTGGAGTAAAATTGGATTGGACAAGTAATATCTCCTGAGCTCCCCCTAGTGGTGGTTAATATGCAAAATGTAGTATTCTCCTGAGCTCCCCCTAGTGGTGGTTAATATGCAATATGTAGTAATCTCCTGAGCTCCCCCTAGTGGTGGCTGTATATACAGTATGTAGTAATCTCCTGAGCTCCTCCTAGTGGTGGCTGTATATACAGTATGTAGTAATCTCCTGGGCTCCCCCTAGTGGTGGCTGTATATGCAGTATATAGGAATCTCCTGAGCTCCCCCTAGTGGTGGTTAATATGCAAAATGTAGTATTCTCCTGAGCTCCCCCTAGTGGTGGTTAATATGCAATATGTAGTAATCTCCTGAGCTCCTCCTAGTGGTGGTGTATATACAGTATGTAGTAATCTCCTGAGCTCCCCCTAGTGGTGGCTGTATATACAGTATGTAGTAATCTCCTGTGCTCCCTGGTGGTGGCTGTATATACAGTATGTAGTAATCTCCTGAGCTCCCCCTAGTGGTGGCTGTATATACAGTATGTAGTAATCTCCTGAGCTCCTCCTAGTGGTGGAGTATATATGGTATGTAGTAATCTCCTGAGCCCCCCCTAGTGGTGGCTGTATATACAGTATGTAGTAATCTCCTGAGCTCCTCCTAGTGGTGGCTGTATATACAGTATATAGGAATCTCCTGAGCTCCTCCTAGTGGTGGCTGTATATACAGTATGTAGTAATCTCCTGAGCTCCTCCTAGTGGTGGCTGTATATACAGTATGTAGTAATCTCCTGATCTCCCCCTAGTGGTGGCTGTATATACAATATATAGTAATCTCCTGAGCTCCCCCTAGTGGTGGTTGTATATACAGTATGTAGTAATCTCCTGAGCTCCCCCTAGTGGTGGTGTATATACAGTATGTAGTAATCTCCTAAACTCCACCTAGTGGTGGCTGTATATACAGTATGTAGTAATCTCCTGATCTCCCCCTAGTGGTGGCTGTATATACAGTATGTAGTAATCTCCTGAGCTCCCCCTAGTGGTGGCTGTATATACAGTATGTAGTAATGTCCTGAGCTCCCTCTAGTGATGGCTGTATATACAGTATGTAGTAATCTCCTGAGCTCCCCCTAGTGGTGGCTATATATACAGTATGTAGTAATCTCCTGAGCTCCTCCTAGTGGTGGCTGTATATACAGTATACAAAACCTTAAAGAACTCATGAGTGATATCCGGTCCACATAAACTAGGTTACACCATTTAGAATTAAAAATTTCTTTTAATAATCCATGACATTTAAAAACATCAATGTGACAGTATGACTACAATATATTGTCCTCGGGATTCCACTATTGCATCCACGCAACACAAATCAGCAATTTAAGCATTATAAACCCAGGCATCTTGATGTATATACATTAATAGAAAAGTCTTATAAAGTGCCTGTGCAAAGGAAGTTATTAGTGATCCAACCTAACATAGAGTTGTAAAGTTATGGTAAAGTGCTAAGTGCTTATTCTAACCGAATGATAGCAGGATCAGCTTACCCATGCTGTGTGTAGCGGGGACGCCAGTACCCCGACGCGCGTTTCGCGTTACCGCTTCCTCAGGGGGCCTGTGTATGTAGTAATCTCCTGAGCCCCTCCTAGTGGTGGCTGTATATACAGTATGTAGTAATCTCCTGAGCTCCTCCTAGTGGCGGCTGTATATACAGTATGTAGTAATCTCCTGAGCCCCTCCTAGTGGTGGCTGTATATACAGTATGAAGTAATCTCCTGAGCTCCCCCTAGTGGTGGCTGTATATACAGTATGTAGTAATCTCCTGAGCTCCCCCTAGTGGTGGCTGTATATACAGTATGTAGTAATCTCCTGAGCTCCTCCTAGTGGTGGCTGTATATACAGTATGTAGTAATCTCCTGAGCTCCCCCTAGTGGTGGCTGTATATACAGTATGTAGTAATCTCCTGAGCTCCTCCTAGTGGAGGCTGTATATACAGTATGTAGTAATCTCCTGAGCTCCCCCTAGTGGTGGCTGTATATACAGTATGTAGTAATCTCCTGAGCTCCTCCTAGTGGTGATTGTATAGCCCCTCCTAATTCCGGTTTATATACAGTTTGTAGTAATCACCTGAGCTCCTTCTAGTGGTGATTTTATATACTCTATGTTATAGCCAACAGAGCTCCCTCTAGTGGTGTCTAAAGGCAGCTACATTTTTCATTCATTTAATTCAGCGCTGTGTCTGTGCAGACAATCGTAGACACATAAAGTGGACATTCAGCCTAAACAGATTTATTCAAATTGAGGCAATTGAATAATGAATATTTTTACAGAAGGAGAACATTATAAAAACATTATACACATTTTATGACAGGGGGGGAACAAACAAAAAAAGCACAAATTCTGGATGATTCCAAATGCTAATCCACCATTCATATGCAAATGAGCTTGTTCGGCAGTAGTCCCACAGACAATAATATTCCTTAATTACGTCCTGTTTATAGTATATATTTACAGCCTTGTAAATCAGCGCGGGTGATGATATGTGAGGAGTCGTCAGATCCGTATTCTCGGAGGCGTCTGGGGTGGCGCGGGTGATACCGCATAATACTTGGCACCACATACAGGCGAGCCGCTCCGACACTTCTACACCCTTAGGATGGATTTTCTGCCTGTTAATTACAGCAGAGCTAAAAAAAAAAAAAAAAAGTTACAAAAAAAACCCCCAAAATCTTGCGGGTCTTACAGATTATAATTATGCAATCTCATGAATATTCATGAAGGATCGGCATCCAGAACACGGCTATAAAACCTTGGCACAAAAAAGGGATTGCAATGTTTTCTGCTTATGAAAAAAAAAAAGATAGAAAATCTCTCATTTCTAAGATGCCAAGAAGCTTTTAATCCGTCTCTCAAAAAGTTTTTTTTATTCCCCTGCCGTGATTATAGATTTTGTTTCAAAATGCTGAATATGCTAAACAATTGTCAGTGCTCCGCGCAGAACGTTGGCGCAGAGGTTACTGTCATTCCCGTTCCCACGTGTTCATGTTTCTAAAAGGATTTTTATGAATTATCTGTGGTTTGAGATGATCCTTAATTATATTGACCCCCCACCCCACCTCTCAGTAGGTACCTTGATAACCCCACCCCATTCATCTGTGACCTCACTACTAACTCCACCCCTTGATTTGGCAATTTTTAATCAGTTCTTTCTTCTATGATTTCACTAATTGTCTCAAAAATACTGCGTCTAGTGATGTCATCTCCACACCAGGAAATATGCAAATACGTTTTCCAGGATAGGACGAGGAAACCGGCTCCCTGCACTGTACTGAAGAGACGCAACTACATGGAAACAGTACTGTCTAGAATTGGGAGTCTGTTGCTTCTGGGATGGATATACTGGTTTGGCTTTAATCCCATTTCATGTGATTAGGCTTCCTGAAAGTCATGCTTGATGTTAAGGTAGCAACAAGAGGTAATGTTTTCCTTGTCCCCTCCTGGAAAACTTGGGAAATGCATATTTCCCAGAATCCCCTAGTGGAGCATCAATGGCTATGAGTCTCCACACACCTGCAAGGAGAAATCTTACTTCCTGAACTAAACACCACACAAATAATATACATTAATCAGTTCTACCCCAAGATATGTTAGGTTTTTTGTTTCACAACAAATAAACTACTTCTCCCCTGAAAATCCAGTTCTTCACTTTGTAACATCAACACTCCTCCTAAGAGAAGCCTGCCCTTCACCCGATGACATCACTACTTCTCCCTCAGATTATCCTGCCCTACATCAGGTGACATCACCACTCCACCTCCCCTAGAGAAGCCTGGCCTTTACCTGGTGACATCATCCCTTCTTCCCTAGAGAAGCCTGGCCTTTACCTGGTGACATCATCCCTTCTTCCCTGGAGAAGCCTGCCCTTCACCTGGTGACATCATCCCTTCTTCCCTGGAGAAGCCTGCCCTTCACCTGGTGACATCATCACTCCTTTCCTAGAGAAGCCTGCCCTTCCCCTGGTGACATCATCCCTTCTTCCCTGGAGAAGCCTGCCCTTCACCTGGTGACATCATCACTCCTTTCCTAGAGAAGCCTGCCCTTCCCCTGGTGACATCATCCCTTCTTCCCTAGAGAAGCCTGGCCTTTACCTGGTGACATCATCCCTTCTTCCCTAAAGAAGCCTGCCTATCACCTGGTGACATCATCCCTTCTTCCCTGGAGAAGCCTGCCCTTCACCTGGTGACATCATCCCTTCTTCCCTGGAGAAGCCTGCCCTTCACCTGGTGATATCATCCCTTCTTCCCTGGAGAAGCCTGCCCTTCACCTGGCGACATCATCCCTTCTTCCCTGGAGAAGCCTGCCCTTCAACTAGTGACATCATCCCTTCTTCCCTGGAGAAGCCTGCCCTTCAACTAGTGACATCATCCCTTCTTCCCTAAAGAAGCCTGCCCTTCAACTAGTGACATCATCCCTTCTTCCCTGGAGAAGCCTGCCCTTCAACTAGTGACATCATCATTCCTTCCTTCTCCAGAGCACCCTGTCCTTTCACTTGGTGACATCACTTATTTACTCTGTGACATCACTAGAGCTATTGAAAAGATACTGCTTTGTCGCTCTACTGAATTTTCAGTCTACCCAAAACAAAAAGGCATCTGAGATCCCGACCCTTAATATGTCATATTACCAATAGTCTTCTCTGGCTAACCATTCCCTTTCCTACTATGATATCACCGGCCCGCCTCCTGCCCCTTTACCTGTGACATCACTGGTTCTTCCGGGATAATGCTGCCCCTTTTAACCTGTGACATCACTAGTCCTCCCTAGATAACCCAACCACTACACCCTATGACATCACTAGTCCTCCCTAGATAACCCCACCACTATACCCTATGACATCACTAGTCCTCCCTAGATAACCCCACCTCTCTACCCTATGACATCACTAGTCCTCCCTAGATAACCCAACCACTATACCCTATGACATCACTAGTCCTCCCTAGATAACCCCACCACTATACCCTATGACATCACTAGTCCTCCCTAGATAACCCCACCACTATATACTATGACATCACTAGTCCCCCCCTAGATAACCCCACCTCTTCACCCTATGACATCACTAGTCCTCCCTAGATAACCCCACCACTACACCCTATGACATCACTAGTCCTCCCTAGATAACCCCACCACTATACCCTATGACATCACTAGTCCTCCCTAGATAACCCCACCACTATACCTTATGACATCACTAGTCCCCCCCTAGATATCCCCACCACTATATACTATGACATCACTAGTCCTCCCTAGATATCCCCACCACTATACCCTATGACATCACTAGTCCTCCCTAGATAACCCCACCACTATATACTATGACATCACTAGTCCCCCCCTAGATAACCCCACCTCTTCACCCTATGACATCACTAGTCCTCCCTAGATAACCCCACCACTACACACTATGACATCACTAGTCCTCCCTAGATAACCCCACCACTATACCCTATGACATCACTAGTCCTCCCTAGATAACCCCACCACTATACCCTATGACATCACTAGTCCTCCCTAGATAACCCCACCACTATACCTTATGACATCACTAGTCCTCCCTAGATAACCCCACCACTATACCCTATGACATCACTAGTCCTCCCTAGATAACCCCACCTCTCCACCCTATGACATCACTAGTCCTCCCTAGATAACCCCACCACTATATACTATGACATCACTAGTCCCCCCCCTAGATAACCCCACCTCTTCACCCTATGACATCACTAGTCCTCCCTAGATAACCCCACCACTACACCCTATGACATCACTAGTCCTCCCTAGATAACCCCACCACTATATACTATGACATCACTAGTCCTCCATAGATATCCCCACCACACCACTATACCCTATGACATCACTAGTCCTCCCTAGATAACCCAACCACTATACCCTATGACATCACTAGTCCTCCCTAGATAGCCCCACCACTATATCCTATGACATCACTAGTCCTCCCTAGATATCCCCACCACAATATCCTATGACATCACTAGTCCTCCCTAGATAACCCCACCACTATATCCTATTACATCACTAGTCCTCCCTAGATATCCCCACCACACCACTATACCCTATGACATCACTAGTCCTCCCTAGATAACCCAACCACTATACCCTATGACATCACTAGTTCTCTCTAGATAGCCCCACCACAATATCCTATGACATCACTAGTCCTCCCTAGATATCCCCACCACTATACCCTATGACATCACTAGTCCTCCCTAGATAACCCCACCTCTTCACCCTATGACATCACTAGTCCTCCCTAGATAACCCCACCACTACACCCTATGACATTGGAGTCCTCCCTAGATAACCCCACCACTATACCTTATGACATCACTAGTCCTCCCTAGATAACCCCACCACTATACCCTATGACATCACTAGTCCCCCCCTAGATAACCCCACCTCTTCACCCTATGACATCACTAGTCCTCCCTAGATAACCCCACCACTACACCCTATGACATCACTAGTCCCCCCCTAGATAACCCCACCACTACACCCTATGACATCACTAGTCCCCCCCTAGATAACCCCACCTCTTCACCCTATGACATCACTAGTCCTCCCTAGATAACCCCACCACTATATCCTATGACATCACTAGTCCCCCCCTAGATAACCCCACCTCTTCACCCTATGACATCACTAGTCCTCCCTAGATATCCCCACCACTATATACTATGATATCACTAGTCCTCCCTAGATAACCCCACCACTATACCCTCTGACAGTGGTGGCGAACCTATGGCACGGGTGCCAGAAGTGGCACTTAGAGCCCTCTCAGTGGGCACTCAGGCTGTTGTCCCATGGTAGAGTTTGCCAGACAGGGATCCTACTACAGTCCCAGGACTTGCCATGCTTAGTATTGGCATAACTGAGACTGCAGGAAGAGGGAGGAGGTGTGGACAGGGTCAGGTTATCATTGGAGCTCCTTCTGTGTGACCCCTGAATCATCCTCTGCAGGGAGCTGTCAAGGGAAGCTCTAGTGGCAATCCAAATTTCCTCTCCTTGGAGATATTGGTGCCCTCAGGCCCATTGAAAGCTGTGGTACAGCACAGACAAGAACATTGAAATAGGTTACTGCTTGAATTGCTGTTTTGGCACTTTGCAAAACATATGCAGGTTTTGGGTTGCAGTTTGGGCACTCGACCTCCAAAAGGTTCGCCATCGCTGCCCTATGACATCACTAGTCCTCCCTAGATAACCCCACCACTATATCCTATGACATCACTAGTCCTCCCTAGATAACCCCATCTCTCCACCCTATGACATCACTAGTCCTCCCTAGATAACTCCACCACTATACCCTATGACATCACTAGTCCTCCCTAGATAACTCCACCACTATACCCTATGACATCACTAGTCCTCCCTAGATAACCCCATCTCTCCACCCTATGACATCACTAGTTCCTTCTCTCTACTCTATGACATCACACATCCTTTCCACATAACCCCGCCCCTTTACTGTATGACATCACTCCTCTCTAGATAATACTACCCATAAGCGCAGAGGAGGCAGCAGGAGATGTCAGCAGTTCTCAGCTCATCCTTAAGTTATTTTTTTTTCAATGTTTTCCATTATTTATTTTTAACAAAATTCAATATTTATCCGGAGCTCCTGATTCCCATTATCTCGCTCTCCGCTTCGCTCTCCACACTGGGAACGGCATATTCTTAGGACAATTATTTCATAGCTCAGGGCAGCGCAAAATAAATGTCCTCATTATACATGGAATGTGCCTCCGGTGCCCTCACCCGCATCTACCAGGACGGCGCCCCCAGGTGGCTGTAAATATTTTAACGCTGCACTTAAAGGCCATGAACTGCGGAGCGGCAGGACACAAGCCAAATATTCTGTGCCCCGTGTGACAAGTGCAGAGTACAGGATGGACGCCCTCTTATACTGACACAGCAGAGTTGTGTTTGTCACACGGCGCAGCTCACTGCACAATCCCTCCATTCCACGCACAAGAGGATTAAAGGGACCCAAATTTTTTGACAAAATTTGCCCATCCACACTGTTACACATCTCTCCAGGGACAAGACCTAATACTGGCTATAGAAAGAGCACAGAGCACAGCAGTGTGAGGACACACCCCCAGTGCACTTGGAGGAGCTACAATCCTGGAAAATACATCCATATATCACAGTCCTGCTGCTACTAATAACATACACAAAGGTATCACTGCACAGCTTTCCAGGGACAATACGTAACATTTTCTTCAAAGAGCACAGCAGTGTGAGGACACACCCCCAGTACAATCCAGGAATCTAAATCCATATTTCACAGTCCTGCTGCTACTAACAGCATTCAAAGGTATCACTACACATTTCTCCAGGGATAATAACTAACACTGGCTGCAGAGCGCACAGAGCACAGCAGTGTGAGGATGCATCCCCAGTACACTCCTGCAACATAAATCCGTATTTCACAGTCCTGCTGCTACTAACAACATTCAAAGTTATCATTACACATTCCTACAGGGACAGTAACTAACTTTGGCTGCAGAGAGCACAGAGCACAGCAGTACAGTCCTGGAATATCAATCCATATTTTACAGTCCTGCTGCTATATATCATTAATATTTTTCTCAGTTTTCCTGCTATTAACAACATATACAATGGTCTGAGTACAGTTCTTTCCGAGAATGATAGCTTACACGGTGTGCAGAGAGCACAGAGCACAGCAGTGTTAGAACACACCCCCTCATATACTTGGGGAAGCTACAACCAAGAATACAAATCCCTTTTTCACTGTTTTGCTGCTCTTAACAATGTATACAAAGGCCTGATTATACATCATCCCAGGAAGAGTAGCTTATACAAATTGCAGAGTGCGCAGCAGTGTGAGGACACGCCCCCAATGCACTTGGAAGAGCTACAACCAGGACTATAAATCCATTTTTCCTCAGGTTTGCTGCTATTAACAATGTAATCAAAGGTCTGGTTACACATCTCTCTAGGGATGATAGCTCACACAGATTGCAGAGAGCACAGAGCACAGCAGTGTGAGGACATGCGTTCAGTGCAACAGGAGAAGCTAATACCATAATATGTATCAATTTTTTTTTTTTTACATACCTATGCTGCTATTTGATAAATAAGCAAAAGAACCACCTCGGAATGGTCACATTTAATTGAAAAATGACTCGTCTCCAGACAGGACCTGAGACGCTCCGGTGATTGTCACTTTGCTCCTGATCAATTTGTCGTTCGTTTTTTAAAAATCTGTCCACCCGTTCAAAAGATACGGCCTCTGGAATATTCAAGATGAATAAGCTCATATTATCCAAGGGGGTGGCAACCTATAATTTCCTCTGGGGTGTGTCTCTGGATTAAAAGGTTACCGCCCCTTTACTAACAAGAGCTCATTCACCTTTAATATTCAAGAGGACATTTCTTTTGAACGGATGAATGGATTTTAAAAAAACGAACGCCCTCTAAATCGGGGAGACTCCAGCTATCACATAAGGGGTGTTATGTGGTGTTTGTACTCGGTGACAAGTCCTCCTTAAAGGGAATGTATCATCATAAATTATGTATTATCTACATAAGCCTTTCATCAGAACGTTTTCTTATGCAGTTTTGGTGCCTTTTACATTTCATATTTGATTGTCTATCACAGCTTTGCTCTATAGAGTAGAACAGGGTGAATACCTGGAATATAAGTGTTTTACAACCAGGTGATAAGGGGCGGAGCTGTGACAACCTGTAATTTAAGAAAGAGCCTAGTTGTTGCTTTCCAGTGTCCAGTGTCATCAGTAAATCACATTGGGGCTCATTTACTTACCAGGTCCATTCGCGATCCAACGGCGCGTTCTATGCGCTGGATTCGGGTCCAGCCGGTATTTATTAAGGTAGTTCCTCCGCCGTCCACCAGGTGGCGCTGCTGCGCTGAAGAGCATTGGAACGCACTGGAGTACACCGAGCCGGGCTGAGTGAAGGTAAGTACAAGCTCCGCGACACATTTTTTTTAAAAAATGCGGCGGCTTTTCCGAATCCGTCGGGTTTTCGTTCGGCCACACCCCCTGATTTCCGTCGCGTGCATGCCAGCGCCGATGCAGCACAATCCGATTGCGTGCGCCAAAATCCCGGGGCAATTCAGGGGAAATCGGCGCAAATCGGAAATATTCGGGTAACACGTCGGGAAACCGCGAATCGGGCCCTTAGTAAATGACCCCCATTTTGTTTTTTAAATTCCGCGTTTTTTCAGAATCCGTCAGGTTGTCCAACGGGCAAAATCGATTGCGCCAAAATCCGATCGCGTGTGCCAAAATCCCGGCCGAATTTGGCGTACAACAGAAAAATTCGGGAAACCCGACGGAAATGCGGCCGCGGAGCCCTCAGTAGATGAGCCCCATTGTACCAGCTTTGAAGATATCAGGATGGAGTTACCCTTTAAGGATTTTCCCTAAGTCTCCATAGTAGTTGCAGATGTCATTGTGACTGATCTTCTCCGCTTGCTGTGTTAGGAAATGTTCTTTCCTCTGCGGCTGCCATCCCCCGGCAGCGCTGTACACTAGATTACAGCTTTGGTGCATCTTCCATTCTGTAACATATAATTTACTGCGGTGACACACTGCGACAGGACATCATTTGGGTTTTATCCTCCTCGGATTGTCCGTGCTCGGGGGTAAATCCACCACGTCAATCTTCCTGGTGGTGTCCCACGTCACTCAATGGGAATAGTGACTGACAGCTTGTATGTTACTCACAGAACCTAAATACAAATGTAGCAGAGCTGAGTTTGTCATGTGATACAATGTGAATAAATTGCTGTATACTCGCTACAGGACTCCTGGTCAGTCTACTCAATTGTCATACAAAGCTGTAGTAAGATGCACAACATGAAGCTCCAAAGAGAAGGGAGGGGAACACTTAAAGCTAGTGCAATGTGTGTTCAACTTATATTTTGAAGGCCTACAGTCACCACTGGAGGGAGCTCAGGAGTTAACTACTTACTATATTGTTAATGATTTATGTGTATATACAGTGAGTAGTTATCTCCTGAGCTCCCCCTAGTGGTGGTGTATATACAGTATGTAGTAATCTCCTGAGCTCCCCCTAGTGGTGGTGTATATACAGTATGTAGTAACCTCCTGAGCTTCCCCTAGTGGTGGTGTATATACAGTATGTAGTAATCTCCTGAGCTCCTCCTAGTGGTGGTGTATATACAGTATGTAGTAATCTCCTGAGCTCCCCCTAGTGGTGGCTGTATATACAGTATGTAGTAATCTCCTGAGCTCCCCCTAGTGGTGGCTTTATATACCGTATGTAGTAATCTCCTGAGCTCCCCCTAGTGGTGGCTGTATATACAGTATGTAGTAATCTCCTGAGCTCCCCCTAGTGGCTGCTTTATATACAGTATGTAGTAATCTCCTGAGCTCCCCCTAGTGGTGGCTGTATATACAGTATGTAGTAATCTCCTGAGCTCCCCCTAGTGGTGGCTTTATATACCGTATGTAGTAATCTCCTGAGCTCCCCCTAGTGGTGGCTGTATATACAGTATGTAGTAATCTTCTAAGCTCCTCTAAGTGGTGGCTGTATATAGAGTATGTAGTAATCTCCTGAGCTCCTCCTAGTGGTGGTTGTATATACAGTATGTAGTAATCTCCTGAGCTCCCCCTAGTGGTGGCTGTATATACAGTATGTAGTAATCTCCTGAGCTCCCCCTAGTGGTGGTGTATATACAGTATGTAGTAATCTCCTGAGCTCCTCCTAGTGGTGGTGTATATACAGTATGTAGTAATCTTCTAAGCTCCTCTAAGTGGTGGCTATATATAGAGTATGTAGTAATCTCCTGAGCTCCCCCTAGTGGTGGCTGTATATACAGTATGTAGTAATCTCCTGAGCTCCCCCTAGTGGTGGCTGTATGTACAATATGTAATAATCTCCTGAGCTCCCCCTAGTGGTGGATGTATATACAGTATGTAGTAATCCCCTGAGCTCCCCCTAGTGGTGGTGTATATTCAGTATGTAATAATCTTTGGAGCTCTCCCTAGTTGTGGCTGTATATACAGTATGTAGTAATCTCCTGAGCTCCCCCTAGTGGTGCTGTATATACAGTATGTAGTAATCTTCTGAGCTCCCCCTAGTGGTGTCTGTATATACAGTATGTAGTAATCTCCTGAGCTCCCCCTAGTGGTGGTGTATATACAGTACGTAGTAATCTCCTGGGCTCCCCCTAGTGGTGGTGTATATACAGTATGTAGTAATCTCCTGGGCTGCTCCTAGTGGTCGCTGTATATACAGTATGTAGTAATCTCCTGAGCTCCCCCTAGTGGTGGCTGTATATACAGTATATAGTAATCTCCTGAGCTCCCCCTAAATGTGGTGTATATGCAGTATGTAGTAATCTCCTAAACTCCCCCTAGTGGTGGCTGTATATACAGTATGTAGTAATCTCCTGAGTTCCCCCTAGTGGTGGCTTAAAATACAGTATGTAGTAATCTCCTGAGCTCCCCCTAGAGGTGGCTGTATATACAGTATATAGTAATCTTCTGAGCTCCCCCTAGTGGTGGCTGTATATACAGTATGTAGTAATCTCCTGAGCTCCCCCTAGAGGTGGCTGTATATACAGTATATAGTAATCTTCTGAGCTCCCCCTAGTGGTGGCTGTATATACAGTATGTAGTAATCTCCTGAGCTCCCCCTAGAGGTGGCTGTATATACAGTATATAGTAATCTTCTGAGCTCCCCCTAGTGGTGGTTATATATACAGTATGTAGTAATCTCCTGAGCTCCCCCTAGTGGTGGCTGTATGTACAATATGTAATAATCTCCTGAGCTCCCCCTAGTGGTGGATGTATATACAGTATGTAGTAATCCCCTGAGCTCCCCCTAGTGGTGGTGTATATACAGTATGTAATAATCTTTGGAGCTCTCCCTAGTTGTGGCTGTATATACAGTATGTAGTAATCTCCTGAGCTCCCCCTAGTGGTGGCTGTATATACAGTATGTAGTAATCTCCTGAGCTCCCCCTAGTGGTGACCGTATATACAGTATGTAGTAATCTCCTGAGCCCCCCCTAGTGGTGGTGTATATACAGTATGTAGTAATCTTCTGAGCTCCCCCTAGTGGTGTCTGTATATACAGTATGTAGTAATCTCCCGAGCTCCCCCTAGTGGTGGTGTATATACAGTACGTAGTAATCTCCTGGGCTCCCCCTAGTTGTGGTGTATATACAGTATGTAGTAATCTCCTGAGCTCCCCCTAGTGGTGGCTGTATATACAGTATGTAGTAATCTCCCGAGCTCCCCCTAGTGGTGGTGTATATACAGTATGTAGTAATCTTCTGAGCTCCTCCTAGTGGTGGCTGTATATACAGTATATAGTAATCTCCTGAGCTCCCCCTAGTGGTGGCTGTATATACAGTATGTAGTAATCTCCTGAGCTCCCCTTAGTGGTAGTGTATATACAGTATGTAGTAATCTCCTGAGCTCCTCCTAGTAGTGTCTGTATATACAGTCTGTAGTAATCTCCTGAGCTCCCCCTAGTGGTGGCTGTATATACAGTATGCAGTAATCTCCTGAGCTCCCCCTAGTGGTGGCTGTATATACAGTATGTAGTAATCTCCTGAGCTCCTCCTAGTGGTGGCTGTATATACAGTATATAGTAATCTCCTGAGCTCCCCCTAGTGGTGGTGTATATACAGTATGTAGTAATCTCCTGAGCTCCCCCTAGTGGTGTCTGTATATACAGTATGTAGTAATCTCCTGAGCTCCCCCTAGTGGTGGTGTGTATACAGTATGTAGTAATCTCCTGAGCTCCCCCTAGTGGTGGCTGTATATATAATATGGAAACTGTTTTTATGTATGAACATCCCCTTTAAGGATTTATTGAAATTGGAGTCATGTAGAAGCCCTGTTGCTGATGGGAACCTGATGTTACTCCTTCAAACTGGGAACTGTGATAATAGCGGAGATAGGCGCAGTTCTCCTTTAAGTTTAAGTCCTTTAAAATATGCGCTAAAAGGAAAGAATTCTGTGATTTACATATAAAAAAAATTACTTTAAAATGCTCCTGCGATTCTCCAGAAAACGAATGTCTCTGCAGATATTAAAGCGCTCCATCAAGGTGAAATACTCGGGAAAGTTTCTGCATTATTCTAATAGCGGCGGCGCGGTTAATGCGCGGTCCCACGTCAGACGCCGGGAGGGATCTCTCCATTGTCTCCATCACTTAGCCAGACCCCATCAATATCATCTCCATCCACAGAGACCCCGTATCAGCCGCCTAATGATGGAACACATCGCCTCTGGCCGCCAGGAAGACGCCGATTATCCAAAAAATTTAAATTGTGTTCATTAATTACAGAGCGGAGACATCCGTCACCTGAAAGAAGAGAAAAGCTGCTAGAAAGCAGATTTAAAGGGGTCGTCCTATCCGGATACTCCTCCAGTGAGGGAACCTATCAGCAAGTGTTCAATGCTCCCGCAGCAGCACCATACTGCAAAGACGGTAATACACCGATCTTAGGAATGGAAAGGAATGTGCAGGCTGGGAATTCTGGGAAAATATGCAAAGTTTTCCAGGATGGGATAAGGAAAGCCACGCCTCTTTTACCTCCTTGTAAGGCAGTTCCTATGACATCAAGCATGACCTACAAGAAGCCTCATGACATGATGCAGGATTACAACTAAACCAGTATCTATTCCAGAAGGAACAGACTAACAACTGTTGACAGCGTTGTTTCGACCTGATTTCCCTACGCTGTACTGAGGAGACCCAATCAGGTCGTTAAAACGCTGTCTACAGTTGGGAGTCTGTTCCTTCTGGAATAGATACTGGTTTAGTTGTAATCCCGCATCATGTCATAAGGCTTCTTGTAGGTCATGCTTGATGTCAAGGGAGCTGCCTCACAAGGAGGTAAAAGAAGCGTGATTTTCCTTATCCCATCCTGGAAAACTTTGCATTTTTTCCCAGAATCCCCCTAGTGGAGCATCCATGGCTATAAGACTCCACACGCCTAAATGGTGGCCTTAATTGGCTGTCACCATAAAGAGAACTCTTACTCCCAGGCTATGACTCAGGCACAGACGCCAGGAGCCCAATGGCCTCATATATTACAGTGTTTGCAACCGTTTTCTGTCTGACTTTGTACAAGAAAGAACATGCAAACTGCTTGTACATGTAATTATACAGTGTCTGCGCCAGTTTTGTGTCATGGCTGTAAGTATGTATGTACACAGTGACTGCACCAGCAGCAGAATAGTGAGTGCAGCTCTGGTGTATAATAAAGGATGTAACTCAGGATCAGTAC
Organism: Engystomops pustulosus; assembly: GCF_040894005.1. Lineage (NCBI taxonomy): Eukaryota > Metazoa > Chordata > Amphibia > Anura > Leptodactylidae > Engystomops > Engystomops pustulosus. Next base: position 10,048,277 of record NC_092413.1, read on the forward strand.
AGGATAAGTAATGTCATGTATGTACACAGTGACTGCACCAGCAGCAGAATAGTGAGTGCAGCTCTGGGGTATAATACAGTATGTAACTCAGGATCAGTACAGGATAAGTAATGTCATGTATGTACACAGTGACTGCACCAGCAGCAGAATAGTGAGTGCAGCTCTGGTGTATAATAAAGGATGTAACTCAGGATCAGTACAGGATAAGTAATGGCATGTATGTACACAGTGACTGCACCAGCAGCAGAATAGTGAGTGCAGCTCTGGGGTATAATACAGGATGTAACTCAGGATCAGTACAGGATAAGTAATGTCATGTATGTACACAGTGACTGCACCAGCAGCAGAATAGTGAGTGCAGCTCTGGAGTATAATACAGGATGTAACTCAGGATCAGTACAGGATAAGTAATGTCATGTATGTACACAGTGACTGCACCAGCAGCAGAATAGTGAGTGCAGCTCTGGGGTATAATACAGGATGTAACTCAGGATCAGTACAGGATAAGTAATGTCATGTATGTACACAGTGACTGCACCAGCAGCAGAATAGTGAGTGCAGCTCTGGGGTATAATAGAGGATGTAACTCAGGATCAGTACAGGATAAGTAATGTCATGTATGTATGTACACAGTGACTGCACCAGCAGCAGAATAGTGAGTGCAGCCCTCGGGTATAACACAGGATGTAACTCACGATCAGTACAGGATAAGTAATGTCATGTATGTACACATTGACTGCACCAGCAGCAGAATAGTGAGTGCAGCTCTGGGGTATAATACAGGATGTAACTCAGGATCAGTACAGGATAAGTAATGTCATGTATGTACACAGTGACTGCACCAGCAGCAGAATAGTGAGTGCAGCTCTGGGGTATAATACAGGATGTAACGCAGGATCAGTACAGGATAAGTAATGTCATGTATGTACACAGTGACTGCACCAGCAGCAGAATAGTGAGTGCAGCTCTGGGGTATAATACAGGATGTAACTCAGGATCAGTACAGGATAAGTAATGTCATGTATGTACACAGTGACTGCACCAGCAGCAGAATAGTGAGTGCAGCTCTGGGGTATAATAGAGGATGTAACTCAGGATCAGTACAGGATAAGTAATGTCATGTATGTATGTACACAGTGACTGCACCAGCAGCAGAATAGTGAGTGCAGCCCTCGGGTATAACACAGGATGTAACTCACGATCAGTACAGGATAAGTAATGTCATGTATGTACACATTGACTGCACCAGCAGCAGAATAGTGAGTGCAGCTCTGGGGTATAATACAGGATGTAACTCAGGATCAGTACAGGATAAGTGATGTCATGTATGTACACCGTGACTGCACCAGCAGCAGAATAGTGAGTGCAGCTCTGGGGTATAATACAGGATGTAACTCAGGATCAGTACAGGATAAGTGATGTCATGTATGTACACCGTGACTGCACCAGCAGCAGCATAGTGAGTGTAGCTCTGGAGTATAATACAGGATGTAACTCAGGATCAGTACAGGATAAGTAATGTCATGTATGTACACATTGACTGCACCAGCAGCAGAATAGTGAGTGCAGCTCTGGGGTATAATACAGTATGTAACTCAGGATCAGTACAGAATAAGTAATGTCATGTATGTACACAGTGACTGCACCAGCAGCAGAATAGTGAGTGCAGCTCTGGAGTATAATACAGGATGTAACTCAGGATCAGTACAGGATAAGTAATGTCATGTATGTACACAGTGACTGCACCAGCAGCAGAATAGTGAGTGCAGCTCTGGGGTATAATACAGGATGTAACTCAGGATCAGTACAGGATAAGTAATGTCATGTATGTACACAGTGACTGCACCAGCAGCAGAATAGTGAGTGCAGCTCTGGGGTATAATACAGGATGTAACTCAGGATCAGTACAGGATAAGTAATGTCATGTATGTACACAGTGACTGCACTAGCAGCAGAATAGTGAGTGCAGCTCACAATTATCTTGGGGTGTGTTGCTGTGAGGCTGTGTTTAGGGCAGGAGTGAACCAAGCCTTTCTGCTGCCCGAGGCAAGCCATAGAGAAATGGCCCCCCAATATATTTAATATATCAGATACAGCGTAGAAAATACATACATTGTGCCGCCATGAGGTATAAAATAGATATAGCGTGCCACCATGTAGTAAAAAATGCATACAGCGTGCCGCCATGTAGTATAAAATAGATATAGTGTGCCGCTATGTAGGATAAAATGCATATAGCGTGCCACCAAGTAGTATAAAATACATACATTGTGCTGCAATGTAGTAAAAAATGTATACTGGTGCCGCCATGTAGTATAAAATAGATACAGCGTGCTGCCATTTAGTATAAAATGTATACAGCATGCCGCCATGTAGTATAAAATGCATACAGCATGCCACCATGTAGTATAAAATGCATACAGCATGCCACCATGTAGTATAAAATGCATACAACCTATGCCATGTATTCTAAAATATATACAGCTTGCCGCCATGCAGTATAAAATGCATTAAGAGTGCCGCCATGTAGTATAAAATGCATACAGAGTGCCACCACGTAGTATAAAATGCATACAGTGCCCCCCATGTAGTATAAACTACATACAGTGTGCCCTCATGTAGTATAAAATGCATACAGCGTGCCGCCATGTAATATAAAATGCATACAGCGTGCCGCCATGTAATATAAAATGCATACAGCGTGCCGCCACGTAGTATAAAATAGATACAGCACGCCGCCATGTAGTTAAAAATGTATACAGCATGCCGTTATGTAGTATATACTGCCTGAAAAGAGAACGTTTAAAAATTCATTTTATTCATTCAATTATTAAAAAAGGGGCCAATGAAACCCGGATAGTACAAAAAACAGGCTTATTGTGTAGCCTGGCCGAATCGTATAGGTAATGAAAACGATCCTTTGTAGCCAGGTTAGCACAATACTAGTTGGGGTGACTGTGTGGTGCTGTCAAAAGATCGTATCTCACTGTCAACCAGATACTCGCTCCTAGAAACACAGAAAATACCCCGCCACACTTATAAATTCATTTGTCACTGAGCGGCATTCACACCGTCATTCAGTCACACCGCCTAACCTCCCTGCCTGACGCGTTTCTACATGGACATGTCAAATTTTCTTATTTGCCCATGCGTCATCAGAGGCTCTAAGAGTAAATTTTAGGCTAGAAAAGATTTCACACACAGGCTGTTGGCTTTTAACATTGGTCTGCCATACTAGCCGTGTCTGACATACCGGCACTGTAGCGGCCGTAGACGCCGCGCGAGCAATGCCGGGTATTTAACAATAAAACCCCTCCCTGCCAGGGCGGTGCTGCAGCGTTCGCCTCCAATCCAGCTTCGGAACCCACACATGACGTGCATTGGATGCTCGCTTCTAGCAGCCAATAGAAAAGACCGCCGGTTGATCAGGGTTGAAGGTACGATGCGTCGCATCATTATATTTATTGTTGGGGAATCGAATTGCGGTATACCAAGACCGGGTAAGTATACAGAAGATCTTGGAGAGGCTAAGAAGTAGTCTCACGGGCACAAGATAAAAAGAGAACTTTTGACAGTTATAAATGATAACATCCACATAGGTGAAGAATCAGTGAGAATAAAAATAAATAATAATTCTACGTATGTGAAACCCAACAAAGAAAACAGTGGGCTATAGAAAGCAGGCAAAATTTACAGAGTCATTTAGCCCATTGGGCTTTTCAGTATCCATCACATATATCCATCTAGTCTCCCGCTGTGTGACGATTTTATCAATGTCACCACCTCTACAGGGCGGTTTAACCAGCTCAATGCCTTGAAAATTGATGGACATATGGTCTCCTTGGTGTACCTCCCAAACGTGCAGGGATATGGGAGTGTCATTACCATTTTTTATGTCCCTGACATGCTCCCGAATTCGAACCCGAAATTCTCTAATTGTTTTACCAACATATTAGAGTCCACATTTACAGGTCAGCAGGTACACCAAGCCAATGCTTCTACAGTTAATAAACTGACGATTTTTAAACACACGTCCAGTGACATTGCTGGTGTACGTTTTCTTCTGTTGGATGGACTTACACGCTTTACAGGAGCCACATTTGTAAGTACCATTCGGTGGATTCGGTAACCAGGTCGTATTTGTCAGTGGCTCAAGATGGCTATGGACCAGTTTATCCCTTAGGTTTAGGCCCCTTCTATAGGTAATAGTGGGTCCTTCACCCACCATCCCTCCTACATCGGGGTCCAATTGCAGAAGTTTCCAAAAATTAGAAAGGATCTGTCTCACCTCATGATGTCTGGAATCATAGGTCCCGACAATGCGGATAGGGCCAACATCTGTATCCCTTATGCGAGGAGAGAGAAGTGTCTCCCTTTGCCTCTTCAGGGCATCATGGTGGGCTTCCTTGAGGACATTAGTCGGGTACCCTCTTTTTTGAAATCTAGACTTGAGATCAGCAGCGGCTGATAGATATTCCGATAGATCCGAACAATTCCTCCGAGCCCGGAGGTACTGCCCTTTCGGAATCCCTCTTATAAGGGGTTTCGGGTGCCAGCTCTCCCAACGTAGGAGGCTGTTAGTAGATGTTGATTTTCTGTATATGTGGGTATTCAGTTTGCCTGCTTCAGTTTTCCAGATCATGAGTATAAAATGCAAACGGCATGCCACCATGTAGTATAAAATGCATACAGCGTGCTGCCATGTAGTATAAAATGCATACAGTGTGCTGCCATGTAGTATAAAATGTATACAACCTATGCCATGTACTATAAAATACATACAGCGTGCCGCCATGCAGTATAAAATGCATACTGCGTGCCGCCATGTGGTATAAAATGCATACAGTGTACCGCCATGTAGTATAAAATGCATACAGCATGCCGCGATGTAGTACAAAATAGATACAGTGTGCCGCCACATAGTGTAAAATGCATACAGTGGGCCGGCATGAAGTACAAAATGCATAAAGCATGCCGCCATGTAGTATAAAATGCATACAGCGTACAGCCATGTAGTACAAAATGCATACAGCGTACTGCCATTTAGTATAAAATGCATACAGCGTGCCGCCATGTAGTATAAAATGCATACAACCTGCTGCCATATAGTATAAAATTCATACAGCGTGCCGCCATGTAGTATAAAATGCATACAACATGCCGCCATTTAGTATAAAATACATAAAGTGTGCCGCCATGTAATATAAAATGCATACAGCATACCGCCATGTAGTATAAAATGCATACAGCATGCCGCCATGTAGTATAAAATAGATACAGCGTGCTGCCGTGTAGTATAAAATGCATACAGAGTGCCGCCACATAGTATAAAATGTATACAGTGTGCCGCCATGAAGTACAAAATGCATACAGCATGCCGTCATGTAGTATAAAATGCATACAGCGTACAGCCATGTAGTATAAAATGCATACAGCGTACAGCCATGTAGTATAAAATGCATATAGCGTACAGCCATGTAGTATAAAATGCATATAGTGCCCCCCATGTAGTATAAAATACATACAGCGTGCCCTCATGTAGTATAAAATGCATACAGCGTGCCGCCATGTAATATAAAATGCATACAGCGTGCCGCCATGTAATATAAAATGCATACAGCGTGCCGCCACGTAGTATAAAATAGATACAGCGTGCCGCCATGTAATATAAAATGCGTACAGCGTGCCGCCACGTAGTATAAAATAGATATAGCACGCCGCCATGTAGTTAAAAATGTATACAGCATGCCGTCATGTAGTATAAAATGCAAACGGCATGCCACCATGTAGTATAAAATGCATACAGCGTGCTGCCATGTAGTATAAAATGCATACAGTGTACTGCCATGTAGTATAAAATGTATACAGCATGCCGCCAGGCAGTACAAAATGCATACGGCATGCCACCATGTAGTATAAAATGCATACAGCGTGCTGCCATGTAGTATGAAATGCATACAACCTATGCCATGTACTATAAAATACATACAGCGTGCCGCCATGCAGTATACAATGCATACTGCGTGCCGCCATGTGGTATAAAATGCATACAGTGTACCGCCATGTAGTATAAAATGCATACAGCATGCCGCGATGTAGTACAAAATAGATTCAGTGTGCCGCCACATAGTGTAAAATGCATACAGTGGGCCGCCATGAAGTACAAAATGCATAAAGCATGCCGCCATGTAGTATAAAATGCACACAGCGTTCAGCCATGTAGTACAAAATGCATACAGCGTAATGCCATTTAGTATAAAATGCATACAGCGTGCCGCCATGTAGGATAAAATGCATACAACCTGCTGCCATATAGTATAAAATTCATACTGCGTGCCGCCATGTAGTATAAAATACATACAACATGCCGCCATTTAGTATAAAATACATAAAGTGTGCCGCCATGTAATATAAAATGCATACAGCATACCGCCATGTAGTATAAAATGCATACAGCATGCCGCCATGTAGTATAAAATAGATACAGCGTGCTGCCGTGTAGTATAAAATGCATACAGAGTGCCGCCACATAGTATAAAATGCATACAGTATGCCGCCATGAAGTACAAAATGCATTCAGCATGCCGTCATGTAGTATAAAATGCATACAGCGTACAGCCATGTAGTAAAAATGCATATAGCGTACAGCCATGTAGTACAAAATGCATACAGCGTACCTCCATGTAGTATAAAATGCATACAGCATACCTCCATGTAGTATAAAATGCATACAGCGTACCTCCATGTAGTATAAAATGCATACAGCGTACCTCCATGTAGTATAAAATGCACACAGCGTGCCACAATGTAGTATAAAATGCATATAGCGTCCCCCTATGTAGTATAAAATGCATACAGCATGCCGCCCTGTAGTATAAAATGCATACAGCGTACAGCCATGTAGTGTAAAATGCATATAGCGTACAGCCATGTAGTACAAAATGCATACAGCGTACCTCCATGTAGTATAAAATACATACAGTGTACCTCCATGTAGTATAAAATGCATACAGCGTACCTCCATGTAGTATAAAATGCACACAGCGTGCCACCATGTAGTATAAAATGCATACAGCGTAGCTCCATGTAGTATAAAATGCATACAGCATACCTCCATGTAGTATAAAATGCATACAGCGTACCTCCATGTAGTATAAAATGTGCACAGCGTGCCACCATGTAGTATAAAATGCATATAGCGTCCCCCCATGTAGAATAAAATGCATACAGCATACCTCCATGTAGTATAAAATGCACACAGCGTGCCGCCATGTAGTATAAAATGCATATAGCGTCCCCCCATATAGTTTAAAATGCATACAGCATGCCGCCATGTAGTATAAAATGCATACAGCGTACAGCCATGTAGTATAAAATGCATATAGCGTACAGCCATGTAGTACAAAATGCATACAGCGTGCCGCCATGTAGTGTAAAATGCATACAGCGTACCTCCATGTAGTATAAAATGCATACAGCGTACCTCCATGTAGTATAAAATGAATACAGTGTACCTCCATGTAGTATAAAATGCATACAGCGTACCTCCATGTAGTATAAAATGCACACAGCGTGCCACCATGTAGTATAAAATGCATACAGCGTACCTCCATGTAGTATAAAATGCATATAGCGTACCTCCATGTAGTATAAAATGCACACAGCGTACCTCCATGTAGTATAAAATGCATATAGCGTCCCCCCATGTAGTATAAAATGCATATAGCATGCCGCCATGTAGTATAAAATGCATGCAGCGTACAGCCATGTAGTATAAAATGCATATAGCGTACAGCCATGTAGTACAAAATGCATACAGCGTGCCGCCATGTAGTATAAAATGCATACAGCGTACCTCCTTGTAGTATAAAATGCATACAGCGTACCTCCATGTAGTATAAAATGCATACAGCGTACCTCCATGTAGTATAAAATGCATACAGTGTACCTCCATGTAGTATAAAATGCATACAGTGTACCTCCATGTAGTATAAAATGCATACAGCGTACCTCCATGTAGTATAAAATGTGCACAGCGTGCCACCATGTAGTATAAAATGCATATAGCGTCCCCCATGTAGTATAAAATGCATACAGCATACCTCCATGTAGTATAAAATGCATACAGCGTACCTCCATGTAGTATAAAATGCACACAGCGTGCCGCCATGTAGTATAAAATGCATATAGCGTCCCCCCCATATAGTTTAAAATGCATACAGCATGCCGCCATGTAGTTTAAAATGCATACAGCGTACAGCCATGTAGTATAAAATGCATATAGCGTACAGCCATGTAGTACAAAATGCATACAGCGTGCCGCCATGTAGTGTAAAATGCATACAGCGTACCTCCATGTAGTATAAAATGCATACAGCGTACCTCCATGTAGTATAAAATGAATACAGTGTACCTCCATGTAGTATAAAATGCATACAGCGTACCTCCATGTAGTATAAAATGCACACAGCGTGCCACCATGTAGTATAAAATGCATACAGCGTACCTCCATGTAGTATAAAATGCATACAGCGTACCTCCATGTAGTATAAAATGCACACAGCGTACCTCCATGTAGTATAAAATGCATATAGCGTCCCCCCATGTAGTATAAAATGCATACAGCATGCCGCCATGTAGTATAAAATGCATACAGCGTACAGCCATGTAGTTTAAAATGCATATAGCGTACAGCCATGTAGTACAAAATGCATACAGCGTGCCGCCATGTAGTATAAAATGCATACAGCGTACCTCCTTGTAGTATAAAATGCATACAGCGTACCTCCATGTAGTATAAAATGCATACAGTGTACCTCCATGTAGTATAAAATGCATACAGCGTACCTCCATGTAGTATAAAATGCACACAGCGTGCCACCATGTAGTATAAAATGCATATAGCGTCCCCCCATGTAGTATAAAATGCATACAGCGTGCCACTATGTGGTATAAAATGCATATAGCGTCCCCCCATGTAGTATAAAATGCATACAGCGTACCACCATGTAGTAAAAAATGTATACAGCGTGCCGCCATGTAGTATAAAACTAAAATTTGCAATTATTTCAGCATGACATGGCGCAGAAGCCCTGATAAATATCACCAATACTGCATACAGTATATAGAACATCTACACACATACTGAGTATACATACAGCAACTACACATAGACAAACAGTATATACAGCATATACACACATTGTTATGTTTTATACTTTAAATGTTAATAAACCGTCTACAGGATGATCATTTTATTGAATATTTGGGAATTGCCCTCTTAGCAGTTTTCCATCCTATCCATCTCTCTCCTCTCTATAATTACTCCTATGACAATAAACAATCCGCTGTTTGCAGACATTTCCGCACGGATGAGACTCATCATTTTCTTGACAGCAACAACAGGGGGGGGGGGGAAATCCTATTTCCATTTTCTTGTGATAAAGGTTTTTTCCTGGTGACTTCTTCTGCGGCATCAATTATTCTGTCACATGGGGAGACGTCTACACTGGTAAATACTCTGGTGTCTGCTCGCCGGACGTCTCATTTACAGCCACAATTGTGTCTTCAGAGAATCGTCCCAATGACAGGACGTAAATAAGACGTTAGAGCTCGGCAGGAGATACATTGTTACCGACATCAAACGTCTTTCCATAGATACTTTATATGAAAACGTGGCACTGCCGGCATGCGGATGGTACGGGGTGCCATGGGGTGTGGTGGGTGCACGCAAAAGGTGTTTCCTCGCTTATATACGTTAGCACAATAGTCATTCTTATCAAATCATTGGGGCACATTTACTTACCCGGTCCCATCGTGATCCCCTGGTGCGCTGTCCGACGAGGATTCGGGTCTGCCGCGATTCACTAACATCGTGCACCCGAGTTCCTGCATCCGTCGCTGCTGCGCCGAGGTCCGCCGGAGTTCACCTGCTTCTTCCCGGTGCATGTGAGTGCTTGATCTTGCGACACAAATCCTTTTTTAAATTCCGCGGTCTGTCCGAATCCGTCGGGTTGTCTGACAGCCACGCCCCCAATTTCTATTGCGTGCAAGCCAGCGCCGATGCGACAAAATCCAATTGTGTGCGCTAAAAACCCGGGACATTTCGGCGCAAAACGGAATTATTCGGCAAAAAGTGCGGCGTTCAAACCCTTAGTAAATGAGCCCCATTGGGCCTGAATAAGATAAACACTGAGACCAAAATCATCAGAACAGCTCCATTCTCTCTGCGGTGACAGGTTTAGGTAACTGCAGCTTAGTCACCATGTTTAGATTTGAATTCTGTATTTATAAGAATCGATCACCTATCGTTTAGCTGAGGGGCTGCTAACTATGCAATTTGGAGATCCTGAACAACCCCTTTAATTAAAGGGGCTAAACTGCAGGAATGCAGCATAGCCACTAGACAGAGAATGGCGCTGTTCTGTGTGTTCCGGATACTATAATAATCCTGCCTTCCCCCATGGCTATTCTCCACCTTTATGTTATGTTGATAAAGAATATTATTCCAGACAGAATTCTATGCAATCAGTAGTCGGGTCAAACAGGAGAGGGAGGGGGAGCATCACAGATCCATCATCTCCACATCACAGCAGTCTGGAGCAAATCCTGTCCTGTTCAAGAAGAACAAAGAAAGTTTAGAAGTTGTTAGTCTTTTGTTGCTCCAATTATGTGCCAAAAATTGCGTCTGGAAACTGAAAAGTCGTGAGTTGTAGAAGGTAAATTGTGTTGTAAATATCATAAACGCCCCTGACAGTATCACATACAATGGGCTTAGATACATGGGCGGAGGCATCTGTGCTGTATCCGGTCGCAGGCAGAAGCAGCCGATGCTCCCGATCCCGCGCAGCATAAGTCAGGACTCCGCTCACAGCGTTAGGCAGAGGGAAAAATCCTCATTAGTATAAATAAGCATTCCGGAGGAATTTACATAAAATTCAATTAACACGATCAGTGGGAAATAAAAAGCGCTGTTAAAATATGTATTAAAATAGATGAAGTGTCTGCGGAAATGAGGCGACATCAATCTGCGGCAGCCGAATATTACGGAGATTTCTGTCCCCCTTCTATCAGCAAGAGATGAGACGGAGGGACGGAGGGGGCGAGCGCTTGTCAGGGACTGTAATCACACGGACACGGGATGTGACACATTGTAACAGCACTGGGAGGTCCTGGGAGGTTGCAGCAATCACACTACAATACTGGGGGGTAACTACAACACTGGGGGGTAACTACAACACTGGGGGGTAACCACAACACTGGGGGGTAACCACAACACTGGGGGGTAACTACAACACTGGAGGGTAACCACAACACTGGGGGGTAACTACAACACTGAGGGGTAACCACAACACTGGGGGGTAACTACAACACTGGAGGGTAACCACAACACTGGGGGGTAACTACAACACTGGGGGGTAACTACAACACTGGGGGGTAACCACAACACTGGGGGGTAACCACAACACTGGGGGGTAACTACAACACTGGAGGGTAACCACAACACTCGAGGGTAACCACAACACTGAGGGGTAACCACAACACTGGGGGGTAACTACAACACTGGAGGGTAACCACAACACTGGGGGGTAACTACAACACTGAGGGGTAACCACAACACTGGGGGGTAACCACAACACTGGGGGGTAACTACAACACTGGAGGGTAACCACAACACTGGGGGGTAACTACAACACTGGGGGGTAACCACAACACTGGGGGGTAACCACAACACTGGGGGGTAACTACAACACTGGAGGGTAACCACAACACTGGGGGGTAACTACAACACTGAGGGGTAACCACAACACTGGGGGGTAACTACAACACTGGAGGGTAACCACAACACTGGGGGGTAACTACAACACTGGGGGGTAACTACAACACTGGGGGGTAACCACAACACTGGGGGGTAACCACAACACTCGAGGGTAACCACAACACTGAGGGGTAACCACAACACTGGGGGGTAACTACAACACTGGAGGGTAACCACAACACTGGGGGGTAACTACAACACTGGAGGGTAACCACAACACTGAGGGGTAACCACAACACTGGGGGGTAACTACAACACTGGAGGGTAACCACAACACTGGGGGGTAACTACAACACTGGGGGGTAACCACAACACTGGGGGGTAACCACAACACTGGGGGGTAACTACAACACTGGAGGGTAACCACAACACTGGGGGGTAACTACAACACTGAGGGGTAACCACAACACTGGGGGGTAACTACAACACTGGAGGGTAACCACAACACTGGGGGGTAACTACAACACTGGGGGGTAACTACAACACTGGGGGGTAACCACAACACTGGGGGGTAACCACAACACTGGGGGGTAACTACAACACTGGAGGGTAACCACAACACTCGAGGGTAACCACAACACTGAGGGGTAACCACAACACTGGGGGGTAACTACAACACTGGAGGGTAACCACAACACTGGGGGGTAACTACAACACTGAGGGGTAACCACAACACTGGGGGGTAACTACAACACTGGAGGGTAACCACAACACTGGGAGGTAACTACAACACTGGAGGGTAACCACAACACTGGAGGGTAACCACAACACTGGGGGGTAACTTCAACACTGGGGGGTAACTTCAACACTGGGGGTTAACTTCAACACTGGGGGGTAACTACAACACTGAGGGGTAACCACAACACTGGGGGGTAACTACAACACTGAGGGGTAACCACAACACTGGGGGGTAACTTCAACACTGGGGGGTAACTACAACACTGAGGGGTAACCACAACACTGGGGGGTAACTACAACACTGGGGGGTAACTACAACACTGGGGGGTAACTACAACACTGAGGGGTAACCACAACACTGGGGGGTAACCACAACACTGGGGGGGTAACTACAACACTGGGGGGTAACCACAACACTGGGGGGGTAACTACAACACTGGGGGGTAACCATAACACTGGGGGGGTAACTACAACACTGGGGGGTAACCATAACACTGGGGGTATCTACAACACTTAGGGGTAACTACAACACTGGGGGGTAACCATAACACTGGGGGTATCTACAACACTTAGGGGTAACTACAACGCTGGGGGGGAACTTCAACACTTGGGGATTTCACTACTTTGTATCTCAGATTTTTCTAATTTTTTCAGGTACTTTTGTTTCTGCATTCTTTGCTCATCCACAGTGGTGTCACTAGAGTCCTCCGGACCCCGGGGCAATATTCTTAATGGGGCCCCCATATAACTGTGACCACCACCAATACAACAACTAAAAAAAAACATAGTGTGTGTGTGCTGGGGGGAGGTGGGGCGTGGTTATCAAGAGCACATTGTGCACCCAAACCATGATAATCCCTATTATTTTCTCTCTTATTCAGACCGTTATGTGTTTTGTTAGTAGCAGCAGGACTGTGATATATGGATTTATATTTCAGGATTGTACTGGCGGCGTGTCCTCACACTGCTGTGCTCTGTGCTCTCTGCAGCCAGTGTTATGTACTGTCCCTGGAGTGATGTGTAATTAGACCTCTCACTGCTGTGCTCTGTGCTCTCTGCAGCCAGTGTTATGTATTATCCCTGGAGAGATGTGTAATCAGACCTCACACTGCTGTGCTCTGTACTCTCTGCAGCCAGTGTTATGTATTGTCCCTAGGGAGATGTGTAAACAGACCTTTGTGTATGTTGTTAGTAGCAGCAGGACTGTGGATTTATATTCCAGGACTGTAGCGCCTGCAAATGCACTGGGCATGTGTCCTCACACTACTGTGCTCTGTGCTCTCTTAGTAGCAGCAGGTCTGTGAAATATGATTTTTTTTTTCTAGAATTGTACTGCTGTGCTCTCTGTAGCCAGTGTGGAGAGATGTGTAATAATACGACACAATAAAACTTTATTTACGTTGTTCTGTCGCTTATTACAAAGCACAAAAGACAATTATATATTACATAACCTTTGTGTATGTTGTTAGTAGCAGCAGGACTTTGATATATGGATTTATATACCAGGACTGTAGCTTCTCCGCGTGCACAGAGGGTTTGTCCTCACACTGCTGTGCTCAATGCTTTCTGCATTCCAGAATCTACAATCCTGGAATATAAATCCATATATCACAGTCCTGCTGCTACTAATAACATACACAAAGGTCTGATTACATATCTCTCCGGGGACAATACATAACACTGGTTGCAGAGAGCACAGAGCACAGCAGTGTGAGGTCTGATTACACATCTCTCCAGGGACAATACATAACACTGACTGCAGAGAGCACAGAGCACAGCAGTGTGAGGTCTGATTACACATCTCTCCAGGGACAATACATAACACTGACTGCAGAGAGCACAGAGCACAGCAGTGTGAGGTCTGATTACACATCTCTCCAGGGACAATACATAACACTGGCTGCAGGGAGCACAGAGCACAGCAGTGTGAGGTCTGATTACACATCTCTCCAGGGACAATACATAACACTGGCTGCAGAGAGCACAGAGCACAGCAGTGTGAGGACTGATTACACATCTCTCCAGGGACAATACATAACACTGGCTGCAGAGAGCACAGAGCACAGCAGTGTGAGGTCTGATTACACATCTCTTCGGGGACAATACATAACACTGGCTGCAGAGAGCACAGAGCACAGCAGTGTGAGGACACTCCACCAATACAATCCTGAAATATAAATCACACATATATACATCACAGTCCTGCTGCTACTAACAACATACACACAGGTCGTACATAACTCTGGCTGCAGTCACATGGACGCACGTTGCCTTTAAGCTCTTTCTGAAGTAACGATAGAAGTCTCCTCTCATTTCCTTGCGCTGTGTCATTAAGACGCGATCCGCAATACAGCCGGCCTGAAGAAGTGCTGCAATGAGGCATGCTTTGCATATTTACATACATTTACATAAATTTACATACATACTATACGAAGAAATTACGTCGCCACCTGTTCCCAGTTCAGTCATGGTTAATAAAAAGTTTGGAGCCCCCTTTACAATCTGTGCAGTGTGTGTTATACATTGCTGATCTGTTATATACCCTCCGTCCCTATATGAAGGGGGGAGGCTCCAGAAACCGTCCCCCAGACCCTCAGCCACCAGCTGGAATCTGTCTACATTGTACCTGCAGCACCTCTGCAGGGGATAGGAGGTATTACACCACCTCCACTCACATCTGTGAAAAATTGCAGAGAAAATTGGATATAAGGGTGAAAAAAAAATCTACAAAATTTGGAATATTTAGGAATTTTTGAAGTCTCCTTATTGCAAAAAAGAAGAGAAGATATGAAGAGCGGATACAATGAGTGTGTCTTGTATCTGTCCACATGAATGGTGTCGGGGTACAGAGACCGGAGCAGAGTCCGGGGACTGTTGTGTAGTGAGAAGGTTCTGTGTGATGACCCCAAGGACCAGTCCACCTTTCCATTCATGGTCCTTGGGCATAGTCACTGATACCACCTGCCAATCCCTTTAACCAGGGCTATGAAGCTTGGAGGTGTAAGTTTTCAATGGTTTAATAAAGTTTTAGATTTACCACAATCCAAAAATAGTAACAAATGTAATTCACGCTCCACTGATTCCCTCAACTCTAGAGAGGACAAGTCCTTTGTAGCGAGGGACACTCCCTATATCTGCTCCTCAGTCTTTATGTGTTATGTGTCTGCTCTCATGACGTCTTGGTGGAAAGTGGGAAGATCCCTTCCCTATAGATATTCAAGAAAAATCTCCATCTGAGTAGTTGTCATGGTTTATCCCAAGGCTCACCCAGGAATGAGAAGGTCTACAGGTGGAAACATGAAGATCCCTCAGATACCATCACCATCTCACCAGGGTTCTCCAGGGCATGAATGACAGCCAGTCCTCGAGGAGCCTCGGGAGGAGACCTTGTATTATCCTAACCTCATGACCAAGAGGAACTAAGGGAAAGCTAAAAGTGCGAGGAAACAACGCTGGTCGTAGATAGGGAGGTCAAATAAGATGGCAACCTGTAGGTGATATGAGGAGGCAACGCTGGTCGTAGATAGGGAGGACAAACAAGATGGCAACCTGTAGGTGATATGAGGAGGCAACGTCGGTATATTGTTGGGCAACAAGGCACCAAGTGAGTAGCTGTAGGAGAGACTGAGTTCAGTAGTTGTCATGGTCTATTCCTAAGGTTATATAAGGTCTACGTGTGGGAACATGAAGATCCCTCAGATACCATCACCATCTCACCAGGGTTCTCCAGAGCATGAATGACAGCCAGTCCTCGAGGAGCCTCGGGAGGAGACCTTGTATTATCCTAACCTCATGACCAAGTCGAACTTAGGGAAAGCTAAAAGTGTGAGGAGACAACGCTGGTCGTAGATAGGGAGGACAAACAAGATGGCAACCTGTAGGTGATATGAGGAGGCAACGTCGGTATATTGTTGGGCAACAAGGCACCAAGTGAGTAGCTGTAGGAGAGACTCAGATTCCTCAGATACCATCACCATCTCACCAGGGTTCTCCAGGGCATGAATGACAGCCAGTCCTCGAGGAGCATCCGGACGAGTCGTATTGGCCAAACGTCATGTCCAAGTGGAGCCAATTGTGTAATTAAATCTGAATCCCTTGGAAAATGCCTGAAGGACTCAACAAAGACTTGGAAAGAGAAGTGCACACAGAAAAAGTGGGGAAGAGAAGATGAGGAGGAGAGGCTTCAGGACCACGGACAGCTCCAGTGTAGTGTTAGCTCATATACAGTGGGGCACATTTACTAAGGGTCTGAACGACGCACTTTCATCGGGTTTCCCGAATGTTTCAATTTTGCACAAATCGGGTGGGGGGGGGGGGCGTGGCCGTTGGACAACCCGATGGATTCGGCCAAGCCGTGGAATATAAAAAAGGTTTTGTGTCGCAAGATCAGCACTCACATGCACCACAAAGAAGAAGGTGAACTCTGGCGGAGCTCAGCGCAGCAGCGACTACTGCAGGATATCGGGCGCACGGACCTTAGTGAATCGCGCTGGACCCGAATCCTCGTCGGACAACGCACCGGGGGATCGCGATTGGACCGGGTAAGTAAATCTGCCCCATTGTTGTTTATTAGAACTCAAAATGTGGCGTAAAGTTTTTGACTAATTTCGTTTGGCTAGTTCCATTAGGGGGTGTGACTTAGTGGGAAGGGTGTGGCCTATTAATATCTTTTGGCACCAAGAGCATAGCTTAGAGGGTGTGGCCTAGGGCATACGGCTTGTAGAGAAAAGGGCATGGCTTAGAAGATAAGGGGTGTGGTTTAACTCATGGGGGTGTGTCCTAGTGAGTGTGGAAGGGGAGAGCTTTGGATACCCAAAACTTTTTCCAAATTTTCCAGTTTCGGCAAACCAATAGGTGGCATCAATTTTAGACAAATTTGGATACCCCTTTATGGATGTTTGTGTAAGTCACCTAGAAGTGACGGTTCTGGAACCTTAGGGATGAGGCAAAGAGGTGGGGCCTGCACAGATATTTAGTGGATGGACTGCAGTACCGGACACAGCCACCAGGTGATGGATGGCGCTGTACCCAGGAAATAATAGACAGGGCGTGCTGTCTATGTCTATGGGGGGGCATGATATAGGACGCCCCCCCCCCCCACCTCTTCTTATATTATACAATACAAAGGAGTTTATAAATCTTCCACGTATTTTATTGTTTGGGAGAAAAATACTGAGGATTTTCAGGAAATATTGGTGTACCCCCCCCCCCCCCATGTACCTCCGCAATGTCTGATAAAAAATACTGAGGATACTGCAGGAAATATTGGTGTACCCCCCCCCCCCCCATGTACCTCCGCAATGTCTGATAATATTTACTAGTCAAAGGTGAGGAGATAGTTGCCGTGGTTACCCGGGCACAGTGGGGCCCCCGCCAGGTAGAGGAATGACGGCACCGGCCAGAAATCCGACAAAATGTCATCCAGAACATCATAGACGACGGACATGAGAGGAACTAAGGGAGGACAACGGATCTATCTATCTATCTATCTATCTCATATCTATCTATGTATCTATCTATCTATCTATGTATCTATCTATCTATCTATCTGCAACACCCTCGCCGATGCAATGGCGAGGTAGGGTTTGCGAATACGTCCCACCTGCATGTGATCCCATTACACAACATGGTTCTGATAGGACATAGGGATATTGCAGTGGTGAATCCTGCCTGGCAAGGCAGAGGTTAAGTATTTTGTATAATGCAAGATGCTGTTATCCAATGATTTGTGTTACATCCTGTGCTCTGTAAGCTGAGATGTGATTGGAGGAGCAGCTACCACCTGACCAAAGGGAGGTAATAAAACCTCTGGGGAGGAATGTTCTAGAGAAGTCTCTCTCAGGAGAGAGAAGAGAGGAGAAGTCTTTCCAGAGTTCTTTCAGCAAGCACTCTTAGAGAGTTAGACTGAGAGAAGTCTCTCAGTCTATGTAGTGAGTGAGTGAGTAAATCTCTGTCTAGCCCATACCAGAGCAGGAAGAGCCTAGCCCCTGCCTCTGAAGAGTGGAGCTATTAGACTAGAGTTAGTGTAGTGAGGAAAGGGGTATCATTCCTACCTTCAAGGGTGATACCTGAAGCCCTACAGGACAAGCTGGAGCTTCCTACCAGGACACAGCTGCCTCCCAGCCTGCCCTCTACATCCAGGCTGGTGAACTATCTCCTGAGGCTCCCTCCAACTCACATCTCGGCACCCTACCTACCTGTTAAAGGCACGTTTGCTGCGGTTCCTGCGGTTCAAATAAAGAACTGTAAGTTGTTTTCTTCAACTTCTGTCTCCGTCTGGTCCCTGCTAATACGGCTGCCTTCATCACCGGCACCCTGTCTATCACCCAGAGACTCACACTCGGGACATTAAGGGGTTGCCCCAGGGAGATCCGCTATAGCAGCCGCTCCCTCATCTTTTCTTGCCAACACCACCCTGCTGGAGACCTGCCAGGCTGTAGGACAGCCCTCCGGTTCCCCCCGTACCAAGCACCGTGACAATAGCGTGCTTAGGCCGCAACCGCCAGCCACTCCGGTACAGCGGGCCCCGGCTGTCTCCAGGCCTCACCTCAAGGGCTAGGCCCCGGTGGGGGATGTTGCAAGTGGCGTCACGAACAGGATTGATACTTCTGTGCCTTATCACGGCATTAAAGACTTTCCTTTATTAAAAAGACTGTGCTGCCTAACCCTGCTGCCATCCGGGTTTAGGCCCAAGTACTTGTGTGTTTCTGGATTGAACTGTGTTAATGCTGCCACGTGCTGTCGAGCGCCGCTCCAGCACTCAAGAGGTTAATCCCTGCAAGAACTGTACCAGCTCTGCTACATCCGGCGCTGCCGCGCCTGAAGATTTTACCTCACGAAACTGTGGCGCAGCAAGTAATTCCAGCCCGCCAAAACTTTCACTGGCGGGAAACCCAGAGACATCGCTAAGCTCCGCCCCCTGCGCGTATGGCGCGAATCCTGCCTCAGCGCGCTGTGGCGCAGCAGAAAATTGAGCCCGCCACAACTCCTGGCGGGAAAGACTCAAGCTCCGCCCTCTGGCGCGAAACTCTCCCGCGCTGCAACGCCAGTGAGAGCCCACGAGGTACCTCAGCGTCAGCGCAGCCGCCATCCAGCATCAGAGAGGTTAATCGGCCATCTTGGATTTCTCCACGGGCTGTCTCCTGTCCTGCTGACATGCCGCACAGCCGCCGAAATGAAGAACCAAGTGTCGCATGGCTTGCCCACAAGCCTCGGGCACCTTCCTCTGCTGCACCGCTTACTGCTGTCTCCTGTACGCAGTCTCCAATGGCGGATTCTCCACAGCGGCTGCCTCCTCCGATTCCGGACCTCCTGAGGACCACCGCGGATGTGAGTACCATGGCCCCCAGGGCCTATATCACAGTGACTGTGACTATATCTCCCTTAGCCCCGGCTGGGGTACAGTCCGGCCTCCCTGCAGAGGATCAACATCTCCCCATAGGAGGCCCGGCTACAAAAGGGACTCTCTTAAAGGGGCCTGACCCCTTATCTAATGCTGCTGATCGTCCTGCGGAGTATCCAGGACCACCTGCTAAGAGGCCCAGGCTGTCCGGTGAGAATGCCCTGCCAGCTACAGAGGTTACCACCGCCAGCTCAACAGCGCCCCCAAGAGCTACAGGTCAGTCCAGGAACAACAATCCTTCAGCTGTCAGCAGTGAAGAAGTTACAGCTCCTGCGGTCATCATCATGCGCTCCACAGCGCCCCCAGCTACAGAAGGTCAGCCAGAGAAGTGCCTGCCTCCTTCCTTTGCTGAGATGCCTGCCGCCGCAGATGACCTCCCTGCTGTCCCAGCTCCAGCTTCTGGATGTTCCAGGTCAGCAGTTCCAGTGTCTATCACCAGATGTCTTCAGGTGACAGATCTCAACACTGCTTTCTACTTCCAGGCTGATGATGTCCCTGCTGCAGTTCCTGCTCCCATGCCTGCAGCCATTGCTCTTGAGCAGCAAGATTAACCCCTGATGGGCTGAAAGCCACTTCAGGTACTGTACATATTGTATATTTCTGTCCTTACCCCAAAGAGCCAGAGACATTCCTGAGACTCTCACCCTTATTTATCTCAGTCCAGAGATTATGTGCTATGATAGCACTCTTCCTCTGCCACAGCAGAGATGTCATCAAAGGACTCTGTCCCTCTCCAAATAGAGGAGACCCTTTGTTTCTTCATTGCACTTTTCCCCACCTCAAGGGCTGTACCCAGAAGATGGACTTTGTCAGTAGAGACCTTCTGAGAGACTTTTGCCAACCTCCAGGAAAAGTTGCAATGTAATTTATTATCATTTTGCACTTAATGCCTTCCTTTTTAGGTATGGACATTCTGCTTGCACGCTTTATGCCTTTTCTTTGCAGGAAAAGAGACATTTGCTATCGCGCTACCCTGAGTAGCCTATCCACCTCTGTAACGTTTGCAATGTTATAAGATGTGTACCCATTGGGCTCCTAAGCCAATGTGAGTTTACAAAAATGTTTGCACACTGTCATATCTGCCAGTAGTTTGCATTAACCCTTTCATAGGCTTTTCAGGTTGTAGTGTGGCTGTGTCGGACCGTCTTTTTGTGTAAAACACTGACCGCTACCTGATCCCTCAAACTGAGGTTTGCACATGGGGGTAGTCCGTAAACTGCGGGTCTTTAGGGGACCGGGGGTGTTACACAGATAGCACCTGGATGCCACTCATACATGGGTAAGGTTGTCAGTCAGGAGGTACTTGTGTCGCATATGCTCATGCAATGCAGATAGACACCATATAATTGCCGCCAGGGAAGAAGTGTTGATAAAACAAATATACAGGCCTTGGTGCAAGGAGTGGATTACAGGACATGACACCACACCTTTCCTACTGTACAGTTCGGTTTAATGGCGTCAGCGACCAACTGTCATACAGCTACATGTTTGTCTTAGTCCGACACCAACCCAGGTGCCTGTCTCCAGGACCATGGGCGGTTTGTCCCTACACCTCACATAGCCTGCACTTCCTAGAAGTGCCTTTAGCCCCCTCTGTGCCCCAAACCATCTGTAGTCGAGCCGAGGGCGGCTCTTTCAATTGCCCCCGGGGTATGCAACACCCTCGCCGATGCAATGGCGAGGTAGGGTTTGCGAATACGTCCCACCTGCATGTGATCCCATTACACAACATGGTTCTGATAGGACATAGGGATATTGCAGTGGTGAATCCTGCCTGGCAAGGCAGAGGTTAAGTATTTTGTATAATGCAAGATGCTGTTATCCAATGATTTGTGTTACATCCTGTGCTCTGTAAGCTGAGATGTGATTGGAGGAGCAGCTACCACCTGACCAAAGGGAGGTAATAAAACCTCTGGGGAGGAATGTTCTAGAGAAGTCTCTCTCAGGAGAGAGAAGAGAGGAGAAGTCTTTCCAGAGTTCTTTCAGCAAGCACTCTTAGAGAGTTAGACTGAGAGAAGTCTCTCAGTCTATGTAGTGAGTGAGTGAGTAAATCTCTGTCTAGCCCATACCAGAGCAGGAAGAGCCTAGCCCCTGCCTCTGAAGAGTGGAGCTATTAGACTAGAGTTAGTGTAGTGAGGAAAGGGGTATCATTCCTACCTTCAAGGGTGATACCTGAAGCCCTACAGGACAAGCTGAAGCTTCCTACCAGGACACAGCTGCCTCCCAGCCTGCCCTCTACATCCAGGCTGGTGAACTATCTCCTGAGGCTCCCTCCAACTCACATCTCGGCACCCTACCTACCTGTTAAAGGCACGTTTGCTGCGGTTCCTGCGGTTCAAATAAAGAACTGTAAGTTGTTTTCTTCAACTTCTGTCTCCGTCTGGTCCCTGCTAATACGGCTGCCTTCATCACCGGCACCCTGTCCATCACCCAGAGACTCACACTCGGGACATTAAGGGGTTGCCCCAGGGAGATCCGCTATAGCAGCCGCTCCCTCATCTTTTCTTGCCAACACCACCCTGCTGGAGACCTGCCAGGCTGTAGGACAGCCCTCCGGTTCCCCCGTACCAAGCACCGTGACAATAGCGTGCTTAGGCCGCAACCGCCAGCCACTCCGGTACAGCGGGCCCCGGCTGTCTCCAGGCCTCACCTCAAGGGCTAGGCCCCGGTGGGGGATGTTGCATATCTATCTCCTATCTATCTATCTATCTATCTATCTATCTCATATCTATCTATCTATCTATCTATCTATCTATCTCCTATCTATCTATCTATCTATCTATCTATCTATCTATCTATGTATGGGAAAGTCCAGAGCAGCACAGCAACTATGTTGGGTGCAAAGTCCTTGACACTTTGGCAAAAGCGTCTTCAATGTATAATTCAAAAAGCAGGCAGCACTCCAGAGTAGTGATCAAAAACGATGGGGTATCTTTATTCCATGTGCGACGTTTCAGCTCATGTAGAGCCTTTATCAAGCATAGTGAGTATGGCCAGTAAACAAACATATAAGGGCCAACCTTACATTTCATTGGTCTGACAACAGACCGTGGTAATTACATTGCAGAATTAGCAAAATATACAACATTCCATTTAATAAGTGAAAAAGTGTTATGCTAAACTCAATCATTGGTTTAGTACAGTGAAATGACAACATTAAATCAGTGAAAAATGCATGTGTAGACATAAGTAAATAAATAAATACCCTCCCAACTGCAATCGGACCGCCCCCTGTCTCGGCTTTCCATTCATAAAACTCAGTGGCAGATCATGAACAGCTGGTTTTGAGCGCCAGGCTTGTAGTATCTCTGTCGCGTCACCGGAAGTTGTAGTCATCACGTGATCGGGTCTTAATCATGTGATATTGGCGCATGCGCACTCATGAAGTGTGCGGCGGCCGCCATGTTTTTTAAGGGAAGAGCCACACTTATCCGGTCAGGACCCCAATCAGGATTAAGTTGAAATAGTGACACTCCAAAACCAGGTACTGATAGGTAAAGACAGGTAGTATAGACACTACCGTCTTCCCTCAGTGCGGAGTGATGGGATTTCATACAGCATCCAGAGACTGGACTACCGATATTCTATCCCTTCGTCCTGCCCGGTATTAGCTGGAGCAAGGGTCACAAAGTGAGGTGAAAACCTCCAACACTTTCCTTTGGGGTCCCACCAGAAGTTAGCTGTGTGGAACACGTTACAGAAATAAACAATTATGGTGACACACGACATAGGCATGCTGTATGAAATCCCATCACTCCGCACTGAGGGAAGACGGTAGTGTCTATACTACCTGTCTTTACCTATCAGTACCTGGTTTTGGAGTATTTTGGATATTTTTGGATATGGATATTTTGTCGGGGGAACCATTCCATCTTTTTACCTACACAGAGGAAGATCAAGAGCGGATTGTGCGTGAGCTACAGGGGGACACGACCTTCTTGAGCACCCCTACTGTCAATGAACTCAGAAAACAATATGAACAAGCTATGAAAAAATCTACGTCTCTACAACTCCACCTGGTAACACTCGGTGAATATCTGAAGTCCAAACGGATACCACGCGGTATGCGGTCCAATGTCCGCCCCAATCTTTTTTCGCAGGATGCGACCTTTTGCTTGAAATTCATGCATATATCTAACAAATACTCTTTGGATCTCATTATGTTGAACATCGAATACCTCCAGAGCGAGACCAAAAAATTGAATGTCCTCACTACTGAATTGTCACAAAAACTTAAGGAAGCATACTCTACTACTGAATACGAAGAGTGTATAAAAGAAGTCGACAAAAGAACCACAACTTTAAAGAATGAGCAAGAACATACGAAAAGGTCCAAGTGGGCCAGAGACAATGAAGATTACCGTATCGGAAAGATTTACAGCTGGCAAAGCACCCACACAGTAACGGCGGGGAGCACACAAAAAGAAGCACCCATAAGAAAGAAAAAACGTAGTCCGATCAGGAGAATACAGCATGATGACCCGAACTCCACTCCTAACCCATCGTTGCCATCTGATTCTTTTTTAGGGGACAATATGGACAGAGACGAACCACCAGGAGGGGGGGCAGACGCCACTACCGGTGGAGAAAAAAACAGAGCCGCGAAAAACAGGACTTTACCATTGAGAGCGGTGAACAACAGGAAGAAATGAAACCAGTGGTGGTAAATATATCATCTAAACAGTTATCTGTGAGTGAAATGTCTGTATTAGAGAAAGGTTTATCTTTTTGTCCTTGTAGTGATACTGATTGGTTCCAACTAGATATTGATATACATAGGCTGTACCGCAGTATATGTTTAAAACATTGGTTTCATAATAACCCAACCACTCCTAAGATTTACAATAACCTTGATCCGAAACAATTTGGTTTGTCTAACAAGAGCAATTTTTTTCCGAACACAGAGGTCCCAGCTATTATAGCGTTTAAGGACGCAGTACAACAGGACATCACACAATTACAACGAACTAGAGGCAATACGCTATCACATGCGAACCTCAGTTCTGAGGAGATCTCCGCGTTGGGACGCCTTGCCCGTGACGATGAGATCACGATCCGCCCCGCTGACAAATGTGGGGCGGTCGTTGTCATGGACACATCGTCCTATAATGCGGAGATCCGACGTCAATTGGATGACAGTACAGTTTACAAATGTGTCTCCACAGACCCTAAGTTTGAATTAGGAAGACGCATTACGCATATACTGGATACAGCTGTAACGGCGGGAACGATCAGTGAGAACATGCAGAAATATCTGACTGTTACACACCCACGTACCCCGATTATATACACCCTCCCCAAGATACATAAGTGCTTGGAGCGACCCCCAGGGAGGCCGATTGTATCCGGCCGGGGATCGATCACATCTAACATTGCCATCTTTCTTGATCAGGCTTTAAGGGAATTATCTACTAGGGGACAATCATATATAAGAGATACTACGGATTTCCTGTGTAAACTTAAACAGATACAATCCATTGACCCGACACAACTGACCTTGGTGTCATTCGATGTGGTATCCTTGTATACCTCGATTAATCACGAAATGGGACTTAAATGTGTAGAGAAACAGCTCCAGAGGTCTAATTTTAAACACTCGGAGATACTGTTCATTTTGGATTTACTGAGATTAATATTATTCAACAATTACTTTGCCTTCGGCAACGACTATTATGTGCAACTCAAGGGAGTTGCGATGGGGGCCAACATGGCCCCTACATACGCGAATATAGTCATGACTACACTTGAGGAGGACTTCGTCTATGTGTCCCACCACTTCCAACATGTTATGGGGTGGTGGCGATACATAGACGATGTCTTCCTCTTGTGGACTGGTGATCTACAACAACTCACAGACTTCTATGAATACCTCAACACGATTGACAGTGATATTAAATTCACTATGGTCCAATCCCAACAACATCTACAATTCTTAGATGTACTTGTTGAGAACACACAGCAGGGCCTGACAACTGATGTATTTTATAAACCAACAGACAGGAACACGATTCTACGATTTGAGAGCAGCCATCCGCGCCCCATGGTCAACTCCCTTCACCTTAGTCAGCTCTATCGAGTTAAACGGATAGCTGGTAACAATGACAAATTACAGAGAAATACCACCGCGATGCTGTCCAGATTCAAACAGAGAGGTTACCCTAACAGAGTACTCCTTGACAACAAACACAGGGTCGAGAGTAAAAGTAGGGAAGAACTTTTGTTGCCCGCGCAACCAAAAAACAAAGAGGACAGGATCCCTTTTATTTCCACCTTTTGTGACACTAGCACAAATGTTGCGTCCATTGTGAAAAAACATTGGAAGATTTTATTGAGTGACCCCACAGGAGTCCCGGCACTTCAAAACCCCCCGATACTCTCATATAGAAGAGCTCGAAACATTAGAGATCGGGTAGTAAAAACAGATACAGGTCCAGCTAAGACTTTAGTACAAAGGGGTATCTCTGGACCCACACGCAAAGGATGTTATCCATGTCGGACTTGTTCAATCAATCAATTGCTCATACATCATTAAAGGTGATACATTTACACACAAAGGGACACAATACAAAATACAACACTACCTTGACTGTAACAGTACCTATGTGGTGTATTTACTGAGTTGCCCATGTGACTTTAAATACGTAGGCGAAACTACACTCGACTTCAAGACAAGATTTACGCAACACAGATATACTATCCGGAAAAAGAAAAAGGACTTACCAGTCAGTAGACATTTTTCCGAAATAGGACATAAAGAAAGTGAACTAAAATGCATGATAATAGACCATATCCCTGCACTCAAAAGAGGAGGTAACAGGGAAGCTATGCTTAGGAAATGTGAATTGAGATGGATAAAGAGATTGGGGACTTTACAGCCCCAGGGTCTAAACATTGAATACAATTTAAGTGGACTCATTTAAGTATGAGGTTTACACGGTTTGTGGAGTTCAGACAGTGAGTTGGTGCACATACGGGAAGTGCCGCCTTGTGGCACATGACATAGCCCTCTTTCTAAATCTTTTGTAGGTCAAGTATAATTGGGAGAAGAATTCTCCACCAGTAAATATATGAATTGGATTTTGTCAATCTAATACACTATAATGTCACTGTATATAGTTGTACATTACAGTAAAAGCATATTTTATTTTTTCCAGATCTATTGGGATCTTCTGACCCTCACCGCACGGATCTTGAACCCCCATAAAGTCTCGTGTCTTTCAACAATTCAAATTCTGCTTCATGCCTTTGTCTGACAATTTTGTGTGAAGTATTACACATCTATAATGCATATGTCGTGTGTCACCACAATTGTTTATTTCTGTAACGTGTTCCACACAGCTAACTTCTGGTGGGACCCCAAAGGAAAGTGTTGGAGGTTTTCACCTCACTTTGTGACCCTTGCTCCAGCTAATACCGGGCAGGACGAAGGGATAGAATATCGGTAGTCCAGTCTCTGGATGCTGTATGAAATCCCATCACTCCGCACTGAGGGAAGACGGTAGTGTCTATACTACCTGTCTTTACCTATCAGTACCTGGTTTTGGAGTGTCACTATTTCAACTTAATCCTGATTGGGGTCCTGACCGGATAAGTGTGGCTCTTCCCTTAAAAAACATGGCGGCCGCCGCACACTTCATGAGTGCGCATGCGCCAATATCACATGATTAAGACCCGATCACGTGATGACTACAACTTCCGGTGACGCGACAGAGATACTACAAGCCTGGCGCTCAAAACCAGCTGTTCATGATCTGCCACTGAGTTTTATGAATGGAAAGCCGAGACAGGGGGCGGTCCGATTGCAGTTGGGAGGGTATTTATTTATTTACTTATGTCTACACATGCATTTTTCACTGATTTAATGTTGTCATTTCACTGTACTAAACCAATGATTGAGTTTAGCATAACACTTTTTCACTTATTAAATGGAATGTTGTATATTTTGCTAATTTTGCAATGTAATTACCACGGTCTGTTGTCAGACCAATGAAATGTAAGGTTGGCCCTTATATGTTTGTTTACTGGCCATACTCACTATGCTTGATAAAGGCTCTGTATGAGCTGAAACGTTGCACATGGAATAAAGATACCCCATCGTTTTTGATCACTACTCTGGAGTGCTGCCTGCTTTTTGAATTATCTATCTATCTATCTATCTCCTATCTATCTATCTATCTATCTCCTATCTATGTCATATCTATCTATCTATCTATCTATCTATCTCATATCTATCTATCTATCTATCTATCTATCTCCTATCTATCTATCTATCTATCTATCTATCTCATATCTATCTATCTATCTATCTATCTATCTATCTATCTCCTATCTATCTCCTATCTATCTATCTCCTATCTATCTATCTATCTATCTATCTATCTATCTATCTATCTATCTATCTATCTCCTATCTATCTATCTATCTATCTATCTATCTATCTATCTCATATCTATCTATCTATCTATCTATCTATCTATCTATCTATCTATCTCCTATCTCCTATCTATCTATCTATCTATCTATCTCCTATCTATGTCATATCTATCTATCTATCTATCTATCTCCTATCTCCTATCTATCTATCTATCTATCTATCTCCTATCTATGTCATATCTATCTATCTATCTATCTATCTCATATCTATCTATCTATCTATCTCCTATCTATCTATCTATCTATCTATCTATCTATCTATCTATCTCATATCTATCTATCTATCTATCTATCTATCTATCTCCTATCTATCTCCTATCTATCTATCTCCTATCTATCTATCTATCTATCTATCTCCTATCTATCTATCTATCTATCTATCTATCTATCTATCTCATATCTATCTATCTATCTATCTATCTATCTATCTAAGTTTCCAAAAACAGACAGCACTCCGAGGTAGTGAAAAAAACGATGGGGTGTCTTTATTCCATGTGCAACGTTTCAGCTCGCACAGAGCCTTTATCAAGCTCTGTGCGAGCTGAAACGTTGCACATGGAATAAAGACACCCCATCGTTTTTTTCACTACCTCGGAGTGCTGTCTGTTTTTGGAAACTTATATTCAAGACGCTCTAGCCAGAGGGTCAAGGACTTTTGCACCCAACTTAGTTGCTGTGCTGCTCTGAATTTTCCAATATTTATCTATCTATCTATCTCATATCTATCTATCTATCTATCTATCTATCTATCTATCTATCTCCTATCTATCTCCTATCTATCTATCTATCTTCTATCTATCATCTATCTATATCATATCTATCTATCTATCTATCTATCTATCTATCTATCTATCTATCTATCTATCTATATATCTCATATCTATCTATCTATCTATCTATCTCCTATCTATCTATCTATCTATCTATCTATCTATCTATCTATCTATCTATCTCATATCTATCTATCTATCTATAGATATTTCTGGAGGCACTGGCCTGGAGATGATGTATTGTCCTTCTCTCTATGGGGTCAGAGCCCTTCACAGATGGCTTGGAGGTCGGTGTCACCTTCACGTGTAGTTTATGTGACAGCCCCATAGAAGATGATGGAGTCATGTATGAGACTGTGCAGCGCGGACATCCTATGACAATCCTCCAGCAATGAGACCCAGACCCATCATCACCCCCACAGAGACTGCGCTGCGGAACATGGGGGTGATTGTCATATATAAAGGGCCACTGCTTACACATTGCAGGAGGGACATTGTGCAGGTCCAAATCAACATCACAGAACACATCCTTATATATATATATTGGGGTCTGGGGAGCCTGGAGACTCTTGGGAGGGCGCCTGCACCCACATTGTGCCCGGCTGTTATCCTGTAATGATATGGGAGACATTAGGTGCAGAAGATTCATCCTCTCACTGGGACAATGGGCACAACTCATTAGAGGGGGGGTCTCCGCTTCCAACATCTCCTTCCGCTTTTTGGGATCATTGATCTTTTTGAATGAATACAAATCCCCTTTAGAATCGATTTTTCTATCTTTTTCGTTAATGAACTGGCACATCCGAGGGCGAAGCACAAAGGACGGACTGGTAAATGGCGCCATAAAGAGGTGGGGAATAATAGAGGAGCGCGGCCGCGCCGTCCTGCAACATGAACAATTTGTAATATTCAGCCATTGAATTGTTATAGTGTTATTCAGCCTGAAGAGGAGCGATGCTCCGGCTGATAAGACGCTGCTCAGTCTGATGTGCACTTCACAGCGGAGCCGCTCTCACAGACTCCACAGGCTCCTTCAGGCTTCATTACCCCTCATACAGCCACTACGTTAACTCTGCCCTCGCCAGGGAACCGCCAAGACAGAACCGGATCAAGTGCAATAAACCGGGCTCCGGCCCTTTAAATAACTGTCACATACAGAGCAACATTGTAACCAAGCAGATCCGGATAACAATGACAGCAGCAGGAGAGGAGTGAGCTGATCCTGTGGGGGGAAAGCGACCAGTCCACTCACGTGGCGTTACGTGTGGCTGCTCCCATGTCAGGAGACGAAGCGAGACTGAATATTATTACACAGCAGCACAGAGTATTTATGGAAAGGCCGGGGGCGGGGGGGGGGGGGTCGGGGGACTAGTTAGACCAGTCCATTGACAAGGGAGTCTTACTTCTTACATCAGAGCTCATCAGAGTTTTGCTAACTTAATTGCAACTGTATTAAGCCCCTCCCCATTGTATACTGCCCCCCTGTGAATAATTCACCCCCCACATAATACAATGGGGGTCATTTGCGAAGGGCCCGAATCACGTTTTTCCATCGGGTTACCCGAATTTTTCCGTTTTGCGCCGATTTTCCCTGAATTGCCCCGGGATTTTGGCACACGCGATTGGATTGTGGCATGCACGCGACGAAAATTGGGGGCGTGGCCGTACGAAAACCCGACGGATTTGGAAAAACCGCCGCATTTAAAAAAAAAAATAGTTTCGCTTGACACACGCTTAGCTGCACCCAGCGTAGGACGGTGAACTCCAGTGCATTCCGATGAACTTCCCGGCAGAACCCGAATCCTCCGCAGAGAATGCACCGCTGGATCGCGATTGGACCAGGTAAATAAATCTGCCCCAATGTCCCCTCATTGGTCCCCAGATACCCCATTCCCTACTGCCAGTCTTTGCGTTGTGATGTCATCGTGCCACAAATACTCAAACTGTGGCTCATGGGGAGTGGGTTCCCTGCTGCAACGTTGTGCCCGAAAGGTGATACCACCTGTGGCCCTCGGCGGGTCGGACAGAACCTGAAACCTGGGACTGAAACCTGTCACAGTGAATCTAAGAAGCTTGAGAGCTATGGGCAGGGGCAATGTCATGATCCCAAGGAGAAGCAGCACAGAGTATTTCAGGAGATTGGGGTATTCTGAACTATTGGGGGGCAACTGACAGACAGTGAGGACCTGGTGTGAGGGCGGAATCATAATGTAAGGAAGGGAATAGAGACAAGTGGGAAGTCACAGACTGATAGTGGGAGGGGCAGCTTCACCAGCAGCGCAGAGTATTACAGGAGAGGGGTGTGCTGAACTATTTGGGGGGGCAACTGCTTGAGCTCTGCTTGTGATACAGACAGTGAGGACCTGGTGTGAGGGCAGAATTATAATGTAAGGAGGGGGACAGAGACACTTGGGATGTCACAGAGTAAGACAGCAGGATCACCAGCAGCACAGAGGATTTCAGGAGAGGAGTGTGGTCTTATAGGGGCAGTGACTTACCCTTCTATATTCTGAAGTGGAGAATAATGAAAGTCAAACAAATCAGAAAACATGAGATTTTTAGAAAATATTTATTTAACAAACATCCTAATGATAATATAATCCATCAGTTATACAAATACAGAAACGGAATGAAAAATACACTGAAAATACAAAGTAAAATAAATAATAGATAATTTAAATAAATAATACAAAACATCTAAAACATTGTAAACACATTGGTGACACTAACCAGCAGCATCTTCAAGGGTTAATAATGTTACATTGTATCAGTATATTCACAGTCCTCACTACTTGTCCTGTAATCCCAGATTATCAGATTATGGGCATGGCTGGAATATCAGAAGGCACAAAGCGGAGGTAAATATCAGGAAATTATCCTAGAATGATGTCGATCAGAGAAGAGTCTCCTGCAGGTCATAGCGGCGCTCCCCATCTTTACATCAACAAAGGAAGTCCTAAACACAGAAAACAAAGAGTTAATAGGATCACTCACCTGTCCCCAAGTGTCAGCGTGTCCCTGTCCTGTCCCCCAAGTGTCAGCGTGTCCCTGTCCTGTCCCCCAAGTGTCAGCGTGTCCCTGTCCTGTCCCCCCAAGTGTCAGCGTGTCCCTGTCCTGTCCCCCCAAGTGTCAGCGTGTCCCTGTCCTGTCCCCCCAAGTGTCAGCGTGTCCCTGTCCTGTCCCCCCAAGTGTCAGTGTGTCCCTGTCCTGTCCCCCCAAGTGTCAGCGTGTCCCTGTCCTGTCCCCCCAAGTGTCAGCATGTCCCTGTCCTGTACCCCAAGTGTCAGCGTGTCCCTGTCCTGTCCCCCCAAGTGTCAGCATGTCCCTGTCCTGTACCCCAAGTGTCAGCATGTCCCTGTCCTGTCCCCCCAAGTGTCAGCGTGTCCCTGTCCTGTCCCCCCAAGTGTCAGCGTGTCCCTGTCCTGTCCCCCCAAGTGTCAGCATGTCCCTGTCCTGTCCCCCAAGTGTCAGCGTGTCCCTGTCCTGTCCCCCAAGTGTCAGCGTGTCCCTGTCCTGTCCCCCAAGTGTCAGCGTGTCCCTGTCCTGTCCCCCAAGTGTCAGCGTGTCCCTGTCCTGTCCCCCCAAGTGTCAGCGTGTCCCTGTCCTATCCCCCCAAGTGTCAGCGTGTCCCTGTCCTGTCCCCCCAAGTGTCAGCGTGTCCCTGTCCTGTCCCCCAAGTGTCAGCGTGTCCCTGTCCTGTCCTCCAAGTGTCAGCGTGTCTCTGTCCTGTCCCCCAAGTGTCAGTGTGTCCTGTCCTGTCCCCCAAGTGTCAGCGTGTCCCTGTCCTGTCCCCCCAAGTGTCAGCGTGTCCCTGTCCTGTCCCCCCAAGTGTCAGCGTGTCCCTGTCCTGTCCCCCCAAGTGTCAGCGTGTCCCTGTCCTGTCCCCCCATAGTGTCAGCGTGTCCCTGTCCTGTCCCCCCAAGTGTCAGCGTGTCCCTGTCCTCTCCCCCCAAGTGTCAGCGTGTCCCTGTCCTGTCCCCCCAAGTGTCAGCGTGTCCCTGTCCTGTCCCCCCAAGTGTCAGCGTGTCCCTGTCCTGTCCCCCCAAGTGTCAGCGTGTCCCTGTCCTGTCCTCCCAAGTGTCAGCGTGTCCCTGTCCTGTCCCCCAAGTGTCAGCGTGTCCCTGTCCTGTCCCCCCAAGTGTCAGCATGTCCCTGTCCCCCCAAGTGTCAGCGTGTCCCTTTCCCCCAAGTGTCAGTGCGTCCCTGTCCTGTCCCCCAAGTGTCAGCGTGTCCCTGTCCTGTCCCCCAGGTGTCAGCGTGTCCCTGTCCTGTCCCCCAAGTGTCAGCGCGTCCCTGTCCTGTCCCCCAAGTGTCAGCGTGTCCCTGTCCTGTCCCCCCAAGTGTCAGCGTGTCCCTGTCCTGTCCCCCAAGTGTCAGCGTGTCCCTGTCCTGTCCCCCAGGTGTCAGCGTGTCCCTGTCCTGTCCCCCCAAGTGTCAGCGTGTCCCTGTCCTGTCCCCCCAAGTGTCAGCGTGTCCCTGTCCTGTCCCCCAGGTGTCAGCGTGTCCCTGTCCTGTCCCCCCAAGTGTCAGCGTGTCCCTGTCCTGTCCCCCAAGTGTCAGCGTGTCCCTGTCCTGTCCCCCAAGTGTCAGCGTGTCCCTGTCCTGTCCCCCCAAGTGTCAGCGTGTCCCTGTCCTGTCCCCCAAGTGTCAGCGTGTCCCTGTCCTGTCCCCCAGGTGTCAGCGTGTCCCTGTCCTGTCCCCCCAAGTGTCAGCGTGTCCCTGTCCTGTCCCCCCAAGTGTCAGCATGTCCCTGTCCTGTCCCCCAAGTGTCAGCGTGTCCCTGCCCTGTCCCCCAAGTGTCAGCGTGTCCCTGTCCTGTCCCCCCAAGTGTCAGCGTGTCCCTGCCCTGTCCCCCAAGTGTCAGCGTGTCCCTGCCCTGTCCCCCAAGTGTCAGCGTGTCCCTGTCCTGTCCCCCAAGTGTCAGCGTGTCCCTGTCCTGTCCCCCAAGTGTCAGCGTGTCCCTGCCCTGTCCCCCAAGTGTCAGCGTGTCCCTGCCCTGTCCCCCAAGTGTCAGCGTGTCCCTGCCCTGTCCCCCAAGTGTCAGCGTGTCCCTGTCCTGTCCCCCAAGTGTCAGCGTGTCCCTGTCCTGTTTAAGTCATATATATATATAAACTAAAATAATTACATAAAATATAATTAATCAAATACAAAAACAAAAGAAAAAGTAAAAGAAAACCATGAATACTGAACAATGGTTATACATCTAACAAAATACATAAAATTTGATAAATAGATAAAAGGTATCAGATCTCTGAGGTTCTGTCTGGTAGGCGGCCGGTGCCAGCGCTCTGTTCTCCCCCCGCTCCAGGCTTATTACAGAGACACAAGATAATGAAGCCTCATTATAGACAGTCGCCATCCCCCGATACGCTGAGCGGCGCCCTGACATTAGCGGGATGATGAACCTCGCTCCTCTCCGGCCGTCCCCCGTAATAACCAGATACGAGTGTAATAAGGGAGCGCCGGCACCAGCCAGGTCCGCCGCTAATGTGTTCATTCCACCCAGGTAGCGGCAGAAAACGATGTTGATAGAAAACACGACGCCGTCGCCGCGCTGATTAACAATAAACAAGTCAGATGTTATTAGCGGAAGCGATGTCAGGCTAATTGTAGGATGTAATGGAAAGAGGGGCGCAGGGCTCGCTACACCCCCGCACGTTCGCTCTACTCAAGGTTCTGCAGTCTATTACGCCGCGGTTGCTTTTCTGCCCATTTCCAGTTAGAGGCTTAAGTAAAGAGCGGGAGCGGTGATACCCGGCTACACTCAGGGGAGATACTGCTTACACTCAGACTTAAGGTTGTGTTAAAGGGGAACAGTCAACATTTTGTCCCCTAAGGACCCATAGCCTTAGGCGCACACAGCTAACTTTACATAGGTCGCTATATAGAAAAAACATTATATGACTTGTATTCTGCATTGTGTAGCAGTTTTTCCCTGCAGGATCATATAGAACATTATAGAAAAGTACTGACCTGTGCTGATGTAAATAAAGCACCGGGGGTGAGATAGAAACTTACTACTAGCTCCAGCAGCCTCTATCCCTGCCTATGTCTCGTCAGCAGGATAATTGATGACATGATACAGAAGTACTGACCAATATTGATGTAAATAAAGCACCTGGGGTGAGATAGAAACTTACTACAAGCTCCAGTAGCCTCTATCCCTGCCTATGTCTCGTCAGCAGGATAATTGATGACATGATACAGAAGCACTGACCAATATTGATGTAAATAAAGCACCTGGGGTGAGATAGAAACTTACTACTAGCTCCAGCAGCCTCTACCCCTGCCTGTGTCTCTTCAGCAGGATTATTGATGACATTATATAGAAATACTGACTGATACAGATATAAATAAAGCACTTGGGGTGAGATAGAAACTTACTACTAGCTCCAGCAGATACTACCCCTGCCTGTGTCTCTTCAGCAGGATTATTGATGACATTATATAGAAGGACTGACTGATACAGATGACAATAAAGCAGTTGGGGTGAGATAGAAACTTACTACTAGCTCCAGCAGATACTATCCCTGCCTGTGTCTCTTCAGCAGGATTATTGATGACATTATATAGAAGTACTGACTGATACAGATATAAATAAAGCACTTGGGGTGAGATAGAAACTTACTACTAGCTCCAGCAGATACTATCCCTGCCTGTGTCTCTTTGGCAGGATTATTGATGACATTATACCGAAGAACCGTCTGATACAGATGTAAATAATGCACTTTGGGAGAGATAGAAACTTACTACTAGCTCCAGCAGATACTATCCCTGCCTGTGTCTCTTTGGCAGGATTATTGATGACATTATATAGAAGTACTGACTGATACAGATATAAATAAAGCACTTGGGGTGAGATAGAAACTTACTACTAGCTCCAGCAGATACTATCCCTGCCTGTGTCTCTTTGGCAGGATTATTGATGACATTATACCGAAGAACCGTCTGATACAGATGTAAATAATGCACTTTGGGAGAGATAGAAACTTACTACTAGCTCCATCGTCAGGATCATTGATGACACTATACTGAACTACTGACCCTCACTGATGCAAATAAACCACTCTAGGTGAGATAGAACACTTACATTTGGCTGCTGCAGGCTCTGTCTTTGTATCTCAGAAGAATTGGCAGGATTATAAAGTATATCTAGAGAAGAAAGTTCTGTGCTAATTTCATTAAAGCACTTGGGGTGGGAAAGAAACTTGCTACTAGCTTCAGCAGCCTTGGTCTGTGACTCTGTGTCTCTACTCATAATTCCCCTGGACTGGTCACCTAATTCCCCCCTGTAGTTCCCCCTGCGGCCTGTAGATGTCACTGTTATGTTTCCTATAACCTCTTGATCAAGAGTGACCCCTGCTGGTGGAAAACGGCAGAAAAAAAATCTGAAAATCTAAAAATAATAGCCATGAATGTAACAAACGATCCTCACCTTCATATTTTTTGTGCTTCCTTGGTCGTAGAAGAATTCAAAAAATCACAAATATTGAAAAAGTTGAACAATATACAATAAAGAATTTGGCAAAAATGTTTAAAGAAATGTCCCCGGACATCAGAAGAAATTGATCTTGAAAAATACAATATGAAAAAAAGTCAATAAAAAAACTGATTGCTTTAAATTTTTTCTTTGGTGCTCAGGCGTAGAGCGTCAACATCATCCACTGCAGAGAAGAAGAGGAGAAAGATAAGACACAACAATAGCACAAAATGTCCAAATATTCTCATACTTTTAGACACCGACTTAACTCTATAATCCTGACTGATGCTCCAGAGTGACACCTGCAGTAATTATACTGTAATCACACCCTAACAGTATGTATATTATACTGAAATGTCATCTATAAAGCTGCAGCTACCGTACGATGTGGAGATTATACAAGTAGTCACATTGTATATAGGGGCAGTATTATAGTAGTTATATTCCTGTACATAGGGGGCAGTATTATAGTAGTTATATTCCTGTACATAGGGGGCAGTATTATAGTAGTTATATTCTTGTACATAGGGGGCAGTATTATAGTAGTTATATTCTTGTACATAGGAGGCTGTATTATAGTAGTTATATTCCTGTACATAGGGGGCAGTATTATAGTAGTTATATTCTTGTACATAGGGGCAGTATTATAGTAGTTATATTCCTGTACATAGGGGGCAGTATTATAGTAGTTATATTCCTGTACATAGGGGGCAGTATTATAGTAGTTATATTCCTGTACATAGGGGGCAGTATTATAGTAGTTATATTCCTGTACATAGGGGGCAGTATTATAGTAGTTATATTCCTGTACATAGGGGGCAGTATTATAGTAGTTCTATTCCTGTACATAGGGGGCAGTATTATAGTAGTTATATTCTTGTACATAGGGGGCAGTATTATAGTAGTTATATTCCTGTACATAGGGGGCAGAATTATAGTAGTTATATTCCTGTACATAGGGGGCAGTATTATAGTAGTTATATTCTTGTACATAGGGGGCAGTATTATAGTAGTTATATTCTTGTACATAGGGGGCAGTATTATAGTAGTTATATTCCTGTACATAGGGGGCAGTATTATAGTAGTTATATTCCTGTACATAGGGGGCAGTATTATAGTAGTTATATTCCTGTACATATGGGGCAGTATTATAGTAGTTATATTTCTGTACCTAGGGGGCAGTATTATAGTAGTTATATTCCTGTACATAGGGGGCAGTATTATAGTAGTTATATTCCTGTACATATGGGGCAGTATTATAGTAGTTATATTCCTGTACATAGGGGGTAGTATTATAGTAGTTATATTCTTGTACATAGGGGGCAGTATTATAGTAGTTATATTCCTGTACATAGGGGGTAGTATTATAGTAGTTATATTCCTGTACATAGGGGGTAGTATTATAGTAGTTATATTCTTGTACATAGGGGGCAGTATTATAGTAGTTATATTCTTGTACATAGGGGGCAGTATTATAGTAGTTATATTCCTGTACATAGGGGACAGTATTATAGTAGTTATATTCCTGTACATAGGGGGCAGTATTATAGTAGTTATATTCTTGTACATAGGGGGCAGTATTATAGTAGTTATATTCTTGTACATAGGAGGCAGTATTATAGTAGTTATATTCTTGTACATAGGGGGCAGTATTATAGTAGTTATATTCTTGTACATAGGGGTCAGTATTATAGTAGTTATATTCTTGTACATAGGGGGCAGTATTATAGTAGTTATATTCTTGTACATAGGGGGCAGTATTATAGTAGTTATATTCTTGTACATAGGGGGCAGTATTATAGTAGTTATATTCTTGTACATAGGGGGCAGTATTATAGTAGTTATATTCCTGTACATAGGGGGCAGTATTATAGTAGTTATATTCTTGTACATAGGGGGCAGTATTATAGTAGTTATATTCTTGTACATAGGGGGCAGTATTATAGTAGTTATATACCTGTACATAGGGGGCAGTATTATAGTAGTTATATTCCTGTACATAGGGGCAGTATTATAGTAGTTATATTCCTGTACATAGGGGACAGTATTATAGTAGTTATATTCCTGTACATAGAGGACAGTATTATAGTAGTTATAGTCTTGTACATAGGGGGCAGTATCATAGTAGTTATATTCCTGTACATAGGGGAAGTATTATATGTAGTTTTCTCCTTAGAGGATAATTCCTTTCTTCTAAGACATGAGAATTAGTGATTCTGGTCTCACCTCGGCCTCATTTAGGTAGATTCCTTTTCCATCTTTGCTCAGGTTCTGAAAGACCTCTGCAGTCAAGAGAGAAAAATTCAATATGAGAACATAATAGAGGAGATTTCTGTATTCGGGTCGGGCTCTGGTTTGCATTATTTTCCTGGAGACATTTCGGATCTTCACTTGAAATTGTCTGACAACCTAAACCAGACTCTGACAACCAGATCCTGATGTCCCCCTGTACAGGTGAGCGGCCGGGAGAATAATGCAAACGCTAAGAATCTTTCCATTGTAGCAAAAGATATAAAAT
The DNA here is from genome assembly GCF_040894005.1 of Engystomops pustulosus. NCBI lineage: Eukaryota > Metazoa > Chordata > Amphibia > Anura > Leptodactylidae > Engystomops > Engystomops pustulosus. The sequence continues at coordinate 10,087,376 of NC_092413.1, forward strand.
AGCAAAGCAAACAGATACAATGTATCGTCCGAGCCCCTGCAGATGGAGGACAAGCAGCGCTGAGTATTCTCTCTGCTCCCCAATAATCTCATCATTATCACCATTCACAAGTTTTTGTGGACTTTGTTGGCACATTGTACATGAAACATTCCATAAAACCTATTGCTCTCCGTTATCAGCCATGATAGAGTTGTGGTTATCGAACTTTTACTTCAATATTTGTGAATTCTTTTGATAATTTATACAAAATATTTATTGATTGTTATTTGTATTTATACATGAATTAACATATATAAATGTTTTTATAGATTAAATATATGGATATCATTGATTGAATTTATTTCTAACATGTAGTTATTATTTTATAACAGAACAATTCTATGTATATATGAATAAATATGAATATATATATACATATACATACATATATATACAGGAGGGACATAGGGAAAGGGAAGCAATTACCATTTTTCCTTGGGAGGACTTTAATATTAAAGGGAACATGTCAGCAGGAGTGATTTATGGGCTAATATTCTAAGATATTAGCTTCTCTAAATCTACTAGGGCTGCATCCTCACACTGCTGTGCTCTGTGCTCTCTGCAGCCCGTGTTAAGTATTGACCTTGGAGAGCTGTGTAATCAGACCTTTGTGTATGTTGTTAGTAGCAGCAGGACTGTGATATAAGGATTTATATTCCAGGATTGTACTGGGGGCGTGTCCTCACACTACTGTGCTCTGTGCTCTCTGCAGCAGGACTGTGATATATGGATTTACATTTCCAGAAATGAGTCTTCTCCTAGCGCACTGATTGTCTGGATTTACTGTTTACGAACCTCTACTCTCTCTGGAAACTGTAACAGGCATCTGAATCAATACTACAGCAGTCACTCAGAGGAACGATTTAATGCAGAGAACTAAGTGCACAGCAGTGTGAGTACACCCCCCAACACACTAGGAGAAGCCAAAATCCTGCAAAATACATTCATATTTCACAGTCCTGCTGCTACTAACAACATACACAAAGGAATGAATACACATCTCTCCAGGGACAATACCTAACACTGGCTGCAGAGAGCACAGAGCACAGCAGTGTGAGGTCTGATTACACATCTCTCCAGGGACAATACATAACTCTGGCTGCAGAGAGCACAGAGCACAGCAGTGTGAGGTCTGATTACACATCTCTCCAGGGACAATACATAACACTGGCTGCAGGGAGCACAGAGCACAGCAGTGTGAGGTCTGATTACACATCTCTCCAGGGACAATACATAACACTGGCTGCAGAGAGCACAGAGCACAGCAGTGTGAAGTCTGATTACACATCTCTCCAGGGACAATACATAACACTGGCTGCAGAGAGCACAGAGCACAGCAGTGTGCGGTCTGATTACACATCTCTCCAGGGACCATACATAACACTGGCTGCAGAGAGCACAGAACACAGCAGTGTGAGGTCTGATTACACATCTCTCCAGGGACAATACATAACACTGGCTGCAGAGAGCACAGAGCACAGCAGTGTGAGTAGTATACAACCCCAGTACAATCCTGGAATATAAATCCATTTATCACAGTCCTGCTGCTACTAACAACATACACAGCAGTATAATTATACATCTCTCTAGGGACAATATCTAGCACTGGCTCCAGTCTATCCTGTCTCACCTGCTGACAGGTTCCCTTTAAGAGTCAGGACTTCCATCTCAGATGTTCAGGCCACAGAAATCACTGCAGCCAAGTCCTAACGCCACTAATATTTTTCGCGTAGAGTGGAAACCAGATGTAGCAGAGCTGAATCTATTATAAACTTACTGGATACATTCTCAGCTCTGCTACATTGTGGAGCAGCCACTGGTTTCTTTTAGAAATGCCAGCAGCCCCGGTGCCCATAGCAGGGGGTGTAGTGTCCGGTCCCTGCGTCCTACCTGTACCGCTGACTATGGTATAATATGGGGAAGGGACGGGTTGGACCAGAACCGGATGAGGTTGGTGGAGTTGGTGGAGTTGGTGGCAGTGACATTGTACGGCGGAGCCGAGGAGACGGTGCTGGAGGGAGGAGGACACAGCGAGCGTTACCGGACAATGCAGGACTGAGAACAGTATGGGGCACTATGACTCCCAGCCGACTCCTTGTCCCTCTATGAGACCCCCATTCCTGGCCTGCAGACCCTGGAGCCTACCCCACTGGGTCATCACTCATCCAGATTACTGCTGGGTGACCCTGCACTTCACCGCTGACCCGACGGGTCACTACAGATTTGTACAGTCATATTGATTGCACAGACCTGAACACTGGGATTTATTAGATGCCTGTGTCTTTAAGAGGGAGATATAAAGGGTTAATGGGGTTAGGAGACGCCTG